>NC_135674.1:6570156-7185906 GCF_964188315.1 Podarcis muralis
AAACGACTAAACAACAACAACAACAACCCACCAAGCAGAATACTCCATTTCCCACACAACTCACAAACTTAAATCTTTCTGTCTGCCACTTTGGGCAGCTTTGCAGCAAAGTGAGGAAAGGTGGGCTCCTCCAGATAAACTGTTCATTGAGCACTTGTCCTGAGCTGCTTTCACAAAGCTTATGTGGGGGTTAGATTATATCCATTATGCATTCCTTCTTATTTGTTTATTGTGGTGGAGGCGATACAATACAGTGGTACCTCTGGTTATGTACTTAATTCGTTCCGGAGGTCTGTTCTTAACCTGAAACTGTTCTTAACCTGAAGCACCACTTTAACTAATGGGGCCTCCTGCTGCTACCGCACGATTTCTGTTCTCATCCTGAAGCAAAGTTCTTAACACGAGGTACTATTTCTGGGTTAGCGGAGTCTGTAACCTGAAGCGTATGTAACCTGAAGCATATGTAACCCGAGGTACCACTGTATTGAGCATTTGTCTTGCATTCACCTTGATTTGCTTGTCCACAGTTTACATGTCTTCCCGTTACTTGTTCTGGAATTTTCAGTGCATTTTCCCATCACCTTCCTAGTTGGAAAAAGCCAGTTTCTTTTTTAAAGTGGATTTGTATTCTAAATTGTATCTGCTTGGTGGCTGGTTTCTAATTTTAACTTTTTATATGGCTATATGTTTTTTATGAGGGACGCGGGTGGCGCTGTGGGTAAAACCTCAGTGCCTAGGACTTGCCGATCGTCAGGTCGGCGGTTCGAATCCCCGCGGCGGGGTGCGCTCCCGTTGCTCAGTCCCAGCGCCTGCCAACCTAGCAGTTCGAAAGCACCCTCGGGTGCAAGTAGATAAATAGGGACCGCTTACTAGTGGGAAGGTAAACGGCGTTTCCGTGTGCTGCGCTGGCTCGCCAGATGCAGCTTGTCACGCTGGCCACGTGACCCGGAAGTGTCTGCGGACAGCGCTGGCTCCCGGCCTATAGAGTGAGATGAGCGCACAACCCTAGAGTCTGTCAAGACTGGCCCGTACGGGCAGGGGTACCTTTACCTTTTATGTTTTTTATGTACTCTTATTGTAATTGTTTTCCGGGATGTGTTTTTTTTTTAAGTAAAAAAAATTAATAGCAGCATATTCATGTGTCAGGGAACTGCCATCAGTGCCGGAGGGAGAGAGCAAAATCCAGAGGGATTCCAGAGAGCATCCCGGGAGTGGGAGAGGCAGCCCATCTTCTGGGGAAGAGAATCAGCGTAGCACCAGTGGAGAAGGGGGGCAGATGGGGGAAGCGGCGAGGCGGTCCCATGACTCCTTGCCGGGGACCAGCGGGAAGAGTAGAGGTCCTCCGCTGCCTACGCCCTCCTTGCACAGAAGGCTTTCGCGCAGAGAATAGGAGGAGACTGGGCGTCAAAGAGCTTCTTTGCTGGAAGAAGTTTAAGAAACGCCCACTGACGGATTCTGCCAGCGATTGAGACAGCCACGAGAGGGGGACTTCCGGGTTAGCGCCACCGGCAATGGCGGATTTCCTCTGATCGGGAGGAATCCACTCCGTGGAAATCAGGGTCTGGACCGCCACGGCGAGGCGGAGACCCACTAAAAACCACAGGCGGGAGAAGCCTGTGGACCTGGGATTCGGCTGGCACCTTTTGCGCCTCCCCTACACGCGGGGAAACCCGGTTTCGGGGATCCGGAGCTTCGAATCGACTGCTCTTTTAAAGGAGTGAAGCCGCATTGCTGTTGCCGGAGAGCGCTGACTTTTTCCTGTGGACAATTGGACTTTAAACAAGTACCCGTGAGTAGAACGGAAAATTGGATTATTAAACTTCGTAATTTGGCACCGAAGCGGGAAGGTCTAAACAGGAAGTCCGCCTTCCGCTTTTGTAAATAGTTTGAAGCAAAGACATCGTAAGCTAAAGCCTGAAAAGTTTCTTGTAAAGGACTAAATTTCCATCGGTTAAAATTACTAAACCCCCCTTGGAAGCAGGAGAAGAGGGGGGAAATTTTAGAATGTTTAAGCCTGCAGGAGAGAGAGTAAAGAAAGATAAATTTCTATCGTCTCGAACCTGGGAACGGGCTGCCAAGAAGATAGATGTTTTGGGAAAGTTCATTGACCGTGAATAAAATGTATGTTGACAGATAGCTAAGTAAGAGAAACATATTGATTCCAATGTTTCCTTTTGCATTTAAAAGGAACAAAATAGTTGAAAAACGAAGGTAATTTTGTTGCCGGATCTGCTTCTAAAAGGACGGATACAAATAGAAATTGTTTCCCCTAGAGGGAGCTTTTGAAATTGCTCTTGGAGTGGACCTGGGAAACTCTACAGCTGTAGAGATAAAAGATCGTGAGAAACAGACATTGACCTTGGACAAGAATGTCGACACAGGAAGCCTTAGTGTCTGCTTTGTGCAGGACAAGTGCTTTGTTGGAGCAGCTTCATGCGAAGATGGATTTGATGATTATTGCAACTGATAACTTTGGACAAACAGCGAACACCTATATAGAAACCCCTCAGGAATTGACCCAGGAATCTGCATTGATAGGGCAAGCTGAGGAGAAGATAAAGGAGGAGGTTGTCGTTGAACCTCAAGTAATACAAATGGAGAGAGCTGTGGCCTTGCAGGAATATAAGCCGTTGCTTCTGATGCCCGAACCTGGAGTGAGCAATATCTGGAGAGATGGAGTCCCGGCTGGATTGGAGATGGGAAGCTGGATAGATCCCCCTACGCAGGGATGTTCTGACCTTTGGGATCTGGTTCTGGACCAGGGAGAGACTGGAGTTGTGGGGGCCTTAACTTTGGAGGGACACTGAAGCATGCTTTGAAATTTCTTTTGGATTTAAGTGCCGACCATGGAGAATGGGCTGACCTGTCGAGAAGGGCTAAAGACATTGTTAGGTTGGAGTTTCCCCGAGATCTGCTCCTTAGTGACAAAGGAAGGAAATTAAGAATAAGATCAGCAGAAGACAAAGCAAAGTGCAGGTACAAATATGAAGAAGATTTGCAGAAGGGACATGGAAAAGAGTTAAGAGCCTCGGATAGAAGATCACCAGGTTGATGGACTAGAGGGAATTGACAGAAAGGACTGACAGAACCCGAGACCAGGAAGAAGAGACGGTGGATGAAGATTGGAAGAAATTTAAAAATTCATTTAAAGAAATATTGTAAAGTTAATGAGTATAAGAAAAATGTTGGAATGAAACTATTTGCCTTTAGTAGAAATGCTATAAGGAGATAAGTATAAATAAGTGTCAGAGCTGCCTCCAGGTCCCAGCTCACAGAGGACCAACGCTAGCCGGTAGTAGTGTACAAAAGTCTTTATTGAAGTACAGTTTCCATTTTCAAGCCGCAGCGCGCAGCTCTACGTCTTAGAAGCTAGACCGGCGAAGCTCCGTCTGAGTCTCCACCCCCTGTACACCAACTTAAGACTCTAACCTTACTCCACCTCTTCCGTCTCTCCTTTCTCCTCTGGGTCCTTCTGCCCCCCGGGGTCTCCTCCTTTCTGGACTCTTCTGACGCTGACGCTGACCCCCCTGACTCCTGTCCCTCCTTTCGGCGGGCTTTAGGACCTGGCTCCCTATCCGGGCTACCAACTGCGCCGCCCTTCTGTACATTTGAACTTGGCGCGCGCGCCCAGCCTCCAACCTTCCTCTTGACCGTTTCCTCACTCTCCGATGGAGGCGTGGCCAATCCTGACTCCTCTCCTCCCGCTGGCGCTAACCGCCTGATCCCGATACCTGGGACTCCTCCCCCCTACTGCGCTCTGGTGGGGAAGCTGGTCCTGATTTCCAACTGCTGCTCTCTGAGTCCCCTCTGGCCCCTTCTTCCTGGGGTGTCCCCCTAGGCACCCCCCTTGCTCTGACCATGGGAGCCCCTTTCTGTGAATCTTCCGATTCGCTGGAAAGACTCAGAGACCTCGGGCCGCTGTCATCGCTAACATTTCCTTCGGATTCCTCCCCCTCACTCTCTATTTCCTCCCTTTCCTGTGCCTCTGCTCCTGAGCCCCTGACAATAAGTTTTAAGTTTTCGGGTTTTTTATGGTAAGATAAGGTTAAAATAAGTTAAGATAATTGAATGACAGAATATACTGAGAAAGATGGAAAGGATTTGCTGAAATAGCTAATTGAATTAGAATACAAAAAAGGGAGGTGTGAGGAGGTTGATGAAACAAGTAAATGAAAGATAAAGATATAAATACTGGATGTGTTTTTAAATGTTTTTGTTTTTAAATGTTTTTGTTTCTTTTTCTTTTTTACTATTTTGTTGTACTGTTTTTTGTTGTGTTTTTTGTTTTTATTTTTGAAGTATTGGAACTTTTTATTGTCTTATTTTTATTTTTTATTTTCTCTGTAATTGTTAAACTCTTAATAAATATCTTTTTTTAAAAAAAAAAGAGAGAGACAGCCACGAGAGAGTGGCTGTCCGGACAGGAAAGGTTCACTCAGGCAACCCAGCCAGGTGTTTGCACCGGCTTACGCACGAGCAACCCCTAGACCCATTACAGCAATCCGTCAGTCCCTGACGTTGCTTGTGCGCAGCACCGGAGAGGCAGCACGATGAGCCAAACGGAGCCGGCCGGAGGGACAGAGCAAGAAGCCATGGTGCGAGGTCTGGTCGAGAGGAACCGAGACCTGGAGGCGCTTGTCGCTACCCTGTCTGCGCGGCTGGAGGAGAGACGGGCTCAGGATGCACAGGTCAGAGCCACCCCAATAGGGAGGAAGGTCCCGGGGCTGGTACACAAGTTTGGTGGAAAGCCCCAAGACTACAATGCCTTCCGAACGGAAATTCAGTACGCTTTGGAATTGCAGAAAAATGACTTTGCTGATGACAGGGAGAGGGTGGCTTACATTGTTGGACATCTGCAGGATGGGGCGCGCGAGTGGATCAGGCCCCTAATGGCGATGCAGAATGATGCATTGAAAGATCTTAAGAAATTCTACCAGGGAATGGACGCGATGTACTCCAGCTAGGTTGAGCAAAGCGTGACACGCTGGGAGCTGATGGGGTGCAAGCAGGGGAGCCTGTCTGTCAGAAACTACTGGTCGCGTTTCGCGATGTTAGTCCACAAGCTCAGGTGGGATCTGGACTCTGAACCAATGCAAATGTTGTTTGAAGCGGGTTTGTCCCCCGAAGTGAAAGACGAATTGTCCCGAGCGCCCCGTCCGCGGTCAATGGATGAACTCACAAAGGCTGTGCTTGCGATCGGTGTACGCCAGGAAGCGCAGGCTCAGGAGAAGCAGGAGATAAGGGCGGAATGTTTCCATGACAACCACATTCCAGAGATGCCGAGGGAGCCTTCCCAGGCGGCGGAGCCGATGGAAATTGATGGAGCGCACGCACGCGAAGTTTCAAACGCTGGGGAAGGTCGGAAAAGGGAGGGGAAGGAGTGGAAAACTACCAAGAAGTGTTTCCTCTGTCAGCGACCGGGACATTTTGCAAAGGTCTGCCCTCAACGAAAAGCCTGGCAAGGCATGATGGGGGCTGCAGGCCACGACGAGAAGGGGGAGGAAGAGCGGGTGCAGGGAAACGACAACGCCTGGCTGCCAACCAGCGGGGGCCGCAGCCAGGCCAGCAACCAATAGAAGTGCCCCGGCCTGACCCTCCCAAGGCGGCTATAGCCATAGAGGTGGTGCTAGAACTCCCAAATGGGCACCCCGTCAAAGTGAAGGGGCTGCTAGATTCTGGCAGCTCGTGTAATTTCTTCAGCAGAGACTTCGCTCTGGAGCACCAGCTCCACCTGTTGCCACTAGATTTTCCCTTGCAGGTGACCACCATCGATGGCAGGGAACTCCTGGGAGGGGAAGTGACACACCAGATACCGCCAATGCGAATGAGTGTCTCCAGGCAAACAGAAACCATTGCCTTTCACGTCGCCACGCTGGCAGGACCCCCAATAATACTGGGAATGAGCTGGCTGGCAATACATGACCCAGTGGTGTCATGGCATCAGCGGTCGGTCACCTTTGGGTCAGCTTACTGCTTGGAACACTGTCTGGGAGGGAAGGAACCCAGAATGACTGTGGCCAGGGTGGCTGGGGTGGCCCTGGAGCAAAAGAGGGCGGTGCGACCACAATATGCTGATTTGCAGGAGGTCTTCAGCAAGGGGGAGGCAGACAGACTGCCCCCCCCCCACAGACCATTTGACTGCCAAATCAACCTGCTTCCAGGGGCTCAGTTACCGGTGGGTAAGCTGTATGCCATGTCCGACCGGGAGATGCAGGAGTTGCGGCAGTTTATTGACAAGAACCTGAATAGAGGTTTCATAAGGGAATCTAAGGCGGTGGGGGGCAGTCCAGTGTTCTTTGTGGACAAAAAAGAGACTAATCAGCTCAGATTAGTCGTGGATTACCGGGCCCTAAACCTGGTGTCAGAACCCGTGACTTTCCCAAAGCCCAGGATTGACGATATTTTGACACGTGTGAGGCAGGGGAAGATTTTTACCAAGCTGGACCTCAGGGGAGCATACAATCTGATTAGGATAAGGGAGGGGGACAAATGGAAAACGACCATGTTCACCCCCCTGGGGGCTTTTGAGTACTTAGTCATGCCATTTGGATTACAATCGGGGTCCACCTGCTTTCAAGCCTTCATGCACCATGTGTTGGGGCCCCTGCTGTACAAGAATTGCTTAGCCTTTTTGGATGACGTCTTAATCTATTCAGACAATGAAGAGCAACACGTCAGAGACGTCAGGGAGGTGCTACAGAGATTGAAGAAGCATCAGTTGTGGGTCAAGCTGGAAAAATGCCAATTCCACGCCAGGGAGGTCGAGTTCCTGGGGTACAGGTTGTCAGACAAAGGACTAGCCATGGATCCGGGCAAGGTGAAGGCAGTGCTGCAATGGAAAGCCCCCAAAAACAGAAAGGATGTGCAGAGGTTCCTAGGCTTCAGCAACTTCTACAGGAAGTTCATAAAGAACTTCGCTCACTTGACAGAGCCCAACGGATTGTCTTAGTAGCAAAAAGAAGTTCGCGTGGACAGAGGATGCGCAGCAATCCTTTGAAAAACTGAAGAAGGCGTTAATAGGGGCGCGGCACAAGATCCAGGTCCGAACTGACCACAAGAACTTGGAATACTGGTGGGCCGCGCGAGCGCTCAACCAGAGACAGATCAGATGGTCCCAGGAGTTCGCCAAGTTTTTCTTCGAGATCCGATACGTGCCGGGAGAGGAAAATGTAAGGGCAGATGCTCTCTCCCGGAAACCGGAGTACATGGAAGGAGAGGGGCCACCAGAGACCAGGCACGTGTTCCCCGAGGACTGGTGGGTGTGTGGGGGAGCGTTGGTTGAGAAACGAGAACTGGCAGGGCTCACCAGAGACGATGAATTTGCTCAGACAAAAATCAGGGAACTCAGGGACGGAAAGGAAGTCAATGGAGGGTTTGAGGAAAAGGAAGGGCTACTGTACTATAAGGGGGCGCTGTATGTACCAGGGGAGACTTTGAGGGGGAAGGTACTTAGACAACTCCATGACAACCCAACAGCTGGGCACTTTGGGCAGCACAAGACCATGCTACTTGTCACCAGGCAGTTCTGGTGGCCAAAGGTGAGGGAAGACGTAAGAGAATATGTACGAGGGTGCGACCGATGCCAGAGGGCTAAGGCGGAAAGGGCTGCCCCCGCGGGGCTACTGGAACCCTTACCTACACCGGGAAAGCCCTGGGAGGTGGTGTCCATCAATTTTATGACAGATCTGCCCAAGTCAAGGGGAAAGACAGCGGTCATGGTAGTAGTTGATCTACTGACTAAAATGTGCCATTTCGTAGCTTGCTCACATGCAGGCACGGCAGAGGAGAAAGCCAGGCTATTTCTGGAACACATTTTTAGACTGCATGGAGCTCCCTTGAGGGTAATCTCAGATCGCGGAAAACAATTTACTTCCCGGTTCTGGCGGAGACTCATGCGCTTGCTACAGGTCGAGGTGAGCTTCTCGACAGCGAGGCACCCAGAAACCAACGGACAATCCGAGAGAGCAAACGGTATACTCCAGCAGTACCTACGCTGCTATGTCAGCGAGAGACAGAACGATTGAGTAGAGAAATTGGCTTTGGCTGAATTTGCGTACAATAACGCTGAACACGTGTCCACGGGAATGAGCCCGTTCATGGCCAATTACGGGTGTCACCCCAGGGCCTTCCCGGGGCGGGGGGAGGAAGGATGGAGCGTACCTGCGGCTGAGCAATTTGTGGAGGAAATGGAGGCCTTACACCAGCAACTCAGGCTGAACTTAGAGCGGGCCAAGGAAGTTTACAAGAGGCAGGCGGACAGGCACCGTCGGGAGGGGGAGGCCATACGGGTGGGAGACCGGGTGTGGTTGTCATCCCAAGGGTTGCCCCTAAAGGGAGGGTGCAAGAAGTTGCAGCCTAGGCGGCTGGGGCCTTTTGAGGTAATACAGCAGGTTAACCCAGTGACCTTCAGACTGAAATTGCCGGACAGCATGAAGATACATCCGGTGTTCCATAGGTCCCTACTTTCACCGTACAGGGAGGGGCGGGAATTCCCGGGACGGGAGGGAGGGGTTACCACCACCCGCGGGTAGAGGAGAGGGAACACTGTAACGAAGCCACGGAAATATTCGATTCAAGGTGGCGAGGTCGCCAGGTAGAGTATTTGGTAGCCTGGGAGGGGGAACCCAGGTCGGAAAACACTTGGGTCCCTGCTGAATCAATCACTGACGGGTATCTGGTGGAAGAATTCCACGGTTTGTTTCCGGATAAGCGCAAACCATTAGCTAGATTCTGGGAGGAAGAATTTGGACCCACAGACGATGAAGGGGACTTTGTGGGTTTTCCTGCCTCCGAAGAGGAGGGAGGGGAGGTGTCCGAGGGAGAAGGATCAGACTGGGAGGTTCAACCAGCGGGAAGAAGTCCGAGCGGATGGGAGGCTGGGTTTTAATCCTCAGAAGATGATGATGACAGTTCTTTCAGGGGATTTCCCGCATCGTCAACCGAGGAGAGAGAGGAAGTTGTATCGGAAAATCATGCCGGGGGTGGGGTGGGGGGTCCTGAGGAGGAGGTGGATGTCAGGGAACTGCCATCAGGGAGAGAGCAAAATCCAGAGGGATTCCAGAGAGCGTCCCGGGAGTGGGAGAGGCAGCCCATCTTCTGGGGAAGAGAATCAGCGTAGCACCAGTGGAGAAGGGGGGCAGATGGGGAGTAGAGGTCCTCCGCTGCCTACGCCCTCCTTGCACAGAAGGATTTCGCGCAGAGAGAGTAGGAGGAGACTGGGCGTCAAAGAGCTTCTTTGCTGGAAGAAGTTTAAGAAACGCCCACTGACGGATTCTGCCAGTGATTGAGACAGCCACGAGAGAGTGGCTGTCCGGACAGAAAAGGTTCACTCAGGCAACCCAGCCAGGTGTTTGCACCGGCTTACGCACGAGCAACCCCTAGAACCATTACAACATGCTTTTAAATAAATGAATAATAGACAATTTTCTTGTGCTGGCATGAAATAATATGTTAATCCAACTAAATTGCACAAAATCTGAGCTTCCAGTGCCCCAGTTAAGTATTTTTATTTATCTACTTGATTTTTATTTTTATTTTGGTGGGGGAGCTGCCCCCCGCTTGGCTATGCCCGTATTCCAGCGCACTCTCCTATCCATCTTGCAACAACCACGCGCGCCCCTGCAAACGAAACTCCTCATTTCCAGGTGGCGGCAGCAGGTGGCGCCATAGCTGCGGGGAGGACGGCTTTGAACTGCAGCCAGACTCACCTGCACATCTTGAAGAGAGGCAGACACGTGTACCTGGGAGGATAGGGAAGAGAGGCATAGCCATTACTAGAGGTAAAATAATAATTGTAGGATATCTGCTTCGTTGTCAAGGACCAAGAGGGAAATAAAGCCGTTGTCCCTTAGCGAAAACCTGCTGTTTCTTTTCCCCCAGACTGCGCCCCCTCCCCACCAACTGCTCTATTTGTTTGTTGTTGTTTTTTTTAAAAGATTTTTATTAAAGTTTTCAAAATGTTACAAAAGGAAAAAAGAAAAAGAAAAAATACAAAGTAAAAATAGTTAAAAACAATTCAATCTTTCCGTATCTTATCTTTCATTTGCTTGTTCCCCAGACCTCCTCACACCTCCCTTTTTTGTATCCAGTTCAATTAGTTGGTTCAGCAAATCCTTTCCCTCTTTGTTTTATCCTAATCTTTAATCTTAATATATTATAACTTTAGATTATCACCTGTTAACAATCCATTTTTGCAACTGCTCTATTTGTTTGGATGCCAATCCAGTTCTGAAGCCTGTAACCCCCAGAGATTGAAGTTTAACTTCATCAAGTGAGGAGGCGGAGGGTAGGGAATGTTGGGATACTGCCAGGGAGACGGAGGCATCAGGCAGGCCCTCAGTCGTCTCTGGACGATCACCGGTCTCCCGTGGAACAGTATCAGTCAATTAGCGACACAAGCTTCAGATACATCCCGTGCACACCCTTTCAGCAGAGTCTCCACAACGAAAGGATGCAGACAGAAGAGCATATTTACAGCTTTATTCAACGTAGTTCAGAACAAAGGAAAAACATGACTGCTTGCCTCCGTGTCCAGGAAAACAGCTGGAATAAAAGCTATATACAAAATGGAAGTTCCCAGCGAGAACTGGAAGTAAACAGGCATGTGATACACAACAATCATGCCTGACCCTTTAAGGTGGAATGGAACTATCCTAACAGGGAAGGGGTGGGGGGGAGATAAGTAACCAAATGAAAATAATATTAATAAAGGAAACCGTGTTGGAAGGAGAGAGCATCTGGCTGCTCATCACAGCCTTTTTGCTTTTCCTATTCCAGCGAGGGGGCCAGAGGAAAGGGGGGGTCTCTTATTTCCTAGTGAAGTTACTCATGTTCTGGGTGCCAAGGTGAGCAAAGGGAGAGGAATGGCAACTGGAGACAGAAAAATAGTTTATTAAAATAAAAAAAAAGTTGGGTAGGGGGTATGCAGACCCTGCAAGAATAGGACCAACCCAAAAGTTCTTGCTGCCGGAGGCAGATCAAATGGTACCCACCCATCCCACAAAGCTGGAACATGTGTGGAGGAGGGAGACCAAGATGATCAAAGGTCTGGAACATGGGTGTAGCCAGGATTTATGTTACGGGAGCAAGCTTTATGTTGGAGTGGGGGCAAAACCTCAGCTAAGTATTTTTTTATTGATTTACTTAATATAGGGGGGAGCTGCCCCTTGCCCCCACCAACTATGCCCATGGTCTGGGAACCAGACCTCATGAGGGACTTTGGTATGTTTTAAAACAGAGGTTGCATAGCCACCTGTAGAATCATAGAGCTGGAAGGGACCCCAAGGGCCATCTAGTCCAACCCCCTGCAATGCAGGAATCTTTTGTCCATCGTGGGGCTCAAACCCACGGCCCTGAGATGAAGAGTCTCATGCTCTGCTGGCTAAGCTATAGTCGAATCTCCCACACTAGTGATGGGCAGCAACTGAAAAGCAGCAGGCTGGCTTAAGAGGTGCAGAGCAGACAGCTTAGCATACACAGTGAAGCTCCAACCGCCTGAGAAAGAGGGGCCTGCCTGTTGCCACTTCATATATTTGGTCTGTAACCTGACCTATGTGGTCCTAGGGCAGGAGCTCCCAAAACGCAGGCAGTGGACTTCTGCTTCATTCAGGTGGTCCATGGTGTGCCCATGGATTTGTGGCTGCAGATGGGAGGTGGCACGGCCATTGCTCTAAGCATTCATATGGATTTCTAGTTGTATTTTTATTCCTCCCTTTCTTTATTTTTTACGCTGTATTTTATGCATTACCATTTAAATCAAGAACATAGGAACATAAAGAAGAGCCTGCTGGATCAGGTCAATGGCCCATCTAGTTCAGGATCCTGTTCTCATGGGGGCCAGCCAGATGCAGGGGGTTGGACTAGATGCTCCTCAGGGTCCCTTCCAACTTAAAAAAAATTATGAGTCTATGATTCTGTGCCTGAGGGAAACCCAGAAGCAGCATTTTAACACAAGAGCACCCTCCCCTCCTGTGGTTTCCAGGAACTGATGTTCAGAGGCATAAAGCTTCTGGTGCTGGAAACAGAGCTGAGCCATTCTGGCCAGTAGCCACCGATAGTCCTCTCCTCCTCTGTGAATTTGTCTACTCCTTTTTTAAAGCCATGCAGATTGGTGGCCATCACAGCCTCTTGTGGGAGGGAGTCCCATAGTTTAACTCTGCGCTGCAGGAAGGACATCATTTTGCCTGTCCTGAATCTTCCAACATTGAGGCCTCATCCACACTTCCATTTGCCCCATGATTCCTAGCCATAGGTCTGAGTGGTTTTAGGGCTGTTGTTTTTTGCTGCTTTCCTCTGGAAAACCAGCTGTTTGCTGCTGAAGTGGACCAAATGTCAATCTTCAGAAAACCCAATGGATGCTTGTTTTGATTCCGTAGTAAACAGCAGGTTGTTCCAGGGAAAGCAGAGGAACAAAATAAAAACCTATTGGATCCATGACTCAAAATCCTGGGACAAAAGGGAGTGTGGTGAAAGCCCCTAGTGCTGGGCTGAAGGAGCTGCTGCAACAGGGTCTCGAGACCCTAACACTGTGCTTTGCCTGCCAGCTGATTTCCTGTCTCTTGCCTTTGCCCATGAACTGTTTGAACCCTGAACTTGGACTTTTCTGACTTCACCTCCTGCCTGCCTGGCCCCTTTGCTGTGGACTCTTCTTGCTTGGACCCTGACCTTGGACTGGTCCTGAGTACTGCTGTGATGGCAAGCTCCCTGCTTATTTGGAGCCCTGGGAGAACAGGATGCTGCCTCAGGCTTGGAGATGCTCCACACCAGCTATCAGGGTCCCATCCCCTGCCTCACAAACCTCCTCCCACCCTTGTAGGGCTACAGAAACAGAGGAGATGGAGGACCAAGCAGGAACTTCAGGGCTGACACCAAAGGGGCTGGGTTAGCTGTATGCAAGTGTACTCCGGGAGGGAGATGTACATGAAAGCACCTGCCTGGATCAGGGCCTGGCAGGGAGAAGGAATAAGAGGAAGAAGAAAGGTGGACCCACACCTGCTAACACTTTGAAAAAAGGGAGATGAGCAAAAAAGGAAACCTTACAGCTCATCCCCCCAGATCCCACTGAAGAAGAGCTTCTCCCTAGAAGCGAATCCTGGCCCACCTGTTCTGTAGCTGGAACTGTCATCGTGCACTGAAGGGGGAGAGAGAGGTCAGCTTGCCAGGCTCTGCACAGGACTGCTGCACCTTGCTAAGGGTCAGTGCCTATGGGGAGTACCAAGGTGATCTTCATCTGAGGCACAGGCACTTTGCTGGAGCCTCTGTAATTAGGTGCAGACATCGGAAGCTCTAAGCCTTTGGGCTAAGCAACTAATTTAGTGGGCAGCCTGCTGTTACTGCCAAAATGCAAGCTTCCCAGCACTGAATAGCTGAAAGGCACTTGTTAAACCCATTACGCTCCAGCTGTACTTTTCCACCTGTTCAAAAGACCTAGTTCAGAGGCTACCCCCGTCCACTGCGTGAGTCACCCCAGCCAACCCCAAGTGCACACTTCTTAGGAGCACGTGGTGTGTGTGTGTGTGTGTGTGTGTGTGTGTGTGTGTGTGTGTGCTGGGGGGAATTGCAGGTCTTAGTTCCCACAACCTATGGCGATGTACATATTAAAAACGCAGCAAGTTTGTTTCTCCCCCCACCCCCCATTTCAAGTTGTTTTTTTACTTTTCACACACTAGACAAGGGGCAGGTGATGTGGGGGTTTGTTTGTTTGTTTGTTTGTTTTGAATATTTTTATTAGGAATTTCAACATAACAATTTATCAAAAACACATCATCCTCATTCCCCCCATTTTTCCCTTCCTCCTCCCCTAAAAACACCTGTGACCTATATCTTGTGCCCATTTAATCATAACTGATATCACCTCTTCATCTTTTGTTTCCCATTCTAGCAGAATACTATATGCACCTTTCAGCAGCTTCACTTTCCCTTCTACAACTTCCTTTTGGAATCTGGATGTCATATAGCTAAATCCTTTCTTATTGTCTTCTTTGCATATTTCATGTAGTTGCCGATAGTGTAACCAGCTCTGAAAGTGGTCTTTTATTTCGTCGTAATCTCTTAGTTTCCATTTTCCTTCTTGGTCCTTTAACAAGTCAGCATACGTAAGCCACTTTCCTTTCTTTCCAAGTGGTTTGAGCAGTAAAGCTTCATGTGGTGAAAGCCACCAAGGGGGTCTTCTGTTCTAACAAATCTTTATCTCTCTCCCATACACTCATTAGTGATTTACTAATTATATGGTTATAAAAACTTCTGTGTACCTTCCCTTTCCGATACCATAAATATGCATGCCAACCAAATCTATTGTCATGTCCTTCCATTTCTAAATTCAAATTCAAAATCCTTTATTAGGCATAGCACACCACACATTATCAAGCAAACATCATATACAGACTGTATAAAATACAGGCTCAGCGAACACAATTTATCTCAGACCTATTCTTAACTCCAAGAAATAAATCTATGTACATAGATAATATAATACAGCACAGCAACATCACCTACCATTAAGTACCACTAAGTCTCTTTATCATGGCCCATTCTTTCTTCATGGACAGCACTTAAAAATTCAGCCACTATTAAAGTAATCTGATCATCGCTGTCCGCCAGCAGGTCCTGAACAGTTGGTTGTGTAAAAGACTGTCTATTAAATTTTAGGGCCTCAAATAATTGTCTTCTGGCATAACCGCCAAAATCACAGGAAAAGAATATATGCTCTAGAGTATCGGGTTCCTGTTTTCTGCATTTGCAGAGACGCTCTGATTCTGGGATAGCTAAGTATCTTCCTCTCACTACCACTGAGGGAAACATGTTAAATCTGGCCAACATAAACAGCCTACACGATTCATGTTTCTTCAGATTTGTCATATATCCCTTTTGGAAATCTCTACACAAAGGCAGATTTAAGTGGATAGGAGAGCAGGTGCTGTGCTTTGCAACCTCAAGCATGGCGAGAACACTTTTTTCTGTAAGAGTCTTCCTGATAATTTCCCATGTATCTTTGGGATCAGAAATTACAAAGTCAGTTAGAGTGAGCCCTATCGAATCAAGTTTTCTCCTACAAATCAATGATAGATTGTAGGTTACACTATCACTTAAAAGATCGTAAAGTAGAGAACTCGGGGCTAGGGCTCTATAATGGAGGAAGATCCAATATTTCAAGGTCCTCAGCCATGCTCTTACTGATAAAGGCAATATTCCCAGCTCACAACATATTGTTTCATATTTTACAGAATTTGCAAGTCCTAATAATGACCTCAGAAGGGATGCATGAAATTTATCCAACCTCTTGAGGTCACCTAAAATCCACACTGGTGTGCCATATAAAAGTTGGGCACAAAGTTTCATGTCAATCACTTGCAATACAGCTGGAATAAATCTGTTTCCTACTGGAGAAAAAAAGTAGGATTTAATATGGTGGGCTGTCACTTTGGCCTTAACTATTGCAGCACATATATGTGTATTCCAGTTCATATTATTTTTGAATGTGATTCCCAGATAATTGAAGTGCTTAACTTCCTGTATTAGATGTCCATTAATTATACAGCCTTTTGGGTTCCCTCTCTTTCTGAATTGCATAATCTTTGTCTTGTCATAATTAATTTTGAGATTATTGAGAGAGCAGTAGTTTGAGAAACTCTTAAATAATTTTTTTAAACCCAAAACAGAAAGTGAAATAATTACAGCATCATCTGCATAAAGTAATAAAAAGAGTGGGCTATTGTTTAAATAAGGAGTATGAGTGGTTGCGTTTTGAAGAAATGATGGTAGGTCAGATAAAAATAGATTGAATAGGGTAGGGGCCAAGATACAGCCTTGCCTAACTCCTCGATTATTCAGAATAGGACCTGCAAGTCTACCATCTTTTGATACTTTAACATATATTTGGTTATTAGAATGTAAACTTTGAATCAGTGTAAGTAGATATGGGTCGATACCAAGGTGTTCTAGTTTAGTCCATAGTTTGTTGCGGTCGACCGAATCAAAGGCACTTTTTAAATCCACAAATGCCACAAAGAGTTTTCGTTTATTTCTCATGACATATTTATCCACAAGGTGACTTAACACTAGACACTGGTCCAGAGTTGATGAGCCTGCCTTAAAACCAGCCTGCTCTTTACCAGGTAGACCTTTTGACAGCATCCATTCTTCCAATTTAATAAGCAGAGATTTGGCATAGATTTTACTTATACATGGTAACAAACTTATAGGCCTGTAATTCTCTTGGCAATTCCTATCACCTTTTTTAAAGATCGGTACCACTATTGAGTTGTTCCACGATTTAGGTACGAGGGCTGAGTGATAGATAGAATTAAAAAGCGGCACAAGTTTAATGGCCCACCATTCTACATCTAATCTCAACAGGTCTATTGGAATGCCGTCCATACCAGGTGACTTCCCTTGCTTAAACGAGAGAATTATCCTTTTCATCTCCTCAACAGTAATTTGAAATTGTGTGGTTTTTGCCAGAGAAAATTTAAAATTTTCCTTTTTACAAACTTGGTGATCATAAAAAACAGCAGTAAAATGTGAAATCCAAGCCTCATCGCTTATATTAGGGAAATCAGTGATATCTTTTATTGAGAGAAGTGACCAAAAAGTTTTGGTATCTTTAACTTCTAATGCAATAACAATTTTAGACCATTTGGCTAGTGCGAACTCAGATTTTTTTTCCAGGAGCATGTTCTTAAATACACTTTTCATTTCAAAATAAGTCTTCCAGAGACCTTGATAGTTGGTAATATAGGCTTCTTTTAGACAAGTTCTAAGTTCTTTCTTATAGTTAATACAATCTTTATCAAACCAGTTATACTTATTTGAAGGTTTGTTGCTGAACTGAGGGTCTAAAAAAGAAGAAAATAATTCCTGGATGGTCTTATAATAACAATCATTGTCCTCCAAGGGCATCAAATTTTGGTTAGCCACAGATTCGAGAATAACTGGGTTATTTTCAAATACTGCTAATAGATCCTCCCTATTTTTATCACTTATATAAATTCTTTTGGCATAAATGGTCTTATCAATACTAATAAGAGGACAGATATCATTATTTCTAGGGTTCCTGTACATCTCTAAAACTATTGGGAAGTGGTCACTCTCTGAGCGAGGAACAACTGTAAAAGAGGCAACTTCATTTAACATTTCAACGGAAACTAGAGAATAGTCGATTACGCTCCTACCCCTTTTGGAGCTGAAAGTAAAATTTCCTGGAATATCCGGCCACATTGAGCCATTCAAGAATGAGAGATTAAATTCTAAAACCAATTGTAAAAGTTTTCCTCCCGCTTTATTAATAATGATGTCCTTTGAATTCCTCCCTGTTCTCAATGGAAGTGGGGCATCTTCAGCTAGATTTGAGACATAGCGTTTATAGAGAGCTGTATTGTCTGATCCAATTCGAGCATTGGTGTCTCCCGTTACAATCAGGGGGATATTTGGGGATTTACTACGTATTAAATACAACTCTTCCGAGACTACATTCCAACCATAATCTGGTCTAGTTTCCAACTCTACGGGAGGAAAATATATATTTAAAAGAAGAATTTCCCTGTAAACAATGGAAAATGATAACAATTGTGCATACTGTCCAATATTTCTGATATAATTAATTTTAAGGTTAGAAGACTGTTTAATACCACAGATCAAACCGGCTTTAGGACGACCTTTTGTTGACATTTTAGTAGCGGGTAGATTATAAGTAATAAAATTAGGAATATTTAAAGGTTTAAGAGACCATGTTTCCTGCAAAAGTATTATATCATAAGACTCAAGAAAATTTATAAAATCAGAATCAGCTAATTTACATGAGAGTCCAGCTACATTCCATGACATAATAGAAAGATTTTGGAGAGATCTTTGATTTAAGGGTGCTAGTGAGGTATGCGTGGTGCATTCCGGATGTCACACCAAATTCCTCTGGTTCTTACTATTAGCCCTTACAGCGGGTTCAGATAGTTCAGATGCTAATTCAATGATTTTAAAGATGTATTCAGTATGCTCACATTTGAGGAGGGTGGAATGCTAGGATTGCAACCTGGCGCACCCATGCTGGGCACTTTATTTGGGGAGCCCAATTCAATCTCATTTAATTCTCTCATTTTATCCCATGCTAATGTAGTGACCAGGTTTGCCTCTGGGATGGTTTGCATACGAGCTGGGTTATAGGAGGGGCGTTTCGGCTCCAAGATCTGAGAGGATGGATTCATCTCCGCAACAACCAATTGGCCTGGGGTAACGGAGGGTTTCCCGATCCATAAACCCAGCTCGTGACGATAGAAGCATGAAGCCTGATCTGGGACATAATCAGATATGTTTTGGTTGTGTGGTCCCGGTTGGTCCTTCGTCAGATTTGTCAGACAAGAACGAAGGTTATCCAATCTATCAAGTATTTTGTTCTGAGTTTCTTGGGGGAGAGCGCAGTAGGAGTAAACTAAGTTATTTTCAAAACTTTCAAACCCGTCACCTTGGCTCGCCTCATATAAAGTCCCGGGAGAGTCTGGTCTTTGAAGATCATTAGTAAGTAACTCTGGGTGGTGATTAGGCAAGTCCTCAGTGGCTTTTATATCAATTAAAGTGTGGTATTCGGCCTTTTGATGAGGTGCTGCAGTCGAGGTTGCAGAGCTGGGTAATAGTGGGATAGGAGAGGCCTCATTTTTAAAGTACCTTGATATTTTTACACCACTTGTCTTTAGATGTTCTCTGTGTTTATATATCAGTTTTGCCAATCTCCGATCATGGAATGTGACCACTGCCCTGGCAAGCAAGCCATCAAAATATAGATATTCCACTTGGTCCAACTCCGAGGGATTACTCAAAGTACCTGGCATGTATGCCTTAAGGAAGTTCAGTAGATGGACTTTGCGATCCTCTTGAGATAAAAATCCTGGAGGCTTAGGATAGCTTGAAAAAACAAGCTTGTTTTGAAGCAACACCAGCTTCCAGTTCTTATTTGTTGAAATGCTCTCCTTCTTGGATTTGGAGTTGTCTATGGTTAAAACGCAGGACCATGGATCTTGGGGCAATAAATCTTGCTTAGAGCTTGGTGGTGGAGCAAGCGCTGAAGATTTTAGACAATCTAAAGCTTTGTCAGCACAGACGTTTGGGGACAAATCCTGTTTAACTGACTTCTTGGCTAAAGACTTCACCAGGTTCCCTCTGGTCCCAGAGGCTGATGTGCTCTCGAGTAGGTTAAAAAGCTTTTTAAAAACCATTTTTTTATAATGCACTGTCTTAAGATTTTTTATGTTTTTACTTTTTTAAACATTTTTTACAACTATGGATCTCCTTTTATAAGCATTAGCTCTGCAGGCTTTCTTACCCTTCCTTAATGGGCCACTCCTACAGAGGGTGGAAGCGATGCCATGATTACTTTCCGATTCTACAGGCATCCCAACGGGTTTTCTCCAGAGAGTTTTACAGGAGTCAGCCATGATGGTAAGAATTTTTGTGCAACTGTCCAAGTAGGACTTTATGGATTCAATGTCCTCGGTAAGGAGCACTAGCCATTTGATGATTGAGAGACCTTCTTCATTTGTCTCGTGGGAATGAAGATAAGAGTCTTTCGAAGGTTTAATATTTCCCGAGGCCAATTCCGAAATTTGTTTTAACATTAGTTCCTCCATTTTTTGATCTAACGATGGTTCGGGGGGAACTTGGGATTTGGCTATCCGTTTCGGGGATGTTTCATCAGCTGTATCGAGGATATTTTGTGTTGCTTCCAATATATTCAGGCTTTTATCGCTGCTTTTAGTACACTCCTTTCTTTGCATATCCAGTCCTTCCCTATGGCTGTAAGAGAGATTGGTAGGAGAGAGTAGAATTTCTCTTCCCTTCTTGTTCTTGTTCTCATTCATTTCAGTCGTTTCCTCATTTGTTCCACATTTTGCTCTGTTCATGTAGAAGCGAGTGATTTTTGTTTGTGCTTTCTTTTGAGTGGTTCTTTTAAAGGTGGGTCTTACAGCCTTCAGAGAAAAGCCTGAGGTTTTGCAGCCACTCCTGGTCGTCACCATTGTTTCTTTAAAGTTGTAAATTATTTCTTTATTGTTGTAAAAAACACGCTACGATGGATTGACTGAGATAAATAGACAGGAGGTATTTGTAAAAGAGAAGAAAGACAACATGGTGGAGAAGCAGGGGTGAGTTTACTTCTTCAATTGCTGCAGAGTGATTACCGCAGAGGCTCTAGTACTCCCCCGGCAACAATCAAGAGGCTCAAAAAAAAAACAACCCCACTTTAAAATATATATACATATATCTTCCTTCAGGGTCTCAGTACCTTAAAACTTTGAGTTAAAAACTTAATTAAACTAGGATCATTAGTTCCGTCGCAGCGCTCTCCGCAAGGCAGTTTTAGGTAAAAGGGAGAGGTTCCAAGGCCTCTCCAGGCCCTTATCAGGTAAGCAATTTTTCTTTCCTCCCAAGGATTTCTCTCTAGTCACGTTCTTTTCCTTTAGGGAGTTATACTCTCTCAGCTGCAGTAAAAGTTCACAGCAGGTTTCCTTCAACTATTAATCTTCCTTATCACTTAAAACAATAATAAAACACTAATAAAATAGCACAAATAACACAATACTAACGCAGAGCTCAAGCTTTAGTTCCCTCAAGTCATTCAGCCGGCAGCCATCTTTTTCGCCTTCTTTTCTAATGCTTCTTGCTTTTCCAACTTCATCAAGTCCCTAATCCATACCAGGCAGGCAGCTTCATAATATAATTTAAGGTCTGGGAGGGCAAAACTGCCTCTATCTTTTATGTCTGTAAGTATTTTGTATTTTATCCTTGGCCTTTCCCCCCCCCCCCCCGATAAACTTAGAAATTTCTTTCTGCCATTTTTTGAAACATTCGTCTTTCACAATTACTGGGACTGATTGAAAGAGGAATAGCATTTTTGGCAGCACATTCATTTTAACCGCTGCTATTTTTCCTAACAATGAGAGATTCATTCTGCTCCATATTTCTAAATTTCTTTTTGCCTCAAGCCAATTTTTTTCATAATTATCTTTGTATAAGTTTATATTTCTTGATGTTACCCATATCCCCAAATACTTAACTTTTTTATGGACTTCTATCTGAATATTTTGCTCTAATTCCTTTTTTCTTCTTCCTTCAAATTTTTAACTAGTAGTTTGGTTTTGTTCCTATTTAATTTAAATCCTGCCACTTCCCCAAATTTCTGAATCTTTTCTATTACTTTGGGGAGTGATGTTTTTGGGTCTTCCACTGTTAACACTAAGTCATCTGCATATGTTTTTAATTTGAACTCGCTTTTCCTAGTTTTTACACCTATGATCTCTTTATCTGCTCTTATATTTTTGGCAAGTACTTCCAGTACCAGGATGAACAACAATGGTGATAATAGACATACTTGTCTAGTTCCTTTTTTAATCTTACAGTCATCCGTTATCACCGGGTTAATAATTAATTTTGCTTTTTGCTCTGAATAAATTGCTGCTATTCCTTTTAGAAATGTAAAGGTAAAGGTAAAGGTACCCCTGCCCGTACGGGCCAGTCGTGTCCGACTCTGGGGTTGTGCGCCCATCTCACTTAAGAGGCCGGGGGCCAGCGCTCTCCGGAGACACTTCCGGGTCACGTGGCCAGCGTGACGAAGCTGCTCTGGCGAGCCAGCACCAGCACAGCACACGGAAACGCCGTTTACCTTCCCGCTATAAAGCGGTCCCTATTTATCTACTTGCACCCGGGGGTGCTTTCGAACTGCTAGGTGGGCAGGAGCTGGGACCGAAAGACAGGAGCTCACCCCGCCACGGGGATTCGAACCGCCGACCATGCGATCGGCAAGCCCTAGGCACTGAGGTTTTACCCACAGCGCCACCCGCGTCCCTCTAAGAAATTTAGAACCACATTAAATTTGTTATGAATTTCCAAGAAACATTGTCAAAGGCTTTTTCAGCATCTATGAACATCATTGCTGCTTTCTTTTCATTTTTGACCTCCAAAGGATTCTATTGTATTCAAAATATTCCTTATATTCTCCTTCATTTGTCTACCTGGAAGAAACCTTGCCTGGTCTTGATGTATATACTCATTTAGTATATTTTTCAGTCTGTTAGCTAATATGTTTGCAAACAATTTGTAAATATTGTTTAACAGAGAAATAGGCCTATAGTGTTTAATTTGCAGCAAATCTGCCTCTTGTTTTGGAATTACTGTAATATAGGCCTCTTTCCATGTTTCTGGAATTTCACCTGTATTCAGTATTTCATTCATGACATCTTTCAATGGGTTCACTAACTGTTCACTTAGTTTTTTATAATATTTTGCTGTAAGACCATCCGGGCCTGGTGACTTGCCATTTTTGGAGCCTTTTATTACCTCTAACAATTCTTGCGCTGTTATCTGGAAGTTTAAAATCTTCCTTTGTTCTTTTATATGTGGTATATTACTACTTCTGATGTACTCTTCTATCTTGAATTTTTTTTCTTTCTCTTGCCTGTACAAATCTGCAAAATATTTTACAAATCCTACTCTTATATCTTTCAGCTTATCTGTGATCTTTCCATTTAGATTAATTTTATTTATGGAGTTCCTCTGTTCACTTTTTTTTAACTGCCAAGCTAGCAGTTTTCCTGGTTTGTTTGCATGCTCAAAATATTTTTGTTTCACTCTTTTTATTTTCCAGCTAATTTCCTCATTGACTATCATTGAATATTTAGTTTGTAAAGTTTTTATTGCCTGTTTCACTGCCTCTTTATTTGCTTTGTTTGACAGTTGTTTCTCCTTTTCTATAATTTCATCTAGGATCTCTTTTTTCTTTTTCTCTTT
This sequence comes from Podarcis muralis, assembly GCF_964188315.1. NCBI lineage: Eukaryota > Metazoa > Chordata > Lepidosauria > Squamata > Lacertidae > Podarcis > Podarcis muralis. Next base: position 6,592,921 of record NC_135674.1, read on the forward strand.
CAATTTCCTTTTGTATGAATTTTGTTGTATAAAGAATCCTCTCATTACCGCCTTACTTGTGTCCCAGACCGTCTGTGATTTTATCTATCCTTGAGTGTTTATTTCAAAGTAATCAGTCACAGCCTTTTTTATTTTTTCCATAATTTTTTGATCATCTAGTAAATCATCATTTACTCTCTATCTAAATGAAATTTGGCTTTCTTTTTGTAATTCCATTATCAAAGAGTTATGATCTGAGAAGGTTCTGGGGTTAATTTCAATTTTTTTGACTCTTGTTTCCAATTCTTTAGAGATCCACAAAGAATCTATTCTCAAGCTACTGTCATGTACATGGCTATAATAGGTGAACTCTTTATCAAACATATGTCGTATTCTCCATATATCTATCAAATTTAAATTTTGAACCATATCAAAGAAGGTCTTTGGTAGTTTACCTTCTTTTGTCTCTTTTTTCCTGGCAGATCTGTCTTTATCTAAAGATGGAACTCCATTTAAGTCTCCCATTAAGATCATCTTTTGATCTGCAATTTTTTTGAAGAAGATTGCTTTTTTATCATTGGGTGCATAGATACCAAGCAATATCACTTTCTCTCCCTGAATTGTAACTTGTATTATTAAGATTCTACCTTTCTCATACTTCTGAATCAGTTTGGGTTCAAGTGCAGGATTAATATAGAAAACTACTCCTCTCTTTTTTGTTTTATCTGAGGAGATGAAGTCCATACCTAATTTTTTGTTAATTAGGACCCTTTTGTGGTTTTTTTGCAATATGTGTCTCTTGGAGTCAAATTATATCTGGCTTCAGTTTTGCTATTACATGCTCAATCTGTTGGCGTTTGGCTTTACAGTTTAGTCCATTAACATTCCAGCTCAGTATTTTAAGGTTGACCATTGTCAGAGTCAGTTACAATATCTGGGTTTGTTTTGTTTTTGGGGTTGTTTTTTTTTGTTTTTTTTTTTTTTTTGGTGTTGCACCTTCCAGTGATAGCCGCTCCAAGGCAGCTCTTTGTTCTGCTACTGGTTCCCCCCTATCTTGTTTTGGGTCTAAGTCTCTCCTGTGTTTTTCAAAGAACTTTATCACCTGAAATTCTGGTGTTAGCCTGTATCTCTTTCTCATGAATGTGAAGGATATACCTTCTGGGAATTCCATTTGTATCTGATGTCTGCTCTCCTGAGTGCTGTTGTTAAAAAGCTATATTTAGTCCTTCTAAGTCTCAATTTCAGTGGAATTTCCTGAAAAATGTCCACTTTCTGTCCAGCAACCACGAGATTGCCTCCAAAACCCTTTTGAAGGATTGCATCCTTCATTTATTTTTATTTTTTGGGGGTACTAATGTTAGTAGGACATCTTCCAGTTGGTTGCCCAGTAATGGCAGATGGGAGCTCTTTCAGCGGTAAGCTCTGGAAAAGAGCCACGAGAGTGAGTGGGGTTGGTGACGCGGCACAGCGGAAACAACTCGCTTCCTTCACAGCACGAAGCTCCAAGTCTGGCAATCGTGAGCGGCCAATTTCTCCCAAAAATGGTTTAAAATTGGAACTGTGAGTAAAAGGCAAAAAAAGTCTAAATTTGGCTGTTATTTGGCTGTTAACGGAGATCGATCCCTTTTTGCTGACTTAAAGGAGAAGCGGTTATCGCTGACAGAAGCCCTTAAGCTGGAAAGGACTGTCAGAAAACCCGCAAGTAAACCCTAAAATCCCCTCTTCTTGCAGGGGGAAGGGGGGGAAGAGCTTTTGATTTCAAAGAACCCTGTGAGACTGAGCTTTAAGCTAAAGAGACTCCTTCTTTCTGAAGCGGACCTTCCAGTAGGGAAAAGCTAGGCTCCATTGTGACGTCACAAAGGGAGAGGAAACTTTCAAGTTTTGCTTCCTCTTTGTTGGATATAAAGTATCCTGTTGCTGTCTGGACTTTTTTTGTGTGTGTTGCAAAAAGTATCTGTCACCTCCAGGACTCTTCTAAATAATTTAAAGGGACTGAGAAGAGTGCTAAGTAGCCTATTTTCACAATAAAAAGGAATTGGGAAGCTGCTGTCTGTCTGCAACTGACTGTTGTGGGAACTTTTTTTTCCCCTTTCTCCCTCTGACTGTGGGACTGACCTTGAAATTCCTGAGTAACTATGAGCTGGGAGAAAGGAGACAAGAGCTTCCAGTTGGCTCGCCCGATTATGGCGGACAGGAGCTCTTTTGTGGAAAGGGCAGCGGTGCTTTTAAGGCAGGGGAGAACCGCTGGAGCACTGTGGTACCCCAAAAAACCCTCAGATAGAGCGTTCTGGGGACCTGGAGTTCCTGTGGGTGCCGGGAACAACTCCCCCGCTCCCCGGTAAGCTCTAAAAAGAGCGCCAAGTGCGAGCGGGGTTGGAGACGGTGGCACTTGGGAATCAACTCACATCCTTCAATGCATGAAGCTCTGAGTCCAGTGATCGTGAGCGGCCAATTCCTCCAAGGAAAATTGGATTCGAATCTTGTGAGTAAAAGAATATAATTTTGGCTACAAATTTGGAAGGAAGGGGATTAAAAAACGGAGGTTGATCCCTTCCGCTGAAGGAAAAGTGAAAGCAGATAACGTAACCAAAAGCCGCAATTTTAAACTCTTTGCTTTTAGAAAACTTTCAAGCTAATTTAAATCTCCCCTTCTAGCAGGGGGAAGGGGGTAAAAAGACTAAAAATTAATTTCCCTGCAGAAGAATTTCTGAACTGTTTGAACTGTTGTATCTTCTTTGTGGAAGCGGACCTCCTGGGGAGGGAATGCTAGACTGCATTGTGATGTCATAAAGGAATCGGATAATTTCAACTTTTGTTTTCCCCTTTGGGAAATACAAAGTAACTCCAGCTGCCAGAACTCTAAAAACTTTATTAACTGTATCTCTACCCTTGGACACAAAGTTTAACTTTGAAACTAAACTCTTGGGAACTCAGTTAGAGGAGTAAAGAGAAAGGACGTTAAGATCAAAAGACTGTGGAAAGGAAAGTGAAGGGAAGCTTTGCTTCTGCACATGACTGTGGCATGATGGGAAGCTTTGCTTCTAAGCTTTGCTTCTGTACATGATGCTACACAAACCGTTCTTATACTAAGACATTCCCTCATCATCCCAGAATGTTCAGTTCAGTTCACATTGAGTTCATGAAAACATTATACTCTGACCTGTTCTTAATGCATAGTTGATCACATCTACTGGAATGTAATTGTTTAAGTCTTGCTATATCAATCACTGGGACGCGGGTGGCGCTGTGGGTAAAAGCCTCAGCGCCTAGGGCTTGCTGATCGAAAGGTCGGCGGTTCGAATCCCCGCGGCGGGGTGCGCTCCCGTTGCTCGGTCCCAGCGCCTGCCAACCTAGCAGTTCGAAAGGACCCCTGGGTGCAAGTAGATAAATAGGGACCGCTTACCAGCGGGAAGGTAAACGGCGTTCCGTGTGCTGCGCTGGCTTGCCAGAGCAGCGATGTCACGCTGGCCACGTGACCCGGAAGTGTCTCCGGACAGCGCTGGCCCCCGGCCTCTTGAGTGAGATGGGCGCACAACCCTAGAGTCTGTCAAGACTGGCCCGTACGGGCAGGGGTACCTTTACCTTTATATCAATCACTAGTTATAATTTAATTAGGAGGTTTTCATGCCTGTCTAGTTCTGTGCTCCCTTTCCCAGCCTTTAATCTATTGGTGATTAATGTCTATATGTAACCTTTGCTTTGTACTTGTGTTAACCAATCAGCAACCAGCACATACGTGGCAATGCTGTAATATTCAATAAAAGAGACTCCTCGAGACTTGCTCGAGAGGTGCCTCCCAGATGACACTTGCTACTCGTCTGTCGTTTATTTCAACCCAACAGGAAAGACTGTTATTTTGTTGTGGGGACTTTCGGAGGCTGGGAAGAGAAATTGTTTGCTGCACTATCTCCCCCTTGTGACTGAGGCTGACCTTGGAAAAAAATAAAAATAAAGCATGGATGGGGGAGACAAAGGAGACAAGACAGAGAGACCAGAGAAAGCAAAAATTAAAGCAAAGAGGGACTCTAGGTCACCAACATTTGAGGAGTCTGTGATACAACTTCTTCAAGACATTAAAGCAGAAGTAAGAGGCAATCAAAAATCTATTCAAGATTTGAAAAATGACTTTGCTGAATTGAAGCAAGATTTGTAAGTGGTTAAATCAGATGTAACTGCACACAAAGCAAGACTGTCACAATTGGAAACTGTAAGAGTTCCGGATTTGGAGACAATTCAGCAGGAAACTCAGAACTCGATTGCGTTTCTCCAAATGAAAGAGAGGGAGACCCACTTGAGATTGAGAGGAGCCCCCCAGAAAGAGCAGGATAATTTAAAGGGCTGGCTTATTGATGAATTTTCAGCCTATTAGTAGCTCCCAAAAGAAGAACTAAATTTGTGGATTGACAAGTATCATGGGAATTGGGGTTGCTTGTGTGTAACCTCCACCTGCTCCAAACTGCGTGAGGCGGTTGCGTTTTCCCCGGCTGAGCAGCCCCCCTTGGGCATGACTGCTTCAGTCGCTGGCAGAATCCGTCAGTGGGCGTTTCCTAAACTTCTTCCAACATAAAAATTCCTTAACGGACAGCCTCCTTCTCGCCTCTCTGCGCGGCAGCCTTCTGCGCAGAGTGGGCGTGCCTATCGGTGGTCCTCCACTCTCCTCACTGACCTCACTTGAAGAGTCTCGGAGCCTCCCCTCCGAGGTGCTCTCCAACCCTCCTTTCTTCCTGGTGTCACCTGATTTTCCTTCCCTCGCGGGAGCCCTCTCTCCTCCTGTACTGGTTCCTTCTCCGGCATCATTGGAGAGCCTCGCCTCTCTATTTTGTCCCGATGTCAGTTCCCTGACAACAAGGCATATAGATTTGGCCCCAAAAAGGACTCTAAAATCACACATGACTCTATGGTGGTTTTTAAAACAAAAGAACAAAGAGATATTATTTTAGGGCACCATTACAAAAAAAAAGTCTAAAGATAGATGGGAAGGGGGTGATTCTGTTCAAAGAGATCCCAAAACATTTTTTGGCCTTAAGAAATAACTATTCAGACTTGGCGACTGTTTTAAGGGGGGAAAGCTATTTATGGATTACTAGAGATTTGGCCCCCAGGGTGTCTAAAATTCAGATATGTCCTAAGACATGCTCTGATCATGATGTGGTGTTTTTGGAAATGAAATTGTGTCTGCAGGGTTCCTTCAGATGGAGGATGAATGATGGGTTGTTTAGGAGTGAACAGGTGATCGGCAAGGCCCAAAAGACTCTAAAAGATTACTTTCAATTAAATATGAATACAGAGGTGGAATCAAGAGTCATTTGGGATGCCAGTAAAGCTGTTGTGATAGGTTTCCTTATACAACAGAACTCTATAAAGAAAAAGATACAAAATGAGAAAAAAAAGAAAAAATTCTGTCTCAAATAAAAGAAAAAGAAAAGAGTTTAAGATCAAAGCCTAAAAGCCAACAGATACAAAAAGAAATTAAAGCCTTGCAGATTAAATTTTCTCAAATTATAAATCAAGAAATAGAATGGAAAATAAAATTAATGAAACAGAGAAATTTTGAATCTGCAGATAAGTGTGGGAAATTGTTGGCCTGGCAACTAAAAAAGAGACAGAAACAAAATACTATTACAAATATTGTATCAGATGGAAAATCTGTGGAAAAACCTGCAGACATAAGGAAATGCTTTCAGAAATATTTTAAACAACTGTATAAAAAAGGTAAAGAAGATAAGGATAAAATTCAGCAATTTCTTAGGGTAAATGAACTGCAGAAAATTCCCAGAGACAAAAGATCCTTACTGAATGACATGATTACAAGACAGGAAGTGGAGATAGCAATAAATCAGATGCAACTAGGCAAAGCCCCAGGACCAGATGGCCTATCTGCCAAATATTATAAAACTCTGAAAGACTAGTTAATTCAACCATTGGCAGATGTCTGTAATAAGATTTTGAGAGGGGAGAAAGCACCTGAAACCTGGAGAGATGCATGTATAACCCTGATACCGAAACCAGAACAAGATAGATCAGATGTTAAGAATTATAGACCAATCTCTTTACTCAATGTGGACTATAAAATATTTGCAAATATTTTGGCTAATAGATTGAAAAAGGTCTTAACAGAATATATACAGAAAGACCAGGCAGGTTTTCTGCCTGGAAGACATATGAAAGACATTAGGAATATAGTTGTTATATTAGAAAGATTAATGGCTAAAAGAAATTGTAAAGCATTATTAATGTTTATTGATGCGAAGAAGACCTTTGATAATATTTCTTGGCTCTTTATGGAAAAAAATTTAGAAAGTATCAAGGTTGGTCAACAATTTTTAAATAGTATCAAGGCGATCTATTCTGAACAAAAAGCTAAAATTATTGTTAGTAATGTGGTATCAGAGGAAATTGAAATTGAAAAAGGAACCAGGCAAGGGTGCCCACTTTCCCCTCTATTATTTATTTTGGTCCTGGAGGTATTGCTGAATATGTTAAGGAAAGAAGAGGAAGTTAAAAGCATTGTAGTAGGATCCAAGCAGTATAAATTAAAAGCCTTTGCTGACGATTTGGTTTTAACTTTACAGGATCCAGAAACCAGTGCATTAAAAGCACTGGAAATGATTCAGGAGTTCAGGCAGCTGGCAGGATTTAAATTAAATAAGAGCAAAACCAAAGTTCTAGATAAAAATTTAGACAAGGATGAAAGAAAAATCCTCATAGAAAAAACAGGCCTGGTTTTTACAAAAAAAATATTTAGGTGTGAATTTAACAGCGAAGAACTTGAATTTATATAAGGATAATTATGAAAAAGTATGGAAGGAAATAAAAAGAGACTTAGAGATATGGTCAAATTTAAAATTTTCACTTATGGGTCGAATATCAGTGGTTAAGATGAATGTATTGCCAAAAATGCTGTTTTTGTTTCAAATACTACCTATTATTGACAATGTTAAATGTTTTAAAGAATGGCAGAAGGTGTCCAAATTCATTTGGCAGGGGGGAAAACCTAGAATTAAATACAAATTACTTATGGATACAAAAGAAAGAGGGGGGTTTTCCCTGCCTGATTTGAAGATATACTTTGAAGGAGTGGCCTTCTGCTGGATTAAAGATTGGATTAAATTAGAGAATGAAGATATTTTGGATTTGGAGGGACTGGACAATCGAATTGGTTGGCATGCATATCTCTGGTATGACAAGATAAAGGCCCATAGTGGTTTTAAGAATCATATAAGGACCTCCTGGTACGAAAAACACCTAAATGGGTTTTCCCAATGGAAGCACAGGCCCCCAAAAAGCTAAATATGGAAAACAAATGCTTGAGGCATTTGGATTTACTGTTAGAAGATGGTGAAGGATTTAAATTAAAACCGTTTCAACAAATCAAGGACAAAGTGAATTGGCTTCAATATTATCAAATTAATGAATTATTTAAGATTGACAAGAGAAATGGTTTTGCAACAGAAAAAACCAATTTGGAAACGGAGTTGTTAGATACTGTCAGGGAACTGCCATCGGAAGGACAGGAGGTGAAAGGGCTCGCTGAGGTTGAGAGAGACTCAGCAGCTGGAGAGGGAACCAGCAGGGGGAGAGAGGGAGCTCCGAGGGAAAGTGAGTCGGAGGGATGGCTCAGAGACACTTCCAGCGAAAACAGTGGGGAGGTTTCAAGACCTCCTATAGGGACACCCATTCCTCGCCGGAAACTGTCGCGCCGAGAGTCCAGAAGACGTGTTTCCGTTAAGGAGCTTTTATGCTGGAAGAGATTCCGTAAGCGCCCACTTTCGGATTCTGCTAGCGCAGTGTTTCCCAACCGGTGTTCCGCGGCACACTAGTGTGCCGCCGGACGTTGCCTAGTGTGCCGTGGGAGGGAGGCGGGCGAGTCGGGCTAATCCTCCGACGAGCTCCACCTCCAGACCCATTGCTCAAATCCTTTAACCCAGGAGGGCGGGGAGGGGGGGGAGAAAGAGAAAAAAGAAAGGGTGGAAAAAAAGAAGGGGAAGAGAAAATATTTTTTAAAAAAAAGGAAAGAGAGGGGAAAAAGCGAGGGATGGAGGAAGGGGAATAAACAGAAGGGGAGGACAATGAAGAGGGGCGGGGCTTGGCAGGCAGCAGATAACTGGGGAGGGGGGCGCGGCTGGCGGCGGCTCAAGGCAGGAAGGGAGGAGCTGCCTCGCGGAGAGTCTTGGGCTGCAGAGATTTCCCGTTCAGGAGCGCGGGAGGCCACGCCGTGGATGGGAATCTCCTCCTCCTCTTCCTCCTCCTCCTCCAGGAGAGAGGGTGGTCCGCCCCACCGAGTCGGGCGTGCTCAAGCGTGGGAGCCTATAGTTAGAGCTCAGCTCCTTTTCTTGCCTTCCCCGCCCCCCCACGGAGCACATTTTCCTCGCCCCCCCAACCCCCGCATGTAGAATAGAAGCCCTCCAGCCTCCACGGTGCACAAACTCTCCCCTCTGCAACGAAGCGCTTTGTTGCATATCTTTGGTGAGGTTTTTAGGCAGTCTTGGTGCACCTTAAATCAGCGCTAATTGCGCCTGGGCGCAGTATTTACTTCCGAGTAGGCCCCCTTCTCCCCCCCCCCCCCGTAGCACCTGACGTTGCTATTCGTATCATCAGGTTTGTTTGTTGATAATTTAATTGTTTTAAAAGCATCATGCTAAAGAGCTCTCTCCCACCCCCAGACCCTTGGGCAAAACAGAAACACACACATACACAAACACAGAGATTGAGCCCTGCAGGTTTTATGAAATGAATGGATTCTGAATGCCTGTTTCAGTGGCTTGTCCGCCTTAGGCTGCTGGGCCAGACACCTGTTACACGGTGCAGTCCGTAAGCTGTGAGCGCTGCTACCTGCCGCCGAGACCACGTAACGACAGCCTTGAAAGACCTACATTGGCTCCCAGTACCTTTCCGAGCACAATTCAAAGTGTTGGTGCTGACCTTTAAAGCCCTAAGCGGTTTCGGTCCAGTATACCTGAAGTAGCGTCTCCGCCACCATCGTTCAGCCCAGACACTGAGATCCAGTGCCAAGGGCCTTCTGGCAATTCCCTCACTGTGAAAAGTGAGGTTACAGGGAACCAGGCAGAGGGCCTTCTCGGTAGTGGCGCCCGCCCTGTGGAATGCCCTCCCATCAGACATCAAAGAGATAACCATTACCTTCTATGCTGTTACTATTTTTTTATTTTTTTTTACATAAGTAAAAAGTGACCTTTCCCCATCTGGCATGGTGGTGTGCCTCCAGATTTTTTTCATGAAACAAGTGTGCCTTTGCCCAAAAAAGGTTGGGAAACACTGTGCTAGCGACTAACGGAGCCATGCTTGAGGGGCTCCGTCGTAGGCAGAGGTTTGCGGACTTGGCCAAACTCTGAGGGACTAGGATTTTACGCACAAGCTGCTCATCATCCCATCACAGCAATCCGAAAGTCTCTGAAAGCAGTTTGTGCAAGGAGAGGCATCATGAGCAACCCAGCCGAAACCGGAGACGCAGGAGGAGCTGGAGCAGGTCCAAGCCTGGAAGAAAGGTACAGGGTATTGGAGGTCCAGCTAGCGCTGCAGACGGCGAGGCTCGAGGAGAGGAGGGCTCAGGATGCAGAAAAGGGAAAAACCACCCCGCTCGCAAGAAAGGTGCCAGGATTGGTGCAGAAGTTTGGGGGGGATCCCAGGAACTACCACGCCTTTAGGACAGAGATGCAATATGCTCTCAATCTGCAGTTTGATGACTTTCCCGACGAGGAGTCGCGAGTGGCTTTTGTGATTGGCCATCTCGAATCGGGGGCGAAAGACTGGGTTAGGCCCCTGATGGCAGTGAATAATGAGATCCTAAAGGACACGAGGAAGTTTTTTCGCGCCATGGACCTGATGTTTTCCAGCGATATTGAGCAGGGAGTGGTGCGCAGACAGTTAATGGCTTGCAAACAGGGAAGCCGATCTGTCCGTGAGTACTGGACTGAGTTTACCATGTTGATCCATAAATTGGGGTGGGATCTATCGGCTGAACCCATTCAAATGCTTTTCGAAGAAGGTCTTTCTTCAGCGGTGAAAGATGAACTTTCTCGGGCGCCCAGGGCAGAGTCTATGGATCAGCTGACCAAATCCGCGCTGACCATAGGAGCACGCCAGGAGGCGAGAGCGTTGGAAAAGCGGGAAGGGAAAGGGGAACGTTGGAGGGATTTCCGCATTCCAGAGATTCCTGAGCCACCTTTCCCGCCGGCAGAGCCGATGGAAATTGGAACAGCGCGCGCGCGCGCAGTTTCAAATCCCAGTGAAGGGCGGAAGAAGGAGGGGAAGAGCGCCAAGAAATGTTATCTCTGCCAACAGCCAGGTCACTTTGCCAGAGTCTGTCCACAAAGAAAGGAATGGCAAGGGATGGCGGGAGCTGTTGGGGGGGAGGAGGAGGAAGGCAAGGAGCAAGTAAAAGCCAACGCCTGGCTGCCACCGTCGGGGCACAGCAGCCAGGCCAAAGAGCAGTGAAAGTGCCCACGCCGGAACCTCCAAGACCAGCCCTAGTGATAGAAGTGTTGCTAGAGCTGCCAAACGGACACCCACTAAAGATAAAGGCGCTATTGGACTCAGGCAGCTCCTGTAATTTCATGAGTAAGGAGTTTGCAGCTGAGCACCAGATACAGACTGTCCCTTTAAGCAACCCCTTGCAGGTGACCACGATCGATGGGCGGGAGCTACTGGGAGGAGAAGTCAGCCAACAGACGGTTCCAATGATAATGAGGGTGGCAAGGCCCACCGAACGAATAGCGTTCAATGTGGCTACCTTGGGAGGAGCGCCCATTATTTTGGGGATGAGCTGGCTGGCGCTACACGATCCGCTGGTGGGCTGGCATCAGAGAGTGGTCTCCTTTGGGTCAGCGCATTGCCTAGAACACTGCAAAGAGGGGAAGGCTCCGGCTGGGGCCAGAGTCACCCTAGCAGGGACGGAAGTAACAGACAAAGGGAAGGTGCCCCCACAATACGCCGATCTGAGCAACGTATTCAGCGAAAGGGAAGCAGACAAACTGCCGCCGCATAGACCCTTTGACTGTCAAATTAATCTACTCCCAGGGGCACAACTCCCAGTGGGCAAGCTGTACGCTATGTCAGACAGGGAGATGCAGGAGTTAAGGGAGTTCATCGACAAAAATCTGGAGCGAGGTTTCATCAGAGAGTCCCGAGCAGTGGGGGGCAGCCCAGTGTTTTTTGTGGACAAAAAAAACACAGATAAGCCGAGGCTTGTAGTGGACTTTAGGGCCCTGAATGCAGTGTCGGAACCTCTGGCTTTCCCTATGCCCCGAATTGATGACATTTTAACTAGGGTGAGGAAGGGAAAGATTTTTACAAAACTGGACCTGCGGGGGGCGTACAACCTGATACGAATAAGGAAGGGGGATGAATGGAAAACCACCATGTTCACCCCTTTGGGGGCCTTTAAATATCTCGTTATGCCCTTCGGTCTACAAGCAGGCTCGGCGTGTTTTCAAGCTTTTATGAACCACGTGCTGGGACCTTTGCTCTACAAGAATTGTGTAGCCTTCTTAGACGATGTGTTGGTATATTCAGAGAATGAGGAGCAGCATGTGAGGGACGTCCGAGAAGTGTTGGGCAAGCTGCAAGCTAACCAGCTGTGGGTGAAACTGGAGAAGTGTCAGTTTCACACCAAGGAGGTGGAATTCCTGGGGTACCGCTTGTCAGACAAGGGATTGGCCATGGATCCAGGCAAGGTCCAAGCGGTACTGGAATGGAAAACACCGAAAACGAAGAAGGATGTGCAAAGATTCCTAGGGTTTGGAAACTTTTATCGGAAGTTCATCAAGAACTTTGCCCACTTGACGGCGCCCATCACGGACTGTCTCAGCAGCAAGAAGAAATTTGTTTGGACGGCGGAGGCGGAGCGAGCCTTTGAAGAACTGAAAAGGGCGTTCGCTTTGGAAGAACAACTCCTGCATGTGGATTTACAAAAACCTATGAGAGTGGAAACCGATGCATCAGACCGGGCGGTTGGGGCGGTGCTTCTACAACCGGGGGAGAGTAAGTCAGAATGGAGACCGTGTGCCTTCTTCTCGCGGAAGCTGAATAAATCCGAGAGGAACTACACGGTGTATGACCGAGAACTACTCGCCATTCACGAAGCCTTCCGGAGATGGAGGCATTTACTAATTGGTGCACAACATAAGGTGCAAGTGTGCACAGACCACAAGAATTTAGAGTATTGGAGAACAGCACGAGTGCTCAACCAACGTCAAGTGAGATGGGCCCAGGAGTTCTCCAAATTCCACTTTGAAATTTGTTACGTGCCAGGCCCAGAAAACGTCAGGGCGGACGCCCTCTCACGTAAACCTGAGTATTTGGAGGGGGAGGGGGCAACCGAAGAGAGACATGTCATCCCAGAGGACCGCTGGGTGTGTGGGGCGGCACTGGTGGGGCAAAGAGAACTGGTGGAGGAGACGGAGAATGATGAATACGCCCAGGATAAGCTCAGAGATCTCAGGGGGGAGGGAGAGAGCCCCGGAGGCTTTGAGGAAAGAAATGGGGCATTGTATTACAAAGGGGCACTGTATATACCCGAAGGAGAATTGAGGGGGAGAGTACTCAAGCAGTTGCACGACAGCCCCACAGCGGGGCATTTTGGGCAACACAAGACCATGTGGTTGGTTACCAGGGAATTTTGGTGGCCCAAGGTGAGGGAAGATGTAAGGGACCAATTGTGTTGACCAATGCCAGCGAGCCAAAGGGGAAAGGCGGGCGCCGGCAGGGTTATTAGAACCATTACCCACACCAGAACGGCCATGGGAGGCGGTATCGATAGATTTTATGACGGATCTGCCGAAGTCCAAGGGGAAAACAGCCATCATGGTAGTAGTAGACCTGTTAACAAAGATGTGCCACTTTGTGGCATGCTCACATGCAGTCACAGCGGAAGAGACAGCGAAATTGTTTGTAGAACACATTTTTCGGTTGCATGGCGCCCCCTTGAGGGTGGTCTCCGACAGAGGCAAACAATTTACGTCCAGGTTCTGGAGGAAGCTCATGAGCTTACTGCACGTGGAGGTCAATTTTTCGACTGCCCGGCACCCTGAAACCAACGGGCAGGCGGAAAGAGCAAACGGTATCCTCCAACAATACCTGAGGTGTTATGTCAATGACAGAGAGAACGATTGGGTCGAAAAGTTGGCGCTGGCAGAATTTGCCTACAATAATGCGGAGAATGTGTCTACAGGGATGAGCCCCTTTTTGGCTAATTATGGGTGTCACCCCAGGGCATTTCCAGGGGGAGGAGGGGAGAAATGGAGCGTCCCGGCGGCCGAACATTTTGTAGAAGAGATGGAAGCGATCCATCGTCAGCTCCAGCTCAACTTAGAAAGGGCAAAAGAAGAATATAAGAGGCAGGCAGACAAGAACAGAAGGGAAGGTGAAACCATAAGGGTGGGGGATCAGGTGTGGCTGTCAACCCAAGGGTTGCCGTTCAAAGGGGGTTGTAAGAAATTGAGACCCAAAAGATTGGGACCCTTTGAGGTCATTCAGCAGGTCAACCCGGTGGCTTTCAAACTCCGGTTACCCAACCACATGAAATTGCACCCAGTATTCCATAGGTCTTTACTGTCACCGTATAGGGGGGGACGTGAAGGGGAGTCCACCAGGGGACCAGCCTTGGAAGAAAGGGAACGCAGCAGCCATGTAGCGGAAATCATCGATTCCAGGTGGAAGGGAAATCAGGTGGAGTATTTGGTAGCGTGGGAAGGGGAACCGGAGTCAGAAAACACCTGGGTAACTGCAGAGGAGGTCAATGACGAGGTCTTAATAGAAACGTTCCACCAAAGGTTCCCGAGGAAACCTCAGCCTGTAGCAAGGTTCAGGAGGGAGTACTTCGGTACCACCGACGAGGAGGGGGAACTGGAAGGATTCCCGGAATCGGAGTTGGAAGAAGAAATTGACTCCGATGACGAGGAGTACTGTGAGACCAGGAACCGCAACCGGTGGAGGGAAGTGTTCGAGACTTCGGAAGATGAGGGAGGTTCTTTCAGGGGTTTTGCTTCCTCACCGCCCATAGAGGAGGGGACGGGAGGGGGTGAAGGGGGCCCTGGAGGGTAGGTGGATGTAAGGGAACTGCCATCGGAAGGACAGGAGGTGAAAGGGCTCGCTGAGGTTGAGAGAGACTCAGCAGCTGGAGAGGGAACCAGCAGGGGGAGAGAGGGAGCTCCGAGGGAAAGTGAGTCGGAGGGATGGCTCAGAGACACTTCCAGTGAAAACAGTGGGGAGGTTTCAAGACCTCCTATAGGGACACCCATTCCTCGCCGGAAACTGTCGCGCCGAGAGTCCAGAAGACGTGTTTCCGTTAAGGAGCTTTTATGCTGGAAGAGATTCCGTAAGCGCCCACTTTCGGATTCTGCTAGCGACTAACGGAGCCATGCTTGAGGGGCTCCGTCGTAGGCAGAGGTTTGCGGACTTGGCCAAACTCTGAGGGACTAGGATTTTACGCACAAGCTGCTCATCATCCCATCACAGATACTAACGTAAAGAATATGTCTAAAATGAATAATTTGTTATTGGAGTGGCACACAAAAGATGAACAAGTTAAATCGGTTATGATTGATTGGGCACAAGATGTGGGACACAATATAATGATGGAAGATTGGGAGAGGCTCTGAAAGAAAGGGGTTAAGTTTACTGCATGTACGATGTTAAGGGAAAATATTATGAAAATGATGTATAGGTGGTACTTGACCCCTGTTAAATTAGCTAAGATTTATCATAACTGTGATAATTTTTGCTGGAAATGTAAAGAAAAGGAAGGTACTTTTTATCATATGTGGTGGACCTGTCCCAAGGTAAAAGACGTCTGGGAAAAGATTTATAATGAATTTTAAAAAATGATGAAATATACATTTATAAAGAAACCAGAAGCCTTTCTCCTTGGAATATTAGGTCCTGAACTGCCCAAGAAAGATGTAAAGGTATTTTTGTATGCCACAACTGCAGCACGAATCTTACTAGCCAAGAAGTGGAAAACACAAGAATTACCAACTGTGGAAGAATGGCAGATGAAGATGATGGACTTTATGGAGCTGGCTGATCTCACTGGGAGAATCCGCGACCAGAAAGAAGAGGAATATCAAGAAGACTGGAAGAAATTTAAAGACTATTTGAATAAATACTGTAATATTAAAGATTAGTAGTTACTTGAAAGTACCAAATAGGCCTAGGATTAAATTAGGATAAATTAAATAAATGGGATATAGAATGTTAAGGAAAGTCTTTTTCTTTTTTTTTATAATAATCGGAATATTGTTTTTTGAATAATGATATTGGAAAACTGCTACATTCAGTTACAAGGAAATTCAGATGGAAGAGATTAGAGGAAGTCAAGTAATATGTTCATGAAGTTGGAAATTTACTTAACTAATTCTTATTGTTTATCTGTTTGTGGTTATATTGTTGGTTATTTGTTTTATGGCTTTTTTCTTTTTCTTTTCTTTTTCTTTTTGTTTTATTGGTTTTATAGTATGTCTTGTATTTGTTGAAAACTTAATAAATATTATTGGGGGGGAGAGAAAGGAGACAAGGGCGGAGTAAGACGTAGCTCTAGAAATACAAGTTTTGAGGATAATGTGATGCAACTGTTGAATGAAATAAAAGAAGCTATAAAAGTAAATACTCAAGGTATTGACAAATTGAGCAAAGGCTTCGATGATCTGAGAGCTGAATTGAAAGAGGTGAAAACAGAGGTCACAAACCATGAGACAAGACTGACACAACTTGAAACAATTAGAGTGACTGACTTAGAAAGATTACAGTATGGGTCGGAGTGAAACAATACAAACTGAAAGCATTTGCAGATGACTTGGTTTTAACATTACAGGAGCCAGAATCTAGTACAAAAAGAGTTTTAGAATTGATTCATGAATTTGGTCGGGTGGCGGGATTTAAGCTGAACAAACAAAAAACCAAGGTTTTGGCTAAAAATTTGACACCTACAGAAACGGATGGGTTTCAGAAAGAGACAGAATTAAGTGTGGTTAAAAAAGTGAAATACCTGGGGGTTCATTTGTCTTCCAAAAACTTGAATTTATTTAAAGACAACTATGAAAAATGTTGGGTAGAAATCAAAAAAGATTTGGAAATTTGGTCAAGACTGAAACTTTCCTTGTTGGGTCGAATTGCAGCTATAAAAATGAATGTATTGCCGAAAATGTTATTTTTGTTTCAAGCCCTACAGATTGTGGACAGAGTGGAATGTTTTGGAAAGTGGCAGAAGGACATCTCCAAGTTTGTCTGGCAGGGCAAAAAGCCCCGAATAAAGTTTAAGATATTAACTGATTCGAAAGAAAGAGGGGGGTTTGCCCTGCCAGATTTGAGGTTGTATTATGAAGCTGCAGCCTTCTGTTGGTTGAAGGATTGGTTTTTGCTGGAGAACACTGATGTCCTAGATCTGGAAGGGTTTGACAATGCTTTTGGTTGGCATGCATATTTGTGGTACGACAAGGTCAAAGTTCATAAATTGTTTAAAAACCATATTGTCAGAAGAGCAATATTTATGGTCTGGATGAAATACAAAGACTTACTAGAGGGCAAGACCCCGAGGTGGCTATCACCTGTGGAGGCCAAGGCTCGAAAAAGACCCAATATGGAGGCCTACTGGCCGAAATACTGGGAAATAATTGAAAAAACTGGAGACAATTGGAGGTTGCAGAGCCAGGAGAAAATAAAAAATAAGGTGCGAGACTGGCTACATTATGCTCAAATTCAGGAGGTGTTTAAAATAGATAAAAAAGTTGGCTTCCAGGTGGAAAAATCGAAATTAGAGACGGAACTGTTAGAACCAAAAACTAAGATACTTTCTAGAATGTACAACTTGCTGCTTAAATGGAATACACAGGATGAGACAGTAAAATCCGCCATGATAAAGTGGGCACAGGACATTGGGCACAACATTATGTTTGAGGACTGGGAAAGGTTATGGAACACCGGAATGAAGTTCACGGCATGTAATGCCTTGAAGGAAAACATTATGAAAATGATATACCGGTGGTACATGACCCCAGTCAAGCTTGCTAAGATATACCACTTGTCTGATAATAAATGTTGGAAATGTAAGGAGGCTGAAGGGACATTCTTTCACCTCTGGTGGACCTGCCCAAAAGTGAAGGCCTTCTGGGAAATGATTTACAATGAGCTAAAAAAGGTACTTAGGTATACCTTTCCCAAGAAACCAGAGGCCTTCCTCCTGGGCATGGTAGACCAGAAAGTGTTAAAAAAGGATAGAACTTTGTTTATGTATGCTACTACAGCAGCAAGAATTCTCATCGCAAAGCACTGGAAGACACCAGATTTACCCACGCTGGAAGAATGGCAGACGCAGTTGATGGACTACATGGAACTGGCTGAAATGACTGGCAGAATCCGAGATTTGGGAGAGGAAGTAATGGAGGAGGACTGGAAAAAATTTAAGGACTATTTGCAAAAACAATATAAGTTGTATGAATGTTAAGAATGTGTACGATTAGGAAACTTTTGCTTCAGCAACTTGAATAGGTGAATTGGAAACTAAGTTATAAGAAAGACGAGGTGGACAATATGAAACAACCATACTATGTTTATTTTTAAGGTACAAATAACTGAGATACAGTATTTTGAATTTAGAAACATAGTATTTGAAAGATACAGTAAGACATGAAATAAGGTAACAAATTGCTGATGTATTAATTGCAAAGAACGCAGGATTCGGAAGATGTGGGGAAGTCCGATTGTTAAAGTATTTTGGAAAGTTGGAGTTTATGTATTCTTTCTTTTTCTTATCTTCACTTTTTACTTTTTTATTCTGTAAATCTCTGACTATCTGAAAGAAAATTTAATAAAATATTTTTTTTAAAAAAAGAAAGAAAGATTACAGTATGTGTCAGAGACTGCCTCCCGGTCCCAGCTCACAGAGGACCAACGCTAGCCAGTAGAACTGTACAAAAGTCTTTATTGAAGTTTAGTTTCCATTTTCAAGCCCTAGCGTGCGTCTCTACGTCTAGACCCTAGACCAGCGAAGCCTCGTCTGAGTCTCCGCCCCCTGTACACCAGTTTAAGACTCTAGCCTTACTCCACCTTCTTCGTTTCTCCTTCCGCCTCTGGGTCCTACTACCCCCCGGGGTGCCTTCCTTCCTGGACGCCTCGGAGGCGGACCCTTCGGACTCTTCCCCCTCTCTTCGGCGGGCTTTGGGAGCTGGCTCCCTATCCGGGCTGCTCATTGCGCCACCCTCTCGCACATTTGAACTTGGCGCGCGCGCGCTGCCTCTGACCTTCCTTTTGACCGTTTCCTCGCTCTCTGATGCAGGCGTGGCTAACCCTGACTCATGTCCTTCCGCTGACGGAAAGCTGCCTGCTGCCGATGCTTGGGACTCCTCCCCCTTACTGCTCTCCGGTGGGGAAGCTGGTCCCGATTTCCAACTGCTGCTTTCTGAGTCCCCTCTGGCCCCTCCTTCCTGTGGTGTTCCCTCTGGCAACCCCCTAGCTCTGATCACGGGAGCCCCTTTCTGTGAATCCTCTGATTCGCTGGAGAGACTTAGAGACCTCGGACGGCTATCATCGCTGACCTCTCCCTCGGATTCCTCTCCCTCGGTCTCTAATTCCTCCCTTTCCTGTCCCTCTGCTCCTGAACCCCTGACATCCATCCCCCCCTCGAAGCCCCCCCTTCCCCCCTCCCCTCCTTCCGGTGTGGTTACTGGGTGCTCCGTCGTAGCGGGGGTGCGTGCAGGATACAGTTCATCCCCCATGTACTCGTCGACGTCGCTCTCCTCTGCTTCCATCTCTCTGCCTCCTTGCTCGAACCCCACGTCTTCCCCCAACACGTCCATGTCCGTCTCGCCTCCGTTCCCCTCTGCGGGTGATGCCTGCCAAGGACCCCCCAGCCACTTCCTGCGCCACCGCTCCTCTGGTCGATCGTCCCACCAATACGAGCGGTCTGAGGCAGACCCCGGTGGCGAACCCTCCGGGGAGCTTGTGACTGGTGCCTGTTCCTCGTCCGATGCGAACCCCTGGAATGTGCTGGCTGAAAGTGTGGGTGTGAAGAGCCAGTCGTCGAAATACTCGGCTGGCATGGGCCTGTGTGGGAAGAGGGCATGAAACTCCTCTTTGAGCAGAGGCTCCTCCAAGGCATAGTCCGGTACCCAGCTGTTGGCACTGGCCGGGGTACCCTCTTTGGCTAGGAGATATTCTACTCCCTCTTCCCCCCATCTCGAGTCTAAAATCTCTGTGACCTTGTTGATGTGCCCCCTTCTTGGCGACCCCCCCCTTTCTGGGCCCTTCTCTGAGCGGGTCTGGTGCTGTGTCTGGCTCCTGAAATCTATGAGGTGCTTTGTAGGGCGTGAGCACCGATCTATGGAACACCGGATGCATTCTGGAACCCTCCGGAAGAGCCAACCGGAAAGCCACTGGATTGACCTGTGCCTGGACTTGGTAAGGTCCTAGCTGCTTATGCCCTAGCTTCTTCTTCGCTAACGATCTGGTCGGCACTGCTTGCGCTGCTAACCAGACCCAGTCTCCCACCTGTATGTTTTCCCCAACTCTTCTGTGTCTGTCGGCCTGCACTTTGTATGCGTGCTTTGCTAGTTCTAAGTGCCTCCTAAGCTGTTCGTGAACCTCCTGCAACTCCGACGCTAAGGCTTCCGCTGCCTGTGGCTCCCCCTCCCCCACTCTCTCTAAACCCGGGAAGGTTCTGGGATGCCTCCCGTTGTTGGCGAAGAACGGCGTCACCCCCGTCGACACGTGCTTCGTATTGTTGTAAGCGAACTCGGCGAGTGGCAGGTAGTCCACCCATGTCGTGGGCTGCTGATTGGCGTAGCATCTCAGGTACTGCTGCATGATGGCGTTGACCCTCTCCGCTTGTCCGTTGGTCTGTGGGTGTCTCGCCGACGCTAAATTGACTTTGACGTTCAGAATGCCCATCAGCTTCTGCCAGAAGTTCGAGATGAACTGTCGCCCCCGGTCGGACAGAATAGACCGTGGTAGACCGTGGACTTTGAACACGTGGTCTATGAACAGTTTGGCGGTCTGCTCTGCCGTGGCTACCTTCGCACACGGAATGAAGTGTGCCATTTTGGTAAACATGTCCACCACCACTAGCACTGCTGTCTTTCCCCTCGAACTGGGCAGATCCGTGACGAAGTCCAGGGCCACCCTCTCCCACGGTTCAGACGGTGTCTGCAGCGGTTCCAGCAGTCCCGTCAGCGGTTTGTGAACTGACTTGGCCCTTTGGCAGGTGTCACATCTCGAGACGTAATCCGCTACTTCCCCCCGCATCTTGGGCCACCAAAAGTCTCTGGCTACTAGTTCGACAGTCTTTTCTTTGCCAAAGTGCCCGGCGGTGGGAGCGTCGTGCAGCTGCTGCAGTACCCTTGCGCGGAGGTCGTCTCCCGGCACGTAGAGTGCTCCCTTGTGGAGGAGCAACCCATCGCGTATCTGGAACTCGTCGGCCTTCGCTGTGCCCCTGTGCACCTCCTCCATCTTGGCCTGTGCGAAGGGGTCTTCCCGCAGCGCGCGACGTACGGCGTCCAGGTCCACGGTTGCCGACGCGCATGCCCACGCTTCCGGTGCGAAAATGTGCTTGGCCGCCGACGGTGCCGCCTCCTCAAGGTATTGCGGCTTTCTGGACAATGCATCCGCCATCACATTGTTGTCGCCTGGAATGTACTCTATCTTGAAGTCGAAGTCCGCGAAGAACTCTGCCCATCTAATGTGTCTCTGGTTGAGGAACCTAGCCGTGCGCCAGTACTCCAGATTCTTGTGGTCCGTGTGGACCTGCACTGTGTGTCTGGCTCCGATAAGGAAGTGCCGCCATGCCTTGAACGCTGCATGGATGGCTAGCAACTCCCTGTCCCAGATGGTATAATTCTGCTCCGACTTGCTGAGCTTCCTCGAGTAGAAGGCGCACGGCCTCCAGTCCCCCTGCTGGTCTTGTTGCAACAGGACGGCTCCCACGGCTCTGTCTGAGGCGTCTGTCTCCACCCTCATGGGTCTGCTGGGATTCACATGCAGCAGCTGCTCTTCGGACGCGAAGAGACGCTTGAGTTTCTGAAAGGACTGCTCCGCTTGCTCCGTCCAGATGAATTTCTTCTTCTTGGAGCTGAGCGTGTCGGTGATGGCCGCTGTCTGCATGGCAAATCCCTTGATGAACTTGCGGTAAAAGTTGGCAAAGCCGACAAACCGCTGGACTTCCTTCCGATTGCGTGGGCTTTTCCAGTCTAAAACTGCGCGAACCTTGGCGCTGTCCATGGCGAGCCCCTTGTCCGACAACTTGTAGCCCAGGAAATCCACCTCCGTCATGTCGAACTGGCACTTCTCCAGCTTGGCGTACAGCCTGTGCTCCTTCAGTCTCTGCAGAACTTCCCTGACATCCCTCTCGTGCGCCTCTCGCGATTCTGAAAAAATCAGGATGTCGTCCAGGAAGCATACGCACTTCTTGTAAAGGAGTCCCGCCAGCACATGATGCATAAAGGCTTGAAAACAGTGAGAGCCATTTTGTAATCCGAAGGGCATAACTCTGTATTCGTAGGTGCCCAGTGGCGTGAACATGGCCGTCTTCCACTCGTCGCCTTCGCGCATGCGAATCAGGTTGTACGCCCCTCGTAGATCCAACTTGGTGAAAACGCGTCCTTTCCTCACCGTCGCGAGCAGGTCGTCTATCTTGGGCATGGGGAAGGCTGAGGGCTTGGTTTTCGAGTTTAATATTCGATAGTCCACCACCAGCCTCTTTTGGGGCGTGTCCCGCTTCTTCACAAAGAATACTGGACTGCCTCCCACAGCTTTTGACTCCCGGATGAACCCGCGCTTCAAATTGTGATCTATGAACTCCCTGAGTTCCTGCAGTTCATCCTCAGACATGGAATACAGTTTCCCAGTTGGCAGCGTCGCCCCCGGCAGGAGGTCAATCTTGCAGTCATAGGGTCTGTGAGGAGGTAGCTTGTCCGCCTCCTTCTCGCAGAATACCTCCAAAAACTCCGCATACTTGAGGGGTACTGCTTGCAGCGTGCCCAACTGTAACTGCGGGTCTTCCTCTTCCCCTTCTGGGCTAGGTATAATGCAATGTTCCGCACAGTAGGAGGAGCCAAAAGTCAGTTGGCGCTGGTACCAAGCCAATGCTGGGCTGTGCCTGTGCAGCCAACTCATGCCTAATACTACAGGCGTGTCCGACAGTTGGGTGACATTGAAGCTGATGACTTCCCGGTGATTCCCAATTTGCATCACCATCGGCGGCGTCTGCTGTACCACCTGCCCCCCCAGCAGTTCCCTGCCATCCACCGTGACAACCTTCAGGGGCAGCGTGGCTGGCAGTAGCGCTATGTTGTGTTGTTGAATGAACTCCAGTCCTATAAAGTCTGCATTACTGCCAGAGTCAATCGTAATAGGCACTTCTAAGGTGAGTCCATTGGGCAGCTGGAGCGATGCGGTGAGCTGCACCACTGGTTTGGGCGGGAGGGGGTCTGTGGGCTGCAAAATCTCTGGGGACTTCTTCACTGACTCGTCTGGCTGGGCCCCAGTGCCTCCGTTTCCAGCCAGACTCCGTCGTTTCCCTGCTGTGGTTCTCTCTGCTGAGTTGTTTCCATTACTGTCACTGAAGCTGCAGTGTGCTTGTGGAGCCTCTGGGGACACTCTTTCGCCATGTGCTGTCCACTATCACATATATAGCACTTCCTGTTCCCTCTAGGCAGCTTCGGTTTGACTGCTCCCGGTGTTAAGGCTCTGGTAGCTGAGTGAGCCCTAGCACCGCCAATTTCCATCGGCTCTTCGCCCCCTCCCTGTGGAGGCGTGGACTGCGCACGCGCTGCATCCCTGGGCAAGAGGGGGGGCACTCTCGCTGGTGTGCGTCCCCAACGCCCTTCTTCTTTGCTCCATGGGCGTTCTTCCTGCCTCACCCCAATCGTTAGCGCTCTTTCAACCACTTGCTGAGTGGTTTGGGGTCTCTCTCCCCGTGCCATCTCATCCTTGATCTGTGGGCTCAATCCCTCCCAAAAAAGGTCTCTAACTGGCGGAGAATCCTTATCCCAATTCAGCGCGTTGACCAATGCAAAAAACCGGGAATGATACTGCCTTACACTTGCTTTCCCCTGTCGTAGCCCATGTATGTCCTTCCGGGCAATGTCAATGTCTATGTTTGATAAGAAACAGGAATCCATTGCCTTAATGAATGCATTTGCGCTTTGGAGCGCTGGATCCTTATCCCTCCACAGATTGCGCAGCCATGCTTTCGCGTCCCCATGCAAATGGGACAAGATAAACCCCACTTTCTCTTGCTCATCTCTAAAGTCTCTCTCCAGCAGCTGCAGCGCAAACAGCACGTCTGCTCGGAAATTGGGGTACTGCTGTAAATTCCCATCAAAATGAGATACAATGCTGCCTCCTCTCTTCCCCAACCCAATCCCCTCGGATCTGGGTCCCGGTAGCCCCTGCTTCACAAGCCCTTCCAACCTGGCTTGAAGATCTTTGCAGGCAGCCGCCGCTTCTTCTTCTCTCTTCCTGGATGCGATTATTTCAGCGCTGAGTTGTGTCACCGCTTCTTGCAGGGAAGCTATTTGCTGTTCTGTAGTCATCTCGCCTGACTTTTGTGAGCTCGCAAGGCACCAGTCTTCTTCCCTCCCTGCCTCGCTCCCGTAGCGATGCTTGAGGCGAAGAAAACCGATGAAATGTGAGACGAGGCTTACTGTCAGAGACTGCCTCCCGGTCCCAGCTCACAGAGGACCAACGCTAGCCAGTAGAACTGTACAAAAGTCTTTATTGAAGTTTAGTTTCCATTTTCAAGCCCTAGCGTGCGTCTCTACGTCTAGACCCTAGACCAGCGAAGCCTCGTCTGAGTCTCCGCCCCCTGTACACCAGTTTAAGACTCTAGCCTTACTCCACCTTCTTCGTTTCTCCTTCCGCCTCTGGGTCCTACTACCCCCCGGGGTGCCTTCCTTCCTGGACGCCTCGGAGGCGGACCCTTCGGACTCTTCCCCCTCTCTTCGGCGGGCTTTGGGACCTGGCTCCCTATCCGGGCTGCTCATTGCGCCACCCTCTCGCACATTTGAACTTGGCGCGCGCGCGCTGCCTCTGACCTTCCTTTTGACCGTTTCCTCGCTCTCTGATGCAGGCGTGGCTAACCCTGACTCATGTCCTTCCGCTGACGGAAAGCTGCCTGCTGCCAATGCTTGGGACTCCTCCCCCTTACTGCTCTCCGGTGGGGAAGCTGGTCCCGATTTCCAACTGCTGCTTTCTGAGTCCCCTCTGGCCCCTCCTTCCTGTGGTGTTCCCTCTGGCAACCCCCTAGCTCTGACCACGGGAGCCCCTTTCTGTGAATCCTCTGATTCGCTGGAGAGACTTAGAGACCTCGGACGGCTATCATCGCTGACCTCTCCCTCGGATTCCTCTCCCTCGGTCTCTAATTCCTCCCTTTCCTGTCCCTCTGCTCCTGAACCCCTGACAGTATTAAAATTCAAATTTGATTGCATTTCTTCAGATGAAAGAGAGGGAATCTTAGCTAAGATTGAGAGGAGTACCTCAAATAGAACAACATCAGCTCAAGGAGTGGCTGACAGATCAATTTGTGGCGTGGTGGGACTTGAAAAAAGACGAAGTAGACTCTTAGATAGAAAAGGTTTACAGATTTGGTCCAAAAAAAGATTCTAAGATTACCTACAATTGCATTGTGGTCTTTAAGACTAAGGAACAAAGGGATACCATTTTGGGCCTGCACTATAAAAAAGGTTTAAAATTCAAGATAAAGCAATTGTTCTTTTTAAGGAGATTCCTAAACATTTTTTGTATTTGAGAACCAATTATTCAGATTTAGCAACCACCCTGAGAAGGAAAAACATTTTCTTTAGGTGGGAATTCCCGGAGGGCCTTTCCCTTAAATTTGAGGGAAGAAAACAAAGAATTAGGACTGTTGGAGAGAAGGACAGATTTCTGCAAAAGCACTCAGTTGAACTAGGGTTGGAAAGCCCACAGCAGCCAGGGGCAGGGGCAGCGGTCCCCTCAACTTAATACGATGGCTTTGAAAATCTATTATTGGAATGTGAATGGTTTAAATTCACCACAAAAAAGAAGTCAGATTTACCATGTTTTGTCAAAGCAGAATTTGGATGTAATTTGTTTACAGGAAACACACATTACAATACTACATAGAAAAATACTCTTGAATAAGAAACTTGCCAAGAATTTATTTCTTCAGATAAAGTTTAAAAAAGAGGAGTGGTATTTTACATTAAAGAAAAATGGAATCCAAAACTGATTTTTAAAGATGAAAAGGGAAGATACATAGCAGTAGAAATTACAGCACAAGGTGAAAAGCAATTATTATTGGGAATTTATGCACCTAACGATGGCAAGGTGGAATTCTTTAAGAACATGGAAACAAGGCTTCTGGACTATTTGGATTATAAATTAATTTTAATGGGAGATCTGAATGGAGTTCACAGACACAGAGACAAAACACAGAGACAAAAATTATTGAATGCTGGCAGATTACCCAAGACTTTTTTCAATATAGTAGATAAATTTGATTTGTCAGATACAGGTACCTTCTGTTCTCATCCTGAAGCAAAGGTCTTAACCTGAAGCACTATTTCTGGGTTAGTGGAGTCTGTAACCTGAAGCGTATGTAACCTGAAGCATATGTAACCCAAGGTACCACTGTATCTTGGAGTTTTATGATACAAAATTTAGAAAGTATTGAGGTTGGACAGGATTTCTTAAATGGTATTAATGCGATCTATTATGAACAAAAAGCAAAAATCATAATTAATAATGTGGTGTCAGAGGAAATTAGAATTGAGAAGGGTACCAGGCAAGGGTGCCCACTTTCCCCTCTGCTTTTTATATCGGTTCTGGAGGTTTTGTTAAGTATGATAAGGAAGGAGGAACAAGTTAAAGGTATAACAGTAGGACCCAAACAATATATATTAAAAGCCTTCGCTGATGATTTGGTGTTAACACTGCAAGACCCAGACTCCAGTGCAGTAAAAGCACTGGAGATGATACAGGAGTTCAGGCAGGTAGCAGGATTTAAGTTAAATAAGAGCAAAACCAAAGTATTGGGGGGGGGGGGGGAATTGGATAATGAAGAGACAAAAGCTCTTCATGAAAAAACAGGCCCAGTTTTTGTGAAAAAAATGAAATATCTGGGTGTAAATTTGCTGGTGAAAAATCTGAACTTATTTAAAGATAGCTATGAGAAATTATGGAATGAAATAAAAAGAGATCTTGAGATTTGGTCAAATTTGAAACTGACATTAATGGGCTGAATATTGGTGGTCAAGATGAATGTATTGCCAAAGATGTTGTTCTTGTTTCAAGCCCTACCAATTACTGATAATGTGAAATGCTTTAAAGAGTGGCAGAAAATTTTGTCTAAATTTATCTGGCAGGGGAAAAAACCCAGAATTAAATACAAATTATTAACGGACTCGAAAGAAAGAGGGGGATTTTCCCTGTCGGATCTGAAGATATACTTTGAAGCCACAGCTCTTTGTTGGGTAAAGAAATGGATACAACTAGATAATACTGATGTTCTTGATTTGGAGGGATTTGACAATGTTTTTGGTTGGCATGCTTATTTATGGTATGATAAGATAAAGGCCCATAATGGATTTAAAAATCATGTAATTAGAAAATCTTTATATAACGTTTGGATAAAATATAAAGAGCTCTTAGAAAGGAAAACACCCAGGTGGTTGTCACCAATGGAAGCAAAGGCTCAGAAAAAGTTAAATATGGAGACTAACTGGTTGAGATATTCAGATTTGCTGTTGGAAGATAAAGAAGGATTTAAATTAAGACCATTTGATCAAATCAAAGATAAAATAAATTGGCTACATTATCACCAGATCAATGAATTGTATAAACTAGGCAGGAAAAATGGTTTTGCATCGGGGGGGAAACAAATTGGAAACAGAGTTGTTAGATTCTAAAGTTAAAAACTTATCTAAAATGTATAACTTACTGTTGGAGTGGGATACAAAGGATGAACAAGTTAAATCTGTGGTGATAGATTGGGCAAGAGATGTTGGACACAATATAATGTTTGAAGATTGGGAAAGTTTGTGGAAAAAAGGGGTTAGGTTTACTGCATGTACGATGTTAAAGGAAAATGTTATGAAAATGATGTATAGATGGTCCTTAACCCCTGTAAAATTAGCAAAGATCTACCACAAGAGTGATAATTCATGTTGGAAATGTAAAGAAAAAGAAGGTACCTTTTACCATATGTGGTGGACG
The DNA here is from genome assembly GCF_964188315.1 of Podarcis muralis. Lineage (NCBI taxonomy): Eukaryota > Metazoa > Chordata > Lepidosauria > Squamata > Lacertidae > Podarcis > Podarcis muralis. The sequence goes on from NC_135674.1 coordinate 6,620,098, forward strand.
TGTCCCAAGGTGAAATACTTCTGGGAAAAGATCTATAATGAATTGAAAAAAAATGTTGAAATATACATTTATTAAGAAACCAGAAGCCTTTCTACTTGGAATAATAGGTTTGGAGTTGCCCAATAAAGATGTCAAATTGTTTTTGTATGCCACAACTGCAGCTAGAATTTTGTTGGCCAAAAACTGGAAACTACAAGAAGTACCAACAGTGGAGGAATGGCAGATGAAGATGATGGATTTCTGGGAGCTAGCTGACCTGACCGGAAGAGTCCGTGACCAGAGGGAGGAGGAGCACCAAGAGGATTGGAAGAAATTAAAAGATTATTTAGTTAAATATGTTTGAATAATATAAACAGAATTACTTGTGAATACCAAATAGGCCTAGGATTTAAATAAGTGATGTTGTAAAATACCGTGTGTCAGGGGTTCAGGAGCAGAGGGACAGGAAAGGGAGGGATTGGAGACCGAGGGAGAGGAATCCGAGGGAGAGGTCAGCGATGATAGCCATCCGAGGTCTCTAAGTCTCTCCAGCGAATCAGAGGATTCACAGAAAGGGGCTCCCGTGGTCAGAGCTAGGGGGTTGCCAGAGGGAACACCCCAGGAAGGAGGGGCCAGAGGGGACTCAGAGAGCAGCAGCTGGAAATCGGGACCAGCTTCCCCACCGGAGAGCAGTAAGGGGGAGGAGTCCCAAGCATCGGCAGCAGGCAGCTTTCCGTCAGCGGAAGGACATGAGTCAGGGTTAGCCACGCCTGCATCAGAGAGCGAGGAAACGGTCAAAAGGAAGGTCAGGGGCAGCGCGCGCGCGCCAAGTTCAAAGGTACAAGAGGGGGGCGCAATGAGCAGCCCGGAGAGGGAGCCGGGTCCTAAAGCCCGGCGAAGAGAGGGGGAGGAGTCCGAAGGGTCCGCTTCCGAGGCGTCCAGGAAGGAAGGCACCCAGGGGGGTAGTAGGACCCAGAGGAGGAAGGAGAAACGTAGAAGGTGGAGTAAGGCTAGAGTCTTAAACTGGTGTACAGGGGGCGGAGACTCAGACGAGGCTTCGCTGGTCTAGGATCTAGACGTAGAGACGCACGCTAGGGTTTGAAAATGGGAACTAAACTTCAATAAAGACTTTGTACAGTTCTGCTGGCTAGCGTTGGTCTTCTGTGAGCTGAGACCTGGGGGCCGTCTCTGACAGTAAGCCTCGTCTCTCAGTTTCATCGGTTTTCTTCGCCTCAAGCATCGCTGCGGGAGCGAGGCAGGGAGGGCAGAAGACTGGTGCCTTGCGAGCTCACAAGAGTCAGGCGAGATGACTACAGAACAGAAAATAGCTTCCCTGGAAGAAGCGGTGACACAACTCAGCGCTGAAATAATCGCATCCAGGAAGAGAGAGGAAGAAGCGGCAGCTGCCTGCAGAGATCTTCAAGCCAGGTTGGAAGGGCTTGTGAAGCAGGGGCTACCGGGACCCAGATCCGAGGGAATTGGGCTGGGGAAGAGAGGAGGCAGCATTGTATCTCATTTTGATGGGAATTTGCAGCAGTACCCCAATTTCCGAGCAGATGTGCTGTTTGCGCTGCAGCTGCTGGATAGAGACTTTAGAGATGAGCGGGAGAAAGTGGGGTTTATTTTGTCTCATCTGCATGGGGACGCGAAAGCATGGCTGCGCAATCTGTGGAGGGATAATGATCCAGCGCTCCAAAGCGCAGATGCATTCATTAAAGCAATGGACTCCTGTTTCTTATCCAACATAGACATTGACATTGCCCGGAAAGACATATTTGGGCTAAGACAAGGGAAAGCCAGCGTAAGGCAGTATCATTCCCGGTTTTTTGCATTGGTCAACGCGCTGAATTGGGATAAGGATTCTCCGCCAGTTAGAGACCTTTTTTTGGAGGGATTGAACCCACAAATCAAGGATGAGATGGCACGGGGAGAGAGACCCACAGCCACTCAGCAAGTGGTTGAAAGAGCGCTGTCGATTGGGGTGAGGCAGGAGGAACGCCCATGGAGCAAAGAAGAAGGGCGTTGGGGACGCACACCAGCGAGAGTGCCCTCCCTCTTGCCTAGAGAGGCAGCGCGTGCGCAGTCCACGCCTCCACAGGGAGGGGGCGACGAGCAGATGGAGATTGGCGGTGCTAGGGCTCACTCAGCTACCAGAGCCTTAACACCGGGAGCAGTAAAACCGAAGCTGCCTAGAAGGAACAGGAAGTGCTATATATGTCAGAGTGAAGAGCACATGGCGAAAGAGTGTCCCCAGAGGATCCACAAGCAAACTGCAGCTTCAGTGACAGTATTGGAAACAACTCAGCAGAGAGCACCACAGCAGGGAAACGACCAAGTCTGGCTGGAATAGGAGGCACTGGGGCCCAGCCAGACGAGTCAGTGAGGAAGTCCCCAGAGATTTTGCAGCCCACAGACCCCCTCCCGCCCAAACCAGTGGTGCAGCTCACCGCATCGCTCCAGCTGCCCAATGGACTCACCTTAGAAGTGCCTATTACAATTGACTCTGGCAGTAATGCAGACTTTATAGGACTGGAGTTCATTCAACAACACAACGTAGCTTTACTGCCAGCCACGCTGCCCCTGAAGGTTGTCACGGTGGATGGCAGGGAACTGCTAGGGGGGCAGGTGGTGCAGCAGACGCCGCCGATGGTGATGCAAATTGGGAATCACCGGGAAGTCATCAGCTTCAATGTCACCCAACTGTCGGACACGCCTGTAGTATTAGGCATGAGTTGGCTGCACAGGCACAGCCCAGCATTGGCTTGGTACCAGCGCCAACTGACTTTTGGCTCCTCCTACTGTGCAGAACACTGCATTATACCCAGCCCAGAAGGGGAAGAGGAGGACCCGCAGTTACAGTTGGGCACGCTGCAAGCAGTACCCCTCAAGTATGCGGAGTTTTTGGAGGTATTCTGCGAGAAGGAGGCGGACAAGCTACCTCCTCACAGACCCTATGATTGCAAGATTGACCTCCTGCCGGGGGCGACGCTGCCAACTGGGAAACTGTACTCCATGTCTGAGGATGAACTGCAGGAACTCAGGGAGTTCATAGATCATAATTTGAAGCGTGGGTTCATCCGGGAGTCAAAAGCGGTGGGAGGCAGTCCAGTATTCTTTGTGAAGAAGCGGGACACGCCCCAACGGAGGCTGGTGGTGGACTTCAGAATTTTAAATTCGAAAACCAAGCCCTCAGCTTTCCCCATGCCCAAGATAGACGACCTGCTCGCGACGGTGCGGAAAGGACGCGTTTTCACCAAGTTGGATCTACGTGGGGCGTACAACCTGATTCGCATGCGCGACGGCGACGAGTGGAAGACGGCCATGTTCACGCCTCTGGGCACCTACGAATACAGAGTTATGCCCTTCGGATTACAAAATGGCTCTCACACTTTCCAAGCCTTTATGCATCATGTGCTGGCGGGGCTCCTTTACAAGAAGTGCGTATGCTTCCTGGACGACATCCTGATTTTTTCAGAATCGCGAGAAGCGCACGAGAGGGATGTCAGGGAAGTTCTGCAGAGACTGAAGGAGCACAGGCTGTACGCCAAGCTGGAGAAGTGCCAGTTCGACGTGACGGAGGTGGATTTCCTGGGCTACAAGTTGTCGGACAAGGGGCTCGCCATGGACAGCGCCAAGGTTCGCGCAGTTTTGGATTGGAAAAGCCCACGCAATCGGAAGGAAGTCCAGCGGTTTGTCGGCTTTGCCAACTTTTACCGCAAGTTCATCAAGGGATTTGCCATGCAGACAGCGGCCATCACCGACACGCTCAGCTCCAAGAAGAAGAAATTCATCTGGACGGAGCAAGCGGAGCAGTCCTTTCAGAAACTCAAGCGTCTCTTCGCGTCCGAAGAGCAGCTGCTGCATGTGAATCCCAGCAGACCCATGAGGGTGGAGACAGACGCCTCAGACAGAGCCGTGGGAGCTGTCCTGTTGCAACAAGACCAGCAGGGGGACTGGAGGCCGTGCGCCTTCTACTCGAGGAAGCTCAGCAAGTCGGAGCAGAATTACACTATCTGGGACAGGGAGTTGCTAGCCATACATGCAGCATTCAAGGCATGGAGGCACTTCCTCATCGGAGCCAGACATACAGTGCAGGTCCACACGGACCACAAGAATCTGGAGTACTGGCGCACGGCTAGGTTCCTCAACCAGAGACACATTAGATGGGCAGAGTTCTTCGCGGACTTCGACTTCAAGATAGAGTACATCCCAGGCGACAACAACGTGATGGCGGATGCATTGTCCAGAAAGCCGCAATACCTTGAGGAGGCGGCACCGTCGGCGGCCAAGCACATTTTCGCACCGGAAGCGTGGGCATGCGCGTCGGCAACCGTGGACCTGGACGCCGTACGTCGCGCGCTGCGGGAAGACCCCTTCGCACAGGCCAAGATGGAGGAGGTGCACAGGGGCACAGCGAGGGCCGACGAGTTCCAGATACGCGATGGGTTGCTCCTCCACAAGGGAGCACTCTACGTGCCGGGAGACGACCTCCGCGCAAGGGTCCTGCAGCAGCTACACGACGCTCCCACCGCCGGGCACTTTGGCAAAGAAAAGACTGTCGAACTCGTAGCCAGAGACTTTTGGTGGCCCAAGTTGCGGGGGCAAGTAGCGGATTACGTCTCGAGATGTGACACCTGCCAAAGGGCCAAGTCAGTTCACAAACCGCCGGCGGGACTGCTGGAACCGCTGCAGACACCGTCTGAACCGTGGGAGAGGGTGGCCCTGGACTTCGTCACGGATCTGCCCAGCTCGAGGGGAAAGACAGCAGTGCTAGTGGTGGTGGACATGTTTACTAAGATGGCACACTTCATTCCGTGTGCGAAGGTAGCCACGGCAGAGCAGACCGCCAAACTGTTCATAGACCACGTGTTCAAAGTCCACGGTCTGCCACGGTCTATTCTCTCCGACCGGGGGCGACAGTTCATCTCGAACTTCTGGCAGAAGCTGATGGGCATTCTGAACGTCAAAGTCAATTTGGCGTCGGCGAGACACCCACAGACCAACGGGCAAGCGGAGAGGGTCAACGCCATCATGCAGCAGTACCTGAGATGCTACGCCAATCAGCAGCCCACGACATGGGTGGACTACCTGCCACTCGCCGAGTTCGCTTACAACAATACGAAGCACGTGTCGACGGGGGTGACGCCGTTCTTCGCCAACAACGGGAGGCATCCCAGAACCTTCCCGGGTTTAGAGAGAGTGGGGGAGGGGGAGCCACAGGCAGCGGAAGCCTTAGCGTCGGAGTTGCAGGAAGTCCACGAACAACTCAGGAGGCAGTTAGAACTAGCAAAGCACGCATACAAGGTGCAGGCTGACAGACACAGAAGAGTTGGGGAAGACATACAGGTGGGAGACTGGGTCTGGTTAGCAGCGCAAGCAGTGCCGACCAGATCGTTAGCGAAGAAGAAGCTAGGGCATAAGCAGCTAGGACCTTACCAAGTCCAGGCACAGGTCAATCCAGTGGCCTTCCGGTTGGCTCTTCCGGAAGGTTCCAGAATGCATCCGGTGTTCCATAGATCGGTGCTCACGCCCTACAAAGCACCTCATAGATTTCAGGAGCCAGACACAGCACCAGACCCGCTCAGGGAAGGGCCCAGAAAGGGGGGGTCGCCTAGGAGGGGGCACATCAACGAGGTCACAGAGATTTTAGACTCGAGATGGGGGGAAGAGGGAGTAGAATATCTCCTAGCCAGAGAGGGTACCCCGGCCAGTGCCAACAGCTGGGTACCGGACTATGCCTTGGAGGAGCCTCTGCTCAAAGAGGAGTTTCATGCCATCTTCCCGCACAGGCCCATGCCAGCAGAGTATTTCGACGACTGGCTCTTCACACCCACTCTTTCAGCCAGCACATTCCAGGGGTTCGCCTCGGACGAGGAACAGGCACCAGTCCCGAGCTCCCAGGTGGGTTCGCCACCAGGGTCTGCCTCAGACCACTCGTATTGGTGGGACGATCAACCAGAGGAGCAGTGGCGCAGGAAGTGGCTGCGGGGTCCTTGGCTGGGACCACCCGAAGAGGGGGAGGGGGGCGAGACGGACATGGACGTGTTGGGGGACAACGTGGGGTTTGAGCACGGAGACAGAGAGATGGAGGCAGAGGAGAGCGAGGTTGACGAGTACATGGGGGACGAACTGTATCCTGCACGCACCCCCGCTACGACGGAGCACCCAGTACCCACACCGGAAGGAGGGGAGGGGGGAAGGGGGGGCTTCGAGGGGGGATGGATGTCAGGGGTTCAGGAGCAGAGGGACAGGAAAGGGAGGGATTGGAGACCGAGGGAGAGGAATCCGAGGGAGAGGTCAGCGATGATAGCCATCCGAGGTCTCTAAGTCTCTCCAGCGAATCAGAGGATTCACAGAAAGGGGCTCCCGTGGTCAGAGCTAGGGGGTTGCCAGAGGGAACACCCCAGGAAGGAGGGGCCAGAGGGGACTCAGAGAGCAGCAGCTGGAAATCGGGACCAGCTTCCCCACCGGAGAGCAGTAAGGGGGAGGAGTCCCAAGCATCGGCAGCAGGCAGCTTTCCGTCAGCGGAAGGACATGAGTCAGGGTTAGCCACGCCTGCATCAGAGAGCGAGGAAACGGTCAAAAGGAAGGTCAGGGGCAGCGCGCGCGCGCCAAGTTCAAAGGTACAAGAGGGGGGCGCAATGAGCAGCCCGGAGAGGGAGCCGGGTCCTAAAGCCCGGCGAAGAGAGGGGGAGGAGTCCGAAGGGTCCGCTTCCGAGGCGTCCAGGAAGGAAGGCACCCAGGGGGGTAGTAGGACCCAGAGGAGGAAGGAGAAACGTAGAAGGTGGAGTAAGGCTAGAGTCTTAAACTGGTGTACAGGGGGCGGAGACTCAGACGAGGCTTCGCTGGTCTAGGATCTAGACGTAGAGACGCACGCTAGGGTTTGAAAATGGGAACTAAACTTCAATAAAGACTTTGTACAGTTCTGCTGGCTAGCGTTGGTCTTCTGTGAGCTGAGACCTGGGGGCCGTCTCTGACACCATGTTAAAGCTAAAATGAAAAGAAAGAAAGATGTAAATTGACTAAGTAAGATTTTACCTGAAAATAGTTTTGGAAAACTGCTACAATGGACTATATGGAAACTCAGCTAGGGGGACTCGAGAAAGTCATTTAACAATGTTAACAAAAATGGAATTATTATAGTTGGATAAATGTCTGTCTGTCTGTTTGTTTGTTTTTTTATTTTTGTTGTTTGATATAAAATTGGAAAATCAATAAAAAAGTTTGAAAAACAAAAAAGACATCAACTGGCTGCCTCCTCTCTCTGCTTTCACATGATCTAATTCTAAAACAGCTCTCTGAAAGTCCAGCCAGCCAGTCTCTCCTTTCTCCTATCCACTCTGAAATTGTCTGTGTGACATATGTTTCCAGGTTTTGCTCTGTGTCAGATTCTGGAAGGCCCCTTATCCTTAATGTCCTGTATCTTTCCCTTAACTGCAAAAGGAGAATCTGATCCTCCAGTTCATTCTGCTTCCCTTGAACCCCTTCCAAGCTCCCCATCATCCCTTTTTGTTCCTCTCTCAGTTCTCCTACCTCTTCTTTGGCTTTTTCTAGTTTGTCTACTTTGGTTTCCAACTTGTTGACCTTGTCTCCCAATATCCCAAATTGCTCTTTCACTACTCTGTTTGAGTTTTCAATGTCTCTATGAACTAGTTCAATCAATGTTTGATTAGATTTTTCCATATCACTATGAACCTGTTGTGTAAAGTTTTGCATCAACTGGACCATTTCTTTCCTTAATTCCAAAAATTGCTCTGCAAGTAAATCTGTCTGCTCTCTCTCCCCCTCCCCCCCCCCCCCTTATCAGGCAGTTCCTCTTGCACACTAGCTCTTCTAGCCGCTGCCGCAGCTGCAGCTTTTCTGGTTACTGTTCCTTCCTGTTTACCCGGCATCTCTATATTGTGGGAATGTTCAGGGATGCAGGAGAGGATATATTGTCCGATTATATCCTTATCCAACTTGTCTTAACAAGTTTCACAATGTAGCAGAGTAACATTCCCCTTTTTAAACTTGCAGAGGATGCATTTGCTCAGGCTCGCTAAAGCCTCTATAATAACTGTTCTGGTATTTTCCCCTTATTCCCTCATAAAAGATAAGACACGACACAGTCTTCAACAAAAGTATAAAAAGAGTTTACTCACATATCATTCTGTTCACAATCGGATCCCAGAAGGCAGACTTAGCTTAGGAAAGTAACATACACCTGGAAACTATCTCATAAGGAGACAGTCCCTTTGTCCTCTCTTGGCTGGAAGCCAAGAGGGCATCTTTGGCTAAGCAGATGTTGCTTCTTTGATGCATGTGGTGAAAAAGAGAGAGAGATGGCTGCCCTGCCCTGTGCTTTTGTCGTTACCTGCACAGGTGAGGCCACACCTACCTCTAGTCACATGCAGAGGAAGTATGTCCCAGCCCAGAAGGAAACAGGAAGCTTACCTGCTGGCTGGACAAACATTCCTCCCCATGTGTAAACATGTTCACTCTAGGAATGTTGTACTTGACTGCTCTTGTGTTTCACATCCCACATATATCAGTTGCTTTCCAGTGTAATTTTGAATTGTTCAAGGTAACACCTGCAAAATCCAACTCTGCCCAGCCATGAGATTGTTTTCCCCCCAGACTTATTTTCCAGTTTCCCTTTCCCTTTTGTCTGCCTTCTCCCTCCCCACTGCAGCAAATCATAAAATAACAAAAAAAGAGAAGAGAGTAAGAGGAACCTCCAATAAAATTAAGAGACTTAAAATGTGGACTTCCGCTTTTACCACAGCTGCAACAGTGTGAGCTCTGACTGCAGTAAGCAGGTCGGGGCATACACCGGTACTGTGAGGGGCAACGTTTGGCTACACGACCCCTGAAAAGGCTTGGAAGGAAGCTCAAGTCAAAGGAACTTTGGCAGTGTCTTTTTGGAGTCCCGGCACCCCTCGCTGAAGGGAAAACGGCTGAGGTGGGGGGGAATCCAGGCACAGAGAAGAACATCAAACAGACCGGTGAAAAGCCTCACATCACTGAAGCAGTGACAAGATGGTAAAATCTCTATTTCTATATCAAAATAAACGTAAAGTGGTAGCAGCAGTAATAAAACCTAAAAGGAAATAAGACAAGGGGGGGAAAGGGAACCCAGGAGGGGGAATCCCTCACGGAGCGAGTAAACCCAAAACAAGATAAAGAGTGAAAATAGCGGAGGAGAAGTAATGCTACCACAAAAGTAAAGGGAAGACAGCAGAACAGGGGGAAAAAATATGGAAAGAATGTAAAGAAATCACTCAGATTGCAATTAAACTATTTGAAAAGCACACTATCTGAAACGGACTTACTACAAAGTGCAAAGCGGTGCAGGCTGCCTGTTGTTGGAGCTGGGTGGAGTAAAGCAGCTGCTTTGAAACTGAATGTCCTTGAAGGAAAGATAAGGACAAAGGAATAAGGAACGCTGTGGGGGAAAGGAGGGGAATTTCACAGATAAGATAAGATGGCGTCGCGGGTCTGAAGACGCTGAGTAATCATCAAGAAGGAGGAAGAAGGAGGAAGTGACAAAGACAAAATAGTGAAAGAGAGGATTAAAGGAGGGCAGAAGCTGGCTAGCTGAGTTAATAAGAACACAGTGACACCCAGTGGACAAAGTAGGAAAAGCAGTAACAAAGGAAAATTGGAACAATAGAAGGACATCTGGTGGTTGGAAAAGAGAACGCAAAATGTCTCATGCAATTAAAAAACAGACTGGAACTGGAAGTCAACAGCAACAATTAAGAAGAAACTCAGGCCTTGAAGAAATGGACTTGAGGGAGCTTATTATTAGTTTGAAACTGGACTTGGGAGGATTGAGAAAAGAGTTGGAAGAAAGAATCAACACAATTGATGGGAAATTGGAAAAATTAGAAAACACAATGAAAAAAATGAAAAAGAAAATGAAGAAATAAAGGAAAAATTAACAGAAGTTCTAGAAGGAATGAAGGAGACAGATAAGAAAGTGCAAGAAATTAAGAATAAGAATCAACAAATGGATGAGATGGTGAAGAAAATTAGCAAAGAACAAAGGGAACAAAGAAAAGAAATGGGCAAATCGAAAAAGGAGATGGAGGAACAAAAAGCAATCCAGGAAGCTACCGGGGATGCACTAGCAATGATACAGATGCAGATTAAAGAGAAGACCTTGAGATTCAGAAATGTTCCAGAAGAGGAGAAGGAGGATATTTGGAAGAAGATGATTGAAACTTTAGCAAAGTGGCTACATTTACAGGAAAAAGACATAATAGAACAGACAGAGAAAATCTTCAGAGTGAACTCAAGAAAAGCAAAAATGAACAAATGGCCGGCAGACTGCATTATTGTATTCACATCGAATTGGATGAAAGATAAGATCCTCCAAGTAAAGAGTAAGAACAAATTAACCATAGATGGAAAGGAAATAATAATTTTACGAGAAGTCCCACCTAGGCTGATAAAAAAGAGACAGCAATTCCAATTTCTAACAAAAGCACTAAAGGCCAAATCAATATCTTTCAGATGGGAATACCCAGTGGGGATTTCCTTCAACTTCAAAGGAAAAAGAAGACGATTTGAGACATTTGAGGAAGCAGATATGTTTTGGAGGAAGTATCGAGGAGAATTAGGAGGCGGGAAAAGTGAAGGAAGAAATGAGGAAGGAAGAAAGGGAGAGCTATCGGATGAGGCGGAAGAAGAAGAAAAAGCTCAGCAAAGGGTGGAAGGATAAAGAACTACGCCAGTGGTAAATAATCAGACCAATAACTATTACAAAACCCTTCTCCTTTACCACTGCAGATAACTTAAACTCTTTCCATTAACTTTATAATTTTTTAACTAATAAAGAATGAAATTTAAATTGTTATCATGGAACGTAAATGGTTTAAATAATAGGAGGAAGAGGCAGAAAATAGAACGTATCTTAGAGAGGCAGAAGTGGGACCTTGCTTGTTTACAAGAAACCCACATCAATACTAAGCATAAAAGACTATTGGTAAAACCAAAGTTAGGGGAAGAATTCATTGCATCTGATGTAAGAAAAAAGAGGGGGGTTGTAATGTATGTTAAAAGCAAATATGAACCAGAATTGTTATATGAAGACAAAGAGGGGAGGATTGTAATAGTCAGAATATCACTAGAGGGGGAACCAATTGTAGTAGCGGGAATCTATGGATCAAATAAAAGAAAATCAGATTTCTATGTTAAAGTAAGATCATTATTAATGGAATATATAGATATGAGAATTATTGTGTTAGGGGATTTAAATGGAGTAATGGAACCAGAATTGGATAGATCGCAGAAGAAGAGGGGAGGGGGGGAATGAAGGGAAGTTGCCAAAAAGCTTTATGGAAATGGTAAAGATTTTTGATTTAGTGGATATATGGAGATATAAACATCCTGTCGAAAAGGAGTTCACATATTTCTCAGAACCAAAAAATTTGTATAGTCGAATCGACAGTATATGGATTACTAAGGATATGACAATTGAAGCAGAGAATGCCGAAATATTGCCAAAAACACTTACAGATCACAATCCAGTATCATTAACTCTTAAAGGAAAAGAGGAGAAAGGGGAAAAAAGGTGGAGAATGAATGTTTTCTTATTAAAAAACGAAAAAGTAATACAAGGAGCCAGAAAGTTGATGAAGGAATATTTTGAAAACAATTGGAGGAAAGGGACAGATGTTAAAACAGTGTGGGATGCTGGGAAGGCGGTTGTTAGAGGATATTTCATACAACAAAACTCAATAGCATATAAGAATAAAGAAAAAAAGAAAAGGGGGCTTTTAGAAGAAATTAAAAGGAAGGAAAAATTGGCCTATGCAAGCAAAAATAAAGAGAGATTAAATCAAGAAATTAAATTACTGAGAGTAGAATATAATAAAATTATAGAACAGGAGGTAGAACAACAAATCAAATTTTGGAAATATAAAAATTTTGAATGGGCAAATAAGCCAGGCAAGATCCTTGCCTGGCAACTAAAGAAACAAAGAAATGAAAAATTAATAAATAAAATAAAAGTAGAAGAGAGGACAATAAGGGATATGACAGAAATTAAAAAAGAATTTGAAAAATATTACAAAAGATTATATCAAAAGGATGAAGTGCCAATAGAAGAAATAGAGGAATATATAAAGAAAAATAAATTAATAGAGATAGCAGAAGAAGATCATAAATTATTAAATGAACCAATATCAACCGTAGAAATTAAGGAATCAATTCAAAAATTAAAAATAGGGAAATCCCCAGGTCCAGATGGCATACCAGCAGAATACTACAAAGAAATGTTAAATGAATTAATCGACCCACTAAAAGAAGTAATAGAGGAAGCAGTAGAGAAGGGGAATATTCCAGACTCTTGGACTCAAGGGTATATAACGCTCCTGCCAAAACAAGGTACGGATTTGGAATCTGTCTCAAATTATAGACCCATTTCATTGTTAAATTCCGATTATAAAATTTATGCAGGATTATTGGCTAATAGGTTGAAAAAAATTATAGGAAAAATAGTACATAAAAATCAGGCTGTATTTGTGGAAGGTAGACAAATAAAGGATAATATCAGAAATATAATAGACATAATGGAATATCTACAAGTAAGAAGAGACAAACAAGCAGCCCTGATTTCAATCGATGCGGAGAAGGCTTTCGACAAAATCTCATGGAAATTTATGAAAAAACTATTAAAAGAATTGTATCTAGGTGAAAAATTCCAAAAAGGTATAAATGCAATATATAACCAACAGAAAGCAAAAATTATTATTAATGGAGAGTTTGGAGAAGAAATCAACATCTTTAAAGGTACAAGACAAGGATGCCCCCTATCCCCAATGTTATTTATAATAGTATTAGAGGTTCTATTAAAGAAAATAAGGCAGGACAACCAAATAAGAGGAATAGCAGTTGGTGAAAAAAGATACAAGTTAAGAGCCTTTGCAGATGATGTTATGATCACAACAGAAAATCCCCTACAATGTACACCTAGAATATTGGAATGCATAAACGAATATGGCAGATTAGCAGGATTCAAATTAAACTATGGGAAAACCAAAATACTAGTGAAAAATATGGAAGAAAAAGATAAAGTGAAATTACAAGAAATTACAGGATTGGAAATTAAAAAGAAAATAAGGTATCTTGGAATAAATTTAACAACAAACACTATAGATTTAAGTAATGAGAACTATGGGAAAACATGGAATGAAATAAAAAATGACTTGCAAGTATGGGGGAAATTAAATCTTTCCTTACTAGGGAAAATATCGGTAATAAAGATGAACATATTACCAAGGATGATGTTTTTATTTCAAAGTATCCCAATACTAGGAGGAGATAAATGTTTTAATAACTGGAAAAGAGATTTGGCTAAATTCATATGGTCAGGGAAAAAGCCAAGAATAAAACACAAAATAATGATAGATAAGAAGGAGAGAGGAGGATTTGGTCTCCCAGATATGGAGTTATATCACGATGCGGTGGGTCTGACCTGGCTAAAGGAATGGATCAAATTAGATGACTCGGATGTATTGGATTTAGAGGGAGTAGAGACGAGATTTGGATGGCATGCCTATTTAATAGATGAAAAAGTGAGAGTACATAAAGGCTTCCTAGGGCATATACTCAGAAAATCTATATATAAAATATGGGAGAAATATAAAAGACTCCTAGAACCGAAAACTCCCTGGTGGGCATCGCCAGCAGAAATTGTCGCAGTGAAAAAATTAAATATGAAAGAAAATTGGGCTACCTATAAAACTGTATTAAAGGAAGAAAACGGAGAATTGGAATTAAAGGATTACACAGAAATTAAAGCTCATATTAGTGATTGGTTCCAATATATTCAAATTAAGTATAGATTAGCGAAAGACAAAAAGTTAGGATTTGAAAAAGAAATATCAAAATTCGATAAATACTTAATACAAGAAAAATCAAAAAATATATCTAAATTGTATAATCTGATTTTAGAGTGGGAAACAAAGGATGAATTGGTTAAAGCATCAATGATTAAATGGGCGCAAGATATTGGGAAAAATATTATGTTTGAACAATGGGAAAAATTGAGGAAAGAAGATATGAAATTCACTATGTGTTATATACTGAAAGAAAATTACCTTAAAATGCAACATAGATGGTATTTAACACCTGAAAGAATAGCAAAAATGAATAAAAATTGTAGCGATGTCTGCTGGCGATGCAACACGGGAAAAGGTACTATGATACATATATGGTGGAATTTTTTAAACATCAAACAATTTTGGGAAATAATATATAATGAAATGAAAAAAAATGTTTAGATACTCATTTAGGAAAACACCAGAAGGTTTTCTATTGGGAATAGTACCAGGAAGCCTAAAGGAAGAAGATAAGACCTTATATTTATACGCAATAGTAGCAGCAAGGCTATTGATTGCAGAAAAGTGGTATAATACCGCCAAAAACAGAGTGGCTTGCCAAATTATTGGAGTATTACAATATATCCAAAACAATGGAAGAAATTGGAAGGATTTCAAAAGAAAAGATAGATAGGGACTGGAAGGTGTTTAAAAGATACTTGCAAAATCATATCGAAAAATCAGAACTCCTATGAGAATAAACAAGTTCCGTTTCAAATACTGAAATATCAAATAAGATGGATAACAATGTGTAATAGAAAAAGAAGTATGAAATTAGGCTAAAGGTGTGTGAAAGAAAGTAATAGAAGTGGAAAGAAATTGCAATTGAGTAGATTGGAAGTCAAACACAAAGGTGGGGTGAGGGGTGGTGGATGGTGATGGGAAAAGGAATTATTTGTGGGATTGAGTGTAAGTATGTTTGAACACTTTTAAGGATTGTATGAAATGTATGTTTGTATGCTTGTATATGTGTATTAATGATGAACTATTTTAACAATTTTAACAATAAAAACTTATTAAAAAAAAGAGACTTAAAATGTACAATTGAAAGGGAGAAACAGAAAACAAAAACAAAAAGACCAAAAAGAAAAAATCAGGGCAATACAATTTCAGTTTTATGTCTTTAAAAGCAAGGTTGTACTTAATTTGTACTTATCTGCCTGTAATTGTCCCAAACAGTAGTGACTTGCAATAGTTCCAAAGTCTATGTCTCCACTTTATTCCTTATTTGTAATCCCATGGCATTCTGACTTGATGTTTAATTCACAAGCATGCTGGAGTTCCAATTAGCAAATCTTTCTTGGCAGGCACTTGCAGTCTCTTGGGGCAGTAAAGTTGCTTTTGAAGCTATTCCAGGCTCTTTTCCACTTTCTGCGGTTTCCCCTCAGACGTGCCAAGAGTTCCCTGCTAGCTCCCCTTTTATGCCTCCAGACCCCAGAGTCTGGGATTTTTCCTCCCCCCTCGGGTCCCCCACTCTTCCATGGGGGGGGGGGTGCGCGCCGAGCCTTGGCAGCACCCTTGACCCCTTTGCCAGCTCTCTGTCGTCTTTTACTCGGACGACACTGAGCACACCGCCATTAGCCTCCACAGTAGACCAGAAGTTCCTAGGGGCAGGTGATGTCTTAAACTGATGCACATTTTCTGATCTATTTCCCCATGCCTCCAGCCCTGCCCCCCAGCTGTCATTTGCACATGCACAAAGGCTGCCTCAAATGTACATACTTGAGTTTAACTGCAGCTTATGTTTTCAGATTGGAAAGGCACTCTGCATATACTCAAAGACACTGTATTGGTATTGTTAAAGCTAATGCTCTCCCAATATTTTGGACCATAACCATCAACCCCAGCAACGTAAGGCCCTCTCAAATGGGATCAATGAGAGTTGTAATCCACAACACCTGCAGAGTTCCAGAATGGGAAAATCTCCACTAAATAGTAGGGATTGGTTTTTGAGAGCTCTGTTCAAAAGACCTGATAAAGCAGGTTGCAGTGTAGCTATCCCCTGGCTTTCACACTTGCCCCCATGATCCAATGTAATCCCTGCTCAAAATCTCTGTTGGACTCTCCATTGGAGAGGCCAGGGTATTGGGCATAGGACCTTATGCATGCAAAACAGCTGTTCTGCCACTGAACTGTGACCTCTTCCCAGCCATTTCCACATCCTCATATGAAGAATAGCTGGACTTGAGAAGGTATAGGTAGACAGAGCTTTACAAGCATACACACGAGGAGCACAGCAGCAGCTGATGTTTTTAAAATCCAGACAAGCTTTCCCTACTGTTTGTCCCACACTGGATCCCAGCGAACGGACACCCTCTGAGGAACCCAACATGCCTCTGGCTTTGTAACATGGACTAACCCTCTCCCTGCTCCCTTGGCTGCCTCTAATAGATTTCTCAGGGAGCTTGCAAATTGTTCCCAACTTTAGCTGCGTATGAGGAATCAAATCCCTACAGGAGGGGGAGGTCAGTGCAGAGGCGCTCAGAGTCCAGCGTCAGATGAGGCTCAGGTTATTCACATCCCATTCACTAGAGGTCTAATTCACCCAATTAGAGGCTGGCTCCCTGCTTGCCACATTCCAGCTCAGGGCCATTTGTTTGTAGACCTTCCTCAGGACAAGACTTCAAGTGCGCTTAGCTGAGCAATGTGGCTGGGCCCACATGCAAGATTTATACTCAATTTTCTGCCTGAAGAAGCAACTGTCACTCACTCCAGATCTTTAAAGATTATGCATAACCTGATGAGATGTAGCAGTCAAGGTAGTTTTGCCCAACTTAAACACATAGGCGCCGACCCCATGGGGCCTGAGGGGGCCCGAGCCCCCTCAAAAATTTTATTGGGGGGGCTCGGCCCCCCCAATAATTAAAAAAATTATCGCGCGCCTTGGCTCCCGCGGCCGGCGAGGGGAGCCCGGGCCGCGCGCGGCTGCTGCTGCCGCCTCTCCTGGGGGCGCCGCCTCCCCGGGCGGGAACGCTGCGGTTGCGCGAGGGAGGAGGGCGGCCCCCGGGGGCTGGGAGAGCCGGGCTGCCGTGGCCGAGAGGGCTGCTCTGCCGGGCGCCGCTGACATAATTTAAGCAAATTATCTCGCGCCTTGGCTCCCGCGGCCGGCGAGGGGAGCCCGGGCCGCGCGCGGCTGCTGCTGCTGCCGCCGCCGTTTGTGGTCATGGCGGAGCTGCCGCCTAGGGAGGAGGGGAGAGGGGGCTGGCGGGGGGGGCAGGCGGTGAAGGGGGCTTGGCTGCGCTCTCTCTCTCTCTCGCTCTCTCTCGGGCTCTCTCTCTCTCTCTCTCTGGCTCTCTCATAGGCGCCGACTCCATGGGGCTAGGCGCAGCACGCTCTCCCCTATTCGCTCACGAGGAGGCGGCGCCACTTTATTTGCATATTCATGAGCTTATTTATTATTCATGAGCTTTCCCGGGCCCCCCCAATATTTTTTATAAGTCCGCGTCCCTGCTTAAACATCTAACTAAGCAGCAGCTGCACACCTGCACTAGTTGCAAACCTGCCGAATCACTCAGGTAATGTGACTGTTAGGATATAGTTCCATTCCACCTTAAAAGGGTACAGGCATGACGTTTGTGTATCACATGCCTGTTTACTCCCAGCACAGTCTGCTGGGAACTTCCGTTGTATGTTACTTTTGCTATGCGGCTGTTTTGCTGGACACGAGAAATTTGGTCAAATCTGAAGCTTTCACTGCTAGGCCGCATTGCTGCGATAAAGATGAATGTATTGCCAAGAATGTTATTTCTGTTTCAAACATTGCAAATTTTGGATAAAATGGATTGTTTCAAGAAGTGGCAGAGAGACATTTATAGATTTGTCTGGCAGGGCAAGAAGCCTATAATAAAATTTAAAATACTAACGGATGCAAAGGAAAGAGGTGGATTTGCCCTGCCAGACCTTAAACTTTATTATGAATCAGCAGCTTTCTGCTGGTTGAAAGAATGGCTACTTCTTGAAAACACAGACATCTTGGATTTAGAAGGTTTTAATAATGTATTTGGTTGGCATGCATATTTATGGTATGATAAGGTCAAAGCACATAAAGCATTTAAAAACCATATTGTCAGGAAAGCATTGTTTAATGTCTGGATAAGATATAAGGACTTGCTTGAAAACAAAACCCCAAGGTGGTTGCCACTGATGGAAGCGAAGGCTCAGAAAAAACTCAATATGGAGGCCAAATGGCCGAAATATTGGGAAATTTTGGAACAAGAGGGAGATAAATTGAAATTGCAGAGTTTTGAAAAACTAAAAAACAAAGTGCGAGATTGGCTTCATTATTATCAAATAATGGAGGCATACAATTTGGACAAGAAAATTGGATTCCAGGTGGAAAAATCAAAATTGGAAACAGAACTGTTAGATCCCAAAACTAAGACTTTGTCTAGGATGTATAACTTGCTGTAGAAATGGAATACTCAGGATGAAACGGTGAAATCTGCTATAATTAAGTGGGCACAAGATGTTGGACATAACATTATGATGGCTGACTGGGAACAGTTATTGTGATGGGATGATGAGCTGCTTGTGCGTAAAATCGTAGTCCCTCAGAGTTTGTTCAAGCCCACAAACTTCTGTCTGTGACAGAGCCCCTCAGACATGGCTGCTCTAGTCACTTGCAGATTCCGACAGTGGTTGCTTTCGGAATCGTTTCCAGCATAAAAGCTCCTTAACGGAAACACGTCTTCTGGACTCGCGGCGTGACAGTTTCCGGCGAGGAGTGGGTCTCCCTATGGGAGCTTCAGATACCTCCCCACTGTTCTCGCTGGACGTGTCCCTGAGCCCTCCCTCCTGCTCGCTTTCCCTCAGAGATCCACCTCTCCCCCTGCTGGTTCCTGCTTCAGCTGCTGAGTCTCTCCCAGCCTCTGCGAGCCCTTCCACCAGAGACCCACCTCTCCCCCTGCTGGTTCCTGCCTCAGCTGCTGAGTCTCTCCCAGCCTCCGTGAGCCCTTCCACCACCGGTTCCTCCGATGGCAGTTCCCTGACATCCACCTCCCCTCCAGGGCCCCCTTCACCCCCTCCCGTTCCCTCTCCTCTGGGTGGTGAGGAGGTAAAACCCTGAAAAGAATCCTCTTCATCTTCAGACGTCTCGAACATTTCCCTCCATCGGTCGCCGTTCCGGCTCGCTGAATCCTCCTCCTCCTCGGAATCTGTGAACCCCTCCAACTCCTCTTCTTCGTCGGTGGTGGCAAAGTATTCCCTCCGGAACCTCGCTACAGGCTGAGGTTTACGTGGGAACCTCTGATGAAAAGTTTCTATTAAAACCTCGTCATTGACATCCTCTGCCATGACCCAGGTGTTTTCCGACTCCGGTTCCCCTTCCCACATTACCAAATACTCTACTTGATCTCCCTTCCACCTGGAATCGAGGATCTCCGCTACATGGTAGCTTTGTTCCCTTTCCTCCATTGCTGGTCCCCGAGTGACCCTCCCTTCTCTGTCCCCTTTATACGGTGACAGCAACGACCTGTGGAAAACTGGGTGCAGCTTCATGTGGTTCGGTAACCGGAGTCTGAAAGCCATTGGGTTGACCTGTTGCGTGACTTCAAATGGGCCCAGTCTTTTGGGTCTTAACTTCTTACAACCCCCTTTGAAGGGTAACCCTTTGGTTGACAGCCACACCTGGTCCCCCACCCTAATGGTTTCACCTTCTCTTCTGTTTTTGTCTGCCTGCCTCTTATATTCCTCCTTGGCCCTGTCTAAATTAAGTTGGAGCTGGCGATGGATCGCTTCCATTTCTTCTACGAACTGTTCGGCAGCTGGAACGCTCCATCTCTCCCCTTCCCCTCCTGGGAAAGCCCTGGGATGGCACCCGTAATTAGCCAAAAAGGGGCTCATCCCCGTGGACACGTTCTCCGCATTGTTGTAGGCAAATTCCGCCAACGCCAGCTTCTCCACCCAATCATTCTCTCTGTCATTGACATAACACCTCAAATATTGCTGGAGGATGCCATTGGCTCTTTCCGCCTGCCCGTTGGTTTCAGGATGCCGGGCAGTCGAAAAATTGACCTCTACATGCAGTAAGCTCATGAGCTTCCTCCAGAACCTGGAAGTAAATTGTTTCCCTCGGTCTGAAACCACCCTCAAGGGGGCGCCATGCAACCTAAACACATTTTCTACAAACAATTTAGCTGTTTCTTCTGCCGTAACAGCATGTGAGCAGGCTATAAAGTGGGCCATTTTGGTTAACAGGTCTACCACAACCATGATGGCTGTTTTCCCTCTGGACTTTGGCAGATCAGTCATAAAATCTATTGCCACTGCTTCCCATGGTCTTTCAGGTGTGGGTAGCGGTTCTAATAACCCTGCCGGTGCCCGCCTCTCCCCTTTGGCTCGCTGGCATTGGTCACACCCTCTCACATACTCCCGCACATCTTCCCTGACCTTGGGCCACCAAAATTCCCTGGTAACCAGCCACATGGTTTTGTGTTGCCCAAAATGCCCTGCTGTGGGGCTATCGTGCAGCTGCTTGAGTACCTTCTCTCTCAAATCACCTTCAGGTATATATAACGCTCCCTTGTAATACAACGCCCCGTTTCTCTCCTCAAAACCTCCGGGTTTATCTCCCTCCCTCCTGAGACCCCTGAGTTTGTCCTTGGGCGTATTCATCATTCTCCGTTCCCTCTACCAGTTCTCTTTGCCCCACCAATGCCGCCCCACACACCCAGCGGTCCTCTGGAATGACATGTCTTTCTTCGGGTGCTCCCTCCCCCTCCAAATATTCAGGTTTGCGTGAGAGAGCGTCCGCCCTAACGTTCTCTGGGCCTGGCACGTAACAAATCTCAAAGTTAAATTTGGAGAACTCCTGGGCCCATCTCAACTGCCGTTGGTTGAGCACTCGTGCCGTTCTCCAATACTCTAGGTTCTTGTGGTCAGTGCACACTTGCACCTTATGTTGTGCGCCAATTAGCAGGTGCCTCCATCTCCGGAAAGCCTCATGAATAGCAAGAAGTTCTCGGTCATACACCGTGTAATTCCTCTCGGATTTGTTCAGTTTTCGCGAAAAAAAGGCACACGGTCTCCACTCTGACTCCTCCTTCCCTGGCTGCAGAAGAAGCACCGCCCCTATGGCTCTGTCTGATGCGTCTGTTTCGACTCTCATCTTTTTTTGTAAATCCACATGCAGAAGTTGTTCTTCAGAGGCGAAGGCCCTTTTCAGTTCCTCAAAAGCTCGCTCCGCCTCCTCAGTCCAAACGAATTTCTTCTTACTGCTGAGACAGTCCGTAATGGGCGCCGTCAGGTGGGCAAAGTTTCGGATGAACTTACGATAAAAGTTCCCAAACCCTAGGAACCTCTGCACATCCTTCTTTGTTTTGGGTGTTTTCCATTCTAGCACTGCCTGGACCTTGCCGGGATCCATGGCCAATCCCTTGTCTGACAGGCGGTACCCCAGGAACTCCACCTCCTTGGTATGAAACTGACACTTCTCCAGTTTCACCCACAGCCAGTTGGCCTGCAGCCTGCTCAACACTTCTCTGACGTCTCTCACATGCTGCTCCTCATTCTCAGAATACACCAACACGTCATCTAGGAAGGCCACACAATTCTTGTAAAGCAAAGGCCCCAGTACGTGGTTCATAAATGCTTGGAAGCACGCCGAGCCTGCTTGTAAGCCAAATGGCATAACTAAATATTCAAATGCCCCCAAAGGGGTGAACATGGTGGTTTTCCATTCATCCCCTTTCCTTATACGTATCAGGTTGTACGCCCCCCTTAGGTCCAGCTTTATAAAAATCTTTCCCTTCCGCACCCTGGTCAAAATGTCGTCAATCCTGGGCATAGGGAAGGCCAATGGTTCTGACACTGCGTTTAACCCCCTGAAGTCACACACAAGTCTCGGCTTGTCCGTGTTTTTTTTATCCACAAAAAACACTGGGCTACCTCCCACCGCTCTGGACTCTCTGATGAAACCTCTCTTCAGGTTCTTGTCAATGAACTCCCTTAGCTCCTGCATTTCTCTGTCTGACATGGCGTACAACTTGCCTACAGGAAGCTGTGCCCCAGGGAGTAAATTGATTTGACAGTCAAAGGGTCTATGCGGGGGTAGTTGGTCAGCTTCCTTCTCGCTGAACACGTCGCTGAGATCTGCGTATTGTCGTGGTACCTTCACTTTCTCCATTACTTCCGTCCCTGCTAGGGTGGCTTGGGCCCCTGCTGAACCCTTTCCCCCTTTGCAGTGTTCTAAGCAATGTGCTGAACCAAAGGAAACCACTCTCTGATGCCAGCCCACCAGCGGATCATGTAACGCTAGCCAGCTCATCCCCAAAATAATAGGAGCTCCTCCCAAGGTGGCCACATTAAACGCTATCAGTTCGGTGTGCCTTGCCACCTTCATTATCATTGGGACGGTCTGCAAGCTGACTTCTCCTCCCAACAACTCCCTGCCATCAATCGTGGTCACCTGCAGGGGGTGGCTTAAAGGGATCGTCTGTATCTGGTGTTCAGCTGCAAACTCCTTGCTCATGAAATTGCAGGAGCTGCCTGAGTCCAACAGCGCCTTTATCTTTAGGGGGTATCCGTTTTGCAGCTCTAGCGACACTTCTATCACTAGGGCAGGTTTAGGAGGTTCTGGCGTGGGCACTTTCACTGCTCTTTGGCCTGGCTGCTGTGCCCTGACGGTGGCAACCAGGCGTTGGCTTTTACTTGCTCCGGTTTTTCCTCCTCTCTTCCCTCAACAGCTCCCACCATCCCTTGCCATTCCTTCCTCTGGGGGCAGACTCTGGCAAAGTGACCTGGCTGTTGGCAGAGATAGCATTTCCGGGCGCCTTTTCCCTCCTTCTTTCCCCCTTCACTGGGCTTTGAAACTGCGCGCGTGCGCGCTGTTCCGATTTCCATCAGCTCTGCCGGCGGGAAAGTTGTCTCTGGAATGTCTGGAATGCGGAACTCCTTCCAACGTTCCCCCTTCCCTTCCCGCCTCTCCAAAGCTCTCGCCTCCTGGCGCGCTCCTATGGTCAGCGCAGATTTGCTCAGCTGATCCATAGAATCCGCCCTGGGACCCCGGGAAAGTTCGTCTTTCACAGCCGAAGCCAGACCTTCTTCAAATAGCATTTGAATGGGTTCCGCCGATAAGTCCCACCCCAATCTGTGAACCAGCATGGTGAACTCAGTCCAGTACTCACGGACAGATCGGCTCCCCTGTTTGCAAGCCATTAGCTGCCTGCGCACCACTCCCTGCTCAATATCGCTGGAAAACATCAGATCCATGGCACGAAAGAACCTCATTGTGTCCTTTAGGACGTCACTATTCGTTGCCATCAGGGGCCTCACCCAATCTCTCGCCCCCTTTTCAAGATGCCCAATCACGAAAGCCACTCGCGATTCCTCGTCAGGGAATTCATCAAACTGCACATTGAGGGCATATTGCATCTCTGTCCTAAAGGCATGGTAGTCCTTGGGGTCCCCCCCAAACTTCTGCACCAATCCTGGTACCTTTCTGGGGAACTGGGTGGCTTTTCCCCTTTTGTCTGCATCCTGACCCCTTCTCTCCTCAAGCCTTGCCGTCTGCAGCGCTAGCTGGATCTCCAACGCCCGGTACCTTTCCTCCAGGCTTGGCCCTGCTCCAACTCCTGCTTGCCCGGTTCCGGCTGGGTCGCTCATGATGCCTTCTCCTGCACAAACAACTTACAAAGACTGTCGGAATGCTGTGATGGGATGATGAGCTGCTTGTGCGTAAAATCGTAGTCCCTCAGAGTTTGTTCAAGCCCACAAACTTCTGTCTGTGACAGAGCCCCTCAGACATGGCTGCTCTAGTCACTTGCAGATTCCGACAGTGGTTGCTTTCGGAATCGTTTCCAGCATAAAAGCTCCTTAACGGAAACACGTCTTCTGGACTCGCGGCGTGACAGTTTCCGGCGAGGAGTGGGTCTCCCTATGGGAGCTTCAGATACCTCCCCACTGTTCTCGCTGGAAGTGTCTCTGAGCCCTCCCTCCTGCTCGCTTTCCCTCAGAGATCCACCTCTCCCCCTGCTGGTTCCTGCTTCAGCTGCTGAGTCTCTCCCAGCCTCTGCGAGCCCTTCCACCAGAGACCCACCTCTCCCCCTGCTGGTTCCTGCCTCAGCTGCTGAGTCTCTCCCAGCCTCCGTGAGCCCTTCCACCACCGGTTCCTCCGATGGCAGTTCCCTGACAGTTATGGACCACAGGTATGAAGTTTATGGCATGTAATGCCTTAAGAGAGAATATTATGAAAATGATATACAGGTGGTACATGACACCAGTCAAGCTTGCAAAAATCTATCATTTGCCCGATAATAAATGTTGGAAATGTAAAGAAACTGAAGGTACATTCTTTCACCTTTGGTGGACGTGCCCAAGGATTAAGGCTTTCTGGGAGATGATATATAATGAAATGAAAAAGGTATTTAAGTATACCTTCCTGAAGAAACCAGAGGCCTTTCTCCTGGGCATGGTCGGCCAATTGGTGCCAAAGAAGGATAGAAATTTCTTTATGTGTGCCACAACAGCAGCAAGAATACTTATCGCAAAGTATTGGAAGACACAAGATCTACCCACCCTGGAAGAATGGCAGATGAAGGTGATGGACTATATGGAATTGGCGGAAATGACCGGCAGAATCCGAGACCAGGGAGAAGAGTTGGTGGAAGAAGATTGGAAGAAATTTAAAGATTATTTACAGAAATATTGTAAAATTAATGAATGTTAGAATGATGTTGGATTGAAGCTAAGTGGTTTTCAGCAGCAATGTTATAAGGATGTGTAAAAATGGACTGATAATAAGGGAATGATTTAAAGTTATAATATATTTAAGATTAAAGATTAGGATAAAAATAAAGAGGGAAAGGATTTGCTGAACCAACCAATTGAACTGGATACAAAAAAGGGAGGTGTGAGGAGGTCTGGGAAACAAGCGAATGAAAGATAAGACATGAAAAGATTGAATTGTTTTTAACTGTTTTTATTTTGTATTTTTTCTTTTTCTTTTTTCTTTTTGTAATACTTTGAAAATCTTAATAAAAATCTTTTTTTAAAAAAATGTTTTGCTGGACACGAAGGCAAGCAGTCATGTTTTCCTTTGTTCCTGAACTATGCTGAATAAATGCTGTAAATATGCTTGCACATCTCTCTCTACCCGCCTCTTCCGTTGTGGAGATTTACACACTCTGCTGACAGAGCGTGCACGAGTCTCTAAACGTATCTGAGGCTTGTGTCACTGGCTGACTGATGCTGTTCCATGGGAGAAGTCTGAGCCAAGTAATTAGGCCAGAGAGAAGCAGGCCTCTTAATTTACGACCTGCCTACTGTTTCCTGGCTTGAGTAAAGAGCTGGAATGGATCTTTTACAAGCCTCAGATGGGGTTCCATGCGCAAAGCTTAATGGCCACAATTATCAGACCTGGGCAAGGTACTGCAAGGGCCAGATGAGAAGGCTTGGTGTGTGGAATACTATTTCTGAGAACCCCCCAGCGCCTCTGACGGATGCATAAGTTTCAAGAGCCATGGGAATAATTTTGCTCTCAGTAGCACCAGAAGAGTTAATTACCCTGGCTGGCAAGACCAGCTCCCGTGAGATGTGGGAGGGGCTCCAGGCCTGTCATCTCCGACAAGAGGCTGGGTCTGTGTTGCTTTACTTCAGAAAGCTGCACAGGAAACCTTAGAGCCCATGTCTTGCATTTGCAGCATCTCAGACAGGAATTGACTCAAAGAGGTTTTAATATGCCTGAGTCTCTGTTTGCCATCATTATCTTGAATAATAATAATAATAATAATAATAATAATAATAATTTATTTATATCCCCGCCCATCTGGCTGTGTCCCCCCAGCCACTCTGGGCAGCTTCCAACAAAACACTAAAATACAACAACCTATTAAACATTAAAAGCTTCCCTAAACAGGGCTGCCTTTAGATGTCTTCTGAAAGCTTGGTAGTTATTTTTCTCTTTGACATCTGGTGGGAGGGCATTCCACAGGGCGGGCGCCACTACTGAGAAGGCCCTCTGCCTGGTTCCCTGTACCTTTTTTTTTATTTTATTTTATTAAATTTCCAATTAACAAAGATGCTCTTCCTGTTTCAAGCCCTCCCAATTATAGATAATGTGAAATGCTTTAAAGAATGGCATAAAGCACTCTCTAGATTTATCTGGCAGGGGAGGAAACCCAGAATTAAATATAAATTACTTACGGATTCTAAAGAAAGAGGGGGATTCTCCCTGCCAGATTTAAAAATCTGTTTTGAAGCTGCTGCACTTTGTTGGATTAAAGAATGGGTGCAATTAGAAGATACAGATTTATTAGATTTGGAGGGATTTGATAACGAGTTTGGTTGGCATGTATATTTATGGTATGACAAGGTAAAAGCCCATAAAGCATTTAAAAACCATGTAATTAGGAAATTGTTGTATAATGTTTGGATAAAATACAAATATCTTTTAGAAAGAAAGATGCCCAGATGGCTCTCACCAATGGAGGCAAAGGCCCAGAAAAAATTAAATATGGATACCAAATGGTTGAGATATTATTATTTATCAATAGAGGAAGAGGAAGGTTACAAATTAAAACCATTTGAGCAAGTTAAAGATAAGCTAAATTGGCTACATTACCACCAAATTAACGAATTGTATAAATTGGATAAGAAAAATGGTTTTGCTTTTGAAAAATCCAAGTTGGAGACGGAGTTGTTGGATACTAAAAGTAAAAAATTATCTAAAATGTACAAGCTTTTGTTGGAGTGGCATACAAAAGATGAACAAGTTAAATCTGTGGTGATAGATTGGGCAAGAGACGTAGGACATAATATAATGTTAGCTTTTCTAAAAAAAAAAATTATTAAAAGTTTAAGATTACAGAAAGAAGTAAAAAAGAAAGAGAAAAAGTAAACAATACAAATCAATACATATATAAAAAAACAAAAGACACAATACATCAAAACAAAAACAAAAGCAAAAACAATTAAAAACACATCCAATATTTCCATATCTTTGTCTTTCATTAACTTATTTCATCGACCTCCTCACACCTCCCTTTTTTGTATTCTAGTTATTAATTATTTCAGCAAATCCTTTCCATCTTTCACTGTTTTCTGTCATTTAATTGTCTTAATTTATTTTAACCTTATCTTACCATAAAAAACCCTAAAACTTATTTATACTTAACTCCTTATAACATTTCTACTAAAGCCGTATAATTTCATTCCAACATTTTTCTAACACTCATTAATTTTACAATATTTCTCTAAATAAATTTTTTATTTTTTTAACTTTCTTCCAATCTTCATCCACCGTCTCTTCTCCCTGGTCTCGGATTCTGTCAGTCCTTTCTATCAATTCCATATGGTCCATCAACCTGGTGATCTTCTGTCCGAGGCTCTTAACTCTTTTCCATGTCCCTTCTGCAGATCTTCTTCATATTTGTACCTGCACTTTACTTTATCTTCTGCTGATCTTGTTCTCATAATATAATGTTTGAAGACTGGGAAAGATTGTGGAAGAAAGGGGTCAAGTTCACCGCATGTACTTTGTTAAAGGAAAATATAACGAAGATGATGTATAGATGGTATTTGACTCCTGTAAAATTAGCAAAGATATATCATAATTGTGACAATATATGTTGGAAATGTAAAGAAAAGGAAAGAACATTTTATCATATGTGGTGGACCTGTCCCAAGGTGAAAGACTTCTGGGAAAAGATTTATAATGAATTGAAAAAAATGTTGAAATATACATTTATAAAGAAACCAGAGGCCTTTCTTCTTGGAATAACAGGCTTGGAATTGCCAAAGAAAGATGTTAAATTATTTTTGTATGCCACAACTGCTGCTCGTATTTTGTTAGCTAAAAAGTGGAAAACCCAAGAATTACCAACAGTAGAAGAATGGCAGATGAAGATGATGGATTTTTCGGAGCTAGCCGACCTAACTGGAAGAGTCCGCGACCAGAAGGTGGAGGAATATCAGGAAGAATGGAATAAATTTAATGATTATTTAGTTAAATTTGTTAAGTTAAACTAACTGGAAATAGCTTGCAGATACTTAATGGGTTTAGGATTTTATTTATGTTAAGTGATAAATTAATATGTTTAACTCTATAAGGAGAAGATTTAAGGATGTTAATGTTTAAGTTAAATTTCAAAAAAATTGGGATTTGGAAAACCGTTACAAGGACATGCAATGAAATTCAACCAAGGGGAAGCGAGGAAGTCATTTAACAAAGTTAATAACTGTAATTTTCAATAAGGCTATGATTTATGTTTGTTATTTTTGTTTGTCTTGTGTGCTTGTTTGTTTGTTTGTTTGTTTATAATATTGTAAAAACCAATAATTTTTTTGGGGGGGGGATTCCAATTAACAAACCAATCATATCACATTAATTCCAAATTATACCAATACACAATAAATTCCAAATATTTAGCCGAATTTTTAATTTTTGTTGGGGGTACCCATGCTTTGAGTTCAGAAAGGGTCCAATCATCTCATATTTCTGCTGCTTTGGTGTTCACAAGTCCCATCTTCCCATCTCTTTGTTGTTATCCTTTTTCTTCTTAATAACTCCGAGTATTTCCACAGGCAAGTTGAATCAAACATTATTTATGTTTCTGTGTGAACTTTGTAATGCTCTCCCATAATTCATCCACGCTGATCCAAAAGTCCTGTTCCAGCAGCCGGCGCCATTTTCGACAATTCCAATGAAATACAGTCTACCCGTCTGCTACTTAATTTTCCCAGATCAGTTGCACCATAAATCAGTCTTTTCAGGGGAGTTTTTGCCCATTCAAATCTATAATCCACACATGAAAGCAAAACGGTGGCTCACCTCCCCCTTTAACTGTTAATCTCGCAACAAAGTCTGTCTCATAATGGCGGATCCCAGTAATAACTGCGTAGCTGGAAAGCCTTTCTCTTTCCAGGTCTTCCACAAAACAAAGCCTTTAGTTAATATTTTTGTTTCCACACAGTTTATTTTCCAATCTCACTTGCTATCAATCAATCATGTGACGGTTCTTCTAGGGGAGGAGTTGTTAGGTAAAACATATTGAAAAAGAAAGAAGTTTTTCCCCCTCCCCCTTCCGTTCCGTTTCAACATACCGACATAGCTGTGATTCTTTGCTGTAGTCTTCTGTTCAATCCATCCCATCACTCTTGACTTCTCAGAGGTAGATTTGATTAGCAGATAAAACACCCTTCCTTCGCTCGAAACATGTGCATTTACTTCTTAATCCAATTATTTTATCTTAAGCAATGCAACTAGGTCGCACTTAGAAGTAGTGTGCGGGAGATCCAGAATCTCACTCGAGGGCTTTCCACCCAGTGCCCTCACCCCCTCCTTCTTTCGAACTCGGGGGTGATTTATTGGCAACTGCGGACGAGGCAGCGTCTCCCCATCCCCTGGGGAGATCCAGGGAGGCTGATTTACTCCCATCGTCAGCCTCTTAAGTACCTCGTGTGAGCCGGAGAGATGGTATTGTCGGCCATCTTCCAAGGCGCCCCTAGCGGCCCCCTGGTTGGTTCCCTGTAACTTGGCTGCTCGCAGCGAGGGAACCGCCAGAAGGCGCTCGGCGCTGGACCTCAGTGTCCGGGCAGAACGATGGAGGTGGAGATGCTCCTTCAGGTATACTGGACTGAGGCCGTTGAGGGCTTTAAAGGTCAGCACCAACACTTTGAATTGTGCTCGGAAACATACTGGGAGCCAGTGTAGGTCTTTCAAGACCGGTGTTATATGGTCTCGGCGGCCACTCCCAGTCACCAGTCTAGCTGCCGCATTCTGGATTAATTGCAGTTTCCGGGTCACCTTCAAAGGTAGCCCCACATAGAGCGCATTGCAGTAGTCCAAGCGAGAGATAACCAGAGCATGCACCACTCCGGCGAGACAGTCCGCGGGCAGGTAGGGTCTCAGCCTGCGTACCAGATGGAGCTGGTAAACAGCTGCCCTGGACACAGAATTGACCTGCGCCTCCATGGACAGCTGTGAGTCCAGAATGACTCCCAGGCTGTGCACCTGGTCCTTCAGGGGCACAGTTACCCCATTCAGGACCAGGGAGTCCTCCACACCTGCCCGTCTCCTGTCCCCCCAAAACAGTACTTCTGTTTTCTCAGGATTCAACCTCAATCTGTTTGCCGCCATCCATCCTCCAACTGCCTCCAGACACTCACAAAGGACCTTCACCACCTTCACTGGTTCCGATTCGAAAGAGAGGTAGAGCTGGGTATCATCCGCATACTGATGAACACCCAGCCCAAACCCCCTGATGATCTCTCCCAGCGGCTGCATGTAGATGTTGAAAAGCATGGGGGAGAGGACAGAACCCTCAGGCACCCCACGAGTGAGAGCCCAGGGGTCTGAACACTCATCCCCCCCCACCACTTTCTGAACACGGCCCAGGAGGAAGGAGCAGAACCACTGTATAACAGTGCCCCCAGCTCCCAGCCCCTCTAGATGGTCCAGAAGGATGTTATGGTCGATGGTATCAAACACCGCTGAGAGATCCAGCAGAACTAGGAAACAGCTCTCACCTTTGTCCCTAGCCCGCTGGAGATCATCGACCAGTGCGACCAAGGCAGTTTCAGTCCCATGATGAGGCCTGAATCCCGGCATGGAAGGGATCCAAATGGTCCACTTCTTCCAGGCGTGCCTGGAGTTGTTCAGCAACCACGCGCTCAATCACCTTGCCGAAGAATGGAAGATTTGAGACTGGGCGATAGTTGGCCATATTGGCAGCATCTAAAGATGTTTTTTTAAGAAGCGGTTTGATAACCGCCTCTTTCAGTGGGTCTGGGAAGGCTCCCTCACAGAGAGAAGCATTCACCACCCCGTGAAGCCCATCGCCCAGCCCTTCCCCCCAAAAAACATTTAAAAAAACTTTTAAAAAAACACCACAATAAAACAATACAAACAAAAAACTGTAAAAATTACAAACCCATCAAAATCAAAACAAATTCCCGAACCCAACCAAACATCCACCCCCCACCCCCACCCCACACAAAAAAACCAAAAGGGGAAAAAAGAGAATTTTAAAACATTTTTAAAAGAACACTGCCCTGCTCCGAGTCCTCCTGGCCAGCAACAGCAGCAGCAGCAACCATCCTTATGAGGCCTGTTAGGCCCCACTCTGGGCCAGGTGGTGAGTGGCAGGAGCGGGGCCCTCAGGCACTCACACAGGGGAGTCCTCCTGGGCAGCAGCAGCAACTGTCCTTATGAGGCCTGTCAGGCCCCGCCCAGAAATGAGACTGGTTGGCAGCAAATGGGTCTTTAAGGCCAAGATAGACCAGACTGGCAAGGTTGTCAGGAACAAAGCCAGATTGGTCGCCAGAGGTTTTTCACAGGTACCAGGACAGGATTGCCATGAGACATTGCTTTCTCTAGGTTTTCATGAAGGAAAAGCTGGTGCATGTGTGTTTGTCAAGGAGGAGGGGCAAAACAAACTGTATTGTTTATGTTTTCTTGATGATCTTCTTTTGTTTTGGAAGAATTAGGCTTTGCACGAAAGCACCCTAGCTCAACTGAAGGAGCACTTTGACATGAAGGATCTTGGTGAGGTATCCAACTATATTTCTCTGCAGGTGGAGAAGGACCAAGCAGGTAATTTTCTGGTACACCAAACACAGAAAATTGCTGATGTATTAACCAGACTGAATTTGGTTGATGCAAACCCATCAGACACACCGATGGTCACAGGTTACCAGGTAGATAGTGCTGCTGAAGCATTTTCTGACACCACACTGTACAGATGCATTCTAGGCAAGCTGAATTTCATTGTTAGATGTTAAAAACCTGACATAGCTGTAAGCACTAATGTCAGCTTCGTTCCGGACACTGGAATGCGGACTGGAATGTGAGAGGGAGGAGGGGCAGCCCAGTGGCAGAGTTTCAGAGAGCAGACAAGCAGAAGATAGCAAAGCCCTAAACACCAATCTTAGCTCAGAGACAGAAGGGGAGAGGCCAGGAATAGCTAGCCCAAAGACTTGAAGGAAGGAAAAGGTCAGTGAGAGGAGGGAAAAAGAACGGAAGCGAAAGGGTTTTTTCCACTGTTGGAAGAAGAGGAAGGGGCGGAGTTTAGACTCGGCAACTGCGAACTTGGAGTCAGACATGGAGTGAAGGAGCTCCGGAGTGATTTAGGTGTTTCAGCAATAAAGCTGAGATAATTACTGCCGGTGTCTCGCTTCTGTGGGAGAGCCAAGCCATTACAGATTCCCGAGTCTCATCTTACTTCCACGCCAGAGGACATCAAAGACCGTGATGGATGGGCAAGTACCGGACGTGGGAAGTGCGGCTGGGGGAGCAACGGAAGGGGCAGCAGAGCCCACAGACCCCATAATAGAATTAAGAAGCTACACGTGGCAGCTCAAAAGCCAACTAGATATTTTGGCAGGAGCGTTGCAGGAACAGAGGTTAACTTCAGAACAGAAAAGGAACCTCAGAGCCAGCAGGGGGCCTGGACTGAACCCTGCTAAATACAATGGAGATACAGGACGTTATGCAGCTTTTAGAACTGAAGCCAGATACATTTTGGAGTTGAGATCAGCTGAATTCAGCTCAGATAAGCAGCGTGTTGCATGTCTGATCAGTTGGCTGGAGGGAACAGCTAAGGACTGGGCTATCACTTTTATGGAGACCCAACACAATGCTCTAGGGAACCTGCAGGAGTTCTGGAGACTGATGGATGACATGTTGAAGAGCCCACTAGAGCACGCCTCTGCAGAGCAGCAACTACTGAACTTGCGACAAGGGGGTGACTCTGTGGCCTCTTACTGGACTACCTTCAATTCACTAGTGCACAAGGTTGGCTGGGGGCAGAACACAGGGCCCCTTGCAGCCATGTATCATGCAGGGCTGAGTCCTTCGATCCTGGATGAGATGGCAAAGATGCAACCCATGCAGTCATTGGAAGAGATAGTTCAAGCGTCCTTACAGCTAGGGCTACGCCAACAGCAGAGGAAGCTAGAGAATAGGGGGGCCCTTGGGGGTAAGGGCCTACACTCCCAAGCTTCCAGAACAGGCGGTTGGCAGCACACCTAGTAAGGGAGAAGCTGTTGAACTGATGCAGATTGGATCGGTGGAAGGGGAGAAAACCAGGAAGGCATGGAAGGAAGGGAGTCAGCGGCGTCGGGAGACACGCACTTGCTTCGTGTGTGCTAGGCAGGGGCATTTGGCTAAACAGTGTCCTGATAGGAAGACAGGGGGATCCCTTTCAGGGACCAGAGTGGAGGAAAAGCCCAAACCCCAAGCAGAACAGTCGGGAAACGGCCAATCCCAGCCCTTAAGAGAGGCCAGGGGCTGGGAGACAAGTCAGTAGAGGGGCCTCAAATTGAACCAGCCATTCCTGGGATAGCTCTGCCCTTGACTCTACAACTCCAAGATGGTTGCAGGATGCAAGGGCAAGCGTTGGTGGATTCGGGGGCGTCGCTAGACTTTGTAGATGCAGATTTCGCGAAGCAACACAACCTTGGGACACAGCAACTAGACTCCCCAATAGAGGTACAGACAATAGATGGTTGACCCTTAATAGGGGGGGAGGTGGTTCAAGCCACTCAACCATTAGGGGTGGAGGTGGTGGGGCACAAGGAGACAATGAGGTTCCATATCACTAAGTTAGTGACACACCCCACAGTCCTAGGAATGACATGGCTCACAAAACACAATCCTGTCATGGCCTGGGGTCAACGCTCCTTAACGTTTGCGTCAGCCTTCTGCCAAGCAAACTGCTTGAGGCTTGAAGTACCTAGAGAGGTGGGAGCAAAGGGGGCGGAGGTAGGAGGGAAACTCACGGGAGAAGCGAGTTCCATACCCCCACAGTATAAGGCCTTCAGAGACGTGTTCTGCGAGAAGGAGACAGACCAGTTACCCCCACACCGCCCTTATGACTGCAAAATAGAGTTGGTGCCAGGGGCCCAGATACCCACCAGTCGCCTCTATTCCATGTCAGAGACGGAGCTAGCCGAGCTGAGGGACTTCTTGCAAAAGAATTTGGCAAGGGGTTTTATCCAACCAACAAAGGCACCAGTGGGAGCCCCAGTTTTCTTCATAAGCAAGAGGGACACCCCGGAAAAAAGGCTCTTTGTGGACTGTAGGAGGACCAACAAGCTCATGATTCCCAGCCGATACCCCTTGCCATGTGTTGGGGATCTGCTGGAGAGGTTGAGATCAGCGAAAATTTTCACTAAGTTGGACCTGAGGGGGGCCTACAACCTGATACGGGTGGCACTTCCGGTCGGCGCCAGCGTTTAATGGCGGTCCTTGCCTCGAGCTCCGAGGGAGGACTGCTCCGCGAGTTCGGGTCTGACCCGCTACGGCGAGCGGGGGACCCCTAAAATCACAGGCGCTGAAGCCTGTGAACAAGGAAACTCGGCGGGCACCTTTCGCGCCCCTCGGTACTGCAAAAGAGCCTTTTTAAAGGCTCCGGAGCGGCATCGGGTGTGAGCGCGGTGCTGAGAGTCGTAACCCAGCCTGCGGAGTGAAGCCGCGTCGCCATTGAACGGAGAGCGCCGATTCCTTCCTGAAACTACAATTCGATCGTAAAACCCGTGAGTAAGATTGACAGACGGGAACGGGACATTTAAATTGAATTTTGAAAATTTGGCTGAAAACGGGAAAGGCATAAAGTAAGGAAGTCTGCCTCCCCGGACTGCATGGTAACTAAAGCAACGAAAGAGCAAGCTGCACTTAAATGAAAGTTAACTTTTTGGCTGTCAAAACCTGACATCTGACTTAAACTTCCCCCCAACAAGCAGGAGAAGGGGGGAAGGAAATTTGGACATTGCAAACCTGCTGGAAATAAATAGAGGAAAAAGATCTTCCACTGCCAAAACCCTGAGACGGGCTGCCGAAGTAAGGCACCGGGAAAGTGAACTGTCAATTTAAACTGGATACAAAGTTGGGGTTTTGGCTGAAACAAAGTTATGAGACTTTAATGGAGTTATTTTGTTGAACTTTTGAGGATACTGAAACTGTAATAAGAACTTTAACTGTGGACTTTTGGACTCTTTGTTTTGGTTTTTTTTTGGGCTCTTTGTTCTCTGCCTCATGTTTTTCTGACTTTTCTTAACTGGATACAATTAAATGCTCCCTCTAGAGGATTTAAAGAGAACCTGTCACAGTGAGAGAAAAAGAGTGGATTTTTCCACTTGTAAACTTTTCCTGTGAGAATTGACCTTGAGGATATGAGTGGCCAACCAGAAGAGATAACAACTAGAGCAAAAGCAAAACAAATTCAGCAAGCACAAAAGAAAAGGGGTTCGATGCAAGGCATACCACCAGCTGGACAGGAAAAGGTAGCAACTGCATCTATGGAGTCAATGACACAGGCATTGCTCAAAATAAATCAGTCTTTGGAAGCATTGACAAAGCAGTCAGCAGAGAATACAAAAAAATTGAATGATTTGACAACAAGATTGGACTTGAATACGGCAAGTGTAGCTTCTAATACAGAATCTATAAATAAATTGATCCAAGAAAATTCTGAAACAAGAAAAATTGCTCAAAGTGCAAAAGATACTGCAGATGAGACAAAGAGGGAGCTTGCACCGATTGCAAAAAAGGTGAATGAACATGATGCAACTTTAGCTTTGTGGGAACTTCAGAGAAAGGAGAAGAATTTGAAATTAAGATTGGTTCCAGAGAGCGAGAAAGACAATCTTGCGGAATTCCTCACAGAAAATATTTTGGAATTTTGGCAGGACGAGTTACAGGAGGAAGAACTTGAAATAACAACGGCCTTCCGGTTGGGCAGAAGGCAAGGCAAGAAGCCTAGGGATTGTCTGATTACACTGAGATCTAAAGAAGAAAGGGACAAAATACTGGATTTACATTACCATAAGGCTCTTGAAATTCAGAATTGTCAAGTTCAGATCTTTAAAGACATCCCTAAATATATCTTGGAGGTGAGGGCCTTCTACAAAGACTTGGTTTACCTGTTGAAGAAGAATAATATACTTTTCAGGTGGGAGTTCCCACAAGGATTATCTTTCAACTACACAGGAAAGAAGATCAAAATAAAAACAGTCCAAGATAAAGAGCTGTTTTTGGAAAGATACCAGGAGGGTCTGCAGAAAGGAGTAGTAGAAACAACAGGAGACAAAGAATCGACAGATATTGCAAATCTCTCATTTGGACTCCTACCACCATCGGAGGAGGAACAAAAACTTGGAGCAGTTGGAGGAATAGGCACATAGCAGTACAATGTCTCTGCAACTTCTTAGCTGGAATTGTAATGGTTTGAACCTTCCCAGAAAAAGACGCCAAGTTTTTCATATTTTGAAGAGAGAGCAATTGGATTTAATATGTCTACAGGAAACGCATGTGACCAGGATACACAGGAAATTACTTGTAAACAAGAGACTTGGACAAGAATTTATCTCATCAGACAAGGTCAAAAAAAGAGGCGTCGTGATTTATGCAAAAGAAAAATTGGCCCCTAAAATGATATTTAAAGATGAACAAGGAAGATATCTGGCAATAGAAATACAAGTTCAAGGAGAAAAAATTATGATATTGGGAATATATGCACCTAATGAAGGGAAGGCGGAATTTTTCAAGAAGTTGCATGAGACTTTAATGGACTATTTGGACTTTAAAATTATAATGATGGGAGACATGAATGGCGTTGTCTCCACTAATATGGACAAGGCACAGAGACAAATAATTTCAAAGGATGGAAGATTACCAAAGACTTTTTTTGAAATGACTGATACACTGGACTTGATTGATATTTGGAGAGTAAGGAACCCTCTGGAGAGAGAGGGAACTTTTTTCTCTGAAGCCAAAATGACATGGACAAGGATTGACCAAATCTGGGTAACTAGTAGTATGGCACCGAAGATAAAAAAAGTGGAAATCTGCCCAAAGACCTGCTCCGACCATAATGCTGTGAAGATGGAGATGAAACTAACAACAACGGGAACCTTTAGATGGAGGATGAATGACACCCTATTTAGAGATGAAGAGATTTATAAGAAGGCCCAAAAAACACTGAAAGACTATTTTGAGATAAATTTGAGAACTGAGGTGGAGAAAAGAATAGTTTGGGATGCTAGTAAGGCCGTGATGCGAGGTTTCCTAATACAACAAAATTCCATAAAGAGGAAAAAGCAGAATGAGAGGAAAGAAAAACTTTTGGAAAAGGTAAAGGAAGCTGAAAAGAAATTGAGGTCCAAACCAAAGTCCTATGAGATTTTGAGAGAAATAAAGTATTATCAGACGCAATATATGGAATTGATGAATCAAGAGATAGAATGGAAGATAAAGCAAATGAGACAAAGGACATTTGAATCAGCAGACAAATGTGGAAAACTTCTGTCATGGCAACTGAAAAAGAGACAAAAACTGAACACCGTGACAAGCTTGGAAATGGAAGGTAAAATTATCCACAAACCAAATGAGATAAATAATTGTTTTCAAAGTTTCTTCAGGAAACTATATGCACAAGGGCCAGTGAATGAGCAGGAAATAGAAGAATTTATTAAGAAATATGGATTACCAAAGATCTCAGATCAAAGTAAAACGATTTTGAATGAGAAAATAACAGGACAAGAAATAGAGGATGCCATTCAGAATATGAAACTGGGAAAATCCCCAGGACCAGATGGTTTGACTGCTAGATACTACAAGGCACTGAAGGAATGGATAATACAACCACTGAAGGAGGTCTGTAATGAAATTTTGGAAGGGAAAAAGGCACCCGAATCGTGGCAAGAAGCTTTTATTTCACTTATACCGAAAACAGAGACTGAAAAGAACCAGGTCAAAAACTACCGCCCTATATCATTACTTAATGTGGATTATAAAATATTTGCAGACATTTTAGCAAAAAGATTGAAGAGAGTTTTGGTAGAGGAGATTCATAAGGACCAAACAGGCTTTCTCCCAGGGAGACATATGTCGGACAATGTGAGGAACATTATAGACATTTTGGAGTTGTTGGAAGTGAACATTAATAGAAAGGCGGTGCTAATCTTTGTGGATGCGGAGAAAGCCTTTGATAACATTTGTTGGACCTTTATGAAGAAGAATCTCCAAGGGATGGGGGTAGGCCAAGGTTTTGAAAATGGTATAGGTGCTATATACTCTAAGCAAAAAGCAAAGTTGATTGTGAACAATGTGGTTACGGAAGAAATACCTATAGAAAAAGGTACACGACAGGGATGTCCAATATCCCCTTTACTTTTTATATCAGTCCTGGAGGTTTTGTTAAACATGATCAGAGGGGACCAGTTGGTTAAAGGAGTTCAGGTCGGAGCCAGAAACTACAAACTAAGGGCATTTGCAGATGACTTAGTACTGACTTTGCAACAGCCAGATACTAGTACTAAAAGAGTATTAGAATTAATTGAGATATTTGGTCAAGTAGCAGGATTTAAACTGAACAAGCAAAAAACTAAAGTGTTGGAGAAAAATCTAACAATGGCAGAAAAAGAGAAGTTTCAGAGTGAAACAGGTTTAGTAATAACAAAAAAGGTGAAGTACCTGGGTGTGAACTTGACTTCAAAAAATGTGAATTTATTTAAAGACAACTATGACAAATGTTGGACAGAGGTGAAGAAAGATCTAGAAATATGGTCAAGGTTGAGACTTTCCTTGTTAGGCCGAATTGCTGTTATAAAGATGAATGTATTGCCTAGAATGTTGTTTTTATTTCAGACACTCCAGATCCTGGACAAGATGGACTGTTTCAAGAGGTGGCAAAAAGACATATCAAAATTTGTCTGGCAGGGCAAAAAGCCCAGAATTAACTTTAAGATCTTAACTGATGCAAAAGACAGAGGGGGGTTTGCCCTGAGACTTTACTATGAATCGGCAGCGTTTTGCTGGTTGAAACAATAGCTGCTTCTTGAGAATACAGACATTTGGATCTGGAAGGGTATGACAATAGATTTGGTTGGCATGCATATATATGGTATGACAAGGTAAAAATGCATAAAGGTTTTAAAAACCATATTGTCAGGAAAGCATTGTACAATGTCTGGATAAGATATAAGGATTTACTCGAAAGTAAAACTCCCAGGTGGTTATCACCAATGGAGGCTAAAGAGACTAAAAAACTTAATATGGAGTCCAAATGGCCAAAATATTGTGAAATTTTAGAACAAGACGGTGAAAGAGTTAAATTACAAAGCTATGACAAATTAAAGTCTAAAGTACGAGATTGGTTGCATTACCTTCAGATAAACGAGGTATTCAAACAGGACAGGAAAATAGGTTTTCAGATGGAGAGGTCGAAATTAGAAACAGAATTGTTAGAACCCAATACTAAGAACTTGTCAAGAATGTACAATTTGCTGCTGAAATGGAATACACAAGATGAAACAGTAAAATCAGCTATGATCAAATGGGCACAAGACATAGGTCATGACATTATGTTTGATGATTGGGAACAGTTATGGAACACAGGTGTTAAGTTTACGGCTTGTAATGCTTTGAGAGAAAACATAATGAAAATGATCTATAGGTGGTACATGACCCCAGTCAAACTTGCAAAAATTTATCATTTGCCCAATAATAAATGTTGGAAATGTAATGAGACTGAAGGTACCTTCTACCACCTTTGGTGGACCTGCCCGAGGGTTAAGGCCTACTGGGAAATGATCTATAATGAAATTAAAAAGGTCCTTAAATGGACATTTTCTAAAAAACCAGAGGCTTTTCTCCTGGGCATGGTGGGCCAATTGGTGCCAAGGAAGGACAGAACTTTTTTTATGTATGCTACTACAGCGGCAAGAATTCTTCTGGCAAAGTATTGGAAGACGCAGCAGCTACCCACTCTGGAAGAATGGCAAGCGAAGGTGATTGACTATATGGGAATGGCAGAGATGACCGGCAGAATCCGTGATCAGGGGAGTGAGACAGTGGAAGAAGATTGGAAGAAATTTAAAATATATCTCAAAAACTGTTGTAAAATTGATGATTGCTGAGATGTTATGGTGTTAAGAAACAGAGAATTACAGCTGTAAATCATAAGTTTAAGGAAACTATAATGAAAATCAGTTAATTAATTGAATGGAGGGTTGCTGAGAAAGGGTAAATATAAGGATGCAGAAAAAGGGAGGTATGGGGAAGTCCGGGAAGTAAGGTGAAAGAAAACAAGTTTAAGATATTATTTATGTTTATCCGTGTGTATGTTTTGTTTTGTCATATTGTTTGTTTTTATTATATGTCTGGAAAATTAATAAAAATTATTAAAAAAAAATAAATACAACCTGATACAGGTGAGGCAAGGCGACGAGTGGAAGACGGCCTTTAATACAAGATATGGGACCTTTGAGTACCTAGTGATGCCGTTTGGGTTGCAATCGGGCACAGCCACCTTCCAGGCCTTCATCAATCATGTTTTCGGCTGACTTGCTAGACAGGAACGTGGTATCTTACCTTGATGATCTTTTGATATACTCAGAAAGTCCTGAAGAGCATGTGCGACATGTAAGGGAGGTGTTGCAATGGCTGCGGGCGCATAGACTCTACACCAAGTTGGAGAAGTGCCAGTTCCACGTGACAGAGGTGGAATTTTTGGGGTATTGCATGTCTCCTGAAGGGGTGCATATGGATTCGGCGAAGGTGAAGGTGGTGTTGGAGTGGCAGAAGCCTAAGTGTGCTGTTCCCAGGGGGAGGTTACCATGAAGCGTGGTCAGAGTCCGGTCCTGGGTCGAGGGTCTGGAGACTGTCCACCAAGGGCGAAGCGGGGTCCAAAGCGAGGAGCCAGGCAAGGTCGGGAACTCTGGAAGAACAGGTCTGGGTGCTGGCAGAAACAGGTTTCCAACGACGTTGCTCCCGCAACGTGGGACCGGGCTGACTGGCCTTTATCTTCTCTGAGGCCAGGGGTGGTCCCGGCCCACAGGTGACCCGCCTCTCCTGGCCTTAAGGCGAGCACTCCTCCTGAGAGAACCCAGTTCCCTCCGCCTCTCTGCCCTGAGCCTCTGCAGCTCAGGAGAGGCTGGAGGGTTACTGGACCCAGGGGGAGGCTCACCTTCCCCTGACAGGGCTGGGAGAGGCGCACCTGTAGGCAATGGGTCCTCAATCACCTCCGGAGCCAGAGTGGATTCATCTGGTGTCTGCTCCTGAGGATCCGGCACAGGTGAAGGCGCTTCAGATTCAAGGCCCTGCCCCGGCTCAGCCGACCCTGGAGGCGGGGACTCCTGTGCATGCTGGGATTCCTCCGGTTCAGCCTCTGAATCAGATACCCAGGCCATCACACTAAGACCAAGAAGGACTTGCAGAGGTTACTGGGCTTCACCAACTACTACAGGAAGCTCGTGCCTAACTACTCACAACTCACCACACCCCTCACTGACTGCTTGAGGGGCAAGAAGCCGTTCGTCTGGACGGAGGAGGTGCAGTGCACGTTTGAGAGGCTCAAGGAGATGTTTGCCACGGAGGAGTACCTGCACCACGGAGATCTGTACAGACCGATGGTAGTGGAGATGGATGCTTCTGAAAGGGCAGTAGGAGCAGTGCTGCTGCAGGAAGACAGCCACGAGGACTTACGGCCATGTGCATTCCAGTTGCAGAAGATTAACACCTCGGAACAGAGCTACACCATTTGGGAAAGGGAGCTGCTGGCTATAAAAGAGGCCTTGGAGACATGGAGGCATTTCCTAGAAGGTGCACGAAACCAAGTGGAAGTGCACACAGATCACAAGAACTTGGAATATTGGCAGACAACTGAACCAGAGACAGATCAGGTGGTCGCAGTTCTTTGCCCGCTTCAACTTCTGCATACAATATGTACCGGGGCGCCTGAACCAGAGGGTGGACGCCTTGTCCCGGAAACCGGAATACATGAGGGGAGAACAGAAGCAAGAATTGAAACACATTCTGAAGCCAGAACAGTTGCAACTAGCGGCAACGTCGATTGTAGGAGTAGAGGAGTTCAAGCGCCAAACACAAGGAGATGAA
Organism: Podarcis muralis; assembly: GCF_964188315.1. Taxonomy (NCBI): domain Eukaryota; kingdom Metazoa; phylum Chordata; class Lepidosauria; order Squamata; family Lacertidae; genus Podarcis; species Podarcis muralis. The sequence goes on from NC_135674.1 coordinate 6,661,774, forward strand.
TTTGCGCAGCAGAAACTGGCAGCGATACGTAGCAGGGAGAACAGGGCTGAAGGATTCACTGAAAGGGAAGGCCTCTTGTTTAAGGGTGAGGTGCTCTACGTGCCAGAAGGGGATTTGCAAGCACGAGTCATGCAGCAGTGCCATGACAACCCGACGGCGGGTCACTTTGGGCAGAACAAGACCGTAGATCAACTATTGATTGATTTTAATACATAGGAAATGTTTACTTTAATATACATCTACATCTATACCTTTAGATAGACATCTTATTAGAGGGCATTTGAAAGATAGATCTGATTGCTTCTAATATTAATGGTTGTTTGGTGATTTGTTGTTTTAATGGATTGTGTTTACTAAAATAAAAATCTGGGGCGGGGGGACAATAAGACATACCATTATAAAACAATTACAACCATAAAACAAGAAAAATGTAAAAGCAGTTCCACATATAAATCAATTCCATGTATCAAAGCAAAACAAACATTTAAAAATAAGTCCATATATAAAAGCAATTAAAAATATTTCCTAATAACAGGTGTGTTTTTTTCCTTTTTCAGGGAATAATAAGTTCTTTTGGCTCAGATCTCTTATAAACATTTGGACCTGATTAAAGGTGTAAGAACTAGAAAAGAAGGAATGAAAAGATATAGGAAGCATGTTTTCCAACAACTAATAACTGCAGTGCTGCAATTTTTAATTTTAAAAGATTTATTAACACCACAACACCACATTGCAAAAAGTCTAAGGCTGTGCCTGATCTTCTGATGCTACTCCTAGAAGTTTTTTGTAATTTATTTTTCTTACAGCTAAAGGATCCCCTCTCTTGTGCTCCACAGGAACGTAGGAAGCTCAGTGCATCTCATTCAGTGTTGCCTACATACTGATGGCAACACTTCCAGGATTTCAGAGTCTCCCAGTCTGAACCTGGGACCTTCCATGTGCAAAGTTTTGTGGTTTGTTTTTTTTTTTGGTCGTTTAGTCGTGTCCGACTCTTTGTGACCCCATGGACCAGAGCACGCCAGGCACTCCTGTCTTCCACTGCCTCCCGCAGTTTGGTCATACGCATGCTGGTAGCTTCGAGAACACTGTCCAACCATCTTGTTCTCTGTTGTCCCCTTCTCCTTGTGCCCTCCAGCTTTCCCAACATCAGGGTCTTTTCCAGGGAGTCTTCTCTTCTCATGAGGTGGCCAAAGTATTGGAGCCTCGGCTTCAGGATCTGTCCTTCCAGTGAGCACTCAGGGCTGATTTCCTTCAGAATGGATAGGTTTGATCCTCTTGCAGTCCATGGGACTCTCAAGAGTCTCCTCCAGCACCATAATTCAAAAGCATCAATTCTTCGGTGATCAGCCTTCTTTATGGTCCACCTCTCACTTCCATACATCACTGCTGGGAAAACCATAGCTTTAACTATACGGATCTTTGTCGGCAAGGTGGTGTCTCTGCTTTTTAAGATGCTGTCTAGGTTTTTCATTGCTTTTCTCCCAAGAAGCAGGGGTCTTTTAATTTTGTGACTGCTGTCACCATCTGCAGTGATCATGGCGCCCAAGGATGTGAAATCTCTCACTGCCTCCATTTCTTCCCCTTCTATTTGCCAGGAGGTGATGGGACCAGTGGCCATGATCTTCGTTTTTTTGATGTTGAGCTTCAGACCATATTTTGCACTCTCCACTTTCACCCTCATTAAGAGGTTCTTTAATTCCGCCTCACTTTCTGCCATCAAAGTTGTGTCATCTGCATATCTGAGGTTGTTGATATTTCTTCCGGCAATCTTAATTCAATCTATGTCAGAATCTTGGATCCCATTTTAAGACCACCTTTACCTCCAACAATTTGTCACTTTCCTCAAAGCAAAGGGGGGGGGGGATAAAAAAATAAAAATAAAGACCTGTACCTTTTAAACCTTTATTCTCAACTGTCTTCATCACAAATTGCCCCCTATCTTTTTCTCTACCTGTAAACTACATTATTCTACATTATTCTACATTATTCCTCTACATTATTCTCAACTGTCTTCATCACAAATTGCCCCCTATCTTTTTCTCTACCTGTATTCCAGTTGGGTTAAAGAATCCAGCTTCTCCCTTCTGGACCACCAACAGCACCTGAAATTCAGCAGATGGTGCACCGGATGAGCAATTGCAAATGTGCCAAAGTTAATTACTTAAAAGTCTCTAGGGCTGATCATAGCAAAAACCTTTTGCACTTGTGTAGCTCCTGAGAATGTGTGCAGCTGAACAGGTTTCAATTATAGCAACAGCGCAGGCTAAGAAATGAGCACAGATGGGAAGAGACAGAAGTAATAACAAAACAATACAAACCACGTGTGCAAGGAGTGTAACTAGGATGGGCCGTTGCCCCGGCACTTCTGTAACTTGTGTGAAAAGACAGAGGAGGGGGTAGTCAAAGGAGTATTGACCCAGACCCTTGGAAGCTGGCAATGACCTGTAATGGACATGACTTCCCACAGTCAAGACGAGCAGGATGTGGGGGGCAGTCAGTCAGAAGAGGAAGAAAGAGACTTGTCTTTTTCTCAGCTAGTAGAAGGCAATGGGCTAAACAAAACAGATCTGAGGTTAATTACTGTGTATAATAAATCTTCTTGAAAATACAACCACTGCTTGCTGATTACCTAATATGGCAGCCTGCCAATTCCTGACACTACCTGTTAAAGGAATTGAACTCCAAAGCGAAAGGATGGCCATCCTGCCTACGGGCAGTAGCAGCCACTGGTGAGGTTGGTGAGTTTAAGAAAGGATGAAAACATGTCCCTGTAAGATCACAGTGGAAGGAAAAGAAATAGATAATCCAAAAGAAATTAGGAAAGAATTTGTGAAATTTTATAGGCAACTATATAAAACAGCTGGGGAAAATGATGGAAAGAAGATAGAGGACTTCTTGAGACAGAAAGGGGTGCAACAAATTCCGACAGAAAAGAAAGACCGACTGAATGACCCAATTGAAACAGAGGAAATTAAAGCTGCCATAAAAGAATTGAAAAGCGGGAAAACACCGGGACCGGTTGGATTTACAGCAAAATACTATAAAGAAATGAAACAAACCCTACTTATACCGTTGAAAGAAGTTATGAATAATATATTAAGAAAAGGAGAATTACCAGAAACATGGAAAGAGGCATATATTACATTAATACCAAAACAAGATAATAATAATAATAATAATAATAATAATAATAATAATAATAATAATAATAATAATAATAATAATAATTTATTATTTATACCCCGCCCATCTGGCTGGGTTTCCCCAGCCACTCTGGGCGGCTTCCAAAAGAATATTAAAATACTGTGATACATCAAACATTAAAAGCTTCCCTAAACAGGGCTGCCTTCAGATGTCTTCTAAAAGTCTGGTAGTTGTTGTTCTCTTTGACATCTGGTGGGAGGGCGTTCCACAGGGAGGGCGCCACTACCGAGAAGGCCCTCTGCCTGGTTCCCTGTAACTTGGCTTCTCGCAGCGAGGGAACCGCCAGAAGGCCCTCGGTGCTGGACCTCAGTGTCCGGGTAGAACGATGGGGGTGGAGACGCTCCTTCAGGTATACTGGACCGAGGCCGTTTAGGGCTTTAAAGGTCAGCACCAACACTTTGAATTGTGCTCGGAAACGTACTGGGAGCCAATGTAGGTCTTTCAAGACCGGTGTTATATGGTCTCGGCGGCCGTTCCCAGTCACCAGTCTGGCTGCTGCATTCTGGATTAGTTGTAGTTTCCGGGTCACCTTCAAAGGTAGCCCCACGTAGAGCGCATTGCAGTAGTCCAAGCGGGAGATAACCAGAGCATGCACCACTCCGGCGAGGCAGTCCGCGGGCAGATAGGGTCTCAGCCTACGTACCAGATGGAGCTGGTACACAGCTGCCCTGGACACGGATTTAACCTGTGCCTCCATGGACAGCTGTGAGTCCAAAATGACTCCCAGGCTGCGCACCTGGTCCTTCAGGGGCACGGTTACCCCATTCAGGACCAGGGAATCCTCCACACCTGCCCGCCTCCTGTCCCCCAGAAACAGTACTTCTGTCTTGTCAGGATTCAATCTCAATCTGTTTGCCGCCATCCATCCTCCAACCGCCTCCAGACACTCACACAGGACCGTCACCGCCTTCACTGGTTCTGATTTGAAAGAAAGGTAGAGCTGGGTATCATCTGCATACTGATGAACACCCAGCCCAAACCCCCTGATGATCTCTCCCAGCGGCTGCATGTAGATGTTGAAAAGCATAGGGGAGAGGACAGAACCCTGAGGCACCCCACAAGTGAGAGCCCAGGGGTCTGAACACTCATCCCCCACCACCACTTTCTGAACACGGCCCAGGAGGAAGGAGCGGAACCACTGTATGACAGTACCCCCAGCTCCCAGCCCCTCAAGACGGTCCAGAAGGATGTTATGGTCGATGGTATCAAATGCCGCTGAGAGATCCAGCAGAACTAGGAAACAGCTCTCACCTTTGTCCCTAGCCCGCCGGAGATCATCAACCAGTGTGACCAAGGCAGTTTCAGTCCCGTGATGAGGCCTGAATCCCGATTGGAAGGGATCCAAATGGTCCGCTTCTTCCAGGCGTGCCTGGAGTTGTTCAGCAACCACTCGCTCAATCACCTTGCCCAAGAATGGAAGATTTGAGACTGGGCGATAGTTGGCCATCGTGGCCGCATCTAAAGATGGTTTTTTAAGAAGCGGTTTAATAACCGCCTCTTTCAACGGGTCTGGGAAGGTTCCCTCACGGAGGGAAGCATTCACCACCCCACGAAGCCCATCGCCCAGCCCTTCCCGGCTAGCTTTTATAAGCCAGGATGGGCAAGGATCCAGGAGACAGGTGGTTGGTTTCACTCGTCCAAGCAGCCTGTCCACATCCTCGGAGGTAACAGATTGGAATTGATCCCACGCAATTTGACTAGACAGGACTCTAGCACTCTCCCGCCCTGGCCCTGCTCCCACGGTGGCGTCTACCTCTTCCCGAATCTGAGCGACTTTATCTGCAAAAAACTTTGCGAAATCATTGCAGGAGATCATGTGGCCCGTACTGGGCCCCGATGTAGCAGGTGGTTCCGCTAAATTGCGGACCACCTGAAAAAGTCTCCTGCTGCTGTTTTCTGTAGATGCAATAGAGGCGGCGAAGAAGGCCTTCTTCGCCGTCGCTACCGCCACTTGGTAGGCTCGACACTGAGCTCTAACCTGTGTCCGGTCAGCTTCAGAATGGGTCATCCGCCACCGGCGCTCTAGCCGTCTCAACGATTGTTTCATTGCCCTCAGATCCGTGGAAAACCACGGGGCTGTCCGGGCTCCATGCAATCGGAGAGGGCGCTTCGGAGCCAAACAGTCAATAGCCCTGGTTAACTCCACATTCCAGCGGGCCACCAGGGAATCAGCTGAAAGGCCATCGACATGGGATAAAGCATCCCCTACCACTCTCTGGAAGCCATTTGGATCCATTAAGTGGCGGGGGCGGACCATCCGAATCGGTCCCACCTCCCTGCAGAGGGGAAGGGTCGCGGAGAAGTCAAGTTGCACCAGGAAGTGGTCTGACCATGGCACTTCTTTTGTTTCGCTTTTATTTAGTGTCAGAACACCAACATCCATGGAGGTAAACACCAGGTCCAAGGCATGTCCGCGGCTATGGGTTGGGCCAAAGTTATTCAGGGACAGCCCCATGGAGGCCATGCTTTCCACGAAGTCCCGAGCGGCCCCTTGTAAGGTCATGTCGGCATGGATATTAAAATCCCCTAGGACAACCAAACTAGGTGTCTCCAGGAGAACATCCGCCACGACCTGAAGCAGCTCGGGCAGGGAATCCTTGGTGCAGCGGGGAGGTCGGTACACCAAAAGGAATCCTGTACTGCCCCTATTGCCCAACTTCCAGAACATGCACTCAGAGAACTGGGTCTTCCTAACAGGACGCCTGGTGCAAACTAATGACTTCCTAAAAATCACTGCAACCCCCCCTCCCCGCCCACAAGGCCTGGGTTGCTGTGCGTAAGAGAAACCCGGTGGACAAGCAGCGGCAAGAACAGGCCCATCTGCTTCATCCAACCAAGTCTCTGTTACACAAGCCAGGTCAAATCCTCCATCCATGATCAAGTCATGGATGGCAGTGGTCTTATGAATCATTGACCTGGCATTGCACAGCAGCACCTTCAGGCTATGTGGGTATCCCTTGCTGATTCTAGTATCCGTCCGGACAGGACCAGACCCGGAGGCAGGGATAGTCCTCAGACAACAACTAAACCTGCCTCCTCTGTAATGACATGGTCTGGTCTTAGCGTAACTCCTCCTCCTACCCTTGATCACTGAGATCGGTTGTCCCAGCGCATCCCCCTCTGTGGAACATACCCCAGCCATTTTGTTGGCTGGGACCCACTCCCCGGCAGCCCTGACCCTTCCCCTTAAGAACAAAATAAGACCTTAAAACAATAAAAACAAAAACAAACAAACAAACAAACAAAATTCAGAAAACAAAAAGCAATACAAATGAAAAACTATAAAAATTACAAATCCATTAAAATCAAACAAATTCCCAACTAAACATCCATCCCACCCCCATCCCCGTCCCCACATATACAAAAAAATAAAAGGAAAAGGAAAAGGAAAATTTTAAAACATTTTAAAAGGAACTCTGCGCCCCACCGGATCCCCCTGGGCCGCAGCAGCAGTGACAGCAACCGTCCCTGTGAGTCCTGTCAGGCCCTGCCCTGGGCCAGATGGTGAGTGGCAGAAAGGAGCAGGGCCCTCAGACACTCACACAGGAGAGTCCTCCTGGGCAGCAGAACGCAGCAGTCCCTGTGAGTCCTTCAGGCCCCGCCCTGGGCCAGATGGTGAGTGGCAGGAAGGAGCAGGGCCCTCAGACACTCACACAGGAGAGTCCTCCTGGGCAGCAGAACGCAGCAGTCCTTATGAGGCCTCAGGCCCCGCCCTGGGCCAGATGGTGAGTGGCAGGAAGGAGCAGGGCCCTCAGACACTCACACAGGAGAGTCCTCCTGGGCAGCAGAATGCAGCAGTCCCTGTGAGTCCTTCAGGCCCCGCCCTGGGCCAGATGGTGAGTGGCAGGAAGGAGCAGGGCCCTCAGACACTCACACAGGAGAGTCCTCCTGGGCAGCAGAACGCAGCAGTCCCTGTGAGTCCTTCAGGCCCCGCCCTGGGCCAGATGGTGAGTGGCAGGAAGGAGCAGGGCCCTCAGACACTCACACAGGAGAGTCCTCCTGGGCAGCAGAACGCAGCAGTCCCTGTGAGTCCTTCAGGCCCCGCCCTGGGCCAGATGGTGAGTGGCAGGAAGGAGCAGGGCCCTCAGACACTCACACAGGAGAGTCCTCCTGGGCAGCAGAACGCAGCAGTCCTTATGAGGCCTCAGGCCCCGCCCTGGGCCAGATGGTGAGTGGCAGGAAGGAGCAGGGCCCTCAGACACTCACACAGGAGAGTCCTCCTGGGCAGCAGAACGCAGCAGTCCCTGTGAGTCCTTCAGGCCCCGCCCTGGGCCAGATGGTGAGTGGCAGGAAGGAGCAGGGCCCTCAGACACTCACACAGGAGAGTCCTCCTGGGCAGCAGAACGCAGCAGTCCCTGTGAGTCCTTCAGGCCCCGCCCTGGGCCAGATGGTGAGTGGCAGGAAGGAGCAGGGCCCTCAGACACTCACACAGGAGAGTCCTCCTGGGCAGCAGAACGCAGCAGTCCCTGTGAGTCCTTCAGGCCCCGCCCTGGGCCAGATGGTGAGTGGCAGGAAGGAGCAGGGCCCTCAGACACTCACACAGGAGAGTCCTCCTGGGCAGCAGAACGCAGCAGTCCCTGTGAGTCCTTCAGGCCCCGCCCTGGGCCAGATGGTGAGTGGCAGGAAGGAGCAGGGCCCTCAGACACTCACACAGGAGAGTCCTCCTGGGCAGCAGAACGCAGCAGTCCCTGTGAGTCCTTCAGGCCCCGCCCTGGGCCAGATGGTGAGTGGCAGGAAGGAGCAGGGCCCTCAGACACTCACACAGGAGAGTCCTCCTGGGCAGCAGAACACAGTAGTCCTTATGAGGCCTCAGGCCCCGCCCTGGGCCAGATGGTGAGTGGCAGGAAGGAGCAGGGCCCTCAGACACTCACACAGGAGAGTCCTCCTGGGCAGCAGAACGCAGCAGTCCCTGTGAGTCCTTCAGGCCCCGCCCTGGGCCAAGATTCAGACTTAATGCAAGTAAAGAATTATAGACCGATTTCGCTGTTAAATCATAGAATCATAGAGTTGGAAGAGACCACAAGGGCCATCGAGTCCAACCCCCTGTCTATGATTCTATGATTCTATGTTGAAAATTTTAGAATTAATGAATACTGGACGATCCTTCTTAAAAGGAATTAAAGCTATATATTCAGAACAAAGAGCAAAATTGATTGTGAACAATATAGTAACAGAGAGTATTGAGATTACGAAAGGTACAAAACAAGGGTGTCAATTACCGCCACTGTTATTCATATCGGTACTGGAAGTTTTTCTAAGGACAATAAGGAAAAATGAGACAATAAAGGGAATTTCAGTTGGTCGGAATGAGTATAAAGTGAAAGCCTTTGCCAATGACTTGGTACTAACAATAGAAAATCCAGCTACAAGTGCTAAAGAAGTATTAGAAGAGATAGAACAGTTTGGGCAAGTGGCAGGTTTTAAATTGAACAAAAAGAAAACTAATATGATTGTTAAAATTATGAAACAGGACCTGGTGGAAGCGTTGCAGCAACAAATTGGTATAGAAGCGGTTAAAAAAAGTTAAATATTTAGGAATTTGGTTAACTACTAAAAACATTGATCTTTTCCAAAATAATTATATACCAGTTTGGAATGGAATTAAAAGAGATCTGGAAATATGGGGAAGGATGAAATTGTCATTTTGGGGAAGGATTTCTGCTATCAAAATGAATGTGCTACCAAAGATGTTATTTTTGTTTCAGTCAATTCCAATAATCAAAGGGGCAACAATTTTTAAAGAATGGCAAAAACCAATTTCAAGATATATCTGGCAGGGGAAGAAGCCGAGAATACAGTATAAGTTATTAACAGATGCTAAAGAAAGAGGAGGCTTTGCCCTGCCAGATTTGAAATTGTATTATGAAGCATCTTGTCTCTGTTGGTTAAAGGAATGGATGGTATTAGAAGATACAGACTTGTTAGACTTAGAAGGTTATGATAATAGATTTGGTTGGCACGCATATTTATGGCATAATAAAGCAAAAGTCCATAAAGGATTTGGAAACCACATATTTCGAAGATCTCTAATAGAAATATGGGATAGGTATAAAAACCTATTGGAACAAAAAACACCACACTGGTTATCTCCATTAGAAGCAATGAGTGTGAAAAAGATCAATATGCAGGGAAACTGGATAACTTATGGGAGATTAATACAAAAAGAAGGAAGTAAATGGAAGATGAAACCATATGAAGAAGTTAAAGAATATGTAAGAGATTGGCTACACTATCATCAGGTCAATGAAATGTTTAAACAGGATTTCAAAGAAAAGGGATTTGATGAAAGTCAAAGTTAGAAGTTGAGATATTAAGTAATAAGTATAAAATTTTGTCTAAAATGTATAAATTGCTGCTTGAATGGCATTTGAAGGATGAGGAGGTAAAGTTGGTTATGATTCATTGGGCTAAAGACTTTGGGTAAAATTATGGAAGGAAGGTTTAAAATTCACTGCATGCAATGCCTTAAAAGAAAATGTGATGAAAATGTTTTATAGATGGTATATTACACCTGTCAAACTGGCTAAAATGTACAGTGGTGCCCCGCAAGACGAAATTAATTCGTTCCGCAATTTTTGTCGTCTAGCGAATTTTTCGTCTTGCGAAGCACGAAATCCCATAGGAATGCATTGAAAATCAATTAATGCGTTCCTATGGTCAAAAAAAGTCCAAACAAAGCCAAATTTGGTACAACAACAGTTTATTAACTGCTCTTTAAAGTCACACATACTGTAAAGAGCAGTTCAAAAATTGAAGGGAAAATAAATTAACTTTATAAACATGACAGAAAAACATTTAAAAATCAACAAAGTGCACAGTAGTACATACATTTTCTAAGACTCTGGGGGACCACTCGAAGAAGGCTCCTCTTCCACTCTTTGCTTCTTGGTCAAGAACCTGTCCATAGTCTGCTGCTTTATCCGCCTTTTCAGCAGCTCCCTGAAAGACGACATGACCCTCGTATCATAAAAGTTCCCAGCGTCATGTGCCACGTGCTTCTCATGGTGGTGTAGATCTGCAAAAGTCTGCACCTCCTTCCACTTCTGGCAAATGTCCCTCAGTCTTTCGGAGGACAGCCGTTCCTCAGTTGCTTCCTCCTCTTCCAGTGAGGCCTGCTCCTGCGCAGCCTCTGCCTGCAGTTCGACCAGCTCCACGGTGGTCAGCTCGTCGTCGTGCCCCTCCACCAGCTCGCAGACGTCCTCCTCCGTGACCTCCAGGCCCATGGTCCTCCCCAAGGCAACAATGTCCTGCACCACTGTTGACTCTGGTGCTTCAGAGTCACTTGGTGCCACACAGTCCGGCCACAGGCTGCGCCAAGCGCAATTCAAATTTCTCTGGCTGATCCCTTTCCAGGCCGTGTTGACCATCTTCAAGCAGGTGACGATGTCGAAGTGGTCCTTCCAGAATTCCCGCAGGGTGATGGTGGTGCAGTCAGTCACCTCGAAGCATCGCCTGAAAAGCTCCTTGGTGTAGAGTTTTTTGAAATTGGCGATGACCTGCTGATCCATCGGCTGCAGCAGTGGTGTGGTGTTAGGCGGCAGGAACATGATGTTGATGAAGCTGAACTCCTCCAACAAGTCCACCTCAAGGCCTTTAGGATGGGCAGGAGCATTGTCCATCAGAAGCAAAGCCTTCAGCGGCAGGTCGTTGTCCAGCAGGTACTGCTTGACAGCAGGGCCAAAAGCAAGATTGACCCAGTCCACAAACAGCACACATGTGACCCAAGCCTTGCTGTTGGATCGCCACATGACACTCAGCCGCTCCTTGTCGATCTTGTGTCTCTTGAAGGCCCGTGGGTTCTCCGAGTGGTACACCAGCAGGGGCTTGATCTTCAGGTCGCCGCTTGCGTTGGCACAGAAGAGCAGGGTCAGACGGTCCTTCATGGGCTTGTGGCCAGGCAGCCTGGACTCCTCCTGAGTGATGAAAGTCCTTTTGGGCATCCTCTTCCAAAACAGCCCGGTCTCGTCGCAGTTGAAGACCTGCTGCGGAACGTAGCCCTCCGTCTTCACAAGCTCCAGGAACTCCGCTGCAAAGTCTTCAGCCGCAGGAACATCAGAACTGGCAGCCTCTCCATGCCTGACCACGCTGTGGATGCCAGATCTTGTCTTGAACCGGTCAAACCAACCTCTGCTAGCCTTGAAGACTTCTGGCTCGGCTGAGGTTCCTGGCTGTTCACGGATGAGGTCAGCGTGCAAGGCCTTGGCCTTCTCACAAATGACGGCCTCAGACACTGTGTCCCCTGCACGCTGCTTCTCTTCTATCCAGATGAGCAGCAACTTCTCGACCTCCTCCAGGACAGCTGGGCGGTTCTTCACGATCCTGGTGACTCCCTTGGCTGCATCAGTCGCCAGGATCTTCTCCCTCATCTTCAGGATGGTCCCAATGGTCGATGGGTTCCTGCCGTACTCCCTGGCGATGTCCGTCACACGCATTCCGCCGTCGTGCTTCCAGATGATCTCCTTCTTCATTTCCAGCGTCACCTTCTCCTTCTTCCTATCGCCGGCCACCGCAGCAGCAGTCTTCTTGGGTCCCATGGCAGCACAGCTCCTACCTTCGTAAACTCAGAAACAGAAAAAAAAATCAGTGATGTGCTTCAAACCCAAAAAATACAAAAGCAGCCAGCCACCCACCACACAGAAATTAAAACCCAGAACCAAGGCCTTGAATCCCAAGCACCCCAACCCCAAATCCAAAATCCAAAAACCCCCAAAAAAGTTTTAAAAGTTTAGCTTACCAAATGGATGAAAGAGAAGTTCTGGAAAAGCTTCAACAATCAACCACCGAAGTCCTCAGAAACCTCAAATGGCTGCAAAATAAGTTTAGGAAAAGCTTCAAAAATCACCAATGTCTTCAAAAACCTCAACTGCTCCCACAGACACGCACCAACCCACCCACAACACAGAAATTGCAAACCCCTCCCCAACTGCTCCCCCAGCCCCTCCCCAACTGCTGCAAACCCCTCCCCAACTGCTTCCCCACCCAGACAAAAAAAAATTTCAAAAAATAACAACATGGCCAGCACTCAGAAATTCAAACTCAGAAAAAAAAATTTGAAAAAAAACAACCATGCCTAGTGGTCACAGAAAATCATAAAAATTCCCCAAAAAGCCCCACATGGTCCCAGATTTCTGCAGAAACCTCTCCAACTGTTCCCCTAGCCAGCCAGCACTCAGAAATTCAAACTCAGAAAAAAAAATTTGAAAAAAAACAACCATGCCTAGTGGTCACAGAAAATCATAAAAATTCCCCAAAAAGCCCCACATGGTCCCAGATTTCTGCAGAAACCTCTCCAACTGTTCCCCTAGCCAGCCAGCACTCAGAAATTCAAACTCAGAAAAAAAAATTTGAAAAAAAACAACCATGCCTAGTGGTCACAGAAAATCATAAAAATTCCCCAAAAAGCCCCACATGGTCCCAGATTTCTGCAGAAACCTCTCCAACTGTTCCCCTAGCCAGCCAGCACTCAGAAATTCAAACTCAGAAAAAAAAATTGAAAAAAAAAACAACCATGCCTAGTGGTCACAGAAAATCATAAAAATTCCCCAAAAAGCCCCACATGGTCCCAGATTTCTGCAGAAACCTCCCCAACTGTTCCCCCAGCCAGCCAGCACTCAGAAATTCAAACTCAGAAAAATTTTCAAAAAAAAAAACAACCTGGCCCAATGGTCACAGAAATTCATAAAAATTCCCCAAAAAGCCCCACATGGTCCCAGATTTCTGCAGAAACCTCCCCAACTGTTCCCCCAGCCAGCCAGCACTCAGAAATTCAAACTCAGAAAAATTTTCAAAAAAAAACAACCTGGCCCAATGGTCACAGAAAATCATAAAAATTCCCCAAAAAACCCCACATGGTCCCAGATTTCTGCAGAGACCTCCCCAACTGTTCCCCTAGCCAGCCAGCACTCAGAAATTCAAACTCAGAAAAATTTTCAAAAAAAAACAACCTGGCCCAATGGTCACAGAAAATCATAAAAATTCCCCAAAAAACCCCACATGGTCCCAGATTTCTGCAGAGACCTCCCCAACTGTTCCCCTAGCCAGCCAGCACTCAGAAATTCAAACTCAGAAAAATTTTCCAAAAAAAACAACCTGGCCCAATGGTCACAGAAAATCATAAAAATTCCCCAAAAAACCCCACATGGTCCCAGATTTCTGCAGAAACCTCCCCAACAGTTCCCCTAGCCAGCCAGCACTCAGAAATTCAAACTCAGAAAAAATTTCAAAAAAAAACAACCTGGCCCAGTAGTCACAGAAAATCATAAAAATTCCCAAAAAAGGCCCACAAGCCCCCAGATTATCGCAAACCCCTTCCCAACACCAAGTCCTTGAATCCCAAACACCCCAACCCAAAATCCAAAACCCCCCAAAAAAGTTTTAAAAGTTTAACTTACCAAATGGATGAAAGAGAAGTTCTGGAAAAGTTCTGGAAAAGTTTTGGAAAATCTTCAAAAGTGAGCAAAGTCTGAGAAAAGGCTACCAAACCACGTGCTAACAGTTGCTCCTCGAAGTCAAGTCGCAACTGCAGCTGCTCAAGCTAAGCACCCTTGGTTTTAACGGTTTTTACACAAAGGAAACAAAGTCGCGAGACGTTTTCGTTTTGCGAAGCAAGCCCATAGGGGAATTCGTCTTGCGAGGCAAATCGCGGACGAAAAAACCTTTCGTCTAGCGAGTTTTTTGTCTTGCGAGGCATTCGTCTTGCGGGGCACTACTGTATAAGGTAAGCAATAAATGTTGGAAATGTAAAGAAAAAGAAGGAACTTTTTATCACATGTGGTGGGAATGTAAAAAGGTGAAAAACTTCTGGGAAATGATATATAATGAGATGAAAAAAAATGTTGAAATATACGTACATTAAAAAACCAGAAGCATTTTTACTAGGCGTTGTAGGGGATGATATAAATAGAAATGATTGTAAGCTGTTTTTGTATGTAATGACGGCAACAAGAATATTATTGGCACAAAAATGGAAGCAAGAAGAATTACCAACGAAAGAAGATTGGAGGATGAAATTGATGGACTATGCAGAATTAGACAAACTAACGGGAAGAATTCGAAACCGGCGGGACCAGAGATTCACAGAAGATTGGCGTAAATTTACGGACTAATTGAAAAGTAATTGTGGTGACCAGATTACATTTGTAGGTTTGCAGGAAGTTTTGTAAGGGGGATAATTTGAATTATTGCATTATTGAACGAAAAGGATGACGTTAGTTATGATAATTAAAGGCAATATGAATTTAAGAAATGCAGAAGAAATTATAAAAATGGGAGATCACCAGAGGTGCTGATGGAAGTCCAAAAAGATTGTATAAGAGGTAAAATTTTGTGGAGTGTATGATAATTATTATGTTTTAAAATTAATTAAAAAATTTTTTTTTAAAAAAAGAAAACATGTCCCTGTTATATACACCCATAACGTATTAAGGGAGATCAATGACACCAATTGCTGGGTGGGACAACACGCAGTGACACACACTGCTTAAGGACTTCTTTACATAGCACTCCTGCTAAGCCTAACTGAGCTCAACTCCACAAGAGTCCCATTATCTTGTCCCCAAATTACTTCCACATTTCCCAGCCAAAAGCACCTATAATTGGATTGCAGACAGAAATTAACTCACTGGGGAAAATGATCCTACAGCAACAAATGGCATTAGACCTCCCCTTGGCCCGGGAGGGAGGCCTCTGCACCCTATATTAACCAGTCCTGCATTTATTATGTAAACCAGAGTGGTAGCTGTAATCCTGATAATTGCTATTGTATTGGTAAAGGTAAAGGGACCCCTGACCGTTAGGTCCAGTCACGGACGACTCTGGGGTTGCAGCACTCATCTCGCTTTATTGGCCAAGGGAGCCGGCGTTCATCTCGCCGATAAAGCGAGATGAGCGCCACAACCCCAGAGTTGGTCACAACTGGACCTAATGGTCAGGGGTCCCTTTACCTTTACTTCCTTCCCTGATATATTCTTCCGGTCGGCGCCAGCGTTTAATGGCGGTCCTCTCTTCGAGCTCCGGAGGAGGACTGCTCCACGAGTTCGGGTCTGACCGCTACGGCAAGCGGGAGACCCCTAAAAATCACAGGCGCGGAAGCCTGTGAGCAAGGAGACTCGGTGGCCACCTTTGCGCCCCCCGTTACTGCGAAAGAGCCTTTTTAAAGGCTCCGGAGCGGCATCGGGAGTGAGCGTGGTGCTGAGAGTCGCTACCCAGCCCGTGGAGTGAAGCCGCGTCGCCATGAACGGAGAGCGCCGATTCCTTCCTGAAAACTGAAATTGGATCGCAACACCCGTGAGTAGGATTGAAAGATTGAACGGGACTTTTAAATTCTAAATTTGAGATTCGGCCGAAAACGGGAAAGGCATAAATTAAGGAAGTCTGCCTGATAACTAAAGCAACGAAAGCGCAAAGCTGCATTTGAAGGAAAAACAACTCTTAAACTGTTTAAGCCTGACATTGGACTTGAATTTCCCCCCCAGCAGGCAGGAGCAGGGGGGGAGAAAAGTGGACCTTTTTAACCTGCTTGAAAATAGTGAGGGAAAAGTTCTCCGCTGCCTCAATCTCCTGGGACGGACTGTCAGAACAAGGCACTGGGAAAGTGAACTGTCATTTGAAATTGGATACAAAGTGGGAACTTTATTTGATACAAAGTTTTGGGACTTTATTGAAACTATTTAGCTGAAGCTCTGGCAGTGGAATTATGTTGAAAAACTGTTGCAGTAATTTCTATTGAGGACTTTTGGCTTCTTTGTTCTTTGTTTCTTTCACCTGGATACTTTTGACTGCTCCCTCTAGAGGGTTGAAGGGTAACAGTTGCAGACTAAAAGAAGAAGACAGTGGGATTTTCCATTAGTAAGCTGTTCCTGTGGGAACGTCCTTGGGATATGAGTGGCCCAGCAGATGAGATAACAACCAGAGCTAAAGCAAAATTAGCACAAAAGAAAAGGGGCTCAATATCAAGTCCAACACCAGCACCAGCAGGAGCAGCTGCACAGGGAAAAGTGGCAACTGCATCTATGGAATCAATGACACAGGCACTATTTAAAATAAATGAATCTCTAGAAGCCTTGACAAAGCAGTCTACAGAAAATTCTAAAAAACTGACAGATCTGACAACAAGGCTGGACTTTAATACTAAAAGTGTAACGTCTAATACAGAATCTATAAATAAACTGATTGAGGAGAGCTCTGCAACTCGAAAAATTGCGGAAGATGCCAGAAATATTGCGGAAGAGACACAGGAAAAACTTGCACCGATTTCCAAAAAAGTGAATGAGCATGAAGCGGCCCTATCTTTGTTGGAACTACAGAGGAAGGAGAGGAATTTGAAATTGAGACTAGTCCCCGAGAGTGAAGGGGACAGTCTTGTGGACTTTCTCACACAGGAGTTTTCGGAATTTTGGCAAGAAAATTTGGAGGAAGAAGAATTTAAGATAACAACAGCTTTCCGACTGGGCAGGAGACAAAACAGAAAGCCAAGGGATTGCCTGATTACTCTAAGATCCAAAGAAGAAAGAGACAAAATATTAAATCTACATTACCAAAAAGCTTTGGAGATAGAAAATTCTCAAATACAAATCTTTAAGGACATCCCTAAATATATCCTGGAGGTGAGAGCCTTCTACAAGGACTTGGTCTACCTGCTGAAGAAGAACATCATACCTTTCAGGTGGGAGTTTCCACAAGGACTGTCCTTTAACTACAAATGAAAGAAGGTCAAAATAAAAACAATACAAGACAAAGAGCAGTTTCTGGAGAGAAACCAGGAGGATTTGCAGAAAGGAACAGTAGATCCAACCTCAGAAGAAAAAGCGACAGATATCTTGAACCTAACATTTGGACTTAAACCACCGACTGAAGTGGAACAACAGCTTGGAGCAGTTGGAGGAACAGATACCTAATAACAAAATGTCTCTGCAATTCTTAAGTTGGAATTGTAATGGTTTGAACCTTCCCAGGAAAAGAAGCCAGGTTTTTCATATTTTGAAAAAAGAACAATTGGACCTGATTTGTTTACAAGAAACCCACGTGACTAGGACACATAGAAAACTACTGTCAGGGAACTGCCATCGGAAGGACAGGAGGTGGAAGGGCTCACGGAGGTTGGGAGAGACTTAGCAGCTGAAGAGGGAACCAGCAGGGGGAGAGAAGGAGCTCCGAGGGAAAGTGAGTCGGAGGGATGGCTCAGAGACACTTCCAGCGAAAACAGTGGGGAGGTGTCAGGACCTCCTATAGGGACACCCACTCCTCGCCGGAAACTGTCGCGCCGAGAGTCCAGAAGACGCGTTTCCGTTAAGGAGCTTTTATGCTGGAAGAGATTCCGTAAGCGCCCACTGTCGAATTCTGCTAGCGACTGACGGAGCCATGCTTAAGGGGCTCCGTTATGGACAGAGGTTTGCGGACTTAACCAAACTCTGAGGGACTAGGATTTTACGCACAAGCAGCTAATCATCCCATCACAGCAATCCGACAGTCCCTGAAAGCAGCTTGTGCAGGGAGAGGCATCATGAGCAACCCAGCCGAAACCGGAGAAGCAGGAGGAGCTGGAGCGGGTCCAAGCCTGGAAGAAAGGTACAGGGTGTTGGAAGTCCAGCTAGCGCTGCAGACGGCGAGGCTCGAGGAGAGGAGGGCTCAGGATGCAGAAAAGGGAAAAACCACCCCGCTCGCAAGAAAGGTGCCAGGATTGGTGCAGAAGTTTGGGGGGGATCCCAGGAACTATCAAGCCTTTAGGACAGAGATGCAATATGCCCTCAATCTGCAGTTTGATGACTTTCCCGACGAGGAATCGCGAGTGGCTTTTGTGATTGGCCATCTCGAAGGGGGGGCGAAGGACTGGGTTAGGCCCCTGATGGCAGTGAATAATGACGTCCTAAAGGACACGAGGAAGTTTTTTCGCGCCATGGACCTGATGTTTTCCAGCGACATTGAGCAGGGAGTGGTGCGCAGACAGTTAATGGCTTGTAAACAGGGGAGCCGATCTGTCCGTGAGTACTGGACTGAGTTTACCATGTTGATCCATAAATTGGGGTGGGATCTATCAGCGGAACCCATACAAATGCTTTTCGAAGAAGGTCTTTCTTCAGCGGTGAAAGATGAACTTTCTCGGGCGCCCAGGGCGGAGTCTATGGATCAGCTGACCAAATCCGCGCTGACCATAGGAGCACGCCAGGAGGCGAGAGCTTTGGAGAGGCGGGAAGGGAAAGGGGAACGTTGGAGGGATTTCCGCATTCCAGAGATTCCAGAGCCACCTTTCCCGCCAGGAGAGCCGATGGAAATTGGAACAGCGCGCGCGCAGTTTCAAATCCCAGTGAAGGGCGGAAGAAGGAGGGGAAGAGCGCCAAGAAATGTTATCTCTGCCAACAGCCAGGTCACTTTGCCAGAGTCTGCCCACAAAGAAAGGAATGGCAAGGGATGGCGGGAGCTGTTGGGGGAAAGGAGGAGGATGGCAAGGAGCAAGTAAAAGCCAACGCCTGGCTGCCACCGTCGGGGCACAGCAGCCAGGCCAAAGAGCAGTGAAAGTGCCCACGCCGGAACCTCCAAGACCAGCCCTAGTGATAGAGGTGTTGCTAGAGCTGCCAAACGGACACCCACTAAAGATAAAGGCGCTATTGGACTCAGGCAGCTCCTGTAATTTCATGAGTAAGGAGTTTGCAGCTGAACACCAGATACAGACTATCCCTTTAAGTAACCCCTTGCAGGTGACCACGATTGACGGCAGAGAGCTGTTGGGAGGAGAAGTTAGCCAACAGACCGTCCCAATGATAATGAGGGTGGCAAGGCACACCGAACGGATAGCGTTTAATGTGGCTACCTTGGGAGGAGCTCCCATTATTTTGGGGATGAGCTGGCTAGTGCTACATGATCCGCTAGTGGGCTGGCATCAGAGAGTGGTCTCCTTTGGGTCAGCACATTGCCTAGAACACTGCAAAGAGGGGAAGGCTCCGGAAAGGGCCAGAGCCACTCTAGCAGGGACGGAAGTAACGGACAAAGGGAAGGTGGCCCGGCAATACGCCGATCTGAGCAACGTCTTCAGCGAAAGGGAAGCAGACAAACTGCCGCCGCATAGACCCTTTGACTGTCAAATCAATCTACTCCCTGGGGCCCAGCTCCCAGTGGGCAAGCTGTACGCCATGTCAGACAGGGAAATGCAGGAGTTAAGGGAGTTCATTGACAAAAACCTGAAGCGAGGTTTCATCAGAGAGTCCAGAGCGGTGGGGGGCAGCCCAGTGTTTTTACAGCTTCCAGGTCATGTGGCCAGCATGACTAAGCCGCTTCTGGCGAACCAGAGCAGCTGTGATGGCCTGGGATTCCGATTCGGAGGATGAAACAGAGGAATCCCAGCCTGCACAGGAGTCCCCGCCTCCAGGGCCGGCTGAACTGGGGCAAGGCCTAGATGCTGAAGAGCCTGCACCTGTGGCAGTGCATCAGGAGCTGGCCCCAGGTGAAGCCCTTCTGGCCCCAGAGGGGCTTGACGACTCAGTGGCCACAGGTGAGCCTCCTCCAGGGCCCAGTAACCCTTCGGCCTCTCCTGATCTGCAGAGGCTTAGGGCAGAGAGGCGAAGGGAACTGGTTGCCCCCAGGAGGAGTGCTCGCCTTAAGGCCAGAGGAGGCGGGGCTCCTGGGGGCCGGGACCGCCCCTGGCCTTAGAAGAGGATAAAAGCCCAGTCAGCCCAGCCCCAGGTTGCGGGAGCAACGTCGTTGTTGGCTTCGGACCTTCCTGTGTTCCTGATCCCTGCTCGGCCTCCTGTTCCTGACTATCCGGTACTCCTGTTTCCTGCTCGGCTTCCTGTTCCTGACTATCCGGTACTCCTGTTCCCTGCTCGGCCTCCTGTTCCCGACCATCCGGTGCTCCTGTTCCCTGCTCAGCCTCCTGTTCCAGCGTTCCTGTTCCCCGCCCGGCTCTCCGCCTCGGACCTCACCCCTCTTCGTGTGGACTCTGCTACACCCACGGTACCTTACCCCCGGGACCAGCACAGCAGCGCACGGAAACGCTGTTTACCTTCCCACCAGAGCGGTACCTATTTATCTACTTGCACTTTGACGTGCTTTTGAACTGCTAGGTTGGCAGGAGCAGGGACTGAGCAACGGGAGCTCACCCCGTCGCGGGGATTCAAATTGCCAACCTTCTGGTCGACAAGCCCTAGGCTCTGTGGTTTAACCCACAACACCACCCACGTCCCACAGCGCCACCCATGTCCCATTGTATTGGTACTTGGGGTGTATTTGCTTTCCTTTCCTGAATCAATGCTGTTCTAGGTTTGCTCCCCAGCCCCCTCAGCTGTCACCAGTGCCATTTATGTTTTAGAAGTGTGGTACCATCTGTTGAGCATAGGGGGCATATGCCATGATTTATTGGTCCATAGATGGTCTTTGTGGCTTTTAAGAAACTCTGTGCATCATGAGTGTCAGCTAAATGCTGGATCTCTTTTTATTATTTATTTAATTTCTATTAGTTTTCCAAATTTTAACAAATCAATCCAAATTATTTAAATTTTATTTTATTTTTTAAAGAAAAGGTTTCCCGCACCTGTTGCAAATATATGTCCAATTCTCCATGATGTTGCTAAATTCCTTATTCTTTTCACCACCTTCTCATCCTGCTAGTTTTAATCAGTTGTCATGGCTGGACTTGATTATTTCCATACAGTCAGCACCATTGTAATTTTCCAAACATGTAAAAATCCATTTTGCTTATGCAGCCCTTCTGGCATTCTGTCCTCAGACCTGGTGTGTGGGAGATTAACTGCCCTGGTTGTCTATCCATTTACAGTCCACTCCTTTGAAAACATTCCTTCCATTGTTCAAGGACATGCTGAGCTAAAAATAACGTCCCAACAAGACATCCATTCCGCCATTAAAACTCAAGGATCATTTTCCACAGCTCGCAGTCAAAGTTCAAAGTCACATGTATAAACTTCTGCTGAATGTAATTAGCAGTCCTTCATCTCAGCAAATCACTCTCTTCTCCACTCCCGGTCCACTAATTTTTTTTTTAATCCATTCGTTTGAGAGGGGAGGGTGTAAAAAAGCTTTATAAAACCCTTTGCAAAGCATAAATTGTTAGATCCCCTCTCTCCCTTGATATCAGATAACATCATAACACCTGCACATGGTTCATTCATTTCGCAGAGGAGGTCAAGAAGAGAAAAGACCATTTAAGAACCATAAAAACAAACACTGGCTTGCCTCCCCCTTCCTTTCTGGCTGCTGTAAGGTTTTTTACACTCGAGGCACACATTGCTACGCTGTCAGCCTGACTGGAGGAGAGGCGGGCACAGGATGGTCAGGTCAGAGCCACCCTGATCGGATGGAAGGTCCCAGGGCTAGTGAATAAGTTTGGAGGGAAGCCCCAAGATTACAACGCGTTCCGGACAGAGGTACAATACGCTTTGGAATTACAAGAAGGGGAATTTGCTAGCGGAGGAGAAGAAGGGAGAGAAGGCTCAGGTGCAAGGAAACGAAAAAGCCTGGCTGTAGACCAACAGGGGCAGCAGCCAGGCAGGCGACCAGTAGAAGAGCGCCAACCAGACCCTCCCAAGGCAGCCATAGCAGTTGAAGTGGTGTTAGAACTCCCTAATGGGCACCCAGTAGAAGTGAACGCTCTTCTGGATTCGGGGTCTTCTTGCAATTTTTTCAGCAGAGACTTCGCTCTGGAGCACCAACTACACCTGTTGCCACTAGATTTCCCCTTGCAAGTGACCACCATTGATGGCAGGGAGCTACTGGGGGGGAGGAGTGACACACCAAACACCCCCGATGAGGATGAGGGTTTCTAGGCACGCGGAAACCATTGCCTTTGCGGAAACCATTGCCTTTGCGGAAACCAAACCATTGCGGAAACATGGCCACACTGGCGGGACCCCCCATTATACTGGGAATGAGTTGGTTGGCACTCCATGACCCAGTGGTGTCATGGCATCAGTGTTCCCTCACCTTTGGGTCGGCACACTGCTTGGAACACTGCCTGGGGGGGGGGGGAGGAACCAAGAATGACTATGGCCAGGGTTGCGGGGGTGACTCTGGAGGAGAAGGGGTGCGTGCCACCGCAATATGCAGATTTGAAGGAGGTGTTCAGCAAGAGAGAGGCTGACAAGCTGCCCCCCCCCCTCACAGACCCCATGACTGCCAAATCAACCTGCTTCCGGGGGCCAAGCTGTATTCCATGTCCAACCAGGAGATGCAAGAGTTGAGGCAGTTTACTGACAAGAAATTGAAGAGGGGTTTCATAAGGGAATCGAAGGCCGTAGGGGGGAGCCCAGTGTTCTTTGTGGACAAGAAAAAGATGAATCTGCATAGGCTTGTAGTGGACTACCGCTTCTTGAACAAGGTAACTGAACTCGTAGCCTTCCCCATGCCCAGAATTGACGATGTTTTGACGCGTGTGAGGCAGGGGAATTTTTTTACCAAACTGGACCTAAGAGGAGCGTACAATCTGATCAGAGTGAGAGGGATGAATGGAAGACAACCACGTTCACCCCCCCGGGGGGGGGGGCTTTTGAGCATCTCGTCATGCCGTTTGGATTGCAATCGGGATCCGCCTGCTTTCAAGCCTTTATGCACCACGTGTTGGGCCCCCTGCTGTACAAGAATTGTGTGGCTTTTTTGGATGACATTTTAATCTTCTCTGAAAATGAAGCACAGCACGTGAAAGACATCAGGCAGGTGCTAGAGAGATTGAAGAAGCATCAGTTGTGGGTTAAGCTGGAGAAATGCCAATTCCATGCTCGAGAGGTGAAGTTCCTGGGGTACCGACTGTCGGACAAGGGGCTGGCCATGGACCCAGAGAAGGTGAAAGCAGTGCTGGAATGGAAGAGCCCCCAAACAAAGAAGTATGTGCAGAGGTTCCTAGGGTTCAGCAACTTCTACAGGAAGTTCATCAAGAACTTTGCTCACTTGACAGCACCCATAACGGATTGTCTCAGCAGCAAGAAGAAGTTTGCGTGGACCAAGGAAGCGCAGCAGTCCTTTGAAAGGTTAAAGAAGGCTTTCGCCTCTGAGGAGCAGCTCCTGCACATGGATCCGGGGAAGCCACTTAGGGTGGAGACGGACGCTTCAGACCAGGCCATTGGAGCAGTACTGTTGCAACAAGGGTCAGGGAAGGACTGGAGACCTTGTGCGTTTTTCTCCAGGAAACTGAGCAAGTCAGAGCAAAAATACACTGTTTATGACAAAGAACTGCTGGCCTTTCAGCAGTGGAGACACTTTTTGATTGGGGCGCAGCACCAGATCCAGGTCCGAACGGACCACAAGAACCTGGAATACTGGCGGACAGCGCGCGTGCTCAACCAGAGACAGGTCCGATGGTCGCAGATGTTCTCACAGTATCACTTCGAGATACAATACGTACCTGGGGGGGGGGATGTGAGGGCGGATGCACTTTCCAGAAAACCTGAGTACATGGAAGGGGAAGAACCTCCTATAGCCAGGCACATGTTCCCAGAAGACCGATGGTCGTGTGGGGGAGCACTGGTAGGGGAGCAAGAACTGGTTGGGCTCACCAGACACGATGAGTTTGCTCAGACTAAAATCAGGGAGCTCAGATGGAAAGGGGGAAAATGGGGGGTTTGATGAAAAAGGAGGGCTCTTGTACTATAAAGGGGCACTGTATGCTCCGGGAGAGATATTGAGGGCCAAAATACTTAGGCAGCTCCATGACAACCCCACAGCCGGGCATTTTGGGCAGCATAAGACCATGCTACTAGTCACCAGACAGTTCTGGTGGCCCAAGGTAAGGGAGGGTGTACGAGAATATGTCCAGGGGTGCGACAGGTGCCAGAGGGCCAAAGGGGAAAGAACCGCACCAGCTGGAACTCTTACCGACACCGGAGAGGCCCTGGGAGGTGGTGTCCATTGGTTTTATGACAGATCTGCCCAAGTAAAGGGGGAAAACAGCGGTGATGTTGGTGGTCGATCTACTGACCAAAATGTGTCATTTTGTGGCCTGCTCTCATGCGGTGTCAGCAGAGGAGACAGCCAGGCTGTTTGTGGACCACATTTTTAGGCTGCATGGGACGCCACTGAGGGTTGTATCCGATCGAGGAAGACAATTTACCTCGCGGTTCTGGCGGAAACTTATGAGCTTGCTGCAGGTAGAGGTGAGCTTCTCGACGGCAAGGCACCCAGAAACCAATGACCAGGCCGAAAGAGCGAATGGAATATTGCAGCAGTACCTACGCTGCTATGTCAGTGAGAGGCAGAACGACTGGGTAGAGAAATTGGCGCTAGCTGAGTTTGCATATAATAATGCTGAACTTGTGTCCACGGGGATGAGCCCCTTCATGGCCAACTACGGGTGCCACCCCAGGGCCTTCCCAGGGCGCGGAGAGGAGGAATGGAGTGTGCCAGAGGCAGAGCAATTTGCAGAAGAGATGGAGGCTTTGCACCAACAACTCTGGCTAAATTTGGAAAGGGCTAAAGAAGTCTACAAAAGGCAGGCAGACAGGCACCGCAGGCCAGGGGGGGGTTATATGGTTGGGGGACAGGGTGTGATTGTCGCCCCAGGGTTTGCCCTTAAAGGGAGGTTGCAAAAAATTGCAGCCTAGACGGCTGGGGCCATTTGAGGTAATACAGCAGGTTAACCCAGTGACCTTCAGACTGAAATTGCCGGACAGCATGAGGATACATCTGGTGTTTCATAGGGCGTCAAGAAACTACTCTGCTGGGGAAGCTTTAAGGACTGCCCACTCTCAGATTCTGCCAGTGAATGAGCAAGCCACAGAAGAGTGGCGCTCTGCATGGTGAAGGTTTTTTTGGCACCAATAACAAGGCTTTACCAGCCAACCAGGGAGGAATTTGCCTGATTGCTCTTGAGCAACCCCCTGATACCATTACAAATGCATCCAATCTCTCTGTCATTCTCATCAAACCAGTCCTGGTGTTTCTTGGTTTAGTATCCAATCGTTTGTTCATAGGCTGCAGTAATGGATGTTTTTAGCTTGGTCCAGTGTTTTTAGCTTGATCCTCAATGTTATCAGGGAATTCCGAAAGCAGATGGTCCTTAACAGTCCCGCTTAATAGGGTCTTGAAGGGCTTGAGTGTTCATTTTGCACCTTGGTTTCCTTCCCTGAGGGACGTGGGTGGCGCTGTGGGTTAAACCACAGAGCCTAGGACTTGCCGATCAGAAGGTCGGCGGTTCGAATCCCCACGACGGGGTGAGCTCCCGTTGCTCGGTCCCAGCTCCTGCCCACCTAGCAGTTCAAAAGCACGTCAAAGTGCAAGTAGATAAATAGGTACCGCTCTGGCGGGAAGGTAAACAGCGTTTCCGTGCGCTGCTCTGGTTCACCAGAAGCGTCTTAGTCATGCTGGCCACATGACCCGGAAGCTGTACGCCAGCTCCCTTGGCCGATAAAGCGAGGTGAGCGCCGCAACCCCAGAGTTGGTCACGACTGGACCTAATGGTCAGGGGTCCCTTTACCTTTACTTCCTTCCCTGAAGCCTGCGTTGAGGTATAATATTGATAGCCATTGTGGAGTGTATTAATTGGTGATCTGTTGTCAGGATTGAAGAACCTACAACTCATAATCTACCACTGTCCGAAGAGCAAATTACAGCAGAAGTTGGAGACAGGAAGAGAATGGTATGCAGGTTGCTAGGAAAACAAGCAGCCAGGAATTAGGTGAAGATTCAAGTGACAGAGTGAGAGAAAACACAGTGACAGCCTGTCAGAGAGAGTGCCTGAACCAATAAGCTACAGACTTTGCCAGAGAGGTGGGTTAGGAAGAGGACGTACTTCCGTTGTTTTTTCTGTAGGAAGAGAAAGGGAAACCAGGCCCCAGGTGAGTCATCGTAGGCTGTGATGGAGGCTGCTCGGGAGCAAGCTGCTGGACTTTCTGTTTATTCTTGTCAATAAACCTTCCTTTTTAATTACCGTATTTTTCGCTCTATAATACGCACCTGACCATAACACGCACATTGTTTTTAGAGGAGGAAAACAAGGGAAAAAACATTCTGAATGAAACAGTGGATGTATCATTTTTGTGCTTCATGCTGTGGCCACAGACATGTGATCTGATGGTGAATTTGGGGTGACCCAATGCAAAAATCCTGAGAATTCCTGTGGATCCATGCTTTGTAACCACGTTTTTGCACCATTGCAGCCCCAGGCAACAGTGGGTGCATGATTTTTTTGGTGCAGGCTGTAGCCATGGATATGCTATGTGATCTGATGGTGAATTTGGGGTGACCCAATGCAAAGATCCTGAGAATCCCTGTGGATCCATGCTTTGTAACCACATTTTTGCACCATTGCAGCCCCAGGCAACAGTGGGTGCGTGATTTTTTTTGGTGCAGGCTGTAGCCATGGACATGCTATGTGATCTGATGGTGAATTTGGGGTGACCCAATGCAAAGATCCTGAGGATCCATGTGGATCCATGCTTTTTAACCACGTTTTTGCACCATTGCAGCCCCAGGCAACAGTGGGTGTGTGATTTGGGGGGGGGGCAGGCTGTAGCCATGGACATGCTATGTGATCTGATGGTGAATTTGGGGTGACCCAATGCAAAGATCCTGAGGATCCATGTGGATCTATGCTTTGTAACCACATTTTAAGTGGGGAGTGAAGGAAAAACAAAGAAGGGACATGAGAGGGGTGTGCAGAGAAGCAGCTGGCTAAGAATGCAGGAGAGGAATTTAACGGGAGGGAGGAAAGAAAGGCAAAAGTTTCCCGCCACCCAAGCCAGCCAGCTCTCTCTCTCTCTCTCTCTCTCTCTCTCTCTCTCTCTCTCTCTCTCTCTCAAACCTGCATGTTTTCAGCAGCACTGGAGCACAGAGAGGAAGGAACTACACTCTGCTTTCCCCTCTGCTTGCCTGGAGGGGAGGGGCTTTCCCTGCTCTTTGTTCCGTTTCAGCAAACACAGCAACGAAACAGAGAAGGGTGGGCAGTAAGACCCTTAGGCAGAATGCAGGAAAGCAGCCGCTTCCTCTTTTCAGGTTTCCCTTCTCCGTGACTCGCGATTTGATTTTTGCCTGATTTTTCGGCTCCAGGGACCACACATTCGCTCAATAACACGCAGAGACATTTCCCCTTCCTTTTTAGGAGAAAAAATCTGCGTGTTATAGAGGGAAAAATACGGTAGCTGGACTTGTGTGTTTTAAGTGCCTCTGACATCTGTCCAGCAGTTGTTGGCACTCGTCATAGCTCTGGTAAGGAGCACATCACAGCGATCTTCTGCTCAGACAATTACATAGTTTAAGAGGTTCCAGTGGTTTGACAGAGGGTGCCTTCAAGATGTTTTAAATTTATTTTTTTGTTGAAAGTGTGTGTTGGTTATAAGAAGGTTGTGCGCTGCACATATAGTCAAAAGTAAGATTCCATTCTGGTTGCTGTTGCCAATTTCTTCTTTCCCAATAGTCCCAGGTCACAGATCGAAATCTTGCCTAATTCTTGCATTAAAATCACCCAGGAGGATAATTTTACCCTGCTTAGGCATCTTTGGTAGGATGGTATCCAGCTGAGAGTAAAAAATTCCGGTCGAGTTGCGAGCCCAGCGCAAGCGGGAATTTTCCAGGAGGGAAATTCTGAGCTTTCGAGAGGAAAAAGGCGGTGCTACAGGGCGCCGTAGCCCCCCAAAACCCCTCTGGAGGGAAATCAGAGGGGCAGGTTCCCAGCAAAGCCAAATTGCAGACCACCCGGCCGTCAGGTAGCTCTGTAAAAGGAGTGAGGAGTACGGCGGAGTGAGGAAGCTGGCAACGGGAAGCCATTATCTCTCCTCCGAAAGCGCAGCCCCAGGCTTGCAGGGTGAGCGACCGATTCTCAAACAGCAAGAAATTCGATCTTAAAATGGATACAAATTGGCTTTAAAAGATTTGGATAAGATGAAGTAAAAGCGGAGGTCAGCTTCATCTGAAATTGAACTTAGACGCAAGAATATCGGCGGAACTGCGGAAAGTGGATTGTGAGTACTGCAAGCGGCTTTTGAATCTTTCTCATGCTAAACAACTTGCTAGGGAGTTAAATCGAAACAATAAAACTAAGGACAAAAGAGGAAGCAGAGGGTTACTATCTTGCAAATTTTGAAGGGTCTTTGAAGGAACGGCTGGAGTTTAAGGAAGGATTGGAAAGGCTCCCCTTTTAGTTTCACTTTTAAAAAAACTGCGTAACGAAAATAGAACTTTTGCGTCTCCATTTTTTGCTTTAAAGAAAGAAAAAAACCTTTTTAGCAGCAATCGAGGGAAGATTGGACGATCTGTCAAAATATATTTTGGCTGTTTTATATTGTTTTATGATCTTACCAGAATAGGTACTATTTGAAAGCTGCTGAGAATTTAAGTTATAGAACTGCAAGACTACCCCACCCACCTCCAGTTCAAAGCTCTTTGTGGAGGCAAAGGAAGTGTTTTACAGCTTTACAGCACTGCTTCTTTGTTGCGGTTGGGAAATATTTGGCTGCTTTTTAAGGGAGTATCTGGCTCGGATCTTTGGACATAACTACTTTTATTCATGATATAATTTGGCTAATTTTTTTTTATATACATATATATCTCCTTTACCTGTGGCTCAGTAGTTGGTTTTAAAAACTTAATATTTGGAGTTAAAAATACAATTTGATCATGGAATAAATTTATTTTATACATCTGTCGGAACGGTGGAGTAGCCTAATTGGTGGCAAGAAGATAATTTTTTATTTTTTATTTCTACATTGTCGAAAATTGGGAATCTTTAGCCATCCAAGAGGCAAGAAGATCTGCTCTTTGGTTATTTTTTTTCTATTCTGGTTTTGTGGGTTATAAGTGGAATATTATAAGTTATAAGTGGAATATATAATTCTAAAACTTTAAATATATAATTTTAAAGTCTGGGATATTGTTGGAATCGGAAGTCAGTGGCTACGAAAGTGTCAAGAAGAATATATCCACTGTTTTGAGAGGTGTTGGATCCTTCCTCTCTCTACGTGCTGGTGTAACTGTTTTCTTATTGTTGGTCATTTGGGAAGGATTAGGAAGGGTTTTGGGGAGTGCTTAATTAAAATGACACATTTACAGAAGAAAGTGAGCGAGGGGGGAACACCAATGGAAAGGAGAGGCTCTGTTGTGGTTTCTAAGGGGTTGCTCATGCACAAGCAGGCAACTATCTCCCTGGCTGGGTGCAAACACCTGGCTGGGCTGCCAAAGTAAACTTTATCTGTCCGGACGCCACTCGCCTGTGGCTGACTCAGTCGCTGGCAGAATCCGTGAGTGGGCGTTTCTTAAACTTCTTCCAGCAAAGAAGCTCTTTGACGCCTAGTCTCCTCCTACCCTCTCTGCACGAAAGCCTTCTGCGCAAGGAGGGCGTGGGCAACGGAGGACCCCTACTCTCCCTGCTGGTCCCAGGCAAGGAGTCATGGGACCGCCTCACCGCTTCCCCCATCTGCCCCCCTTCTCCACTGGTGCTAAGCTGATTCTCTTCCCCAGAAGATGGGCTGCTTCTCCCGATCCCTGGACGCTCTCTGGAATCCCTCTGGCTTTTGCTCTCTCCCTCCGGTACTGATGGCAGTTCCCTGACAGGCTCTAAACAGGAATCAGATTTTAAAGGGGAGATATTGAAAATGTTTGCAGAAATTAAAAATGATATAAAACAGAGTGAAAAGAATATAGAGACTAAATTAGAACAAGTAGATAAAAGGATTGGACAGATGGATAAAAAAGTCGATGTAGCAGTGAATGAACTGAAAGGACAGTTAAAGGAAGTTACTAAGAGAACACAAACTTTAGAAGAGGGGATGAAAAGGACAAAGTTGGAGATGAAAGAAGTGAGAAAAGAGGAGGAAAAAATTAAAACTGGGATGTCGGAAATTAACAAAGCACAGGAGGATGTATGGGATGCGATTGCCATGAACGAACTTAGGCAACGAGAAGTTAATTTAAGACTAAGATCTGTGCCGGAGACGCAAGGTGAAAATATTAAAGAGAAACTAATAGCAGAAATAGCACAATGGTTAGAGCTTCAGACAGAAGAGGTGGCAAAAACAGTGCAAAACGCATTCCGAATGAAAGTAAGAACAACTAAGGCAAGGAAATTTCCAGGTGATTGTCTAATTACATTCAAAGACAGAGAAATGAGAAATATGATACTACAAAAGAACAGAGAGAAGAGATTGAATATTGAAGGAAATTACATAAGTATCTTTAAAGACATCCCAATTAGGCTTTTGAAACGGAGAGACCCATATAAACCAATGGTGCAAATTCTTAAGAGAAACAAGATAGAATTCAAATGGGAATTTCCGGAAGGGATTTCCTTCTTTTACAAAAGTAAGAAACATAGACACACAAGCCCAGAGGAAACAAATAAATTTCTGAGAAGATATAAGGAGTTAAGAGCAGATGAAGAAGAAGCAAGAGGTGCAGAAGCAGTAGCAGAGGCCACAGGTGGCACGGAACTGGAGGAGGGAGAAGAAGAAGATAAGAGAAAGACGGATGAAGAAGAAGAAGAAGAAGAAGAAGAGGAACAAAGATTATTAAATTTGTAAATAAATTAAAATTTTAATAAGTTAAAATGGCGTTAAAATTATGGTCTTGGAATATTAATGGGATTAACGAGGAAAAAAACGGAATAAAATTGAACAATATTTAAAAAGGAAAAATTTGGACATTATATGTTTACAAGAAACTCATGTGGCAAGAAGACATAGAAAAGTGTTGATTAATAAAAGATTAGGAAATGAATTCATATCCTGGGACAAAAATAAAAAGAGAGGGGTGGTATTGTATATTAAAAATAAAATCGAAACTCAGCAGATTTTCAAAGATGAAGAAGGAAGAATCATTGCAGTCCAGATCAAATGGCAAGGCGAAAAACTAATAATAGTCGGGATCTATGCACCCAATGGTAATAAGACTGATATTTACAAAAATCTAGAAGAAAAATTGTTTGAATATATGGACCAAAAGATTATAATAATGGGAGACATGAATGGAGTTGTGTCAATGGAAATGGATAGGCTGAGAGCAACAGGGACGAGTAAGGATGGAAAATTACCTAAGACTTTTTTCTCAATGACAAAGAATTGTAATTTGATAGACATCTGGAGGCTTAGACATCCGTTAGGAAAAGAGTTCACATTCCATTCTGAACCAAATCAGTCAATGTCAAGAATAGTTCAAGTATGGGTCTCTAATGAATTGACTCCAAGAATATTAGATATAGAAATTCAACCAAGAGTCATTTCAGACCATAGTGCAATAAAATTTGAAATAAAAGGATATGAGAAAAAAACTTTTAGATGGAGAATTCAGGATTACCTTCTTGATGATCAAAAAATTATTGACAGAGCACAAAAATATTTGATGGACTATTTTGTTAATAACTGCAATAAGGGTACGAAAATGAATACAGTATGGGACGCCAGCAAAGCTGTGATGAGAGGATTTTTTATCCAGCAGAATTCATTGAAAAATAAAAGTAGAGAGAAAGGGAAAAAGGAAATTTTAAAGCAAATAATGGACAATGAGCAAAAATTAATAAAAAAAACTAACAATTTGAAAATAAGACAGAATATAAAAGTTTTGCAAACACAATTTGCAATGATAATAAATAAAGAAGTGGAATGGAATATAAAAAGGATGAGACAAAGGAACTTTGAATCTGCTAATAAATCAGGAAAATAGCTGGCATGGCAGATTAAGAAAAGGAAGGAAGAGAATACCATTAACAAAATCATCATTGAAAGTTCAGAAATAGAAGATCCGAAAGGGATTAGAAAGGGATTCTTGGATTTTTGCAGACATTTGTATAAAAGCAAAGAGAAGAATAATATGAGGAAAATAGAAAGATTTTTAAAAGAAAAAGAGGTGCAGAAGATCCCGACAGAAAGAAAAGACAGACTGAATGCCCCAATAGAAATTGAAGAGATAAAGAGGCAATAAAAGAATTGGAAAAAGGGAAGGCTCCAGGACCAGGTGGATTTACGGCAAATTACTATAAGGAAATGAGACACATCCTACTTGCACCACTAAAATAAGTTATGAACAATATTTTGAAAGAAAAAGAAATTCCAGAAACCTGGAAGGAAGCCTTCATCACATTTATCCCAAAACAAGACTCAGATTTAACACAAGTCAAAAACTATAGGCCTATTTCATTGCTAAATACGGATTATAAAATTTTTGCAAGCATATTAGCAAAGAGGATTAAAGAGTTACTACAAGAAATTATCAATAAAGATCAAGCGGATTTCCTTCCTGGCGGACAGATGAAAGATAATATAAGGAATATAATTAATATTTTGGAATATCTGACCGCCAGGAATGAGAAACAAGCTATGCTAATATTTGTGGATGCAGAAAAGGCCTTCGATAATATATCATGGCAATTTATGTTAAAGAACTTGGAATTGATGGATGTGGGAAAGGAATTTTTCAATGGAATAAAGGCTATATATACAGAACAGAGAGCAAAGTTGATAGTTAATAACATCACTACAGAATATATAAAAATAACTCCATTAGAAGTGATGAGTGTTAAAAAGATCAATATGAGGGGGAGATGGATAACATATGAGAGCTAATAATAAAAGAAGGAGGGAAGTGGAAAATGAAACCATATGAAGAGGTAAAAGAGTATGTGTATGATTGGTTGCATTACTATCAGGTTAATGAAATGTTTAAAAAGGATTTTAAAGAGTATGGCTATGTGGAAAGAGATTCAAAATTTCAAATAGAAATATTAAGTAATGATTACAAAATATTATCAAAAATGTATAAACTGCTGCTGGAATGGTATACAAAAGACGAAGAAGTTAAATCGGTGTTGGTGCATTGGGCTAGGGATTTTGGATATAATATACAATTTGAGGAGTGGACAAAATTATGGAATGATAGATTAAGATTTACGGCATGTACTGCGTTAAAGGAAAATGTTATGAAAATGGTTTATAGATGGTATATTACACCAGTAAAACTTGCAAAAATGTATAAAACATGTAATAAGTGTTGGAAGTGTAAAGAAAAGGAAGGGACATTCTATCACATGTGGTGGGAATGTAAGAAAGTGAAAGGATTCTAGGAAATGATTTATAATGAGTTGAAAAAAATGTTGAAATATACATTTATTAAAAAACCGGAAGCTTTTCTTTTAGGAATGGTAGGAAGTGAAGTAAATAAAAAAGACTGTAAACTTTTCCAATACGCAGTAACAGCGGCGAGAATACTTCTAGCCCAAAAATGGAAACAGGAAGAATTACCGACGATCGAGGAATGGAGACTGAAATTGACGGACTTTGCAGAATTGGATAAATTAACAGGGAAGATTCGATATTTGCGAGACCAGAAGTTCATCGAGGACTGGGGAAAATTTACATATTATCTGAAAAGTATATGTGATGAGCAGACAACGCTTGTAGGTTTTCAAAATGTTCTGTGAAAGTATAAGAAATATTGTAAAAAAGGGAATAAGATTAGGGAGGTTATAATTTAAAGGCAATAGAAAAATTAGAAATGTGTAAACAAAAGAAAAGATTAAAACGGAAGATTGGCAGAGAAACTGAGGGAAGTCAAAAAAGAAGACTATGTAATAAATTTCAAAAATGGTTGTATAAATTTGTATTTGAAAATGAATAAAAATATTTTTTTTAAAAAAAGAAAAGAAAGTGTGTGTTGGTTATAAGAAGGTTGTGCGCTGCACATATAGTCAAAAGTAAGATTCCGTTCTGGTTGCTGTTGCCAATAAAGAACTTATGTATGCTACAACAGCGGCAAGAGTCTTGATAGCACAAGGATGGAAGAATGAGGAAACCCGGAAAAAGGTAAAAGGCGGATCTAGACGGATCCTCGTGAATTCATATGATTTTTTCATTCAAATTAAATTAAACCACCATGATACTGTAGACCATGTCTTACTCTGTAGACAGGATCAAAAAAATCATGCATCCACTATTTCGTGGGGCCGCAGGGGCGCAAAAACATGGTTAAAAAACACGGATCCTCATGGATCCTCATGATTTTTGCACAAGACCAGCCCAAAATCACCATCAGATCAAACATCATGGCCAGGGGCACAGCATCCACCACAAAAATCACGGATCCACGGCTTCCTGGCCATACCGTGGCCCAAAAACGTGGTTTTGAAGCACGGATCCTCATGGATCCTCACGCTTTTTGCATTGGGCCAACCCAAACCCACTGTCAAATCACATATCATAGCCAGGGGCACAGCCTACACCACAAAAAAATCGGATCCACGCCTGCCTGGCCATACCGTGGCCCAAAAACGTGGTTCCAAAGCATGGATCCTCATGATTTTTGCACAAGACCAGCCCAAAGTCACCATCAGATCAAACATCATGGCCAGGGGCACAGCATCCACCACAAAAATCACGGATCCACGGCTTCCTGGCCATACCGTGGCCCAAAAACGTGGTTCCGAACCACGGATCCTCATGGATCCTCATGATTTTTGCACAAGACCAGCCCAAAGTCATCATCAGATCAAACATCATGGCCAGGGGCACAGCATCCACCACAAAAATCACGGATCCACGGCTTCCTGGCCATACCGTGGCCCAAAAACGTGGTTTTGAAGCATGGATCCTCATGGATCATCACACTTTTTGCGTTGGGGAACCCCAAATTCACCCTTTATTCACATATCTTGTACATAACCACAGATCTGACCACAAACATCATGGATCTACTGCTTCATGGCCCTGGCCAGATGCTACCCTGGATATATTGGCCAATTTTTAGGTGGGTGTGCTAGGATGGAGGAAACGGAGTCGGCTGAATCTCTATCCTTTAAGGATGGGCGTCCAATGGCTGGGCCAGAATAATTTCAGTTTGGTTTGCCAGCTCCCAGCTCTTCATGGG
The DNA here is from genome assembly GCF_964188315.1 of Podarcis muralis. Classification (NCBI taxonomy): domain Eukaryota; kingdom Metazoa; phylum Chordata; class Lepidosauria; order Squamata; family Lacertidae; genus Podarcis; species Podarcis muralis. The sequence goes on from NC_135674.1 coordinate 6,696,754, forward strand.
GCGCAATAGTCACCTGTAGCTGCCATCAGGAGTCCTGGTGTGATCCTGGATGCTTCTGTCTCTATGGAGGCATTGGTCACAAATGTAGCCAAACTGGAATTTTTGAATCTATGTCAGGTTAGGCAATTGGCACTGTACCTGTCCCTTTCCAACCTAGCCATGGTGATCCATGCAGTAGTCACCTGCATACAATGGTACCTCGCAAGACGAATGCCTCGCAAGACGGAAAACTCGGAAGACGAAAGGGTTTTTGGTTTTTTGAGCTGCTTCGCAAGACGATTTTCCCTATGGGCTTGCTTCGCAAGACGGAAACGTCTTGCAAGTTTGTTTCCTTTTTCTTAACACCGTTAATACAGTTGCAACTTGACTTCGAGGAGCAACTCATAGCACGCGGTGTGGTAGCCTTTTTTGAGGTTTTTGAAGACTTTGGTGATTTTTGAAGCTTTCCCAAAACTTTTCCGACACCGTGCTTCGCAAGACGAAAAAAATCGCAAGACGACAAAACTCGCGGAACGAATTAATTTCGTCTTGCGAGGCACCACTGTACTAGACTACTTTAACTTGCTGTACACCTGAGCTGGGGAGTGCAGGGTATAAATGTGATAGAGAGAGAGTGAGAGAGAGTGAGAGAGAGAGATGCAGGGCTACCCTTGAGACTGCTCCAGAAACTCCAAATGGTCTAAAATGCAGATGCATGAGTTCTTACTTGGACTTTGTGGAGAGCCCACATTCAGTTGGTTGTTCATCAGCTGGATTGGCTCCAGGTGGAGTATCAAATCAGGTTCAATGTTTTGTGCTAATCTTTAAAGCCCTAAACAGTCTGTGACCTTTCTTATCTGTGGGAATTATCTTCCAATACACCCCCATGAGTGTGACGCTCATCTAACAGCAACCTACTGGTGGTCCCTGGCCCAAAACATATCCAGCTGTCCTCAACCAGAGCCAGAGCCATTTTGGTGGAACACTTTGTCTAATGAGACCAGGGCTCAGTGCAATCTATCTCAGTTCTCTCACTTGTCATGGTGAGTGGGCTTGCACATTCCTATGACCCTTGTGAGCGAAGCCGTTGGGAATCTCGTACTCCCAGCAGGGTCACCCAAGGTGGTAAGGTCAAAGAAAATTAAATATGCTCAGAGTCCTGTAGTGATTTCATGCTCTGTATTGCAGCTTGTAAAACAGTGACTGAATTTCCCCCAAAAACTAAGGCTTTTATATACATTATTTACACAATGAGTCCCGTCTGACTGGCTGATTCTGCTTCCCTCCTGGAGCCTGATTGGTCTTTTCCTGCAAGCCAATCAGTTCTTGCATTCTAGGATCCTACTTGCCTATTGTTCTAGGATCCAAGCTTAGTACATAACAGGGAAGGAGCTAGACAAAGAATGATCCAAGAAGTCCTTAACGGCAGAACAGGCGGGTGATAACAAACAGTGTGTTACAACGGCTGTGAAGGCAGATGAAGGCTGCAGCAGATAGGGTCCACCAGTTCGTCGTGACTACTCTTGCCATCAGAACAGAGCCCTACTGCGAAGACTGTGCGTTGGTCAGTGTGCACTGATCTACACACATAAAACAAATTCACGCACAGGCATCTTCCAAAAACCCAACCCAACCCCCCCCAAACCCTCCCCCCATGGCGATCACTAAATGGCTACGGGGGCAGGAATGTGAAGCCCCTAGTCATGAACCGACACATGGGCGTTCAGTCGTTCTGACTCAAGGAATGAGGCAGTTGAGCAGCTCAGCAGCTGTATCCATGACTGAGCAGCCCTTTTTAGGATCCACTATGCTCACCCCGAAAAGGGGAAGGGGCTGGAAACAGTGCCCTAAACATAGTATGCCTCCCTTTTTCCCTGACTGGATTACCATGCCCAGGTGGAATCTCTTTTCCCATAGTTTGAATCCATTATTCTGCATCCTAGTCTCTAGAACAGCAGAAAACAAGCTTGCTCCCTCTTCAACATGACATCCCTTCAAATATTTAAACATGGCTATCATGTCACTCCTTAATCTTCTCTTCTCTAGATTAAACAAATCCAGCTCCCTAAGTCTCTCCTCATAGGGCTTGGATTCCAGACCTTTTACATTTTGGTCACTGTCAGGGAACTGACATCAGAGACACGGGAGAAGGAGAGGGTCTCAGATTCTGCAGGTGAAGGTCCCAGCACAAGGGGGAGACTCAGCTTGGTGGAAGGGGAAGGAAATACGCGTGACACCAAGAGTCCAGGAGAGCAATGGGAAGAGGAGGTGGAAGGGCTCCGGGATTCTTCCCTGGAAGTCAGTGAAGAGAGCCCAGGCACTCCGCTACCCACGCCCACCCTGCGCAGGAGACTCCCGCGCAATGAGAGGCGGAGACGATTAGGTGTCAAACAGCTTTTATGCTGGCAGAGGTTTAAGAAACGCCCACAGACAGATTCTGCCAGTGACTGAGGCAGTCAAGCGGAGATGGGCTGTGCAGTCCGAAGGGTTTAACCAGGCAACCAAGCACCCAAACGGGGTCGGCTTACGCACAAGTAACTCCAAACCACTACACCTGCCCATCTGGCTGGGTTTCCCCAGCCACTCTGGGCGGCTTCCAAAAAAAATATGAAATAAAAATACATTAAAAAGTCACACATTAAAAACGTCCCTAAACAGGGCTGCCGTCAGATGTCTTCTAAATGTCAGGTAGTTGTTTATCTCTTTGACATCTAATGGGAGGACATTCCACAGGGCGGGTGCCACTACCAAGAAGGCCCTCTGCCTGGTTCCTTGTCGCTTTGCTTCTCACAGTGAGGGAACCACCAAAAGGCCCTTGGTGCTGGACATCAGTGTCTGGGCAGAACAATGGGCGTGGAGATGCTCCAAAAAGCATGAGGATCCATGAGGATCCGTTCTTCAAAACCATGTTTTTGGGCTATGGAGTTGCCAGGAAGCCGTGGATCCGAGTTTTTTGTGGTGCACGGTGTGCCCCTGGCCATGATGTGTGATTTGACGATGAGTTTGGCCTGGCCCAATGCGAAAAGCGTGAGGATCCATGAGGATCCGTGCTTCAAAACCACGTTTTTGGGCCACGGTATGGCCAGGAAGCCGTGGATCTCAGTTTTTTGTGGTCCGGGCTGTGCCCCTGGCCATGATGTTTGATCTGATAGTGACTTTGGGCTGGTCTTGTGCAAAAATCATGAGGATCCATGAGGATCCATGCTTCGGAACCACGTTTTTGGGCCACGGTATGGCCAGGCAGGCGTGGATACGAGTTTTTTGTGGTGTAGGCTGTGCCCCTGGCTATGATATGTGATTTGACAGTGAGTTTGGGTTGGCCCAATGCAAAAAGCGTGAGGATCCATGAAGATCCGTGCTTTAAAACCACGTTTTTGGGCCACGGTATGGCCAGGAAGCCGTGGATCCATGATTTTTGTGGTGCAGGCTGTGCCCCTGGACATGATGTGTGATTTGACAGTGAGTTTGGGTTGGCCCAATGCAAAAAGCGTGAGGATCCATGAGGATCCGTGCTTTAAAACCACGTTTTTGGGCCATGGAGTGGCCAGGAAGCCATGGATCCGAGTTTTTTGTGGTGCAGGCAGTGCCCCTGGACATGATGTGTGATTTGACAGTGAGTTTGGGTTGGCCCAATGCAAAAAGCGTGAGGATCCATGAGGATCCGTGCTTCAAAACCACGTTTCTGGGCCATGGAGTGGCCAGGAAGCCGTGGATCCGAGTTTTTTGTGGTGTAAGCTGTGCCCCTGGACATGATGTGTGATTTGACAGTGAGTTTGGGTTGGCCCAATGCAAAAAGCGTGAGGATCCATGAGGATCCGTGCTTCGAAACCACGTTTTTGGGCCTTGGAGTGGCCAGGAAGCCGTGGATCTGAGTTTTTTGTGGTGCAGGCTGTGCCCCTGGACATGATGTTTGATCTGATGATGACTTTCGGCTGATCTAGTGCAAAAATCATGAGGATCCATTAGGATCTGTGCTTCGGAACCACGTTTTTGGGCCACAGTATGGCAAGGCAGGAGTGGATCCGAGTTTTCTGTGGTGTAGGCTGTGCCCCTGGCTATGATGTGTGATTTGACAGTGAGTTTGGGGTGGCCCAATGCAAAAAGTGTGAGGATCCATGAGGATCCGTTCTTGAAAACCACGTTTCTGGGCCATGGAGTGGCCAGGAAGCCGTGGATCCGTGATTTCTGTTGTGGATGCTGTGCCCCTGGACATGATGTGTAATTTGACAGTGAGTTTGGGCTGATCTAGTGCAAAAATCATGAGGATTCATGAGGATCCGTGTTTTTTAACCATGTTTTTGCGCCATTGCGGCACCACGAAACAGTGGATGCGTGATTTTTTTGGTTCCTCCTACCGACTAAGATGTGGTCTACAGTAGCATGGTGTTTTTATTTTGTTTCAATATAAAAATCATATGAATTCATGAGGATCCGTGCCTCGGATCCATGTTTTTGTGGTGCTGTAGCGCGGCAAAGTGTTGGATCCACGTTTTTTATAGTCCAGTTTGTAGGCGTGCCTTCTAGGTGTGATTTGACACTGCATTTGTTGGAGTTATTTTTTAAAAAGTGGAGGATCCATGAGGATCCGTCTAGATCCGCCTTTTATGCAGACCCGGGTACCCCAACAAAAGAACAGTGGCAAGAAAAATTGATGAACTATGCAGAACTGGCTAAACTGACATACAAACTGCGAGACAAGGACAACTGTGCCTTCAAAGAAGAATGGAAACTTTTTACAAATTACTTAAAATACAACAAAATGAATTGGACTCCTTGGCAGGTTTTGAATAAACATACACAAATTTATTGACTGTTAACATAGTAGACAGATAATATAAAGAATTGTACAATTTTACAGTATGCAGAGAATATGTGGTGAGAAATCAGAGAGAGGAGCTCAGGGAAGTCTGGAGGGGGTGAGGAAGGGAGGGTTTGATGGGGAGATGGGGGGAATAATGAATACATGTTTTGATATTTTCTTATGTTGAAATTGTTAATAAAAAAATCCTTTTTTTATTAAAAAAAGGAAACCTTTGCTCCTCTTTAACCAATCAATGAAAACAAAACGGAATGAAGGATCATCGAAAGCCCCGCGCAGAGTTTTAAATGAGAAAGAGAGACCTTTTTATTTGGACGGGTGGGTGGTTTAAACGCGACGAATGAAGCAGGGCCTTAAGTCCCTTTTCAGCAGCACAGAGAGGAAGGCGAGCGCAGAGGCTCCTCCGCCTCCCTCAGGTTTTGGCGGGAAAGCTGGCGGGGCCCTCCGCGTGACTCATCGACAGAAGCGGCGGGGGCGGCGACCTCCCCCCTTCTCTCTCCTCGCCTCCTCCCTCAATCCCGCCGAGGCCGCTTCCGCCGCCGCCTGAGGGGAAACCCATCAAGCCCGAGCAAGATGGCGACGCTCTCCGTCTTGCAGGCTTCGCTGGCCGACGCTGCCGGAGGATTCAGCTTCCACAACTGCGCCCGGTCAGTGGCGGCCGCGGGGGGAGAGCGGGGGAAGCGGCGTGGGGGCCCGGCGGGGCGGCTCCGAGGCCTAGCGAGGCCCTCACGCGGGTGGGAGAGAAAGGGCTCTTCTGAAACAACAACGGTAATAAGTAACGCGCGCGCCGGTGCTGCTGCGGTTTCCCCATGGATCTTCCTTAGCGGCCTTCTTATTCGCCTGATCGCTTAAGCCGCCTTGGGATCCGCGGATGCTTCGTTCTTTCCCGGGAGGGGGGGTCGGGGCCGAAGGGGGGAGGAGGAGCCCCCCCTCGGAAGTGGCTGAGCCAGACCCCCAAGGGCCGCCCATGGGGTGAGCGGGCTGGGGGGGACCTTGCCTCTCCCCGCCCTTTATCTCAAAGAGAGAAGGAAGGGCTGTCGCTTCGTCACTATCCACCTCTTGGAAAGCTTAAACCTGCGGGTTTCTTAACCTCGAATGGATTTCTTTCCTCCTCAGTAACTAGGTTAGTAACTAGCTGCCAGAGGGTGAAAATAGCGCTCAGGTTCTTTGCTTGGGGGGCGGGGGGCGGGGAAACGGGAATAATAAAAATAAAAATAATTTTTATTTAAACCCCACCCTCTCCAGCCAAAACTGGGCTCAGAGCAGCCAACATCAACATAAAATCAATCAATTAAAATACATCCTCAAATCAGATCAAGATCAGAATAAAATCCAATCAGATGGCAACCCGCAGATTAGGGTTGGGGACCTTAAATGCTCACCAGGCCCAACTATTTGTGCTGTTTGTGTTTGTATGGGCCTGTGAGAAAAATTGGGAAGCCGCTTTCATGCAAGTGCTTATGATAGGGGAGGGGGAGTCAGGCTGAACCCTGACCAAAGGCCTGGCTGAACAGCTCCATCTTACGGGCCCTGCGGAAATATGTCAGATCCACCTTTTTATCCTGCTGGGCGGCTCAGTTGCTTAGAGCCTGATGTTGATAATCCCACGTTTGCCCAGTTGCAGGTTCGATCCCTGCATGGGACGGCTTCGTATTCCTGCCTTGCAGGGAGCTGGACTAGGACTAGGTGATTCTTCGGGTCCCTTCCAACACTGCAGTGCTATGAATCCCATTTTTGCCAAATCGTAGCTCCTCCCATAGGAGCAAACGGTTGCTAGTTCCCCCACCCCCAATTATAGCGGGGTGGTGGTGGTGGTAGAAGAGAATTGCAGGGGTGGGGGGTGCGTGAGGGTTGTTGTTTTTGCTCCAAACTGCTTGTGTGTGCGCTGAAATGCCAAGGGAAAACACACTTGCCTGCTCCCCAATAGGGCGGGTGGAGCATGCAAAAGCGATCCACTGTTGTAGCCAACAGCCCTTGGGCAGGCTTACTGAGAAGGTAAGTAAGGTTGGATTTCATTCTAGCGGGATCTACTTATAACCTTCAATTTCTAAGAGTTAAATTTTAAATGCATGACCAGCTTCCGGGGTGTGTGTGTCCTATAATGAACTAGTCAGGGGGCCAGATTCAGGGAGCGATGGGGGTAGGTTGTTACCTTCCTGACAGGGCTGTCTTTCTTTCATTAAATCTGGAGGAGTGGGGTGTTGGTGGGCTTGGTGCTTGCATTGGTTCCTTTTGCTGTATTCACTTCTTTCTCATCCTCTGGCAGTTAGAGTAGTCAGGATCTCCTTACACTATTTATGGAGCAGACTTTTTAATTTTTAGCACCAGTGCCTCGTTTTCATGATTACCTCCTGTTGTAGGAATTCTCAGCTTGAGGCGGAGGGGACCAAGAAGGGCCTGCGTCTTCCCACAGCCCACAAGACTGGCACCACCATTGCTGGGGTAGTGTTTAAGGTGAGGCCCCAATGCTTGTGGCAGTAAAATCAGCTCTTTCAGTGTTCGTCCTATGCATGTCTACTCAGAAGTAAGTCCCACTAAGCTTAGTGACACTTGCTTCCAGGAAAGTGGGCATAGGATTGCCATCTCCCTTTCTCTCTCTAGGATGGGGTAGTACTTGGAGCAGATACAAGAGCCACTGAAGGGATGGTTGTTGCTGACAAGAACTGTTCAAAAATACACTATATATCTCCAAACATTTAGTAAGTATATATATTACTAACCTTTTTCTAGGCCTGCTTATGACCACAGATTTTCTGGAAGTGGAAAGTTGCAAAGTATTTGTTTCTAATGGAGGGAACGAGGGAAAAGTAGGAAGAAAAAGCATGGGTATTTAATTGTTCATGTTTCACAAAGGGATTTCTCTGTCCTCTCCTGAAAATGACCAGCTGCTTTAATGGACTAAGACTGTCTAGTTAGCTCTTGATTCCTATAGAGTGGCAAATGTGTTCCAGGGGTTTGTGGGGCGGCTGCCAACCAAGTGTGGCCATGGCTTCTAGATAATTATTCAGAAGCTGCTTGTTTACTAAATGAAGTAAATATGTTTGCAGTTGTTGCGGGGCTGGAACGGCTGCAGACACAGAAATGACAACTCAGTTGATCTCTTCTAACATCGAACTCCACTCGCTCTCAACTGGACGGCTTCCAAGGGTGGTCACAGCCAACCGGATGCTCAAGCAGATGCTCTTCAGGTAACTGGCTTGTGGACTGAGCAGTGCTGTTGCCACTGTTTGCCTCCTCCCCTTTCTCTCTTCATTCGGTTAAGCAGTATACAGACACATGTAGTTGGGAAAGTTCAGCAGCTGAGTGGCATGTTCTAAAATATGTGTGTGTTTAAACAATTTTACAAGCAGAAGCTTCCATTTTTTTATAAGATATTTATTGGCATTTTCACAAATTTATATAACATAAAAATCACAAAAAACAAAAAATACAAAAATACATACAAAAAACAAAAAACCACATGTATAACTTCATTCCCTTATGCTCATGAAACTTACTTTCCCGACCTCCTCATACCTCCCCTTACTGCATTCCAATCTCTAATTAATTCTCTTCAACAAATCCTTCCCCTAATTTCTATTAAAATTTTAACTTTTCTTTTCATATTCACATGATGGTTACAGCTAACAACCACTTAATTTCAGAATCAACATCGTCTTAACATTCAGCAATTTTGCAATATTTCTTAAGATAGTCTTTAAATTTCTTCCAATCTTCTTCCGCCGTCTCTTTTCCCTGGTCTCGGATTCTGCCGGTCATCTCTGCCAGTCCCATATAGTCTATAACTTTCATCTGCCATTCTTCCACGGTGGGTAGTTCTTCTGTCTTCCAATACTTTGCGATGAGTATTCTTGCTGCTGTTGTAGCATACATAAAAAATGTTCTATCCTTCTTTGACACCAATTGGCCGACAATACCCAGGAGGAAGGCCTCTGGTTTCTTCAGGAAGGTATATTTAAATACCTTTTTCATTTCATTATAAATCATCTCCCAGAAAGCCTTAATCCTTGGGCACGTCCACCAAAGGTGAAAGAATGTACCTTCAGTCTCTTTACATTTCCAACACTTATTATCAGACAAGTGGTAAATTTTTGCAAGCTTGACTGGGGTCATGTACCACCTATAAATCATTTTCATAATATTTTCTTTTAAGGCATTACATGCCGTAAATTTCATACCGGTGGTCCACAACCGTTCCCAGTCCTCAAACATGATGTTATGACCAATATCTTGTGCCCACTTGATCATAGCTGATTTAACTGTTTCATCCTGTGCATTCCATTCCAACAGCAAGTTATACATTTTTGACAAGTTCTTAGTTTTGGACTCTAACAGCTCTGTCTCCAATTTCGATTTTTCCACCTGGAAACCATTTTTCCTATCTGACTTAAAAACTTCCATTATTTGATAATAGTGAAGCCAGTCTCGCACTTTATCTTTCAATTTCTCATAACTCTGCAATTTCAATTTATCCCCCTCTTGTTCCACAATTTCCCAATATTTCGGCCATTTTGACTCCATATTAAGTTTTTTCACGGCCTTCGCCTCCATTGGGGATAACCACCTGGGAGTTTTATTTTCCAGCAAATCTTTATACCTAATCCAAACATTGTACAATGCTTTCCTGACAATATGATTTTTAAAAGCTTTGTGAGCTTTAACCTTGTCGTACCACAGATATGCATGCCACCCAAAAGTATTGTTAAATCCTTCTAAATCCAAGATATCTGTATTCTCAAGAAGTAACCAGTCTTTCAACCAACAGAAAGCTGCTGATTCATAGTAAAGTTTGAAGTCTGGCAGGGCAAATCCCCCCCTTTCTTTTGCATCTGTTAATATCTTAAATTTTATTCTGGGCTTTTTGCCCTGCCAAACAAATTTAGAAATGTCTTTTTGCCACTTCTTGAAACAGTCCATCTTGTCCACAATTTGCAATGTTTGAAACAAAAATAACATTCTAGGCAACACATTCATCTTTATAACTGCAATTCGACCCAACAAGGAAAGCTTCAACTTCGACCAAATTTCTAAATCTTTTTTCACTTCTATCCAACATTTTTCATAATTGTCTTTAAACAAATTCACATTCTTAGCTATTAATCTTAGCTATTAATCCCCAGGTATTTCACTTTCTTAACCACGGTTAACCCTGTCTCATTCTGAAACCTCTCCCTTTCCATAGGTGTTAAATTTTTCTCCAAAACCTTAGTTTTAGTTTTGTTCAGTTTAAATCCTGCTATTTGTCCAAACTCTTGAATTAGTTCTAAAGCCCTTTTTGTACTAGATTCTGGCTCTTGTAGAGTAAGTACCAGATCATCTGCAAATGCTCTCAGTTTGTATTGTTTAGCTCCGACCTGAACCCCTTTAACCAACTGGTCCCTTCTAATCATATTTAGCAAAACCTCCAGGACTGATATAAAAAGTAATGGAGAGATTGGGCACCCCTGACGTGTTCCTTTTTCTATCTTAAACTCTTCTGTAACCACATTATTCACAATTAGTTTTGCTTTCTGTTCTGAGTATATTGCACCAATACCATTTTCAAATCCTTGGCCTACCCCCATCCCCTGAAGATTCTTCTTCATAAAACTCCAAGAAATATTGTCAAATGCTTTCTCCGCATCAATAAATATCAAAGCTGCTTTAGTATTTATGTTCGCTTCCAACGTTTCCAAAATATCAATTATATTCCTTACATTGTCTGACATATGTCTTCTCGGGAGGAAGCCCGCTTGGTCCCCATGAATCTCCTCCATCAAAACTTTCTTCAGTCTCTTAGCCAAAATGTCAGCAAATATTTTGTAATCCACATTTAATAACGAGATAGGATGGTAGTTCTTAAGTTGAGTATTTTCTGTCTCTGTCTTCGGTATTAGTGTAATATAGGCCTCTTTCCACGAATCCGGTGCCTTTTTCCCCTCCGAAATTTCGTTGTAGACTTCCTTCATTGGTTGTACAATCCACTCCTTCAACATCTTATAATACTTGGAAGTAAGTCCATCTGGTCCCGGGGATTTGCCCAGTTGCATATTTTGAATGGCGCCTTCTATTTCCTGTTCAGTTATTTTCTGATTCAACATTATTTGATTTTCCTGAGAGATTTTTTGTAATCCATATGTCTTGAGAAATTGGTCTATATCCTTTTCTTTCTGCGACCCTTGTGAATATAATTGTTTAAAATATTTCTATATCCTTTTCTTTCTGCGGCCCTTGTGAATATAATTGTTTAAAATATTTCTGGAAGCAGTTTCTAATCTCATTTGGCTTATAAATGTTCTTTCCCTCCACTTCTAGGCTTGTAACCGTGTTTAGTTTTTGTCTTTTCCGCATTTGCCAAGCCAGAAGTTTACCGCATTTATCTGCTGATTCGAATGTCTTTTGTCTCATTTGTTTAATTTTCCATTCTATTTCCTGATTCATCAATTCCATGTATTGTGTTTGATATAGCTTGATTTCTCTCAAAATCTCTTGGGACTTTGGTTTTGATCTTAGTTTCCTTTCCCCGTCTTTTATCTTCTCCAAAACCTTGTCTTTTTTCTCATTTTGGGTTCTCTTTTTAATTGCATTTTGTTGTATCAAAAGTCCTCTCATAACGGCTTTACTTGCGTCCCAAATTACTCTTTTTTCAACATTAGTATTTATGTTTATTTCAAAATAGTCTCTCAAAGTTTTTTGGGCCTTTTTGTAAACTTCTTCATCTCTAAACAAAGTGTCATTCATCCTCCATCTGAAGGTGCCAGTAGTTGTTTGCTTCATCTCCATTTTTACTGGATTATGGTCGGAGCAGGTTTTGGGGCAGATTTCCACTTTTTTTATCTTTGATGCCATTCCTCTAGTAACCCAAATTTGTTCGATTCTGGTCCATGTCATTTTGGCTTCAGAAAAGAAGGTTCCCTCTCTTTCAAGAGGATTCTTTGTTCTCCATATATCAATCAGGTCCATATTGTCAGTCATTTCAAAAAAGGTTTTTGGAAGTCTTCCATCTTTAGTAAGTGTCTGTCGTTGTGCTTTGTCCATATTCATAGAAACTACTCCATTCATGTCTCCCATCAATATTAAATTGTAATCCAAATAGTCCAACAAAATCTCATGCAACTTCTTAAAAAATTCCGATTTCCCCTCATTAGGTGCATACACTCCAGCAATCAAGAATTTCTCTCCTTGGGTTTGAATTTCAATTGCCAAAATTCTTCCTTGTTCATCTTTAAACATAAATTTTGGTAGCAATTTTTCTTTTGCATATATCACAACTCCTCTTTTTTTAACTCTATCAGATGAGATGAATTCTTGTCCCAATCTTTTGTTCACCAATAATTTCCTGTGCAGCCTTGTCACATGTGTTTCTTGTAAACAAATCAAGTCCAATTGCTCTTTCTTCAATATATGGAAAACAGCTTTCCTCTTTCGGGGCATGTTCAAACCATTGCAGTTCCAACTTTGAAGTTGCAGAGCCATGGTGAGACTATTTAGTTCCTCCAACTGCTCCAAGACGTTGTTCTTCCTCTGTCGGTGGTAGCAACCCGAATGATAGGTTGGATATGTCCAGTGATCCTTTTCCTAGTGGTGCTGGTTCCCCTCCAGATTCCACCTCCTTTTGGAGATCTTCTTCGTGGTCTCTCAAGAATTTATCTTTATCACTCAGTGTTCTTACTCTTATCTTCTTTCCTTTATATCTAAAAGATAGGCCTTGTGGGAATTCCCACCTGAAGAATATCTTATTTTTTTTCAGTAAAATGACCAGGTCTTTGTAATCTGCTCTTACATCCAAGATGTGCTTCGGGATGTCTTTATAGATTTCCACATAAGAATTTTCAATCTCCAAGGTTCTTTGGTAGTGCAAATTCAGAATTTTATCTCTTTCTTCTTTTGTTCTTAATGTTATCAAACAATCTCTTACTTTGTTTTTCCTTTGTCTTGTACCGAGCCTAAATGCACTCACTATCTTAAATTCTTCCTCCTCCAAATCCTGTTGCCAGAAGTCCGAAAATTCTTTTGTTAGGAAGTCCACCAGATTATCTTTCTCACTTTCCGGGACTGACCTCAACCTTAAATTTCTCTCTTTCCTTTGAAGTTCGATCATAGACAAGGTCAGGTCATGGTCCTCCAATTTCTTGATGACCGGTGGTATCCTCTCCTGAGTGGCAACAGCAATTTCCTTCGCTTCCTTGGCAATCTTTTGGGTTGTAGCTGAATCTTCCAAAAGCCTTACAATAGTCTCTGTATTAGAATTCACCTTCCTTCCCAGGTCATCGATGCTTTTTGTATTCAAATCAAATTTTTTTTTAGACCTCAGCCACTTGTTTGTTAGTTTCCACAACTTGTTTCAGTACCCTGCTTTGTTAAATTTTCCAAAGATGCATTAATTTTACTAAGTGCCTGTGCCAGAGTATCTTCAGTAGACATTGCTCTTGCTTTTACTTGAGATGCAGCAGCTGTTCCTATGCCGCCGGACGTTGAGGCTCTACGCTGGTGGGAACTGTCAGTTTTGTATTGTCTACCGGATCTTAAACTTGTTTTTTCTTCAAATTTCCCCTTCTCTTTATCCATAACACTCTCATTCAGAGCCAAGGTCACGTCCCACACTTGCGCTTTTGTTTCCCAAAGGAAAATTCCACTAGGTCTTGTTACAGTGACTTAGTTATTTATGTTGCCACAAAGTCTCCACTAGGGGGGTGAAACACCAACCTCCTTTTAAAAAATCAGTATTTGTCTAATATCCCCCTTCCATTTAGCCACAGTATCAGGTTTAGCAGTGCTATTTTGTAGTAAAGTCCCTCCAGAAGCAATGTAACTTATACAGAGTTAATGCAACAATTGTTTCCAATGTGCTGACAGTTCACTGTTCACAGTTCAATTCCCTTATCCAGGCAGTCCAACTCCAGAGATCAAGGCAGCGGATATCTTTTTTCCCTTTCAAATCAAACCTTTCTTGCAGGCAAAGAAAGTTCAATTTCCACCCCCCTCCGCTCCTGCACAACGGGGGGAGCTACTCTTCAAACGATCGATTCTTAACTTTAAAAGTTTTTGTCTTTGGTTGCCGCTTACAGTCACTTTGTTTTAGACAACTGCAGCTCGGAAAGGCAGACTTCCTTTTTGTACCTTTCCCGTGATAGTTCAGATTCTTAAAAATTTTCCCCAAATTCAATCTGTTATTCCTACTCACGAGTAGTTGCTTTAAATCCGAATTCTTTAGAAGGAATCAGCGCTCTCTGATCATGGCGGTGCGGCTTCACTCCACAGGCTGTATACGACCCTCAGCACCGCGCCGCTCACCCGCTACCGCTCCGAAGCCTTTAAAAAAGCTCCTTTGCGGTTTAGGGGGGGCGCAAAAGGTGCCCACCGGATCTTCTTGTTCACAGGATTCTGCTCCTGTGATTTTTAAGGGTCCCCGCTTCGCCGTAGCGGCAGGACCCGAACCCGCAGAGCAGACTTCCCCCGGAGCTCCAAGGCAAGTCCACCATTAATCGCTGGCGCTGACCGGAAGCAGAAGCTTCCAGGGGCAGCATTTAAAAATGGAATTTTTTGTGTTTGTCATCAGTATTCAAAATTAACCAGTCTCCAATCTCTTTTTCGACTCAGTAGCACCACCTAGCAACCAAAATGAGATTTCCAGCTATGTGATTTGTGACCAAGATCTCTGGCTGCGCAGGAGAGCCAAGGGCAGTGTCCTAGGACTGAAGCGTTCCCTTTCTGCTTGCTCCCCAGGGAACTATTTGATGGGCTAAAGGAATGTCTCCCTGGGGCCCAAAGCAGCCTTAATTGTGGTTCTTTCTCACTGCTGTTTTTGTTACCACCCCAAAATACAAGTGTTGAAATACCTCCCATCTAGCCATCTATCTACTGCAGAGTAAAGGGCTGCTTCCTGCCTGCTGAATTTGCAAGGCCAGAGAGATGCAGCTCTGTGAGCCTGCCTCCACCCGCCAACACCATGTGTCTACGTCTCTCTGGCTGGGTCTCTCTGTCCTGCAAGCCAGAGACTTTGGGCAATGCACAGCTGACAGGTGGGCAGACAGGCAACACTTCCTCCCCACCCCTCTTTCTTTGGGAAAGCTTCAAGTCCCTGTGAATCAAACCAGTGGTGAAGGCTGCCTGGTGCGCGGCCACCATGTTTCTTCTTTGCTCAACTTCTGTTTGCGCAGCATAAGCTGGGCGGGGGGCGGGGAGTGCAGGTTTTGGGGCAGCTGCTTTTTACTCTCTGGGCAGCCCATCTGTTTTATGAGAGGAGTCTTGACGTTTCAACACTCTTAAGGAACCCCCTTGTTTTCCCGCTCCCTTTTATTGGTTTAAATAGTTTCTGCTAGGAAGGGTGAGGGGAGTGCCCCTGTCTTTAAACTGCCACCACCACTGGTGTTTGTGTGCATTTTGAGAGGGAGAGAAAACTGCACAGAACTGCATGGCTTGCCCTGCTCCTGCCCCTGCTTTGGCAAGTTGGCTGTGGTTGTGCTCTTTTGGTGCTGCGCTGCTTGCAGATCCCCCACAATCTTTTTTCCCAATGAAAAGGCACCTAGGCATTCTTGTAGTGCCTGGAATGCAGGTTTAAGATGTCATTAGGCTCTTAGCTTTTATACCCCAGTTTCTAACACTGGAATGCATTTCTGGTGTTCACACACTCTTATGCTAAACACAAGGATTACTCACCTCCGTCACTGGTGTTGTGCAATGCCAGGTCTATAGGCAACAAAACCGCCACCCTGCGAGATTTCTTCATCTCGCAGCGGGCCGACCTGGCTTGTGTGACGGAGACCTGGGTGCGCGAAGGGGATACTGTTACCTTACGAGAGATGGCGCCCCCGGGTTTCTCTGTCCTCCACCAGTCGCGGACTGTGGGCCGGGGGGGAGGGGTGGCATTATTAATCCGAGAAGACTGTTCTTTCAGGGCTCTACCATCGCCATCGATCCCCGGCATTGAATGTGTTGGCCTAGTGTGGGGCTCCGAGGTGAGCTTGGCTGTCTGGCTGGTGTACCGGCCACCTAGCACACCAGCAGCCACCCTGTCAGGCCTGCTGGAGGCGGTGGCCGGCTGGGCCTTGGAGTTCCCTAACCTATTGGTATTGGGGGACTTCAACATCCATGCTGATGCCATTCCCTCCTCACAGGCACTGGACCTGGTGTCTTCCATGGCGACACTAGGGCTCTCCCAGTTTGTGTCGGGCCCCACACATCAAGCAGGCCACACGCTGGATTTGATCTTTGGCGCCGGTATAGATGTGATCATGTCTCCTGCAATGAAGGTGCCATGGTCTGATCACTACGCACTGAAAGCCAGGATTGATTTTCCACCCCCACCCTGCTTAGGTGGTGAGCCAATTTGGGCTTGCCCGCAGAGGCTGATGGACCCTGATAGATTCCGTCAGGCCTTGCGGGACCTTGCTCCCCCTGGCGACTCATTTACTGAGCTTGTTGAGGGCTGGAATACCCAGCTCCTAGCAGCCATCGATGAGATCGCACCTAGGCGCCCTCTGCGACCCCGCAGAAACCGGGCTCCCTGGTTTACCGAGGAGCTTCGGAAAATGAAGCGGGACCTCAGACGGCTAGAGCGAGTATGGCGGGGTGCCCGTGACGGAGCCTCAAGAACATCTTACAGGGTTTTTATGAAAACCTACGAGATGGCAGTGAAGGCCGCTAAGAAGTCCTACTTCTCGGCCTCCATTGCCTCAACTAGCTCTCGCCCGGCGCAATTATTTAGTATAATTAGGTCTTTAACGTCCCTTGAAGGACAGCCAAACTTAAATAACAATTCGACACACAGCTGTGAGGCATTTGCGAGCTTTTTTGCGGAGAAGGTCCTGTTGCTCCGCCATGACCTCCCTGCCAATTTGGATACAATAAAGGAACTGGAGGCCCCTCGACTGTCCTCGGGTCCAGTATTGGACCACTTTGACCGGATATCCCCAGCCGATGTGGACAGACTCCTCCAAGCTGGAAAGCCCACCACCTGTCCTCTGGACCCGTGCCCGTCTTGGCTGATTAGAGCGTGTCCAGACGAGGTGCGGGCCCCCCTGGGTGATATCATCAATTTGTCCCTTGGCACCGGGATATTCCCAGGGGAACTGAAGGAGGCAGTGGTGCGTCCACTCTTAAAGAAAACATCATTAGATCCTCTAGATCTATCCAATTACCGCCCGGTTTCAAATCTTCCATTCCTGGGTAAGGTGATTGAGAGAGCGGTTGCTGAACAGCTTGGTAGGTTTCTGGATGAAACATCGGCTCTCAATCCATTCCAGTCCGGCTTCTGCGCTGGTCATGGGACCGAGACGGCTCTGGTCGCCCTAACAGATGATCTCCGTAGGCAGCTGGATCGAGGTGGGTTGGGGCTGCTGATTCTTCTAGACCTGTCAGCAGCCTTCGACATGGTCGATCACGAACTCCTGGACCACCGCCTTGCCGACGTGGGGATCCAGGGCACAGTCTTTCAATGGCTGTGCTCGTTTCTCTCTGGTCGGGGACAGAGGGTGGCGCTTGGGGGGGAATTGTCATCGCGCCACTCCTTGGTGTGTGGAGTGCCTCAGGGTGCGATTCTCTCCCCGATGCTTTTTAACATCTTTATGCGCCCCCTCGCCCAGCTTGTCTGGAGTTTGGGGCTGGGCTGCCATCAGTATGCCGATGACACCCAACTCTATCTGTTGATGGACGGCCACCCTGACTCGGCCCCAGATACACTGACCAGATGTCTGGAAGCTGTGGCTGGATGGTTACGTGGGAGCCGGTTGAAGTTAAATCCTTCGAAGACAGAGGTCCTTTGGCTGGGACGGAGCGATATGGGATTGAGGGGGCAACTCCCATCTCTTGCGGGGGTGCAATTAGTGCCAACATCATCCGTTAAGAGTTTGGGTGTAATCTTCGATACCTCCCTCTCTATGGAGGCGCAGATTACAGCTATAACAAAGGCGGCATTTTTTCATCTCCGCCAAGCTAAGCAGTTGGCTCCTTATCTCTCGCGCCCTGACCTAGCCACTGTGATTCACGCGACGGTCACCTCCAGACTGGATTATTGTAACTCGCTCTACATGGGGCTGCCCTTGAGACCGACCCAGAAAGTCCAGCGGGTACAGAATGCCGCGGCGAGACTCATTATGGGGTGTTCGCTGCGAGATCATATCCATCCGGTATTATACCAGCTGCACTGGCTCCCGGTGGAGTACAGGATCAGGTTTAAGGTGCTGGTTTTAACCTTTAAAGCCCTATACGGCCTAGGACCCTCGTACCTACGGGACCGCCTCTCCTGGTATGTCCCACAGAGAAATCTACGGTCTGCAAATAAAAACATCCTAAAGATCCCAGGCCACAAAGAGGTTAGGCTGGCCTCAACTAGAGCCAGGGCCTTCTCGGTCGCGGCTCCAATCTGGTGGAACACTCTGTCACAAGAGACTAGGGCCCTGCAGGACCTGACATCTTTCCGCAGGGCCTGCAAGACAGAGCTGTTCCACCAGGCCTTTGGTCAGGGCGCAGCCTGACTCCCTCCTCTGGCAATCGGCAATCTGCACAGAATTTGGCTTGATGGTTGCCATTAATTTGATTTTAATTTGATTTAATTAATTTTATAATGAATGTTTTAGAATGTCGGATTATTTTGATTGTTGTTAGCCGCCCTGAGCCCAGCTTCGGCTGGGGAGGGCGGGATATAAATAAAATTTATTATTATTATTATTATTTATGTCTTCCAGGTATCAAGGTTACATTGGTGCAGCCCTGGTTCTGGGTGGGGTAGATGTCACTGGAGCCCATCTTTACAGCATCTATCCTCATGGATCTACTGACAAATTGCCTTATGTCACAATGGGTGAGTCTTTCCCTGTTACAATTTAGGTAACTGCACTGCCCACTAGTGGAAATCTGTCGTAATTAGTTTTTCTTTCCTCATCTTTACTCGTGTGTGTGATTCTGAAATGTCATTAGCGTTGTAGAAAGTGAAAGTAAAACAGGGATCTCATACTCTGCGTGATCATATCTCTTGATGCCTAATAATAATAATTTAAATAATTGGCAAATTGTAAATGGCTTGGTGGGGAGATGGGAAATACAGCTTGTGCACATTTGCCAGAGAAGTGACTCCCAGAGTGTAGCTTCAATGCTGAATGACAAATGGTTTGCTAATTCAAATCCCAAGGTAGTGGTTCTTCATCAGAACATTAAAACAAACACACACAAAGTTTCTGAAATGCCATCAGAACCACTAGAGAAATTACACTGTAAGGGTGATTGCAGATTTTTTAAAGCAGCCCTGTAGCTTATATAGGGGCTGTCAGCAGCAAAAATAATGTTAGCTGACTGAAAATACAGGCGTGTAGCACTTGTCAGTGGAGAGTGTGAGAGCTTCTAATTTAATGTTTTGTTCTTGAAATGGATGCAGTAGTTAATAGGCAAATGCAAGACACAGAGCTGTTCCACCAGGCCTTTGGCCAGGGCACAGCCTGACTCCCTCCTTTGGCAATCTTCACAGAACTCTAGCCCAATGGTTGCCATTAATTTGATTTGAATTAATTTTATAATGAAATGATTTTAGAATGTTGTATTATTTTATTGTTGTTAGCCGCCCAGAGCCCAGCTTCGGCTGGGGAGGGTGGGATATAAATAAATTATTATTATTATTATTATTATTATTATTATTATTATTATTATTATTATTACTACTATGGATGTTTGATGGAGTTTGTTCACATAGATTCAGTTCATTCTGACCCCAATTTCACTTTGCTTTAATGCTTTGCCTGCCTATATGTACAAAAAA
Organism: Podarcis muralis; assembly: GCF_964188315.1. Lineage (NCBI taxonomy): Eukaryota > Metazoa > Chordata > Lepidosauria > Squamata > Lacertidae > Podarcis > Podarcis muralis. The sequence goes on from NC_135674.1 coordinate 6,716,280, forward strand.
AAAAGAACATCTCTGTGTTTACTAGGGTCAAACATTTTTCTTAAATTACTTGAAGAGACACACACACACACACACACACACACACACAAATCATAGAAGCATCTCTATTACAGATAGCCCTAGTTAGATTATGGAAGAGGTGTACTCCAAAATTACTACATCTGTTTGGTTGATTTTGATGTTCTTTCATGCCAGTGTTAGGGAAAATTGGGCATAGTCCTGGGCATAGACAAGCAGAGTTGTACAAAATGCTTAGAACAGAGTGTAGCTTTTTTACACCAATAGATGGTGCCATGGTACCCTACAAAGTAGTAAATTATTTATTCTGTGCATGAAATCTATTTTTGAAAGAATGCTATTATAGGATTTATGGTGTATTATTCTATTCAGACCCTTATATGAATTAACATAAAATATGAAATTGGATTAATATTTACAAATGTGTCCTGAAACTTATAAATTATTAAACTGCTGAACAATAAACCTTGCTGCATTTGTATAGTGAATGATTAGTGACCCAAAACTACAGGATTCATGTCTGCCTTGCACCAGGAATCCTTTGACCCTGTTTTGTTTGAAGCTGTAGAGCATGGCTATCCTATGAATATTGTTCGCTGCACCCAGTGAAAGAAATCTGACTGGTAAGGACTGCTGTCATTAAATGGGAATAGGCTTCTAAGCCTATGAAGCCTGACAGTATTAATCTGTCTGTTTTATCTACCATGCTGCTATTCCTTTAAAAAGAGAAGAAGAAGAAGGCGGCTGCAATTCCAGCATGTTTAAAAGCAAACCACACTGAACTCCACAGCACTTGTTTCCAAGTAAACGTGCTTAGGGTTGGGCTATTGCATACCTGACAATGCTTCATTACAGGAATGACATGGGGTATATTGTGCAAAACTCTGGTCTGGTAAATATCAATAATAGTAGTAGTAGTAATAATAATAATAAATAATAAAAATAATTTATTATTTATACCCTGCCCATCTGGCTGAGTTTCCCCAGCCACTCTGGGCGGCTCCCAATCAAGTGTTAAAAACAGTACAGCATTAAATATTAAAAACTTCCCTAAACAGGGCTGCCTTCAGTATAGACAACTTCAATCTACTGTTTAAATAATTTGTCCAAATGTAGGGCCATGTTTTAAATGTGATATGGCAAACTGAGAGACTGAAGAATGAATTTCTTGCTGCAGTGTGCAGCATACCTAAGGCTTAGGGATTACAATCTTAAAATGATCATAAAACCAGACATCAAAATTCATGCCCTCAAGCTCTGTTCTTGGGATGGATAACTGGCACAGACATGAATGTCTTGCAGTGCCTCTACATTGACACAACCCAGTTTTGGCCTCTTCTGGAAAGAAAGGACCGTAACCTTTTGATGGGCAGATGTGATGCAATATGAACACAGTTTGTGTTTTTAGTACTCCTGTGAAGGCTGACTGATCTCTTATGTGCCAAAATATTAGCATGATTTTTAAACTCAACATTTTGACAAGCTCCACACTTAGGTTGGTGGCAGAGAATACATATTTAAGCCAGAAGGAATTAGCTATCACAGCAGAATAGTAAATACTCAGACCTGCTCATATTTGATCAGATGTTAGGCTCACACAAGGCAGCAGTATTGCTATTCCATGATTCCTCCATGTATCTACAAACTGAATACTAATTTCCCCATACCTTTCTCTTGTTGTTTTAAGCAATATTTTACATGTGTGTGCATGTAAGGCCTCTGTATTGTTGCTCAAAACAGGCAAAGAATAGAAATCCAGCATTTTGTTCCTAAATAAGAGACCAGTGTCGTTCCTTAGAAGGAATTTAAAACATACTCAGTGCTTACTCAGGAGTGAAAACATCAAATTAAAGTGTTTATGCTGACAAAGGACAAATGCGGATTTCAGCAAACGATGCAAGATTGTCAAATGCTGGCTTGTCTAGAAGAGCTTCTGGCCATGGCTATATAATGAAATGCATGCATACAATTAAAGGGCTTGAAGTCTGTACTTCAGACTTGGGAAGCAGCAAGATGCATTCTGGTGGTCTCTTGTGGCTAAGGCTGATCTCTTGGCACCAGTATTGTTTCATATTCATAAATCAGCTCTTCATGCATTGGCAATGTCTGTCTGCCGCACAGGCAATGCCACCAAGAGACCAGGCCTCTCAGCCAGGAACCAGAGTGAAAAATGATGCCGATCAATGGGTCTGTGGAGAGCACTGGATATCTACCTAGGAGGAGCAGCAAATTGAATAACAATGAGCATTTGTGAATAAGTGCGCTGTCAGAGACTGTTGACACTGATGGATTAGAGAAATCTAAATGTTACTCTCTTCACAGTGCATTTGTTTGCCAGTGTGGCAGCAGCAAACAGGAGTGCTGGAAGATGCAGAAAGCTATTTAGTAAAAGAAAGCACTCTTCACTGAATGTTTGACGTTCAAAAGGCTGCTAACTGCAGTGTGCAAATGGACAAGTCCAATATCTGTTAAATATGGGACAGCAAGGTCATTTTAAAACACAAAAAGTATCTCTAGGTCATCAGATGTATAAAAAGGAATGCTGTGACTCTGTAATGTAACTGTAAAGAGAACATCATTCAGATATTATTATTATTATTATTATTATTATTATTATTATTATTATTATTATTATTATCATTTTATTTTATTTATATATCGCCCTATACCCAGAGATCTCAGGGCGGTTTACAGAAAAGAGGGCAGTTCACAGAAAAGATTCCCTTTCTTGTTATTCTTTCTGGGTCTAATAAAAAAAATCACTTTTGAGATTGGTGTAGAACTTATTTCTAGGCTGTTTTTAATTTAAATGCAGGTAGTACTGAGAAACTTATGTGCCCTGATCAGTTTATTTTAAAATATTTTTAAAACCACCTGTTAGGTGCCGGCATGGTTGCTCGAGAGCAAAGAGGCAAGACTCCCACCGGTCTTTTCCAGGCTTTATTATCTGTACAAAAACATTTACAGTGCAGAGCGTCTCAAGTCCATGTCTGCTCAGTCGCTAGCAGAATCTGGGAGTGGGCAGTCCTTAAACTTTCCCCAGCATAACAGTCTTTTGACCCCCATCCTTCTCCTCCCCTCTCTGCGCGTAAACCGACTGCACAGAGAGGACGTCGGCAAAGGAGGACCTGCCTCCCCCCCCCCCCCCCACTTTCCTCAGGCTCGGTGTTGCATCTTCCGATCCCTGCATCCCTTCCCCACTGGAGGCATCCCTCCTCCCCGGAGGAAGAGCTGCTTCGCACGATCTTCGGAGGCTCCCTGTAACCCAAGTGCCCTTCCACCTCTCACCTCTGAGCTGATGGCAGTTCCCTGACATCCACCCACCCCCCTCAAGCCCCCCTCTCCATTGGTGGGGTCTCTAACAGCATCCCCCTCCTGGACTCTGGTAGAAGAGGGGGGGGACCCCCGAAAAGAATAGTCGTCCTCCGTGGATTCAAAAACTGCTTCCCATCCTCCCGTGTTCCTCCCTGCCGACGGGAAGTCCCAGTCAGATTCCTCCCCCTCAGACAGCTCCTCGACTTCGTTCCGTAGTCCGTCCTCTCCCCCTGAGGATGGAAAGCCTACGAAGTCCCCCTCGTCATCCGTGGGTCCAAACACTTCGTCAAAGAACCTCCCTTGGGGTTTTAGCTTGTGTGGGAACAGAGCATGGAATTCCTCCACCAGATATTCCGCTGTGATGGAGCCTGCGGGAACCTACGCATTTTCTGAGCTGGGTTCCCCCTCCCAGGCCACCAAGTACTCTATCTGGTGCCCTTTCCACCTGGAATCGAATATTTCCGTTACTTCATTATAGCGTTCCCTCTCCTCTACGTGTGGATGGGTGGACACCCCTTCCTCCCTTCCCGGGGAGCCGTGTCCCTCCCTATAAGGCGAAAGTAAGGACCTATGAAACACCGGAAGTATTCTCATGCTGTCCGGCAATTTCAGCCTGAATGTCACTGGGTTGACCTGATGGATTACCTCAAAGGGCCCCAGCTGTCTAGGCTGCAGTTTTTTGCAAACCCCCCTTAAGGGCAACCCCTGGGATGACAACCAACCTTTGTATGACCTGTATGACCTCTCCTGGCCTGCGATGGCTGTCTGCCTGCTTTTTATATACCTCTTTGGCCCTTTCCAGGTTCAGTTGGAGCTGCTGGTGCAAAGCTTCCATCTCTTCTGCAAACTGCTCTGCCGCCGGAACACTCCATTCCCCCTCGCCCGTCCTGGGAAGGCCCTGGGGTGAAACCCGTAGTTGGACATAAAGGGGCTCATCCCCGTGGACACATGTTCAGCATTGTTATATGCAAACTCAGCTAGTGCTAATTTCTCCACCCAATCGTTCTGCCTCTGGCTGACGTAGCAGCGTAGGTACTGCTGCAATATGGCATTGGCTCTTTCGGCTTCCCCGTTGGTTTCTGGGTGTCTTGCCGTCAAGAAGCTCACCTCTACCTGCAACATGAGTTTACGCCAGAACCGTGAGGTGAACTGTCTTCCGCGATCGGAGACGACCCTCAATGGGGTCTCATGCAGTCGAAAGACGTGATCCACGAACAGCTTGGCCGTTTCCTCAGCTGTCACTGCGTGGGAACATGCCACGAAGTGACACATTTTGGTCAGCAGGTTGACCGTCGCCGTCTTTCCTCGTGACCTGGGCAGATCTGTCATGAAATCTATGGACACCACCTCCCAGGATCTCCCCGGTGTTGGTAAGGGTTCCAGTAAACCCGCCGGTGCTGCCCTTGGCCCTTTGGCCCTCTGACACCTGTCACACCCTCTCGCCTCTGAGCTGATGGCAGTTCCCTGACACCACCCCTTATCAGTTAAGATATTTGCACAATAAGACCAAAAGTGGCCATATAACCACAAAAGCCCCCCGTATACAATACAGCCAAAACAACTTTACAAGGCAGCAAAATATAATAGGGGGACTACACACGCAAAGCAGCTCAAGCAAGCAGGAAAGTTTTGAATTGGCACTGTGAAAGATGACAAAGTTGGTGCCTATGAAATTATGTGGGGATGTTCCACAATTGAAATGCCACGTCAAGAGGCACGTTCCTCCTTTGCTTGTAGCATGCTCAATAAGAGCCTGGCCCACAGCAGGTTGTAAGATGGTTGTAGGCTGGTGTAGGGGCAGGTGCTGCATCAGGCATTTTAAGAGCATGCTCTCGCAGACGCAGACTGCCTTGTGACCAGTGTTGTGCAGTTCTCTTCAGTGTTGGGGGGCGCATGGCATCCAGAGAGCTACATGCAGCTCCTGTCCCCAGATGCAGGCCTGTTGACTGCGGGCTTCTGGCGTTGAAGAGCATGAGCTAGTTGCTGAAGCTGCCTTGAGTATTTTGTGGTGCTTTGGGAAAGCAAGGGTGGTCTGTTACCCAGGCTTGCCACCCAATGTTCTGGTTTAGTGCCTCTTACTTTATTAACACTTTTGTGTAGTTTTTGCCGAGCTATATGCCATGATATCCATCGTTTAAAATGCCAGCTCTGTATCTTGGTCACACACCAGCATGATCAAGAAATGGGAAACCAGGGGTGAAGCTGTGCAGAAAGAGGCTGCCTCCCATAGTTGAGAACATAGTTCCTGGACATTCCACCTCCTCTGCTCCCGGGAGTGAGCTGACGAGTGCTTGGGGTGAAAGATAGGGTGTGCGCCCCCCCCCCCCCCGCAGCAATATCCAGTCTTTGAATCCATTAAGGCTCTTCTTTGAAAGTCAAAATTGAGAGTGCTGCAGCTGCAAAGATGGGAATCAGAACCTGGTTGGGGAACGGGCTGGTGATAACTTGCTGTCTGTGTATATATCTTTACAGTATGTTCTCTATTCACGCCCTACTCATCCCCTGCCTTCCAAAATGTTGGGAATTTTGCTAGCATGTGAATGCAAAATGGGCTGTTTCAGAAGGAAGGCCTAGATATAAATTACATAAAAAACAGATTGTTGTAAAATATTTCTTCTGGCACATTGCAGCCCTTGTCTTGCCTGTTAAAACTCCAATGTGAGGCTCTTCCAGACACCTGTTTGCCTCTTATTCCACCTGATTCTGCTTATTCCTGTTGTGGGGAGCTTGACAATAAGGCTCGCCTCATAAACTGCATCCAGAGCAGCACTACAGGACTTCAATTTGACCTCCTTGTGGTTCAGCACAGTTCTTCTTCTTTGCTATTTTTGGCAGCTGGCATATTTTGTGCATGTTGCTCTCCTCTCCTGTTCGTCACTTGCAAAGAATTCCTTTTTGTTTCCCATCCCTACCTTTTTGAAAATGGAGCTGTACGTGGCTCCGAGGCAAAAACAAATAGCCATTGCCTGGAGTATAAGAAGATGCTTTGTAAACCCTGAAGGAGCGTCTCCACCCCCATCATTCTGCCTGGACGCTAAGGTCCAGCGCCGAGGGCCTTCTGGTGGTTCCCTCATTGCGAGAAGCAAAGCTACAGGGAACCAGGCAGAGGGCCTTCTCGGTAGTGGTGCCTGCCCTGTGGAATGCCCTCCTATCAGATGTTAAAGAGATAAACAACTACCTGACATTCAGAAGACATCTGAAGGCAGCCCTGTTCAGGGAAGTTTTTAATGTGTGACATTTTAATGTATTTTTAATCTTTGTTGGAAGCTGCCCAGAGTGGCTGGGGAAACCCAGCCAGATGGGTGGGGTACAAATAATAAATTATTATAAATGTGATGTATTTGGTACTGTAAAGGTAATGATCCTCAACCACAGCAATATTCCATAACAGGAGGAGTCTTTGTCACATTCGCTGGAATTACCATGTTCATTGATTTGTGTCTGTAAATCTGCCTCTACCCTTTAAATTTGATCTATAATAGGACCTCCTTAAATGGTTCAGATAAGATAGTCTGTATTTTCTCAGCAATGTCACTATCAGCATCTCCCTTTTCATTATACATTCAGCAGACTTAATAAAATCAGCAGGATACCTCATTTGAAACTCTTTAATCGCTGCCTTTTTCTTTACTAAACCATTGAGGTGGTCAAGTGATGTACACAAATCATTTTAAATGGAAAATATGGCTTTCTGGGTGACCCAGCTAAACAGATAGTGGTATGCAAAACAAGTTAAAAATTAATAAATGCCAAAAAATCTAATTGGCATAAAAAAATTGTCGCTAACTTTATTCAGTCTCCAAAAGCAGAGCATCCTGAAATACTGTCTGGGCTGCACTGAAACATGATGATGATGTCTATGCAGGGAAGATTCACATTCTCTTCTGAACAAAGCTTATTTAAGATTGCCAAATAGTTCATAGCCGCTCTTTGCATGGACTTGTAATGCCTGGAGCTGACATCGGAAAGGGGGTTCTTCTGTTAGTGTTTTTGTAGGACGGCTCTTGGAGTCGCCAAATGTGTGTGTTTAAACCTTTGTGTGTGATTCATGTTTGCCACTCTGGTGTGCTCTGCCTTACTGTTTTATAGTGCAAACTAGAAACAATCCAGAAACCAATAAAATAAATCACAATTGAACTGGGGTAGATGAGACTGAATGGCCACCCGGATTCCTATATCTTTCTGTGCATGTGCTAAACCAACCCACTGAAATAATCTGTTCCTTTCAGCTGATCCAAATGATTTTAAAGCCCTAGTCTGCCTCTTCTCAGAGCTTCTGGCTTGGTCATACATGGCTCAATATATATTTTTCTAGAAAATATCTCAGCTGTTCTAGAAATGCTGCCCTAATCTATAAAAAAAAAACAACTCCAGGATTTAGAGGGGTGCTTCTGGTGCTTCTAAAGGCTTGGTCATACCCAGTAGGATTTTTTTATTTGCCTTGAACAGCAGGACCACCCACCACCCTCTCTGCCATACGACACCACTATTCACTTTTGATATTGAGAATATTTTCAAAAGCATTTGGGATCGGGGCTGGGGTTCAAGAAATAAAAGCTGAACATGCTCCCACTAAACCCTGGTACAGCTTCCGCAGGGAGCTTAGTATGAGTTATCTATCTATATCTATATCTATAGCTATCTATCTACCTATCTATATATCTGTGTGTGTGTGTGTGTGTGTGTATATATATGATTTTCCAATTTAACAATCCAATCAAATCACATTAAATATTCCAAACTATACATATACATATCAAATAATCCAAATATTCTGCCAAATTATATATTTTTTATTATTGGGACTTCCCATGCTTTGGTGCCGGAGGAGACTCTTGAGAGTCCCATGGACTGCAAGAAAATCAAACCTATCCATTCTTAAGGAAATCAGCCCTGAGTGCTCACTGGAAGGACAGATTGTGAAGCTGAGGCTCCAATACTTTGGCCACCTCATGAGAATAGAAGACTCCCTGGAAAAGACCCTGATGTTGGGAAAGATGGAGGGCACAAGGAGAAGGGGACGACAGAGGACGAGTTGGTTGGTTGGACAGTGTTCTCGAAGCTACGAACATGAGTTTGACCAAACTGCGGGAAGCAGTGGAAGACAGGAGTGCCTGGCATGCTCTGGTCCATGGGGTCACGAAGAGTCGGACACGACTAAACAACAACAACAAATGCTTGAGTTCGGGGGGGGGGGGGGCTCTGAACATCTCATGTTTCTGCTGCTTTTGCCAGTCATTTCTAATAGTTCCTTTAAATCTTCCTGTTGTTTTCCTTCTTTCACTGTCTCCAAGTTGTTTCCACAGGTGAGTTGAAAAAAAATCGTATGTTTCTGTATGGATTTAATTGTGTGATACCCCTCTGTCCATGCAACATCTCCTCACCCACTGGTATTTCTGCCGAATCAATCCAAAAATCTTTTCGCTGCTGGCAGCCACTATCTTTTCTCAGTTCCAATGAAACAATTCTTGGTGTCTGCTCATTAATTTTCCCAGACCGGTTGCATCAAACATTAGCCTTTCCAGGGGAGATTTACCAAATCATGCTTGAAATACAAATATAATGACATATTAAGAGCTCACCTCCCCCTATGACTATTTATAACTCTGCAGCTCGGTCTTATTCCATCATGGCGGATTTCCAAATTAAAACTGTGTCATCACTCCTTCGACTCATTCTAGGAAACCGTCCAAAAAATTTTAACATCTCTCCAGCAGCTAATGAGATCCTGCTTCTGTCTAAGATCAACAATTGGGGAATCTTTTATCTTCTTCCAGACAATTCAAAGATCAAAAGCTTTAATTATATAATGTTATTTCCACACAGTTTATAGTTTAAAGCCATATTTATATCAACGAATATAAACTTTTCATTCTCGCTTGCTATAAATGATGTAAATGATTTTTCTGGGTTTTTTTTGCCAAGTATTATAATAAATCTGAGTCCTATAGTAGAAAAAGCTTTACCCCCCCCCCCCCATTTCCGTTCCGTTCCAACATACCAGCTTAGATGTTATCCTTCTTCCACTCCGTCTCTTTTGGCACCTCAGTGGCTGGCTTAATTGGCAGATTAATTTCCCCATCCTCGCTCAAAGCATGTCCAAAACATAAATCCAATTTTTCATCTTAAGAAATGGAACTTGGGCGCTCCTGGGGACAGCGTCCGGGAGATCCAGACTCCCTCGGGGGCTTTCCATCCAGTGCCCCCACCCCCTCCTTCTTTACGAACTTGGGGGTTGTTAGTGGGCATCTGCGGATGAGACTGCATCTTCCCATCTTGGTATGAGTTATCAACCTGCTTTTCCCCTTTCCCTTTCTTCAGAGTAAGGCTCTGTTTGTTATTGAGCTTGAATAAGAGATGCTGCTCTAAAGTAGCAAAACAAATGTACAGTCCTACCTCGGGTTGAATGTGCTTCAGGTTGAGCGTGTTCGGGTTGCGCTCCGTGGCAACCCAGAAGTAACAGAGTGCGTTACTTCCAGGTTTCGCCGCTTGCGCATGCGCAGATGCTCAAAATGATGTCACGAGCATGCGCGAAAGCGGCAAAGCGCGGCACGCGCCGTCGCGTCTTACGTTCTATTCAGGATGCAAACGGGGCTCCAGAACGGATCCCTTTCGCATCCTGAGGTACCACTGTATAGGAATGTAAATGAGTATTTGTAAAGTTCTTGTCTCATCATTGCCTTTTCTGTTCTGTCATTTGAAAACCATAATGGTGTATTGGACGTAACCCTAGTGAAAATTAAAATGAAAACTTCTTGCTCTTTTCAGGTTCAGGTTCATTGGCAGCTATGGCAGTTTTTGAAGACAAATTCAAGCCTGACATGGAGGTAAACATTCTCTCTGCCTCCTGTACTCCCACTGTTTATTTGTGTAATTGTGATAGTAGCATAGTGTGATTTGTAGGATGGGGTTGCTTATTAGTCTTTAATCCTTTGAATGATCTTTAATGGTTGGTGTTCAGTTACAGCAATGCCACAACAGTCTGAAGAGTCACTTTGTTGTCTTCTGTGGGGATTATCCAAAGTATTGTTTCTGTGCTAATAAATATGCACAAAACTTGAGTTAGACACAAAACTGTAAAATGTGTTTACCTATGTTCTCATGGAAAAATCAGTACAAGTCTGACACCTGTGCCTTGTGGATGTAATTGCAGGAATTCTGCAGGATGTGTTAAACACGTAACTGATGTTTCCTCAAATGCTGGTGTTTCCAGATATTTTGTGCCTGGCTCTTTAAGATATGAGTGCAAAAGTGAAACGTATGGGTGATTATTGGGTCTGTAATCTGAAAACAAAGATCATGGCCACTGGTCCCATCACCTCCTGGCAAATTGAAAGGCAAGAAATGGAGGCAGTGAGAGATTTTACTTCCTTGGGCTCCATGATCACTGCAGATGGTGACAGCAGTCACGAAATTAAAAGACCCCTGCTCCTTGGGAGAAAAGCAATGACAAACCTAGACAGCATCTTAAAAAGCAGAGACATCACCTTGCCAACAAAGGTCTGTATAGTTAAAGCTATGGTTTTCCCAGTAGTGATGTATGGAAGTGAGAGCTGGACCATAAAGAAGGCTGATTGCCGAAGAATGGATGCTTTTGAATTATGGTGCTGGAGGAGACTCTTGAGAGTCCCATGGACTGCAAGAAGATCAAACCTATCCATTCTGAAGGAAATCAGCCCTGAGTGCTCACTGGAAGGACAGATCCTGAAGCTGAGGCTCCAGTACTTTGGCCACCTCATGAGAAGAGAAGATTCCCTGGAAAAGACCCTGATGTTGGGAAAGAGAAGGGGACGGCAGAGGATGAGATGGTTGGACAGTGTTCTCGAAGCTACCAGCATGAGTTTGACCAAACTGCAGGAAGACAGGAGTGCCTGGCGTGCTCTGGTCCATGGGGTCACGAAGAGTCGGACACAACTAAACGACTAAAGAACAACAGTCTGTGCATGTTCTTCACAAAGCCACATTCTGTGCCCTTGAGGGTTTTTTTAAGTGGAGACTGGCATTGAAGTCACTTTTTGTGGCTTAGTGGTTCTCCCAGCTTGTCAAGGGTGAAATCCTCAGTACTCAGTGGTACCTCGGGTTACATACGCTTCAGGTTACAGACTCCGCTAACCCCGAAATAGTACCTCTGGTTAAGAACTTTGCTTCAGGATGAGAACAGAAATCATGCAGCAGCGGCGCGGCAGCAGCAGGAGGCCCCATTAGCTAAAGTGGTGCTTCATGTTAAGAACAGTTTCAGGTTAAGAACGGACCTCCAGAACGAATTAAGTACGTAACCAGAGGTACTACTGTACCATATTTGTGTGTTCAAACAGCAGAATGGCTAAAAATGGGAGCAGAAATAGTATGTTTCTAGTTCCTTAAAGGCCAACCTGATTTAAACAATTGTCGTGTACACAATCAAGCTGCATTTTTAATTGGCTGCTGAATTGAGCATAAACAGAAATCCATTAATTTTGGTTGGCCGTGGTAGCTGATGCTACTGCCTCTGAGTGTCTGAAAACAATGGACTTTGCTTTCTGAGTCCTTTGAAGGAAGCCCAGTACAAAGTAATGGAAGGAAGAGCCCCTACCTGTCCCTTGCCAGAGGTGTTCTCTCTTGGAGGTTCTATTTATCCTCACAGAGAAGAGCAAAATGTGACTCAGCACTCAGTTGAAGTCGACAGCTTGTCTTGGGAAAGGAATCACCTTCAACCCAACATTTTTACTTGATGGGTGATTGTATTAATGAGTTGGATCTTAACTGCTTCTATCCTGGTAATATCGCTACTTTAGTCACAGTGAACATCTAGATAGGCCAGGCTCCTGTGTCACCCTCGCAGAGTTCACAAGACTCAGATTAGCAGGCCAGTGCTAACCCAGCAATTCTTAGCTTTTATGGAGAAGACCAATACTTTGTGTGCCTGTGGTGTCACTTGTCAAGGTGCAGAAGCATCACAAAAGAGGGGCTGCCCCATTTGCCCCAGGGTCTTCACACCTGACTGTACTGCCTTGGCAGTCTTTTCATTTATTTATGATTTTACTGGTTTATTCATTTCCATACCACTCTTCATCCAAAAATCATCACCATTACTATATTAATAATGCTTTAGACAGAGCAGCTTGCTCTGTCATCTGACCAGAAGAAAGAAGCAAGTTTCCATTTTGAAACAGCTTATAACCACATTTATATGGAAGAATTGAAGTGAGGATCCCCAACAGTCTTGCCACATTCCTTCTCCTTCATCTTTCAGCCAGGGAACACGCCCCTCCCTAGTTGAAAAAAACAAATGTTTTATTGGCTAATCTGGTTTTATGGGAGGGAGAGAATTGTATCCTGCTCTGACTACTGTAGATAGCATGGGCTACCAAGTGCATGTGGGTTTGGATGGCAAAAAGGCTTTAATTCTGTTTGTGTGTGTGTTTTTCTAACTATGAAGGGAGGCTCTATCTTGGTCAGAGTGAAGTACCCCTTTTTAGATGTGTGTTCTCTAGCACAAATTCTTGGAAGGTTTAGTAGCATAACAGGTTGCATGATGACAGCTCCTCTGTGAAAAGACTGAACAATATTTGGTAAATATCTGTACCACTCAAATGTGTTAATGTTGAATTGGTCAACTGCTGATGCACATGCAGTGAAAATAACTTTAAAAATCTTGGTGCCATGGTCATTAAAATGTGTAGAAAATTAATATTTTTTCTGTCAAGATTAATGCAGCTCCTTTGTTTGCTAATTGTCAGAATATCTTGATAGAGCTTTTAAAGGGCAGTGGTGTTCTTCAAGACCATCACATCACAGATAAATTATTCAAAGGCAAACTGTCCTGCACCCTCTGGTATCAACTTGCAAATTAGCATCTGGAATCTAAACAAGCTTAATGAAATCAGCAGCTGAATATTCTGTGCTACTGAAGCTGTTCACCAAAAGCATTGATCATTTGATCAGCCCCACTAATGAAGCCAGCATTCATATGCAGCGTGTCACCGCTCCTGAGTGTCAGTCACTCATACAGGAAGCCTAAATGAGACTGATAAGGCGCCAGCACCTGATCAAGTTTGAAGTTTCGGCAGTTGTCAAAAAACAAACAAAAACTCCCAACTATCAGCATTGTTGTCAGCCATTATTCAGGCGCCTGGCCGCAAATAATTATGTCAGTAATTTCCTTCACTCTCCACAACACCCCCATCTGAGCCTTGTTATTTCACATCCATCCTGAACTACAGATCCTGAATCTTCCACCATTTAAGTCCAGAAAAGCAGTCTATTGGTCAGTCTACCCTTGCACTCTAGAGCTGTGGTTTCAAAATGCTCTGGGAGGCAGGAGGCTGGACTGTATCTTTCTACAGATTTCGTAGTGCATGTGAGATCTGCACACAGAACCCACCAGCCACCCTCATCCTATTAAAGCAGAGGGGTTTCACATTCCGCTGCAGTGGGAATGTGAAGAGAATTGCAGACAATGCATTTGTCATTTGTCATGATGCTAATTGGCAAGTTGATACCAGAGGGTGCAGGACAGTTTGCCTTTGAATAATTTATCTGTGACGTGATGGTCTTGAAGAACACCACTGCCCTTTAAAAGCTCTATCAAGATATTCTGACAATTAGCAAACAAAGGAGCTGCATTAATCTTGACAGAAAAAAATATTAATTTTCTACACATTTTAATGACCATGGCACCCAAGATTTTTAAAGTTATTTTCACTGCATGTGCATCAGCAGTTGACCAATTCAACATTAACACATTTGAGTGTTTGTTTACAATTTATTTTTAGATGTTTACAATGTGCAGAAGACAAATCATACAGCATGACATTTTTGCTAAATGCCCCAAAGACAAGGACTCTTATATTGAACCTTGGCCTGCTTCAGATCGAGTTTTGTAACATGGGGTGAAAGAATGCTACTTTTGACCTATGTGTCTTGTGATTCCATTTGGAGATTCAGCCTCTTTTCCCCACTTTATTGTTATGTCAGAAAAGGTGGGTTTGCATGGTGCGTGGCGTGGCTGAAGTAGTAATGTTTCCTTGCTTCTCTGAAAAGCTCCTACCTGCAGTAACCCGTTGCAGAGCACCTGTGTTCTTGTAAAATGTAGTTAACAGAACAGCCTGAAGGTTTGCTGTGCCAGAATGTGAGCCAAGGATAAGCTGCAGCAGCACACATGTTGATGGTCAAGGCCCAGCATTACTGCCAGGAAGTCTCATCCATGCATGCAGAGTTTATTGTTGTGCAAAGCGCACTTCAAATATCAGCACCCATACAAGGGGTGAATTCTCGTGATGAAACAACCTCTTGTTTATTTATTGTTGCCAAAGCTTGTGTGTCTATGGTGTCCGTCATAGTTATATAGGCAGCCTAGACCAGTGTTTCCCAACCTTGTGCCTCCAGCTGTTTTTGGACTACAATTCCCATCATCCCTTGCCACTGGTCTTGCTAGTCAGGGATGATGGGAGTTGTAGTTCAAAAACAGCTGGAGGCACAAGGTTGGGAAACACTGGCCTAGACAACAACACCCCCCCACTCCTAGATGTTTAAATTCTCAAACAGAGTGGGGGACCCATGACCTCATAATTTCTCTTGCCTTGAGATCTGGAAGATTACTGTGTGGTTACGTCACCTGTTTGATTTCCTGCCTCATTGAAGCAAACATTCACATGGCATTTGGTCTGTAACATGGAAAGCTACCACCTTTCAGTTCCCCGTGTGGAACTGGGAAGTTGTGAATCTTTTGTGTTCCTAATGCTTTTACTCCTTGCTGCTGAATGGTAACTAGAACAGCCTGGCTACTGCATTAGGAATATCACCAGTGAGGTAAAATGCTTTACAAATGTACACAGCTTGCTGTAGCATTGTATGCTGGAGGCCGGGTTAGGGTCACTTCATCCAGCTATTTCTGGATGCAAGGAAGAAATTGCTTAATTGGGTGAAGGTCAGTACAGGAGTAAATCTAGTCAGCTTGGCTAAAGTGGTGCCCATTTTGAAAATTATTTGTATGGCAGCATAAGCTTCTGTTCTGCATTATTTTTTATGGGTCCTTCAATGAATCAGTTCATGAACAAGTTTGACCTTTCATTATGTAACTCACTAAATTAATATGAGAGTGTATATCTTGTACTGAGATTTTTTTAATACCCATCACTGCTTTTAAATTAATACAGCTGAGGTACTGTGCGCAAAATAAGTTTTCAGTGCTATCCTATGAATGTTGATTTGGAAGTAAGTCCCACCAAGCTCACTTGGATTCCTGGGTAAATAAATGCACCTTGGACCACCTCCTTTCCATGGATGCTAGATGATTCCGTGTGTTGTGGGGTGGGGGAGGAAGGGAAACTTGTGGCCCTCCAGATGTTGTTGGACTTCCACCAGCCCCAGCCAGCATGGTGCAGTAGTTATGGATGATGGAAGCTTTAGTCCAACATCTAAAGGGCCCCTGCTGTAGGAAATTGTCTCTTTAATTTTAGCAACTGGAGACTTGGTGTATGTGGGGTGACCTCACATTGATTTCCTCTGCCCCTGGTCTCCTGCCTTTGTGATAGCAGACAGCAGTGTTCTCTAGTTACAAAACTTGTGTTTCTTAATGACTTAGGAACTTGTGTGAAAAGCATTGGATGGAGTGGAGAACTGGCACCACAAATTGGGTGCTCTATACTCTTCCATCTGCAAATCAGTGAAGTGACCAAGGCACTTACTTGTAAAACAAATGTGGAAATGTTGTGTGCTGGGGATGGGGAAGGGGAGAAACAGACCTGACTTTGGGACTCTTGCCACTGCTGTCGGAGAGGGAGGTAATCTATCAGTTTTGGAGCATCTACAAAATGCAACTCTCCTGATAACGGGTTTAAAGTAAAGATTTAATACCGTCCTCTCTCTACTATGATGTTGCAGTGACAGTTTAAAACTCATTCTCTAAATCTCAGCAGACTTTACAGCCAGCAGTGGGCCAATATAGAGTTTAATGGCATTACAACACATAAATCATCTTTTAAAGATGCTACCAGTAGCTCCAAAATTAAATGCAGACAATGTCCTCAGTTATAAATAATTTATCAAACACCATTTCGGATGAGCCTTCATACTGAGTTATTTATTTTAGCCTTTACTGTTCAATTCCTCAGATACATTTTGAGAGATCCATTACTGGTCAGTTTAATGAACTTGGGGGTCTGCTGTGCCCCCCTCCAGCAGTTTGGCACATCTGTGGTGACCATTATATGGCTGGTCCAGACCTCTTTGTGCCTTTTACAAGTGCTGCCCATTTGTCATGTGGCAGTAAATGGAGGAGCACATTGGAGCCTTGGGACCCATTGCGTGATGCAGCAACGGAGGCAAGCCGAGCGCTCCATAAAGGCTGCTTGTCACAGCTGACTTGTATTACAGTCCATCACTCTTACTGTAATCTCATTTAAGGAGCAGCCGTGGGCCCCAGAGAAGGATATTCACAGTTAGCTTGGGCTTTGTAACCATAAAGGAGGAAGTGCTCCTTTTATATACTCAGAACTTTTAGGGTACTTTTTTAGATTAATTATTGCCCTGCATTATTTGTGCTACCATCGTTAAGACTGCGACTGTCAGCACATTCAATATACACCTCTGTTTTGCAGCTTTAAGAACTTCATTCGGTGGTAGAAATTAGCATATGTGGCATGTATGCAGGGCCAGTTTTTCCTGAGCAATGTTTCACAATGCCATTCTTGAGCAAAAACAATATTCCACTCATATGCAACTGTTTCTTTAATTAATAGGATTTAATAAAATGGATGTTAAAAAAGTTACATGGGCCTGATGGTGGTAGGTGGTACTTGATTTGGTAAAGTGGAGTTTGGTTTTGTCAGTTTAAACGTGTAAAATGGCTTTGAAAGCATGCTAAAATAGTGTTGAATTTGGCGCAGACCAGGCAAGCAGCTGTATTTTCAGTCTGAGGAAGAATGCCTCTGTTTTTCTCATAGTATCAAGTATTATGTTTGCTTATTTCAGTACATCTTTTTTCTTTCTAAACTGAGGAATGTCGCTGAGATAGGGTCACATGAACATGTCTGAGGCTTGTCCAAGGACTCGTATTTGATGACAAAAATCCCGAAAGCCCATCTTTCACAGGGGGGTGGTTTCTGCTTTTAATTCTGAACCAGGACAAAACTTAGGTTGAGTGTGTTCTGAACAGTCATTTTGTTCAGTGGAAGCAAATGAGGCAAGCAGAATGCAGACCTCTCTGCCTGTGTCACAACTGAGCTGTGAGACTCTTGGGGGCCTCTGCAGAAAGCACCATATATGGATAATGATGCTGGACTGCAACTCCCAGCAGCTGTTGAACACATCCAAAAATATGTGAAGGACCACAAATTACTCATCCCTTAGATCAAAATTCCCTCCTTCCCCTGCTTGCTTTTCCAAGTGGATTTTGGTTTGGATGTTCTCTTCCTTGGAATAGTTACAGCATTTATGGATACACTTCATTGCTTATTTGAATTGAGCAATATTTCCAGTTGCACAGGTTCTACCAAAAGGATCTTGGGCCTTGCAAACAGATCCTGTCCTGCATTTGGTTTCTATGGAAGTTTTGCTTCAGGAGATGATTACTCCAATGGAGGCTGATAGCTGGCATTGTGCAATTGCTTGGAAATATGGGAAGGGGGGCAAATGTCTGATACACACTTTGATTTTTTTTCCTAGGAGGAAGAAGCCAAACAGCTTGTGAGAGACGCCATAGCAGCTGGCATATACAACGATCTGGGCTCTGGCAGTAACATTGATATTTGCATCCTCAGTAAGAACAAGCTGGACTTTCTCCGTCCCTACGATATGCCCAACAAAAAAGCGGAAAGGTGAGCGTGTCCCTGTTTAAATTGTTTCCACAGACAAGAGAGTTAAACCTTCAGGTACCAGGAACAGGCAGATTATGCCTTCAGAGTGCAAACACTTGTAATTGAAATGTTACAGGTAATCGTATCCCAATTGTTGAGGCTGCACATTGTTCTAGCTTAGATAATTAAAACGCACTCTTGAAAAATAAATGCAACAAGAATTGTTCTGCCTGAAGTAGTTGTCAGCCTAAGAGAAAGTCTGCTAGTTCCAAAAGTGGAGTGAGTTCATTTTAATAAACATTAGGAAGAACTTCCTGACAGTAAGAGCTGTTGGACAGTGGAATTTGCTGCCAAGGAGTGTGGTGGAGTCTCCTTCTTTGGAGGTCTTTAAGCAGAGGCTTGACAACCATATGTCAGGAGTGCTCTGGTGGTGTTTCCTGCTTGGCAGGGGGTTGGACTCGATGGCCCTTGTGGTCTATTCCAACTCTATGATTCTATGATTCTATAATAGGAACGAAGGGTATTTTCGAGAGACATGCACAAAGACTCCTGGATAAACTTAGCAGTTATGGAATATGAAGAGAGGCCCTCCTGCACATCAGAAATGGTTAGATAGCAGGAAGCCAAGAGAGTAGAAATACAGGTGGCTCCCCATTTATGTGGGAGTTCCATTCCGGGCCCCTGCACACATACGCAAAATTGCATAAAATGGGGAGCACCTGGTGGCTTGTGAGGAGACCAACCCCAGAGCCAAAAGACAACCTTTTCAGGAGGGTTTACTCATGAATGAGCCTGAAGGGTGGCAGCAGGGCTTTGTTCAGCTACTCAGCCTCCCTGCCTGGCAGCTGCAGGTGCCTCTTCCCAGCGCATCAGCTGAGCAAGCCCTGCCACCTCCTGGCTTGTGAGTAGAACCTCCCCAGAGCCCTGGGGTGGGTGTCCTTGTGAGCCAGGATTCACGCTGCTCCCCATTTCCAGATACCTCTTCTGGGTCCCTGCCACCACACGTGTGTGCAGTCATGCACAAATAGATTGCACATAAATGGGGACTTGCTTATAAATTGACAGTTCTCCATATGAAAAGAATGTGGGGCTGTAGAAAGCGGAGACCTCCAAGGATCAGTATTGAGACCTGTGCTTTTTAACTTGTTTATAAACTATCTTTGCTTCGGGGTGAGCAGTGAGGTGGCCAAATTTGCTGATGATACTAAATTGTTCAGGTTTGTTAAAACAATTTGAGACTGTGAAGAGCTCCAAAGGACCTCTCCAAACTGAGTGAAAGGGAGGCAAAGGAGCAAAGGCAGTTGAGTGTAAATAAGTGTAAAGTGAAGTATTTTGTGGCATTTTTTTTTTTTAATTTCACATATACACTCATAGGGTCTGAACTGGCAGTGACTGATCAGGAATGAGACCTTGGGTTTGTAGTCGATAGCTCAATGAAGATGTTGACTCTGTGTGTGGCAGCTGTGAAAAAGGCAAATTCCGTGCTAGGGATCAATTAGAAAAAGAATTTAAAATAAAACTGCCAACATCATTGTGTCATTATACCAATCTATGGTGGAACTGCCTTTGAAATACTATAAATGGCTCTGGTCCCCTCACCTTAAAAGGGTAGAGTTGGAAAAAGTTGAGAAACGTGCAACCAAAATGATCAAGGTTGATATCTTTGAGACTTTTAAGTTCACAGGAAAGGCAAGCAAGAGGTGACCTGATAGATGTTTATAAAATTATGCATGACATAAAGTGGCCAGGGAGGTTTTCTCCCTCAACAACAACAGAACTCATAGACATGCAATGAAGCTGAATGTTGGAAGAATCAGGATATATAAAGTACTTCATGCAGCACATAGTTAAACTATGGAACATGCTCCCACAGGAGGCAGTGATTATTTTAAGAGAGGTTAAGGCTACCAGGGGCTACTAACCAAGATGCCTGTGTTCTACCTTCACTGTCAGAAGCAGTATGCTTTGGAATACATGTTGCTGGTAATGGCAGGTGGGCAGAGTGCAGTTTTGCTCATGTTCTGCTTATGGGCTTCCTCCATGTATCTGGTTGGCCACTGTGAGAAAAGGATGCTAGACTGGGTGGGCAATTGGCCTGATCCAGGAGGCTGTTCTTATGTTCTTAAAGTGCAATTGTCCAGCGCAAATAGTATGGTGTGAAAAGGCAGTAGCTGGGATTGTGACCCTTTAGGGAGACCAGTATTCCCTGTACATCTGCTGTGTCTTTGCCAAGGACATGGCTGTTTCAAAGTAGGGAAGAGTAAGAACTTTCAATTTTTGTTTGCAAGGGAATAGCCACTTTGCTGTGCAGTTTTCCATTCTGTTCCATGCACCAGGTTATTCTTGGAGTTGCACTAGGATGTAGGCAATAACAAGAACTGCATCATTTTGCATGGCAGCAGCTATTTACTTCTTTCAAAGACTATAAAGGACCATTTGGGAACATACTACTTACCGACCTTGAAAAAGGATCCTGTCGACTTCCGGGTTAGCGCCAACGGCTAATGGCGGATTCTCTCCGAGCTCCGGAGAGAATCGGCTCCGTGGGAGACGGGTCCCGTCGCGACGGCGACGCGGGGGCCCTTAAAAACCACAGGCGCTGAAGCCTGTGGACGTGGTGGCTCAGTGGGCACCATTTGCGTCCCCCCAACCCGTGAAGAAGCCTTTTTAAAGGCTTTGGAGTGGGGGAAGGTGAGTGGCGCGGTGCTGGGAGCAGATCGCTACTTCTACGGAGTGAAGCCGCAAGCCATGGCCGGAGAGCGCTGACTTTTTTCCTTGAATTTGGGACTGCAAAACAACAACCCGTGAGTAATAAGAAATCTGGACTTAAAATTTTCTTCAATTTCTTGAATTTCGGTACGACCGGGGGAGGTCTCAAAAGGAAGTCCGCCCCCCCCCCATTCATGTAGATAATCTGAAGCAAGAATTAAACAACTAAGGTCGAGAGAACTTTGCGTCTCCTTGTGAAATTAATGTTATTAATTCCACGATTTTGAAAGAATCAAGAACAGCCTTTTTTTTTTTTAAGAAAAAGAAGAGAAACTGACTGGTAATCCCCCCCCCCCCCAAAACCCGGGAGGTGATCCGTGAAAGAGCTGGCACTGGAGACATAATAAATTTGACAGCTGTCAAACGAGCTGTCAAATAAGAAAAAGTTGCTTATTGATATTTTGGCTGGTTATTTGTGTCGAATTTGGCTCTGGGTTGTTGGAAATAAAGAAGAAGCAAAACTAAACAAAGTAACTTGACTGTTGGAGGAAAAATACTAAGTAACTAAATCCCTCTAGAGGGGAATTAGAGACATTACAATGGCAGCAGATGGAAAAATACAGGCAGAGCTTGAGAGAATGATTTTTCTTGTGGGAAAATTACAAGATCAACAAAAAGCTTTTGCAACAGATGTTATGGCCTTGAGTCTCAAAGCAGATAAATTTGCTGACCGTACAAAGGAACTGATTCAAAATACTCTGGCAGTCGAACAAGAAGATAAAGTTATTGTTTCAGAGGAGGAAGAAGGAGGTGTTGGAAAATTGACAGAGAAAGAGAATAACCAGAAGCCTTTAAAAATGTATTATAAGGGAAACAAGTATTGGATGACAGAAACCTGGTTGGCAATTGAGAAGGAGGATCGCAGAGATTTCTTTATGGGAAGATTGGAAGACCTTGGGATTATAAATTCGTACAAGGTGAAAGATGGAGCCTTTGGACTACTTGGGACTTTTGGACTTAAAAGGAATATGAAACATCACCTGGGCTCCACTTTCGAGTATGGAGGTTTGGCTGGAAGAAATGCAGATCCTATTGGGATAGAGATTCTCCGAGACATGAAGTTTAAGATAAAGGACTGTCAACAAAACCGGCTGAGAGGGACTGAGAGAGAATTAAGGGCCTCGGATGTGAGGGATCCAGGCTGAGAACTGATAGGACAATGGATATTCTTTGGGGATCAAAACCGGGAACGGGGGGAGGAAAGCTGGGATTGTAAAGGGTGTATAACTAGAATTTAATGTCTTTGTTACTTGGTATTTCTATGAAAGTTGGGAAATCGTGGGAAGGGAACTTGGGTCGACCTTAGAAAAGGATGTACTGATGGGTGTTTAAATCAATTATATGGGTAAAATGTATAAGGTTAAAAACTAAGTATATATAATTTTGAAAGTTAAGCATACAAGCTAATTTAATAAGAACTTGCTGAACTAGATATTGGAATTGGGATACAAGAATGGGAGAGGAGGGGAAGTCTGCAAAAAGGGTTAAGAAGTTAAGGATCTGAAATTATACATGTTTGTGTTTGTGTTTGTTTGTCTATGTTGTGTATTGTGTGTCTTTAAATTGGGTAAAACTTAATAAAAAATTTATATATAAAAAAAAGAAAGAAAAAGGATCCTGTCTTTGCAGGAGCCACTTTCCCTGTGCTTGTAACCTTCTGTAAAAAGAAAAGGCTTATTGTAATCAGCTTTCTGGGTCACTGTCCTAATGCATTCCACAACTCCCAGAAAGGTCACCTGGGGTTTCCACTCATAGCCTCCAACTGGGCTAACTGGCGGCACTGACATTTTCTCTGTCCAGGAGAGGTTCTTCAAAAGCCATAGTGCAAGAGGGATATGGATTACAAATACAGAATGAGGTCTCTTGGCAGGGGTCGAAGCTCTAACTTGACTTTCTGCTCTAAAATGGAGTCTTCCTTTCCAATAACTTTGTCTTAGAATGTATTCACATGCAGCATTAAACAGTTGTGTTTTACTCTATGTGTCCAGATGCCTCCCTCTTGGCCCATGTCTAACTGCCCTGCAGCAGAGGAAATAAGCTGGAGTCTGGCTTGTTGTGACTTGTAACTCAGGGCCTTGTGGTTTGTTTCCTCTGTGTGGTAGTCAGAAGTGGGTGATTAACTTGCTGTGTTCTATTTGGGAAAAGGGCAACTTTACGCAGTACAGCAACTAGATCTAAGTATATATCTCAATCTCCATCTGCCCCCCTTGTTAGTGGGATTTCTGGCAGACACACATTATTCTCTATAATTCCTTCTCTATTCTCCCCCTCCACCCTCAAACAGGCAAGGGCGATACAGCTGTGAGAGGGGAACTACAGGTGTGCTCTATACGAAAGTTACACCCTTGGATCTTGAAGTGGCAGATGAGACAGTGCAAACAATGGATACATCTTGACTTACTGGGAACTTCTGGGCAGTGGAAGAGGATTGAGAATTTTCATACCTGAATTCTGCATCTGTATGCTGACATTAATGTTCTGTATGCAGATTTAATAAAAACCAATATGAATTGACCGGTTGACTTGTGTAATAACTGGGGCAGGAAAAAATAATTTTCTAAAATGATTATTTGCTTCAGTAGGTCAACCCAGTTGTACATCCAGACTATTATGTGACCCCAGCCACTTCACAAGTAGAGCAGCAGTCATTCTTAGATGCGAAAGTTAACAGATCTTATCCCCTGTGTGCTAATGGTGTATTTATGCTGAAGCTGTCTGGTGACCAATAAGCAATAGCCTAAGATTGTGTGGACTAAAAGCCTGCTTCATTCGATAAATCTGCTGAAGCAAGTTTTAGGTCATGAAAACTTGTGATGTAAATTTGTTGGTCTTTAAGGTACTTAGCAGATTCCTTGGTTTTGTATGCAATATCCTTTTATATTGCTTTTATATTTAATCATTTCCCATATTTTTCATAACTCAAGAGGAATAAATAAAGTGTGGTCACAGCATTTTTTGCTGAACACTTTCACGTACCTTAAGCAGGTATGGCAGAGGCAGGGGGTTACGGATCATTTAGTAAAGCAACAAAGCAAAAGTAACAGGCATAAGGTGGAAGTTATTTGACGCTGGAAACAGTGTTGCGCTGGATTTTACACCAATCAACCCCAAGTGGCTTTACCTCACCCCACACCTAAGGTTTTTTTGGGGGATATAGTACAGGTAAATGAGGTGACAAGTATTTTTCCAAGGAAGAGGAAGGGCAGAAAGTCGGTATCAAGCTCAGTACTATTCAAACTAACTTTGATAAATGGCTATTATCTTACCTTTTACCCTTGAAACTTACATTTCCCCTAAGCGGTGTCTTGGTACCTGCTCTCTCAAGCCCCCCATCTGCTCTACATGGGATGGAATTAAATAGATATGAAAGAGAGAGAAAAGTTGGTGTTAAAGAGTTGAGTTGCACTCTGTCTCCTTCTGTGTGTGATATATACAGATGCAGAAATGAGCTTATATTTAGTCAGCATGAGTTGCTTATTCCTCCGGTTTAATAGGAATACCCTTTCTGACTGTCATCAGATGTTTTCTTATAAGAAAATTCAGCCATACAGCAGGTAGCACTTAACTTATTGTTGTACCATAATTATAACTGAACCACTGTCCCAAGTCAATTAAGTACATGAATATGTATATCAAGATTAAATCATTTGCAGATAAATAATAGATAATAATAGGGAAAACTGGGAAGGACTGTCCTACAGTTTATTCAAAAGGTCAATCAACTTCCAAATGCAGCCCAACAAAGCCCCCTTTCACAGTGAATATTCTGCAGAAAGAATTTAAAACAGAAGCATATCTTATTTTTTTGTTTTTTTTAATGATATTTATTAGAAATTTAAAGATTACAGAAAAAAGAAAAAAGAAAACAACAAAAAGATTTAACAAAACATACATTACAATACATAAAAAAGGGGGAAAGGTACATAAAAACCAATACAACAATACAGCAAAAAAAACACACATCCAATATTCCATATCTTTATCTTTCATTTGCTTGTTTCATCGACCTCCTCACACCTCCCTTTTTGTGTTCTAGTTTAATTAATTGTTTCAGCAAATTCTTTCCATCTTTCTCAATTTTTGTTGGGTAATTTATCTTAACAGTCTAACCTATTAATTAACTCAGCAAATCCTATCCATCTTTCACTATATTCTGTCATTCAATTTGCCTTAATTTATTTTAACCTTATCTTACCATAAAATACCTTAAAGCTTAAAACTTAATACTTATTTATACATAACTCCTTATATCATTTCTACTAAAGCCAGATAGTTTCATTCCAACATTTCCCCTAATATTCATTAATTTTACACTAATTCCCAAAATAATTTTTTTTATAAACTTTCTTCCAATCTTCATCCAACATCTCTTTTTCCTGGTCTCGGGTTATGTCAGTCCTTACTGTCCATTCCATCTAGTCCATCAACCTGGTAATCTTATGTCCGAGGCTCTTAAGTCTCTTCCATGCCCCTTCTGCAGATCTTCTTCTTGTTTATACCTGCACTTTTCCTTGTCTTTTGTTGATCTCTTTCTTAATTTCTTTCCTTTCTCATTGAGGAGTAGGTCTCAGGGAGACTCCAACCCAAAATTATCTCCATCTCCCCTCATCAGATCAGCCCACTCCCCACAGTCAGCAGTGTAATCCAGAAAATATTTAAAAGCATGTTTCAAAGTCCCTCCGAGATTCAGAGCCCCCACAGCTCCAGAGTCCCCCTGGCCCACTCCGAATTCAATCTTCAAGAATGACGGCTTATGCTCATGCAGGGCCTCAGGTCTCTCCATTTGTATTACTTGAGGTTCAACAGCAACCTCCTCCATTATCTTCTGCACTTGCACTTGCCCTGTCAAAACAGGTTCCTGAGTTGGTTCCTGAATGGTTTCTATATGAGTATTCACCGTTTGTCCAAAGTTTTTGACTGCAACAGTCATCAAATCCATCTTCTCATGCATCTGCTCCAACAAAGCACTTGTCTTGCAAAAAGCAAGCACCAAAGCTTCTTCTAAACACATTTTTTATTCAAGGTCAGAGACTGGTCCCACGATCCTAATCTCCCAACTGTGAAATTCCCAAATCGACTGCAGCAACAATTTAACAAGCTCCCTCTAGAGGAGACAATTTCTATTTGTATCCATCTTTTAAAAGCAAGTCCAACAAAGGAAAATTACTTTCATTTTTCAAATATTTTGTTTCGTTTGAATGCAAAAGGCAACATTGGAATCAATTTGTTTCTCTCTTTTTTTTAGCTATCTGTCAAAGACGTTCCCTTCACAGTCAATGAACATCCCCAAAAGTTTCTGTCTCTGACACCCCGTTCCCAGGTTTGAGACGGTGGAAATTTATCTTTCTTTACTCTCTCTCCTGCAGGCTTGAACAGTCAAAGCCCCCCCCCCCTTTCTCCTGCTTCCAAGGGGGGTTTTGGTGGTTATAAATGAAGGAAATTTAGACCTTTATATACGACTTTCCAGACTTTAGCTTGCAAGGTTTTTGCTTCAGTCTATTTACAAAAGCGGAAGGCGGACTTCCTGTTTTGAACCTTCCCGCTTCGGTGCCAAATTAAAATGTTTCTTAATCCAATTTTCCATTTCTACTCACGGGTACTTGTTTAGAGTCCAATTGTCCACAGGAAAAAGTCAGCGCTCTCCGGCAACGGCTGTGCGGCTTCACTCCGTAAAAGTAGCGGTTGATTCAAAACACGGCGCTGCTCACCCCACGTCGCTTCGGATCCCCGAAAAAGGGTTTCCCTGCGAGTAGGGGAGGTGCTCCTGGTGTCAGCCGAATCCCACGTTCCCAGGCTTTGTCCGCCTGGGATTTTTGAGGGGTCTCCGCCTTCACCGCGGCGGCAAGACCCGATTTTTGCAGAGCGGGTTCCTCCCGGTCAGATGAACTCCACCATTGCCGATGGCGCTAACCCGGAAGTAAAAAACAGAAGCATATCTTAAGAGGCAAAGGTAGGGTAATCACGGTACTATGCTACCTTTCGAGAGGATCTCATTCTTTTGTGATTTAATCTCTGCTAGCAATTTGTGTGTATATGCAGTCATTTGTGATTTAATTTCTGCTAGCAATTTGTGTGTATATGCAGTCATTTGTGATTTAATCTGCTAGCAATTTGTGTGTATATGCAGTATATCTGCAATCATTTGCAGATAAATAATAGATAATAATAGGGAAAACTGGGAAGGACTGTCCTACAGTTTATTCAAAAGGTCAATCAACTTCCAAATGCAGCCCAACAAAGCCCCCTTTCACAGTGAATATTCTGCAGAAAGAATTTAAAACAGAAGCATATCTTAAGAGGCAAAGGTAGGATAATCACGGTAATATGCTACCTTTCGAGAGGATCTCATTCTTTTGTGATTTCATCTCTGCTAGCAATTTGTGTGTATATGCTACAATCCATTTAGCCCTGGAGGAGAGCCAGCATCTGGTACATATTTTTTTTTAATGTGTTTGTAAGCTTTCTGTTTGTGTGAATGATTTCAGATGCCAGATCATCACCTGTGTTACCTTGTTGTTAATGTACTTCATCTTTGTGTCAGTGTCAAAAAAAAAATTTTAAAAAATGCAATGCTTGCAAAATATGATGCGTAAAATGATGTCACGAATGATTCGGCCCCAGATTATAGCACTGACACGAGAATACCAGCCAGTGCCTTGGGACGAGCTGTAAGGCTGTCCAAAAGAAGAGGAGGGAATGAAGGAATGGGTTTCTGTGTAGTAAGTTTAAAAACTGACTCAACCCCCCCCCTTTGTTCTTTCAAAAGAGAGCACTTTTAAATGCATAAAACTTGAACTGTTGAGCAAAACCATAATAAGGACACAACTGCATAAACAGTTCTGTCCTTTATCAGGACAGGCAAGGGATGGCCTTGGCTTCCCAGGGGAACAACGAAAACATGTCAGAACTTTATTTTATGTGCTGACCACAAAATACGCACAAGACCAATGTCCGGGGAAAACGCCAAAAGCGTGTTTCCGGAGATTATGACGTCTTCCCAGATAAGAGTAGGAAGAGGAAGATCCTTTTATGGTCAGAAGTACAGGAAGGAAGATCCTTTTATGGTTGAGAGTACCAGAGCAGGAACATATGTGATGTCAACCTGCGTATACAAGTTGACGTGGCTGGGGAAGGGGGAGAGGATGCCTGGAGGGTATATATACTGCATGAAACTTGTCATTTCTTTGGACTTGCTGTGGACTCACCACGCAAGTGCCTTCTGCTATTCGGAGAGCAGAATAAACTCTTTCTTTGAACCAACCTCGGTGTCATTTTGACTTCCTCCTGTCCCGGAGCAACGCAGACCCAATCGGTGAACTCCAATAAGGCTACAATATATTTTTTTTAAAGACATCCAGTCTGGAGTTTTTGTACTTCTCTCCTTACAATAATAGGGTATGGTGAGTGAACATGTTTGAATATTTTTTTAAAGAAATTGAAACTTTGTGATTTATATTTTGCAATTCATTTTATTTGCCACTATGTATGCAATCAGTGAGGCCTCCACTGTAGACCTCAAACCAAAGCTCTCTTTTTTGTCAGTTTCTGTGCCGCTGCTGGCACAGATCTTGTGAGAATCTCAATAGCTGATATTACATAACCAGTGTTACTGCACACAGAATATGGGGTTGGGGGAAAAAGCTTTATAAAATCAGTGGTACTTTGGCCATCTACAACTACTTTGAAGCAGTGTTCAAAACATAATGTAAAAGGGTATTACATTGACCATGCAATAAGGTAAGTTAAAATAGAATTCATTCATTTAAACTCAAATGATCACCCACACTTCTAAACTGTGAAGACTCATTGAAGAATGTGAATATTTTAATCAAGCTGATTTGAAGGACGTATTAAGACTTTGCATTTACACATACTTTCAATCAATTAAATTACTTCATTGACTTGCTAATTCAGTTTCCATTGGCTCAAGAAAGGTTTTGCTCAGGAAGCCAGCTTTCTCTTGCATCTGTCTTTTTTTCCCTTTCCGAGTAATGGTGCTCCATCAGCTTCAGTACTGAAGGATGCTATTTAGAGAAGGATGTCCACATTTCATGGGTTGAAATGTGGCCTGGCCTCTGGGCTATTTTCAAAGCAGGTTATTTTGCTGGAAATAAAGAATGGAATATACATGCATCTTTTTCAGTGGATTTCTGTGTAGCTCAGTCTGCCTTAAATTGAGAAGGGCAATGCCAACTACTAAGCAGTTATGAAACAATCTACAAAGGGTAATAAGGCTAGTGTTTAATTGCTGTGAAAGATCCTAGCTGTGGAAAGCCACGGGGAAGTCCAGCCTATCAATCTTGGTGGAAAGTCAGAATATTTCAGCTTTATTGTGCAGCGGCAGCACATCTGCTTACAAACTTTCAGGTGCTGCTGCTGGTGGGTGTCTTTAAAAGCAACGTAATCTCTCCCTGGCACTGCAGGCTTCATTTGAATTTATATATAACCTGGTCTTGGGGTGCAACATGAAACTTCTGTCTGTTGGGCAATTCCATGTTACAGGTGTGTCTGCTAAAATCTGGTCTCATATACTTACTCCTTAAGATCTATTAGCGCTTAAGTGCATGTATTTCCAAAGAATTTTTTGTGAATGTGCATTTTTAGATAAGATTAAATGATTTACAAAATAAACAGTTTTCTTTGTAGAAAGAAAAAGGTGCCTGGTGTAAAAGCATATTATCTGAGCACATCTTTTTGCAATCATGAGAAAAAAAATTCCCCTGCTTACAGGCTGAAATGGTTGACCGCTAAACCAAGGACTAGGTAATTTTGTCCACTTCACCTCCTTTTCTTAGGTCCTTTCTAAATTCTTCAGTCCCAACATCATTATTATTTTTTTCCCCTTCTCATCCTCTCTCTCTCTCTCTCTCTCTCTCTCTCTCTCTCTCTCTCTCTTTTTTGACACTGACGCAAAGATGAAGTACCGTATTTTTCGCACCATAGGACGCACTTTTTCCCTCCTAAAAAGCAAGGGAAAATGTGTGTGCGTCCTATGGAGCGAATGCAGGGGGGAGGCAGGCGGCAAAAGCCCTCAAGAGCCGCACACAAGCTTCGTGCGCTCTTGCGGGCTTTTCTCCAGGAGGGAGAAGGGACTGACTGGCTGTAGCAGTCCCTTCTCCCTCCTGGGGGAAAAGCCCCCAAGAGCGGCGCCCTCTTTAAAGGCTGTGCGGCTCCAGCCGCACCGCCCCTTTAAAGAGCGTGCGGCTTCTGCGGGAGGTGGGGGAAGCTGCAGCAGATTCCCTCCTCCCGGGCTCCCTTTGAGGCGGCAATGTGGGAGGGGAGCAGCTTACACTCGTGTAAGCAGCTCCTCTCCCACTTTCCTCCTTCAAAGCAACTACGGAGGAGGGAAGGAAGAGGACCATGGATCCTCCGCTGCTGGAGGCTTCAGCAGATTCCCCCCTCCGTGATTGCTTTGAAGCAGGAAAGTGGGAGGGGGGCAGCTTACACTCGTGTAAGCAGCTCCTCTCCCACTTTCCTCCTTCAAAGCAACTACGGAGGAGGGAAAGAAGAGGACCATGGATCCTCCGCTGCTGGAGGCTTCAGCAGATTCCCCCCTCCGTGATTGCTTTGAAGCAGGAAAGTGGGAGGGGGGCAGCTTACACTCGTGTAAGCAGCTCCTCTCCCACTTTCCTCCTTCAAAGCAACTACGGAGGAGGGAAGGAAGAGGACCATGGATCCTCCGCTGCTGGAGGCTTCAGCAGATTCCCCCCTCCGTGATTGCTGGGAGCTTCTCTGGGCAGGAATTCCCTCAGCTTAAGTGGGGTGGGGGAAGTGTGGCAGGTAGGGGTGTACCTACCTAGACAGTGAAGCCACATGTCTCTCCAATGAAAATTGGGAGTGGGCATTGTGTGAAGTGGCTGTGGATCTCCTGCCGCAGAAGTGTAGGACTGTATAGAGTTGGGAGGGCCACCCGAGGGTCATCTAGCCCAGCCGCCTCACAATGTAGGAATCACAGCTAAAGAACGCCAGGCAGATGGTCCCCCAACCGCTGCTTAAAAGCCTCCAGTGGTGGAGACCCCAAACACCTTCCGAGGTCATAGAATTGCAGGGTTGGAAGGGAACCCCAGGAGTCATCTAGTCCAGCCCCGGTGGACAGCAGGCGCAATCCATCCCGTTGCGCAAGACTAAAGATGCTGCGCAAGGCTAAAGAAGAAGCCAAGGCAGCGAGCGGGATGGATCGCGCTTGCTGCCTTGTCTTCTTCTTTAGCTGCACTGGAGAGGTTTAGCTCCTGGCTGGAGAGGTTGTGCGGCTATGGACCCCGCGCGCTGTCTTGGCTTCTTTGCTCTTTGGGGCTGGGGGGGGGAACCCGGGCTTCCCCCGCAGCCCCAAGAAGCTCTGGGAGAAGTGGACAGGCTGCGTGCAGCCTGTCCGTTGCTCT
The DNA here is from genome assembly GCF_964188315.1 of Podarcis muralis. Taxonomy (NCBI): domain Eukaryota; kingdom Metazoa; phylum Chordata; class Lepidosauria; order Squamata; family Lacertidae; genus Podarcis; species Podarcis muralis. The sequence goes on from NC_135674.1 coordinate 6,747,538, forward strand.
TTGGGGCTGGGGGGGGGGAATAATATTTTTTTCCTTGATTTCCCCCTCTAAAAACTAGGTGCGTCCTGTGGTCCGGTGCGTCCAATAGAGCGAAAAATACGGTACATTAACAACAAGGTAACACAGGTGATGATCTGGCATCTGAAATCATTCACACAAACAGAAAGCTTAAAAACACATAAAAAAACATGTACCAGATGCTGGCTCTCCTCCAGGGCTAAATGTGATTGTAGCATATACACACAAATTGCTAGCAGAGATTAAATCACAAAAGAATGAGATCCTCTCGAAAGGTAGCATATTACCGTGATTATCCTACCTTTGCCTCTTAAGATATGCTTCTGTTTTAAATTCTTTCTGCAGAATATTCACTGTGAAAGGGGGCTTTGTTGGGCTGCATTTGGAAGTTGATTGACCTTTTGAATAAACTGTAGGACAGTCCTTCCCAGTTTTCCCTATTATTATCTATTATTTATCTGCAAATGATTTAATCTTGATATACATATTCACGTACTTAATTGACTTGGGACAGTGGTTCAGTTATAATTATGGTACAACAATAAGTTAAGTGCTACCTGCTGTATGGCTGAATTTTCTTATAAGAAAACATCTGATGACAGTCAGAAAGGGTATTCCTATTAAACCGGAGGAATAAGCAACTCATGCTGACTAAATATAAGCTCATTTCTGCATCTGTATATATCACACACAGAAGGAGACAGAGTGCAACTCAACTTTTTGCACATCTATTTAATTCAATCCTATGCAGAGCAGATGGGGGGGGGGGGGTTGAGAGAGCAGGTACCAAGACACCGCTTAGGGGAAAGGTTCCTGCTTGTTCCTTTTCATAATGTGAAACTAAATATCTGACCTAGAGCACTTAGGAACATTTTAGGGAACACCACCATGTCGTAGAAGGCTACGAAAGCATATGACATCAGCAGCCCTGATAAGAAGAAGTGCCTGATAACTTTCATATTTGAAACCACAAAGAAAGGCACACACCACAAACGAACGAATACAGGCAGTGGGGCCTTCACCTACTTCAAAATGTGGCATCTGATTCCTCCTGCATTTTGGGTCCTGCTTGCGTATGCTACAGAGGATGTAAACAAATCTTACACTAGAGAAAAGCTCTGTAGCTTTTGTGTATCACTGTAGCTTTGTGTACACTGTATCTTAAGTGTATTCGGCTGAAGGACAAACTTGCTTGGTGTTATTTGCTTTATGAATTAAGGTCCCAGTTTCCCAATACACACATTTGCTATTTCACCCCAACACTCTTCCTAAATGGATTCACACATTCATGCATTCAGTTGGGCCAGTGAGTGTTCACATCATCCTGTTTTACTTAGCATGTTGGTTTGAAAACCCAAGTTCCACTTTCTCTGCACTTCCTGCAAGATTGTATAGTTGAAGGAAAGAGCCTCTAATAGAGCTTTTGTTTGCTTTTGAAGCTGTAGACATTATTAACACACAAATATTGGGTCGGATCTACCCACTAGTCCTCTAGTGTGTGTGTGGGGGGGGGTAATTGTATCAATAAGCATTGAGGTATTTGTCTATCAACATCTTAATTCTGCTGTCACTAATGCATTTGACAACTTTGGAGGTTCAATCAACACAAAGAGCTTCAATATCTCCCTTTCTCATATAAGATGTTTGTTTTGGAATACTTTCCACAGCCTAATGTGAACAGGGAGATAAAAATTATTTTGCCTAAGACCTCTCCTGGCATGTACACTCAGAGCCATCTCAATTTTCAATTAATAGATGTCCAAGGAGTATCTTTCATGGGAGGGACATACTTAAAAAAAAGCACAAACAACATTCCAGGTCCCTATTCTTGCTGTTAATTTATGGATGGTTAGCTGTCCAGCCAGCCAAAAAGAGGGCTGTTCTATAATATATTACCGTATTTTTCGCTCTATAAGACGCACCAGACCACAAGACGCACCTAGTTTTTGGAGGAGGAAAAGAAGAAGAAAAAAATTCTGAATCTCAGAAGCCAGAACAGCAAAAGGGATCGCTACACAGTGAAAGCAGCAATCCCTCTTGATGTTCTGGCTTCTGGGATAGCTGCGCAGCCTGCATTCACTCCATAAGACGCACACACATTTCCCCTTACTTTTTAGGAGGGGAAAAGTGAGTCTTATAGAGCAAAAAATACGGTATATTCTTAATTCTTAATTCAGAATTCTTTAAAAGCTGGTTTTACTCATGAAAACCTCAACCAAGAATCTGATTGCATTTTAACAGCACATGCAAGACTTTGACACCAGTGTGTCACTGGTCACACACACCCTTTATGCAATTCAGCTTTTACTATATTTAGTAAACTCTCAATAATAGCATTTAAATAGCATTTAAATATATTAATTTCATTAATACTAAACAACATAAACAATCAACCGTCTTTACAACCCATTACCCAACTTTTCTCCTGTTCCAACATTCTCACTTCTTTCCTCTCACACCTTCTTTTCTACTTCCCTCTACCTTCTCCCGCCCAGACCACTACTTCACCTTCTGCATAACATTTGGGACACAATTGTTCATCCCTTTTACAAATAGAAATTATACACATCAGAAGAAAGTGCAAAAATCAATTTTGGTATCAAATAGTGTTACTCATCCTTATTTTAAACTGAGCTGAGATTTATAATAAAATCTAACTTGCACACCCCTTTAAGTTTTAAAAACTTACGGGGGGGGGGCGGTTGGCATGCTATGCAATATTTGGTTATTTGTCATTTTCCTGAGTGTTCTCTGGCCCCATTTTAACCTGGTTTCCAGACTCCACCAAGGGTTGCATAGCGTCTTTGTTTCTTTGTTAAACACAGACACTGAAAGGGGGATGATTTACTGCTTTGTCCCCCGTAACCCTCTCACTTCTCTTCGTCAGTGGCTCTGAGCACCAACGTCTCATCCACTCAAAACATTCACTGGAGTGTCCCCATACACAAATAAATACCATACATACAAACCCCATACACATACAAACCCCATGCACCTCCCCAATCCCCTTTACCCACAAACTTCCCAAAGCCAGTGGCAATTACTGCTCTTCTACCGGCAAACCAGCGGCACACTACTGCTCTCTACTGGCTAAACCCAGCGGCTTTCTTCCGTCTCTGCTGCGTCTCCACTCAGGTACGGGGTGGGGGGCTCCCCCTAGAAAATGTAGGGTGCGAGCTTGGAGCCACCGACGCCGACCGAGCTGTTCGCTGAGCAGTGACGCCCCGGTCCTTTGTCCTGTCCTCAGAGAACGCGGATTCCCGGCCAATGCACCAAGAAATGTAGCCTTATTGGAGTTCACCAATTGGGTCTGCATTGGTCCGGGACAGGAGGAAGGAAGTCAAAATGACACCGAGGTTGGTTCAAAGAAAGAGTTTATTCTGCTCTCCAGATAGCAGAAGGCACTTGCGTGGTGAGTCCACAGCAAGTCCAAAGAAATGACAAGTTTCATGCAGTATATATACCCTCCAGGCATCCTCTCCCCCTTCCCCAGCCACGTCAACTTGTATACGCAGGTTGACATCACATATATTCCTGCTCTGGTACTCTCAACCATAAAAGGATCTTCCTTCCTGTACTTCTGACCATAAAAGGATCTTCCTCTTCCTACTCTTATCTGGGAAGACGTCATAATCTCCGGGAACACGCTTTTGGCGTTTTTCCCGGACATTGGTCTTGTGCGTATTTTGTGGTCAGCACATAAGATAAAGTTCTGACATGTTTTCGTTGTTCCCCTGGGAAGCCAAGGCCATCCCTTGCCTGTCCTGATAAAGGACAGAACTGTTTATGCAGTTGTGTCCTTATGGTTTTGCTCAACAGTTCAAGTTTTATGCATTTAAAAGTGCTCTCTTTTGAAAGAACAAAGGGGGGGGGGGTTGAGTCAGTTTTTAAACTTACTACACAGAAACCCATTCCTTCAATATGAACTAAAAACTAAATTTGCTTGACGCGGTGCCCCGAAAAAACCTCATATCAAGCGTTCTGATGACCTGGTGTTCCAGTGGATGCCTTTTGGCGACTCCCCCACTCCCTGGTAAGCTCGTAAAGAGCCCCGAGAGCGAGTGAGTTTGGAGACGTGGCATAGCGGAAACGACTCACTTCCTTCACAGCGCGAAGCTCTGAGTTTGGCGATCGTGAGCGGCCAATTCCTCCAAAAAAAGGACAAAAAAAATTGGAACTGTGAGTAAAAGGAAAAGTTTAAATCAGGCTATTTTTGGGGACAAAAAGGGATTTAAAAATGGAGGTCGATCCCTTTTGCTGAACTAAAGGAGAATTGGTTATGAGGACCAAAGCCTTAAGTGGGAAAAAGACTGTTAGAAAGTTTGCAAGCAAACCTCAAAGCCCCTCTTCTGCGGGGGGGGGGGGGGATGTTTGGACTTTAAGAACCCTGCGAGACTGAGTATTAAATTAAAGAGGCTCCTTCATTCTGTAGCGGACCTCCCGGTACGAAAGGCTAAATTCCATTGTGACGTCACAATGAGAGAGGAAACATTCAACTTTCGTTTCAATTGAATTGCATCTTGCTGCCGTCTGGACTTGTTTTTAAGTAGCAAAAAGTATCTGTTACCTCCAGAATTGCCTTTTAAATATCAAAAGGGACTGAGAAAAAATTCTTTTGCAGCCTGCCTCTCAGTAATAAAGAACTGGGAGGCTGCTGGCTGCCTGCAACTGACTCCTGTGGGACTGTGGTGGGAACCTGTTTTTCTCCTCTCTCCCGCTTATTGTCAGATTGACCTTGAAATTCTTGAGCAACTATGAGTGTTGATAAAAACAGACAAGGGAGCGGTAAGGCGAAGCTCTAGAAGTGCAGCCTTTGAGGATAGTGTAATGCAACTGTTGTCTGAAATTAAAGATGATATAAAACGTAATTCTCAGGGCATTGAAAAACTGAATAAAAAATTTGAAGACTTGAGAGTGGAACTGAAAGGTGAAGACTGAGGTCACAAGTCATGAGACAAGGTTGACACAGCTTGAGACCGTTAGAGTGACTGATTTGGAAGGACTACATTATGAAAATGAAAATTCGATTGTATTTCTTCAGATGAGGGAACGGGAATCTCATTTAAGATTGAGATGTGTGCCTCAATTGGAAGAGGATCGACTCAGGGAGTGGATGATAGATCAATTCGTGGCATGGTGGGATTTGAAAAATGACGAAATTGACTCTTGGATAGAAAAGGCCTATAGATTTGGTCCCCAAAAAGATTCAAAAATTACCTATGACTGTATAGTGGTCTTTAAGACCAAAGAACAAAGAGATACTATTTTGGGACTGCACTACAAAATAGGGTTAAAAATTCAGGATAAAGCCATTGTCCTTTTTAAAGAGATTCCTAAACACTTTCTGAGCCTGAGATCCAATTACACAGATTTGACAACCATTCTGAGGAGGAAAAATATTTTCTTCAGGTGGGAATTCCCGGAGGGTCTCTCCTTCAAATTTGGAGGAAGAAAGCAAAGAATTAAGACTGTTGGATAGGGGCTTCCAGAGCAGCACGCTGACGAGACGGGTGGGAATCTGCGCTCCTGCAAACTCGAGGCAGACCCGGTGAGAGAGAAACGAGGGGCAAGGTCTAAGTCACCTCAACCTCAGGGGGGGATCCTGAGGGCTGAAGCCTAAGGCAGCGCGAATAGAGGTCTCCCAGTATTAAAAACTAAAGACGCAGGGAGGACCTCTGCGCAAAGAGGCTAAACCACTCTCCGGTGCTAATGCCCCAATACCCCGGCGTGGCAGCGCTGAACTCTTCAAAGAAAGGAGACTGTTAAAAGCAAAACGTCTCCCCTGAGTACAAGAACAGGAAAAAACTGAAACCAATAGCCCCCATAAGACAAAGTGGGGAAAGGGAAAGGGAGAGTTCGATTAAAAAGTGGACAGAAGGTTTTAAGAAAGACTGGCAATTGACCCAAATATAAATGACTCCAAAATAATGTAAAATAAGACTGCTGACAGCAAGAAAGTTTGGAGACTAAAATTAACACACCTGTGTCCGAGTGAGGAATGTTAAAAGTAACATGGAGGGCCACCACTGATGGAAACTAAAGGGAACACAGACAGGAAGAGACACCAAAGAGGAAACTTTGAAGTATTAGAGAGGAATATAGGAGAGGGAGGAATTGAAGGAGAAAACAGTGACACGTGTGGCTGACATAGGAACAGGCACAAGTGGAAAAAATACAAGTTGAGACAATAGCACCATCTATTGGACACAAATAAAAAAGACGAAAATAGACATTAAAAAGGAGACCAAATAAAGAACAGACAATCTGAAATAAAGATTTTAATGTTATTTGTGACAAAATTACAGCTCTCTTCTCTTCCCAACTAAATAACTTGGAGGAAAATACCAAACTATTTTTATAAATAAATGGACATATAAATATCTAAACTAAGGGAATTCCCTGAAACGAAAAATGCTGAGGGATCAGAAGGAAAAGAAAGGATTAAAGAAAGAATAGAAAGTACAACAGCTTGATGGGATCAAAGAAAACACCAACTCTAAGTGGTGCCAACACATTTCAAAATCACCCAAGGAGAATATCCATAGTAGAAAGGGAAAACAACATGGATATGAAAGAAATTCTAGCAGTGATGGAAAGAATGGAAAAAAACCCTAGGGGAAAAAATAACATCACTTGATTGGAATATAAAAACGCGAGATGAAAAGATGGAAAGGATGGGTGCTAAAATAGAAAAAAACTCAAAGGTAATAATGGACCTTTCAACTCAAGTAAATCAACTGACAGTCAAGCACCAAAATTTAGAAACAATAGTACAGGAGACTAAAATAAAGATACAGAAACAGGATGAAAGTATGAAAAAGAATCAACAAGATCAGAAAGAAATGAAACGGTATCAAGAAAGGAATAAAGAAGAAATAGACGAATTGAGAAAGATACAAGAAGACATTTGGGATTCTCTTGCCATCTTGGAGATGAAGCAACGAGAAATGGTTCTCCGTTTGCACGGCGTTAAAGAAAGCCAGGACGAATATATATCTACGAAATTGATAAAAGCAATGGCTGGGAGTTCAAGAACAGGAGATGATACTGGACATTGAAAAAATATTCAGAATAAGAGTGAACAAAACTAAGACAAGAAAAGGACCTGGAGATTGCTTGATATTCCTGATTTCAAGACTGCTTAGAGACAAACTTTTGCTGAAAGGCAGGACAGACCCACTTTGCATAGAGGGGAGCTACGTAGAGTTTATGAGAGAGATCCCAACACGTTTGTTGAGGAGCAGAGACAACTACAGTTTTATTACCTCAGTGTTAAAGAAAAACAAAATAAGGTTCAAATGGGAATTCCCAGAGGGATTGTCATTTACCTACAAAGACAGGAGAAGATATTTTAGATTGGTAGAAGATTGGGAGGAGTTTGGAGGAGAAAAGTTGATAGAGTGAAGAGAGAAAAATAATACTGAGATTTTTATCATAATTGATGTGATTGACGGACGTTGGATCTCTCCTGGCTGCAATCGTACAATATTAGTTAAAGAGTGACTATTTTATGTTAATAAAGGAATATGTTATTGAAATGTATTTCATGGAATGTAAATGATTTAAATTGCAAACTTAAAAGAAATAGAGTAGAATGTATATTAAAGAGGAAAAAATGGGATGTCATATGTTTGCAAGAAACACATATATCCAAAAACCATGTAAGGGTGTTAAAGAATACAAGATTAGGACAATAATTTATAGCGTCTGGAACAGAAAGAAAGAGGGGAGTGGTTCTGTATATAAATGCAATGTTGAAGTCTCAAGTGTTGTTTCAAGATGTGGAAGGTAGAATTTTAGGAGTAGAAATACAAACAAAAGAAGGGAAAATTATAGTGGTGGGTATATATGCTCCGAACAATAGAAAGGAGGAATTCTTTAAAAATTTAGAAGAGAGATTGTGGGATTATGTGGATGAAAACATAGTAATCATGGGGGATCTAAACAGGGTGACATCTATAGAAACGGACAGAACACAAAGAGACAGAATGTCAAATTCAGGTAGATTACCACTTCCTTTCTTTCACTTAACTGAAAATTTTAATTTATATGATGCTTGGAGAACAAAAAACCCAAGTGTTAAGGATATAACTCATTATTCAGAGGCCCAAAAATCTGGGGGACGAATTGATGCAATTTGGCTATCAACGAAATTGATGTTGAACCTGGATAAAGCAGAAATATTGAACAGATCAATATCACACCACAATCTGGTATCAGTCCATATGAAATTTAAGAGTCATACTATGGGAAGGTGGAGAATGAACGAGGAGATATGGAGAGATGAACAATGGGTAAAAAAAGCAAAGGAAACATTGAAAGAATTCTTTGAAATAAAAGAGAAACAAGATACGGATAAGAAAATAATTTGGGAGGCGAGTAAAGCTTATATGAGAGGATATGTAATACAGCAAATGGGGAAGATAAAGAGAAATAAAGAAAACAATATTATGGAAGTAAATAAACAAATAAGAGAGAAAGAAAAAGAATTAGTAAAGAACCCTAAGAACGAAGATACTCTCCAACATATAAAGAATTTACAAGCCCATTTATCTAACCAATCAAATAGAGAAGTTCAGAAAAAATCATTTGGACAAAGCAATGATATTTTGAACAGGCAAATAAACCGGGCAGAATGTTAGCATGGCTCATTAAAGAAAGACAGAAAGAGTAATAAATAGAATTATAGATGAGGAAAGAGAAATTACTGAACCAGAACAGATTAAAGATAGATTTATAAAATTTTATAAAAATCTATATAAAGCAGAATTGAAAGAAGAAAAGAAAATTCAAAAATATTTGTCAGAGAATGGTCTGCCAGAAATTAAAGAAGAGGAATATTGCAGCTTAAATTCAAATATTGAATTAGAAGAGATAAAAAAAGTGATTAAAAGCATGAAGGAAGGGAAATCACCAGGGCCGGATGGTATCTCAGTAACATACTATAAAAAACTAGAAGAAATAATAGCTCCCACATTACAATCAATTATGAATGAAATACTAGATAAAGGAGAAGTACCCAACTCCTGGCAGGAAGTATTAATAACTCTTCTCCCAAAACAAGGTGCAGATCTAAAACAAATAAAAAATTACAGGCCAATATCCTTACTAAATATAGACTACAAAATATTTACAGACTTCCTAGCAAGTAGAATGAAAATTATGCTAAAAAGAATAATAAAAAAAGATCAAGGGGGGGTTTTGCCAGAGAGGCAAATAAAGGACAATACTAGAGTTATTATAGACCTGCTGGAATATGATATGAGACTGAGCAAAAAAATAGCAATGCTGCTGGTAGACACCGAAAAGGCATTTGACAGCGTCTCATGGAATTATCTAATTAAAACTTGTGAGAATTTAAAAATAGGAAAGAGAATCATGAATGGTATCCAGGCAATCTATAAAAAACAAAAAGCTAAATTAATTCTAAATAATGAAATCACAGAAGAATTTGATATTGAAAGAGGGACACGACAGGGATGCACCCTGTCACCACTCCTATTTATAACAGTATTGGAAACTTTATTAATAGCTTTAAGGAAAGATGACAAAATAAAAGGCATAAACCTTGAAACACAATGTTACAAAGTAGAAGTGTTTGCGGACAACGTAATTATAACAACTGAAACACCAAGAGAAAGCATTCAGAAAGCACTTGTAGAAATGAAGGAATTCGGTGAGGTATCAGGATTTAAATTGAATAAGGATAAATCAAAATTACTAACAAAAAATATGGGTGAGAAAGATAAAAGGGATCTAGAAAAAATAACAGGATTAAAAATAGAAATCAAGGTAAATTATTTAGGTGTATGGATCACGAACAAAAATACAAATTTATTTAAGGACAATTACGTCAAAAAATGGAAAGAATTTAAAGGTAATAAAGAAAAATGGAATAAATTAAAACTATCACTAGGGGGGAGAATATCTATGATTAAAATGGTGATATTACAAAATATATATATATATTTCAAACGATCCTGATAATAATTGGAACAAAGTATTTTACAAGCTGGCAAAGACACCTCACCAATTTCATATGGCAGGGGAAGAAAGCCAGAATAAAATCAGAAGTAATGATGGGACCAAAAGAAAATGGAGGGTTTGCAGTCCCAGACTTAAGAAGATACTTTGAAGCAGTGTGTTGGAGTTGGTTGAAAAAGTGGATATTATTAAAAGATACTGATGTTCTGAAGTTAGAAGGCTGTGATAAGATATATGGTTGGCACGGATATTTATTTTACGGAAAGATACAACTACATAAAGTATTTACGAACCATTTAGTAAGAAAGGCCCTATTTGAGGTATGGGAGAGAACAAAAGAGAGAATTATAGGAAAAACACCATGGTGGACCTCCCCACTAGAGGCAACCTCAATATTAAAAAGTAATATAAAAACTATCTGGCCACCATATAGAGAGTTAGCAGAAGAAACAAACAGAAATCTTAAATTAAAAAATTATGGAGAACTCCAAACATTAGGAATAAAGTAGCTAGAATTTTTTCAATTGAAGGCAACGTATGAGAAAGATATAAAAACCAGGGGGTTTGAAAATAAAAATTTCAGAATTTGAAAGAGAAGTACTGCAAAGTAATCAAAAATACTCTCAAAAATGTACAGATTGTTAGGGAAAGCATCTTTAGAACAAGAGGTAAAAAGGGAGAATATGATAAAATAGGAACAAGATTTGGGCTATGCAATTGATCTGGAAGACTGAAAAATTTTTTGGGGAAAAAACATAAATTTTACTGCCTGCAATTTATTAAGGGAGAATTACATGAAGATCCATCACAGATGGTATTTGACCTCAGATAGATTATCAAAAATGAATAGAACAAATAGCAATAAATGCTGGAGATGTAACAAGATGAAGGGCACTCTGTACCATATGTGGTGGACATGTCCAAAGACTAAAGACTAAAACTTTCTGGGACATGATCCATGAAGAGGTGAAAAAATTGATAAAGGTCTCACACAGTAAGAGAGCAGAAGCTTACCTATTAGGAATTTTGGGAAAAGATATTCCTAAAGACAAAATCAATATAATTTTATACGCAACAACAGCAGCAAGAATATTGATAGCTACTGGAAAGGGAATAACATCCCAACAAAAAGAGAATGGCTGGGTTGGCCAAATTGACGGATTTAATAAGGCGAAAACCCAAAATTATGGTGCAGAAACAATGGGATTGTTTAAACGAGTATTTACGTAACCAGGGCTCAAATACCAAAATTTGGTTGTGTTTAGAATAACTTTGTGAAGAATATAAATGAACATAAAGTAATAGATTAGGGAACACCTTCAGGAAAGATATGAAGAACAGAGGTTAATGCGAACTAGGTATAAAAGACGTGTAGTGCAGGCGGTGGAAGTCTTTTAAACTATTTTAATCAAGATTTGTATTTTGTAACATGGAAATACACATTTGTGTGCAAGTACAGACTTAAAATGATTGTTTATGGTAAATAATTTTCTATTTTCTAATCTTTCTTTTTTCTTCTTTTCTTTTTTAAATATTGCTTGAAATATGCAAATAATTATATATATGCATATGATGGAAATCTGATTTTTTTCTTTTTTTCTCTTTTTCTTTTTTGACATTCTTGTGTTATTTAATAATAAAATAAAAAATATATAAGTCCGTTGGAGAGAAAGACAGATTTCTGCAAAAGCACTCGGTTGAACTTGGATTGGAAAGCCCACAGTGGCCAGGGGCAGGAGCATTGACCCCTTAATTCACCATTATGGCTTTGAGAATTTATTCTTCGAATGTAAATGGCTTAAATTCCCCTCAGAAAAGGAGGCAGGTTTATCATGTTTCGGCAAAGCAGAATTTGGATGTAATTTGTTTACAGGAAACACATATTACAAGATTACACAGAAAAATCTTATTGAATAAACAACTTGGTCAAGAATTTATTTCTTCAGACAAAGTGAAAAAAAGAGGAGTGGTTTTCTATGTTAAGGAAAAATGGAACCCAAAATTGATTTTTAAAGATGAGGAGGGAAGATACATCGCAGTGGAAATTACAACACAAGGCGAAAAATACTTGTTGTTTTTTTTAAATGAAAAATTATTAGATTTTTCACAATAATAACAAAAACCACAAAGCAGAATCTCACACACACACACACACACACACACACACACACACAGAAAAATACATCAATGAATGAAAGAAGAAAAAAGGAACAATAAACAGATAAACAATAACAACAAACCTAATTCTTTACTTCCTCTAGTCAATCCCTTCTGAGTTTCCTTGTAGTTGAAAGTCCTTTCTGGTCGCGGATTCTTCCAGTCAGGTCAGCTAGCTCCGAAAAGTCCATCATCTTCATCTGCCAATCTTCCACTGTTGGTAGTTCTTGTGTTTTCCAATTTTTAGCAAGTAATATTCGGGCGGCCGTTGTGGCCATACAAAAATAATTTGACATCTTTCTTGGGCAATTCCAAACCTATTATTCCAAGAAGAAAGACCTCTGGTTTCTTAATAAATGTATATTTCATTATTAATAAATGTATATTTCATTTTCAGCTGATTCCCTGGTGGCCCGCTGGAATGCGGAGTTAACCAGGGCTATTGACTGTCTGGCTCCGAAGCGCCCTCTCCGATTGCATGGAGCCCGGACAGCCCCGTGGTTTTCTTCGGAGCTGAGGGCGATGAAACAATCGCTGAGACGGCTAGAGCGTCGGTGGCAGAAAACTCACTCCGAATCTGACCGGACACAGGTTAGAGCTCAACGTCGAGCCTACCAAGTGGCGATAGCGACGGCGAAGAAGACTTTCTTCACCGCCTCTATTGCATCTGCAGAAAATAGTAGCAGGAGACTCTTTCAGGTGGTCCGCAATTTAACGGAACCACCTTTACCACCGGGGCCTTGTAAAGACCCCAAGATCTCCTGCAACGATTTTGCAAAGTTTTTTGCAGATAAAATCACTCATATTCGGAAGGAGCTAGACACCACCGTGGGAGCAGGGCTGGGGTGGAAGAGTGCTAGAGCCCTGTCTGGTCAAGTTGCATGGAATCAATTTCAATCCGTTACCCCCGAGGATGTGGACAGGCTGCTTGGACGCATGAAACCAACCACTTGTCTCCTTGATCCTTGCCCATCCTGGCTAATAAAAGCAAGCCGGGAAGGGCTGGGCGATGGGCTCTGCGGGGTGGTGAATGCTTCCCTCTGTGAGGGAACATTCCCAGATCCACTGAAAGAGGCGGTCATTAAACCGCTTCTTAAAAAACCATATTTAGACCCGGCCAGTATGGCCAACTATCGCCCAGTCTCAAATCTTCCATTCTTGGGCAAGGTGATTGAGCGTGTGGTTGCTGAACAACTCCAGGCACGCCTGGAGGATGCGGACCATTTGGATCCCTTCCAATCGGGGTTCAGGCCTCATCATGGGACTGAAACTGCCTTGGTCGCACTGGTTGATGATCTCCGGCGAGCTAGGGACAAAGGTGAGAGTTGTTTCCTAGTTCTGCTGGATCTCTCAGCGGGCCTTTCATACAATCGACCATAACATCCTTCTGGACCGTCTAGAGGGGCTGGGAGCTGGGGGCACTGTTATACAGTGGTTCCGCTCCTTCCTCCTGGGCTGTGTTCAGAAAGTGGTGGGGGGGATGAGTGTTCAGACCCTTGGGCCCTCACTTGTGGGGTGCCTCAGGGTTCCGTCCTCTCCCCCATGCTTTTTAACATCTATATGAAGCCGCTGGGAGAGATCATCAGGGGGTTTGGACTGGGTGTCCATCAATATGCAGATGATACCCAGCTCTACCTCTCTTTCAAATCAGAACCAGTGAAGGCGGTGAAGGTCCTGTGTGAGTGCCTGGAGGCGGTTGGAGGATGGATGGCGGCTAATGGATTGAAGTTGAATCCTGACAAGACAGAAGTACTGTTTTTGGGGGACAGTGGGCGGGCTGGTGTGGAGGACTCCCTGGTCCTGAATAGGGTAACTGTGCCCCTGAAGGACCAGGTGCGTAGCCTGGGAGTCATTTTGGACTCACAGCTGTCCATGGAGGCACAGGTCAATTCTGTATCCAGGGCAGCTGTCTACCAACTCCACCTGGTACGCAGGCTGAGACCCTACCTGTCCGCGGACTGTCTCGCCAGAGTGGTGCATGCTCTAGTTATCTCCCGCTTCGACTACTGCAATGCGCTCTACGTGGGGCTACCTTTGAAGGTGACTCGGAAACTACAGCTAATCCAGAATGCGGCAGCTAGACTGGTGACTGGGGGCGGCCGCCGAGACCACATAACACCGGTCTTGAAAGACCTACATTGGCTCCCAGTACGTTTCCGAGCACAATTCAAAGTGTTGGTGTTGACCTTTAAAGCCCTAAACGGCCTCGGTCCAGTATACCTGAAGGAGCGTCTCCACCCCCATCGTTCTGCCCGGACGCTGAGGTCCAGCGCCGAGGGCCTTCTGGCGGTTCCCTCATTGCGAGAAGCAAAGCTACAGGGAACCAGGCAGAGGGCCTTTTCAGTAGTGGCGCCCGCCCTGTGGAACGCCCTCCCATCAGATGTCAAAACGATAAACAACTACCTGACATTCAGAAGACATCTTAAGGGAAGTTTTTAATGTATGATATTTTAGTGTTTTTTGGTTTCTATGGAAGCCGCCCAGAGTGGCTGGGGAAACCCAGCCAGATGGGCGGGGTACAAATAATAAATTATTATTATTATTATTATTATTATTATTATTATTATTATTATTATTATTATTATTATTATTTTCAGTTCATTATAAATCTTCTCCCAGAAGTCTTTCACCTTGGGACAAGTCCACCACATATGGAAAAAAGTACCTTCTTTTTCTTTACATTTCCAACAAAGGTTATCACTATTGTGATAAATCTTTGCTAGTTTTACAGGGGTTAAATACCCTCTATACATCATCTTCATAATATTTTCCTTTAACATTGTACATGCAGTGAACTTAACCCCTTTCTTCCACAGCCTCTCCCAATCCTCCATCATTATATTATGTCCCACATCTCTTGCCCAATCAATCATAACTGATTTAATTTGTTCATCCTTTGTATTCCACTCCAACAACAAATTATACATTTTCGACATATTTTTAACTTTAGTATCTAACAACTCCGTTTCCAGTTTTGTTTTTTCTGTTGCAGAACCATTTCTCTTATCCATCTTATATAATTCATTAATTTGATAATATTGCAACCAATTCACTTTATCATTAATTTGTTCAAATTGTTTTAATTTAAAACCTTCCTCATCCTCTAACAACAAATCTGAGTACCTCAACCATTTATTTTCCATATTTAACTTTTTTGGGGCCTGTACTTCCATTGGCACAATCCGTTTTGGTGTTTTTCTTACTAAGAGATCTTTGTATCTAGTCCATACATTGTATAACGCCTTTCTAATTACATTATTCTTAAAGCCACTGTGGGCCTTTATCTGGTCATACCATAGATATGCATGCCATCCAAATCAATTATCCAGTCCCTCCAAGTCTGACACATCATCATTCTCTAATTGAATCCAATCCTTGAACCAGCAGAAGGCAGCAGCTTCAAAGTATATCTTCAGGTCTGGTAGTGAAAAACCCCCTTTTTCTTTTATATCTGCAAGTAATTTATATTTGATTCTAGTTTTTCCCCCCTGCCAGATAAATTTAGACAATGTCTTCTGCCATTCTTTAAAACATTTAACATTATCAATGATTGGTAGAGCTTGAAATAAAAACAACATATTTCGCAATACATTCATCTTAACCACCGATATTCGGCCCATCAATGAAAGTTTTAGATTTGACCATATCTCAAGATCTCTCTTGATTTCATTCCATAATTTTTCATAGTTATCTTTATACAGATTCAAATTCTTTACCGATAAATTCACACCCAAATATTTTAACTTTTTTCACAGGAACAAGGCCTGTCCTTTCAAAAAGGGGTTTTCTTTCCTCATTATCTATTTCCCCCCTAAAACTTTGGTATTGCTCTTGTTTAATTTAAATCCTGCTACCTGCCCAAATTCCTGAATCAAATCCAGTGCTTTTATTGCACTGGTTTCTGGATCCTGTAAAGTTAAAACCAAGTCATCAGCAAAGGCCTTTAATTTATATTGCTTGGATCCTACTACAATGCCTTTAACTTCCTCCTCTTTCCTCAACATATTTAACAAAACCTCCAGAACAGAAATAAATAGCAGAGGGGAAAGCGGGCACCCTTGCCTGGTTCCTTTCTCAATTCTGATTTCCTCTGAGACCACATTATTAACTATGATTTTTGCTTTTTGCTCAAAATAGATCGCATTAATACCATTTAGAAATTCCTGGCCAACCTCAATTCTTTCTAAATTTTTCATCATAAATAACCAAGAAATATTACACTGGTCAACAACAAATTTGTTGTCTGCGTTTTTTCAGTTGATTTAGGACGAATCTGATGCGCTGAATCCAAAAATCACATTGGTTTTGCTCAATCAGGTCAAGTTTTTGAGCTATGGCCACATGTCGTTTTTTAGGTTTTTGTTCACATGTACGCCTGTGTGGAGCATTTTAGAAGACGTTGGTGGGGGTAAAATGCCATGTCGAATAATTGTTTTGATTGGAAATGATTATTTTAATGACAAGAAGTATTCAGGTCCGATAGTTCTGGGTGACTATGTCGAAAAGGGATCAGTTTTAAGTCATAAAACCTCGAAATCTTCCATAAATTGGTGTGGCAAAGCATAAAGTTGGGGGATCAAAACTAAGTTAATGGGGCAGCCACCCCACGAAGTATCCTGATCTTCAATCAGCACGTCGTCCTGTAGCTCATTGTGATGAAATTCCAGTGCCTATCTTCGGAGAACTTCCTGACATTAGTGACTAAGATGCCTCCAGTGTTGAAGGACATGAAGAAGAAGAAGTGGTTCTTGAAGATGATGCTCCACATCCATTTTCCCAAAAGGAGTTGAATGATCTAGTTCGCGACCTCAGCTTGTCAAAGGACTCTGCCGAACTGTTGGCATCCAGATTGAAGGGGGAAAAACCTCCTCTCTGACAGTGCTCGCATCAGCTTCTTCTGCAACAGGCATCAAGAGTACCTCCGTTTTTTCTCAGAAGAGAAGGACTTAGTGTACTGTGCAGATATTTCACAGCTTCTGCTCAAGCTTGGTGTGCCACAGTACGAACCCAAAGATTGGAGACTGTTCATTGACAGCAGCAAGCAATCACTGAAATGTGTTCTGCTACACAACGGCAACCAGTTTGCCTCTATACCCCTGGCTCACTCGAGTACACTGAAGGAGAACTATGAAGTGGTGAAGTATGTGCTGGAGAAAATTGGTTATGATCAGCATAAGTGGTTTATTTGTGTTGACCTGAAGATGGTGAACTTTTTGTTGAAACAACAGTCTGGCTTCACCAAGTACCCATGTTTTCTGTGCATGTGGGATAGTAGGGACCGTGCTCAGCATTACACGAAGAAGGACTGGCCTGTGCGGAAGGAACTGGTGCCTTGCAAAGAAAGGAACGTCATCAGCGACCCTCTGGTGGACAGAAACAGAATACTCTTCCCACCGCTGCACATCAAGCTTGGCTTAATCAAGCAGTTCACCAAGGCTCTGGACAAGGATGGTGACTGCTTCACTTACTTGTGCCAGGCTTTTCCAGGATTGACCATGGAGAAGTTGAAAGCTGGCATCTTTGACGGTCCTCAGATCCGTCAGCTCATCAGAGATCCAGAGTTCGGAAACTCAATTAACGAAGTGGAACTGGAAGCGTGGAAGGCATTTGTTCTGGTAGTGAAGAACTTTCTTGGCAACAATAAGGCCAGAAACTACGCAGAACTTGTCAACAACATGCTGACTGCTTTCAGAAACCTGGGCTGCAACATGAGCGTCAAGATGCACTACCTATTTTCACATATGGACCGGTTTCCTGAGAACCTGGGTTCAATGAGTGACGAGCAGGGGGAGAGATTCCATCAGGACATGAAAGAGATGGAGACCAGGTATCAGGGTCGCTGGGATGCAGTCATGATGGCTGACTACTGTTGGACTCTGAAGAGAGACCTCCCTGCCGCTGAGCATTCCAGGAGTTCCAAGAAACGGAAGTTCAAGCCCTGAAGTTTGAAAAATGGTGAAGCAACATGCAATTTACGTGTACTTACCGTTATCAATGCCCACCATTCAGTTTACAGTAAACCTGACCTGATGGAGAGAAATGGATGCCATTTCCTGATTCAGCAGTGCAAAAATACCCTAAATCAGTTGTAGAAATTTAGACAACATTCAAAAAGTAAAAAATCGTTGCCCAGTGTTATTAAAGGCTTTTTCAGCATCAATAAACATTAACATTGCTTTACAGTTTTTTTTTCGCTTCCAGTCTTTCTAATATATCAATTATATTTCTAATGTTATCTTTCATATGTCTCCCAGGCAGAAATCCTGCCTGGTCCTTATGTATATAATCTGATAGAACCTTTTTCAATATGTTGGCCAAAATATTTGCAAAAGTTTTATAGTCCACATTAAGTAATGAGATTGGTCTATAGTTTTTTTACATCAGATCTATCCTGATCTGTTTTTGGAAACAGAGTAATAAATGCATCTTTCCATGTTTCGGGAGCTTTGTCCCCTCTTAGAATCTTATTGCACACATCTGCCAATGGTTGAATTAACCAATCTTTCAATATTTTATAGTATTTTGCAGAAAGACCATCTGGTCCCAGGGCTTTGCCTAACAGCATCTTATTTATTGCCATCTCAACCTCCTGTCTTGTAATCATGCCATTTAGTAGGAACCTTTTATCCTCGGGAATTTTCTGCATTTTGTTTGCCTCAAGAAATTGCTCAATTTTATCCTTCTCTTCTTTACCTTTTTTATACAGCTGTTTAAAGTATTTCTGAAAACATTTTCTTATATCTGCAGGGTTTTCCATATATTTTCCATCAGATACAATATTTGTAATAGTGCTTTGCTTCTGTCTCTTTTTTAATTGCCAGGCCAACAATTTCCCACATTTATTTGCAGATTCAAAATTTCTCTGTTTCATCATTTTAATTTTCCATTCTATTTCCTGGTTAATAATTTGAGAAAATTGAATATGCAATGCTTTCATTTGTTTTGGAATCTGTTGACTCTTTGGCATTAATCTTAAACTCTTCTCTTTGTCTTTTATTTGAGTCAGAATTTTCTATTTTTTCTCATTCTGTATCTTTTTCTTTATTGAATTCTGTTGTATGAGGAAGCCTCTCATTACTGCCTTACTTGCATCCCAAATGACTCTTGTTTCTTCCTCTGTATTCATATTTAGTTCAAAATAATCTTTTAGAGTCTTTTGGGCCTTACTAATCGGCTGTTCATTCCTCAACAACTCATCATTCATCCTCCATCTAAAGGAGCCCTGCAGGTATAATTTCATCTCCAAAAACACTGCATTATGATCTGGGCAAGTCTTAGGGCAAATTTCTGTTTTAGTGACCCTAGGAATCAAGTCTCTGGATATCCATAAATAAGTGGTTCTCAAGAAAGATTGATTTGAATTTGAGAAAAAAGTATAGTCTCTCTCCATTGGATTTCGTAGCCTCCATATGTCCGACAAATCGTATTTATCAGTCATATCAAAGAAAATCTTTGGTAATCTGCTGGAATTTGGATTTTTCTGTCCCTGTGTTTTATCCATTAATGTTGATGCTACTCCACTCAAATCTCCCATTAAAATCAATTTGTAATCCATGAGTTTTAAGTCCAGATTCTTAAAGAATTCCACTTTACCGTCATTTGGTGCATAAATTCCCAGCAAAAGAAATTTATCGCCTTGTGCCGTAATTTCACCTGCAATGTACCTCCCTTCCTCATCTTTAAACAGCAATTTGGGGTTCCATTTTTCTTTAACATAAAAAACCACACCTCTTTTTTTTTTTTTACTTTGTCGGATGAAATAAATTCCTGCTCAAGTTTCTTATTTTGGAGAATATGACGTCTTATAACATGTGCTTTTTGTAAACAGATTATATCCAAATTCTGCCTTGCCAATACATAAACTTAATTTCTTTTCCGACGTGAATTTAATCCATTTACATTCCAGGAGTAAAATTTCAAAAGCATCCTGATTTATTAGGGGCCGCCTGCCCCTGCCCCCAATGAAGGAGAACTTTCCAGTCCAAGCTCTTTTGCGTTTTTCTCCAGAAATCTTTCTGGGAATCTATGCACCCAATGATGGCAAAGCAGAATTCTTTAAGAACTTGGAAACAAGTCTTTTGGAACATTTGGATTATAAATTAATTTTAATGGGAGATTTTAATGGAGTGGCATCTACTTTAATGGATAGAACTCAGAGACAGAAAATATTGAATGCTTGCAGACTACCTAAGCCTTTTTAAAAAAATAATTGATAAATTCGATCTGTCAGACATATGGAGAGTCAGAAATCTGACTGAAAATGACTTTACATTCTATGCAGATGCAAACCCATTATTCTCGAGAATTGATTATTTATGGCTATCCAGAGACTTGGTTCTTAAAGTATCAAAAGTCGAAATTTGCCCTAAAACCTGTTCAGATCATAATGCCATTTTTATGGAAGTTAAAATGTCCTTACAGGGATCTTTCAGATGGAGAATGAATGATGATTTGTTGAGGAGTGAACAAATTGTAAATAAGGCCCCATAGCCCTAAAGGACTATTTTGTGATTAATATGAACCAGGAAATGGAAACAAGGGTTATTTGGGATGCTAGCAAAGCAGTAGTGAGAGGTTTTCTCATTCAACAAAATTCAATCAGGAGAAAGATATAGAATGAAAATAAGATAAAATTTTGGACCAACTAAAGGATAAAGAGAAGATCCTTAGAGGCAATCCAAATAATTTGCAGATACAAAAGGAAATCAAAGCTTTACAGACCCATTATTCACAGATTATCAACCAAGAAATAGAATGGAAATTAAGAATGATGAGACAAAGGAATTTTGAATCTGCAAATAAATGCGGGAAGCTTTTAGCTTGGCAATTAAAAAAGAGGCAAAAACAAAGTACTATCACAAATATTGTATCAGAAGGAAAGTCTGTAGAGAACCCTGTGGACATAAGAAGATGCTTTCAGAAATACTACAAATAACTGTATAAAAAGGGTAAAGAAGATAAAGCTAAAATTGAGCAATTTATTAGAACTAATGGTTTGCAGAAGATACCAGAAGGTAAAGGATCCTATTAAATGGACTAATTACAAGACAGGAGGCTGAAAACGCAATAAATTTAATGCAATTGGCAAGGCCCCGGGACCAGATGGTTTATCAGCAAAATATTATAAGACTTTGAAAGACTGGCTTATTCAGCCATTGTTAGAAGTTTGCAATAAGATTATAGGAGGGGACAAAGCACCCAAAACCTGGAAGGAAGCTTATATTACTCCGATTCCAAAACAAGATCAAGATAGATTGAATGTTAAAAATTATAGACCAATTTCACTACTTAACGTGGATTACAAAATTTTTGCCAATATATTGGCCAATAGGCTCAAGAAGGTCTTGTCACAATATATACATAAGGACCAGACAGGTTTTCTGCCTGGAAGACACATGAAGGATAATATCAGGAATATAGTAGATATTTTGGAAAAATTGGAGGCAAGAAAAAATTGTAAAGCAATGTTAATGTTTATTGATGTGGAGAAGGCCTTTGCTAATGTATCTTGGAATTTTATGACACAAAATTTAGAAAGTATTGGGGTTGGTCAGGAGTTCTTAAATGGTATCAATGTGATCTACTATGAACAAAAAGCTAAAATTATTGTAAATAATGTGGTGATGATTTGGTGTTGACACTTCAAGATCCAGACTCCAGTGCAATAAAAGCACTGGAGATGATACAGGAGTTCAGGCAGGTAACAGGATTTAAGTTAAATAAGAGCAAAACCAAAGTATTAGAGAAAAATCTGGACAATGAAGAAAGGAAATTATTACAAGAAATGACGGGCCTAGTCTTTGTGAAAAAGGTCAAATATCTGGGGGTTAATTTGTTGGTGAAAAATTTGAACTTATATAAAGATAATTATGAGAAATTATGGAATGAAATTAAAAGAGATCTGGAGATTTGGTCGAATTTAAAATTGTCATTAATGGGCGGGATTTCTGTGGTTAAGATGAATGTATTGCCAAAGATGTTTTTGTTTCAAGCCCTCCCAATTACTGACAATGTGAAATGTTTTAAAGAATGGCAGAAAATTTTATCTAGATTTATCTGGCAGGGGAAAAAACCCCAGAATTAAGTATAAACTACTAACGGACTCAAAAGAAAGAGGGGGATTCTCCCTGCCAGATTTTAAAATTTACTGTATTTTTCACTCCATAAGGCGCACCTGACCATAAGGCGCACCTAGTTTTTAGAGGAGGAAGACACGAAAAAAAAATATTCTGAATCAAATGTTGTACTAAACTATTTAAAGCAGCAAAGCGGGTGGCTCCTGTCCGCTTTGCTGCTTTAAAGCGAGCCTCAGAGGAGGGAAGGAAGGGAAACCATGGCTTATCTAAGTCCATTTAATAATGCTGAGCTTAAATCCACCGCTTAAAACCTGGGAACGGGCTGCCAATGGACAATAGGAATGCCGTACTGTGAAAAGCGCTGTTGGTAAATAGAGTACTTTTTGACAGCTAACTCTGCAAGAGAGATACAGTGTTTCTGGCTGGCTTCTCCTCGTTTTAAAGTAACTGGAAATTAAATGAAATTGAAATTGTCGTCTATTTTGAATTGGGGGATTAAAAAAGGTTATTTTTTTTAGGCAACAAGTTCTGACTGTTACTGTGTCCCCCTAGAGGAAGTTTGAAATTGTTACAATAACGGCTTCCGGGACGCCGCGGCCACGGGAGGGAGCGCGGGGCAACTCATCTGAGGAGCCTCGAACAGCGTGGGGGTCTTAGAGGGGTCACGAAGGCTCCGTGAACCCCAAAACCGCAGGTGGATATCCTGTTGGTCAAAACACCCAGCAAGGCTGCGTGTGCTCGCCTGTGTTGCCGGCGTTTAACAAGGCTGGAGCCGCAGCGAGAAGGGGAAGCATCAGACTCCATGCTGTGTAGCCTCAGGCTCCTAGTGAAAGCGGCGGACCTCCGACAACAGAGGAAAAGCTGGGAAGCAGTTCTAAAGCTTTGAAAAACAAAAGGAATGCTGAACGAAGTACCCAGCAGAGAAGTAATTAAAGACAAAAGAAGGAGGAATTCACTACTGGCGGCAAGATTGATAAAGGAGTAAAGCGAAAAGCTGGCAGACGTGAATGAAAGAGTAAGAAAGTAACCGCTAGCGAGGGGAAGGAATATCCTCAGTTACTAAGTACATTTTACAAAGCACAAAGTACAAAGAGTTGGAAGCAAGGTATTACCGAGCTTTCTTTTTCTTGATAGAGAGACTCTTTACTGGGCTTGAGAGGAGGAAAGGAGGTTTCTGGGGCATTTGGTTGATGCTTTAACCGGCAGGCTTTTTGAGGACGGTATCGTTAACATCAACTTTCTGGTTTGAATTGGGTGGAAGAAAGCCTGGGTCCCCCCCAGGCCTTAACGCTGGTTTTATGTCTGACTTCCCTATGGGGTTAAAAAAGGGAGGAGGAAGCCATTTCGAGACTTAACTTGGCTCTGTTATTCGCCGTTTCATCTTGTCCTTGATCTACTACGCCTCTGCATGTATTTGAGATTTAAAGGGACATGCACCAAAAGCCAAATAGGAGAATTTAAAACAGCATAAAGAACACTTCCTGAAGAACCTCCAAGTCTCCTGTAAAGGGCAATCTTTGGTGACGCCTAACTTCTATAATAGCACCCTCTAAGAGGGCAAAGAATATAAAAGGTAAAGACTGAAAAAAATTTTGTGTATAGTTTGACGCCTATTATCTGTTATTACACCCCAAAGCCAGACCCGGTAACTTATTTACCCATCAGAGACTATCTGTGATCCTGTGCCTCATCTCTTTTTGAAAGACATTAGTGTGGTGGACCCTAAGACCTTTTAAGCTTACAAAATGACAAACGGTGCAAAAAAGGGGGTGGCAACACCAGCGGAAAGGAGGCCGTCGAGACAAGAGGATGCTAAGGAAAGTAAAGAAATTAAAGACTATAGTAGCCTGATGGCCGAAATAAGGAAAGAATTTAAAAATAATGAACAGTATATTGAGAGAAAATTACTTGAGGTACAGGACAATTTGGACAAGAAATTTGAGGGAGTGGGGGGGGAATTGACAGGAAAGGTTAAAGATTTATCAGTAAGAACTAAGGTTTTGGATGATTCAATGAAAAAGGTGCAAAAAGATATGAAAACCAGTAAGAAGGAGGTGGATGGAATTAGAGTAGAAGTTAAAGAGATAGAAAGAGTTCAGGAAGAGTTGTTGGACAATATGGCTATGATGCAAATGAGGCAAAATCAAAATAACCTGAAACTGAGGGGTGTACCAGAGACCCCAAACGAGAATATTAGATCTAAAATGATAAAAGAACTGGCAACTTGGTTAAATAAGAGTCAGGAGGAGATAAATGGTTATTTAGTAAATATTTTTCGAATAAGACCAAAATCAGACAGAGCCAGAAAGAAAAAGCTGCCAGGTGATATAATTGTCATGTTCAACACTTTGGAAATAAGAAATGAAATACTACAACAGAATCATATAAAAAGGTTATATATTGAAGGAAACCCAATTATTATTTTTCGAGAAATTCCTTCGAGATTTCTTCGAAGGAGAGAGATATATAAAAAACTAACAAACCAACTGAAGAAGAACGGGATATTGTATAGATGGGAGTTCCCTGAAGGCATTTCATTCTACTTTAAGGAAAAAAGGTTTAAATTAAGCTCCAGTGTTGAACTCCAAAAATTTGCGAGGAGATATGAGAAGGACCTGGGAAAAATCGAAGGGGAGGCGGAAAGGGAGGAACGACAGAGAGACGAGGAGGGTGAAGGGAGTGAAGAAGAAGAAAAAGAGGAGAGCTTAATAGGAGAAGGGGAAGAACAGGAGGAGGAAAGTAAGGAACAGTAGTGTCTATTTAATCTAGTTAAATTAGTCAGAAGAGTTTAAATAGATGGCTTTAAAAACAATAAGCTGGAATGTGAACGGTTTGAACAATAAAAATAAGAGGAATCAGATTGCACATGTATTGCTGAAAAAGAATTGGGACCTAATTTGTCTTCAAGAAACGCATGTTATAGGAAAACATAAGAGGGTATTAAGCAATAAAAGGCTGGGATTGGACTTTGTGACTTCAGACAAGGTTAAGAAAAGAGGGGTAGTAATTTATATAAAGGAAAAATATGACCCGCAATTACTGTACAAAGATGAGCATGGGAGAGTAGTGGTGGTGCAGATGGTGTTTCATGGAGAAAAAATAGTTGTGGTTGGAATATATGCCCCGAATGAGAAAAAATCAGCTTTCTTTTTGGAATTAGATAATATATTAATGGAATGGACGGATCAGAAAATGATATTGATGGGAGACTTTAATGGGGTGGTGACGCCGAATATGGATAGATCAACAAAAAGACGAGATGGGAAAGAAGGTAAATTACCACGATCTTTCTTTGACATGGTAAATAATTTGGGATTGACGGATGCTTGGAGACTCAAAAACCCCACTGCAAAACAATTTACTTTTTTTTCAAATCCGAATCAGAGCTGGGGGAGGATAGACAGTATTTGGGTCTCGAGGGAACTGGTACAGAATTTAATCAAGTCTGAAATTTGGCCCCGAACTTTATCTGATCATAGTGCGGTTTCCATGGAGTTAAAAGGTAGAGAGGTTAAAACAGCCAGATGGAGAATGAATGAATATTTGTTTAATGATCAAAGGATAGTAAATAAGGCTATAGAAACAATTGAAGAATACTTTAGGTGGAATTTAAATGGAGAAACTTCCATAGACATGGTGTGGGATGCAGGAAAAGCGGTCATGAGGGGTTTTTTGATTCAGAAAAACAGCCAACTAAGAAAAGAAAAAGAAAAAAAGAAAGAGCAGATTTTAACACAGATTATGGAAAACGAGAAAAAATTAACTGTTAACTCTAGTGAAGAGAGTTTAAAACAGAACTTAAAAATATTACAAGCTAAATTTGCTACAATAATTAACCAAGAGATAGAGTGGAAAATTAAGAGGATGAACCAAAAGAACTTTGAATCCGCAAATAAGATAGGGAAATATCTAGCGTGGCAGCTGAGAGAAAGGAAGAAGTTGAGTATGATCAGTAAAATAAAAGAAGGAGATGTGATTATGGAAGAACCAAAAGAAATAAAAAGAATATTCCAAAGATATTATAAGGATTTGTATAAAAGAGGAGAGGAAACAGATCAAGAAACAGATAAATTTTTGCAAAAACACCATCTGGAACAAATTGTAGAAGATGAAAGAGCAGCACTGGATGAGATAATAACACAGGAAGAGATAAAAAAGGCTATCAAAAAGATGAAAGCTGGAAAGGCGCCGGGACCGGACGGCCTTCCGGCCAAATATTATAAAATATTAATTAACCAAATATCACCAGTGCTGGGAGAGGTTATGAACAATATACTGAGAAATGGAAAGATACCTAACACCTGGAAGGAAGCCTATGTTACATTGATTCCTAAGAAAGAGGTGGACACTATGGAAGTAAAGAACTATAGGCCAATTTCATTATTAAATAATGATTATAAGCTATTTGCGGATATAATGGCGGAAAGATTAAAGAAGGTCTTGACTAATAAAATTCATGGTGATCAGACAGGATTTCTCCCAGGGAGACAACTACGGGATAATGTAAGGAACCTGATTGACATTATTGAATACCTGGATATGAAAATAGACAGAAAAGCTGCATTGGTTTTCATAGATGCCGAAAAGGCATTTGACAATGTATCATGGAACTTCCTAAAGAAGGTTTTGGAGAGGATGGGAATTGGCGAAACATTTAGAAGAGGCCTAGAAGCAATATACAAAGAACAGAAAGCAAGGCTGGTGATAAATAATAATACAACAGAATACTTTAACATCTACAAAGGGACCAGACAAGGTTGCCCCCTATCCCCCCTATTATTCATTATAATTTTGGAAGTACTTAATAAGAGACTGAGAGAGGCAACAGAAGTGAAAGGAATTAGAGTAGGAAAGAGGGAATTTAAAATTAAAGCCTTTGCCGATGATATTGTTTTGACTTTGGAAGACCCACAAGATAGCGTAAAAGAAGCACTACAAATAATTGAGGAATTTGGAGAGGTGGCAGGTTTTAAGGTAAATAAGAATAAAACTAAAATGCTGGTTAAAAATCTAACTAAAGAAGAAACGAAAGATCTAGAACAAAAAGTGGAAATCATGGTGGTGAAAAAAGTCAAATATTTGGGAGTGTGGATCACGGCAAAAAACATAAATCTATATAAAGATAATTATGAAGTTACATGGCAAAAAATAAAGAAAGATTTGGAAATATGGGGGAGGATGAAATTTTCCTTTTTAGGGAGGATAGCAGTGGTTAAAATGAATGTTTTGCCGAGGATGCTGTTTTTATTTCAAACTCTTCCAGTTATTAAAGGTTTAAAACAATGTAAAGAATGGCAGAGAACCCTGATGAAATTCATCTGGCAGGGGAAAAGACCAAGGATTAAAATGAAAATATTAACTGATAAAAAGGAAAGAGGAGGTTTTGCTCTCCCAGATTTGAGTCTATATTATGAAGCAGCGTGTCTACTTTGGCTAAAAGATTGGATAAAATTGGAGAACAGAGACCTATTGGATTTAGAAGGTTTTAATAATTGCTATGGGTGGCACGCATATCTCTGGTATGAGAAGGTGAAAGTCCATCGGGCTTTCCTAAATCATATTTTCAGGGGTCCAATATATCAGGTCTGGGAAAGAAATAAGAATCTTCTTGAAAGAAAAACACCATGGTGGATCTCACCGGTAGAGGTTTTAACAATAAAAAAGACCAACATGGAAGGGAAGACAGCCACTTACGAAGATTTGGTAAGAAAATCAGAACAAGGGCTTAAACTTAAACCGTATGAGGAAATAAAGGATCAATTCACCGGTTGGCTACAATATCATCAGGTGAATGATATGTTAAAGCAAGATAAAAGAAAAATGGGTTTTGAGGACAAGAAATCAAAATTCAATATAGAAATAATAGAAGGTAAAAACAAAACATTGTCTAAATTATATGACATATTACTGGAATGGCATACAAAGGACGAGGAAGTCAAAGAGGCAATGATTAAATGGGCATCTGACTTCGGCTATAACATCGAGTTTGAAAAGTGGTTGAAATTGTGGAATAGAGATATTAAATTTACGGCCTGTACGAGCCTGAGAGAAAATGTTTGGAAAATGCTCTATAGATGGTACCTCACGCCGGCAAAACTGGCTAAAATGTATAGATCAGAAAATAAGATATGCTGGAAATGTGGTGAAGTGCAGGGAGATCTCTACCATATGTGGTGGCAATGCAACAAGGTGAAGGTTTTTTGGGAAGCAATTTATAATGAA
Source organism: Podarcis muralis (assembly GCF_964188315.1). NCBI lineage: Eukaryota > Metazoa > Chordata > Lepidosauria > Squamata > Lacertidae > Podarcis > Podarcis muralis. The sequence continues at coordinate 6,775,995 of NC_135674.1, forward strand.
CTTAAAAAAGTTTTTAAATATACTTTCCCCAAAAGACCTGAGGCCTTTTTGCTGGGAATTATGGGTAAGGAAATAAAAAATGAAGATAAAAAAATATTTCTCTATGCCACCACAGCCGCAAGAATTATGCTGGCACAAAACTGGAAAATAGAAACTATACCTAATGTAAGTGACTGGCAGGTCAAAATGATTAACTATGCTGAGCTAGATAGATTAACAAGCAGAATACGAGACCAAGATGACCAGAAATTTCAAAAAAATTGGAGTAAATTTTGGAAATATATTGGAATGGATACATAGGAGGAACTGGCGGTATTAGAAAAACTCTATCAGCTAATAACTATAAACTTTAATAAACTAATTACGCTACCTGGGATTTATTTGATACTTACCAAAAGGGTGAAGGGAAGTCAAAGGCTAAGTAGAGCCCAAGGTTTATATTATTTGTTGGTATGATTGTACGTTTTTCTTTTTGTATAGCATGAAAATAGGATGAATAAGTCATGTTAAAATGTTTATTTTTGTATGTGTTTGTACTTTTTTCTTTTTTTTCTTCACAAATTTTGAATAAAAATTTACTTGCAAAAAAAAAAATGAAATTGTTACAATAACAACTGGGCCAGGGGAATTTTCCACTTTAAAACAAACTCTGGCCGTGGGATTGACCTTGGGCTTCAACTAGAGTGTTATGGCAGATGGAAAAGAAAAGATAGAGTTGCTTCAAGAAAAAACAACGAGGTCTGGTAGAGATCTTTCCGTACAGACACTGGGTTGCAGCGAAGAGCATCAACATCTGGCCCCTCTGTACCATCAGGGGCTGCACCTGTACAACCTAAACCAAAAGGAATGGCATCTGAAGATGTTTTAGCTTTGGCACTAGGCAAAATTAATGAATCCTTGGAAAAACTAAGTAAACAAGTAGCTGAAACAAGTAAACACATAGCTGAAGCATCAATTAAAATTGATCAAAACACTATAAGTATTAATAATTTGGGACAGAAGGTGAACACTAATACAGAAACTATCGAGAAACTGCTACAGGAATCTACTTTGACCCGAAAGACAGCTGAAGAAGCAAAGGAAATAGCAGCTGCTGCTGAAGAGAAGATACCACCGATATATAGGCAACTTGAGGACCACAGGTCGATGCTGTCTATGATTGAATTGAAGGAGAAACAAACAAATTTGAGGATCAGGGCCGTACCTGAACTTGAGAAAGACAATTTGATTGACTTTCTTATGCAGGAATTTGCAGACTTTTGGAAACCAGATTTGGAGAAGGAAGAATTTAAGATAGTGAGTGCATTTAGGCTTGGAAGAGGGGGGAAGAAGAACAAGGTGAGAGACTGTTTGATTACCCTCCGAACAAAAGAGGAGAGAGACAAAATCTTGAGTCTGCATTTCCAGAAGACCTTGGAAATACATCAGTCAAGAGTGGAGATATTTAAAGACATTCCGAAATATCTTTTGGATCTTAGGTCCAACTACGGAGATTTGGTCGCCCTGTTGAGAAGTAACAGAATTATCTTGAGGTGGGAATTTCCCCAAGGCCTATCTTTTAGCTTCAAAGGAAGAAAGATAAAAATAAGATCAGTGGACGACAAAGACAGATTTTTGAAAGATCACGGAGAAGATTTGCAGAAAGAATCTGGAGAAGAGCTAAGAGCACTGGAAAGAGGAATACTAGACATAGCAAAATTACCTTTTGGACTGCATAGCTCAGAGAAAGTGATACCACCGACAGAACAAGAACAAACACTTGGTGCAGTTGGAGGAAAAGCAAAGTAACTACATCATGGCTCTGCAACTATTAAGCCGGAATACTAATGGTCTTAACTCCCCCCAGAAAAGGAAAAGAATTTTTCATTTATTAAAAAAGGAACAATTGGACTTGATTTGTCTACAGGAAACACATGTGATAAGGCTACATAGAAAAGTATTGATTAATAAAAGACTGGGTCAGGAGTTTATCTCATCGGATAAAGCTTAAAAAAAAGAGGAGTAGTGATTTATGTAAAGGAGAGTTTATCACCGAAATTTATCTTTAAAGATGACCAAGGAAGATTTGTGGCAATTGAAATTCAAATAGAAGGAGAGAAATTTCTGATAGTAGGAGTTTATGCACCAAATGAGGGAAAATCTGAATTCTTTAAAAAGTTGCGTGAGACCTTGATGGACTATTTGGACTATAATCTGATTTTGATGGGGGATATGAACGGAGTGGTATCTACAAATATGGACAAGGCACAAAGACAGGTAGTCACTAAGGATGGTAGACTACCGAAAACATTTTTTGAGATGACAGACAACTTGGACTTAGTTGATATCTGGAGAATAAAGAATCCCTTGGGTAGAGAGGGAACTTTCTTTTCTGAAACCAAAATGACATGGACAAGAATTGACCAAATATGGGTAACTAGAGGAATGGCACCAAAGACAAGAAAAGTGGAAATTTGTCCAAAAACCTGCTCCGACCATAATGCTGTGAAGATGGAGATGAAACTAACACCAACTGGCTCTTTCAGATGGAGGTTGAATGACACCTTATTTAGAGACGAAGAAGTGACTAAGAAGGCCCAAAAAACCCTGAGAGACTATTTTGAGATAAACATGAATACCAATGTTGAAAAAAGAGTAATCTGGGACGCAAGCAAAGCGGTTATGAGAGGGTTCTTGATACAACAGAATGCAATAAAGAAGAGAATCCAAAATGAGAAGAAAGATAAAATTTTGGAGAAAATAAAGGAAAGTGAGAAGAAATTGAGAGCAAAACCAAAGTCGCAAGAGATCTTGAGAGAAATAAAGTTATATCAAGTACAATATATGAAAATGATGAATCAGGAAATAGAATGGAAAATTAAACAAATGAGACAAAAGACATTTGAGTCAGCTAACAAATGTGGGAAATTGTTGGCCTGGCAAATGAAAAAAAGACAAAAACTAAACACTATCATAAATTTAGAACAAAAAAAAATCCTTCCAGTAGCACCTTAAAGACCAACTAAGTTAGTTCTTGGTATGAGCTGTGTATCTGAAGAAGTGTGCATGCACACGAAAGCTCATACCAAGAACTAACTTAGTTGGTCTTTAAGGTGCTACTGGAAGGATTTTTTTTGTTTTGACTATGGCAGACCAACACGGCTACCTATCTGTAACATAAATTTAGAAGTGGAAGGAAAGAACATACAGAACCCAGCCGATATTAAAAACTGTTTCCAGAGGTACTTTAAACAATTATATACACAAGGGCCACAGAAAGAAATTGATATAGATCGATTTTTGAAGATAAATGGATTACAAAAAATCTCCCAAGAAAACAAATTAATGTTGAATTATAAAATAACTGAACAGGAGGTAGAAGGTGCCATTCAGAATATGCAATTAGGCAAATCTCCAGGACCAGATGGACTGACTTCTAGATATAACAGATCTTTAAAAGAATGGTTAGTACAACCTTTAAAGAAAGTCTGTAATGAAATATTGGAAGGGAAAAGGGCACCAGGGTCGTGGAAGGAAGCGTATATCACACTTATACCGAAAACAGAGACTGAAAAGACTCAGCTTAAGAACTACCGCCCCATATCACTGTTTAATGTGGATTACAAAATTTTTGCAGATATTTTGGCCAAAAGACTAAAAAAAGTGCTGGTGGAGGAGATTCATAAAGACCAAGCAGGCTTTCTCCCGGGTAGACACTTGTCTGATAATTTGAGAAATATAATTAATATTTTAGAAAAACTACAAGTGAATATTAATACCAAGGCAGTTTTGATATTTGTGGACGCGGAGAAAGCTTTTGACAATATTTCTTGGAGTTTTATGAAGAAGAACTTACAGGGGATGGGGGTAGGTCAAGGTTTTGGAAATGGTATAAGTGCAATTTACTCTGAACAAAAGGCCAAATTAATTGTTAACAATGTGGTGACGGAGGAATTTAAGATAGAAAAAGGGACACGACAAGGTTGCCCAATCTCCCCATTGCTTTTTATATCGGTCCTGGAGGTTCTGTTGAATATGATTAGAAGGGACCAGTTGGTTAAAGGTATACAAGTCGAAGCTAAACAGTAGAAACTGAGAGCATTTGCAGATGACTTAGTATTGACATTACAGGAGCCAGAATCTAGTACTAAAAGAGTTTTGGAACTGATTCAAGAATTTGGTCAGGTTGCAGGATTTAAACTGAATAAGTTAAAAACAAAGGTTTTAGAGAAAAATTTAACAGCGATTGAGAGAGAGAGGTTTCAGAATGAGATAGGCTTAACAGTGGTTAAGAAAGTGAAATACCTGGGGATTAACATGACAGCTAAAAATGGGAACTTATTTAAAGACAATTATGAAAAATGCTGGACGGAAGTAAAGAAACTGAAGGTACATTCTTTCACCTTTGGTGGACATGCCCAAGGATTAAGGCTTTCTGGGATATGATATATAATGAAATGAAAAAGGTATTTAAATATACCTTCTTGAAGAAACCAGAGGCCTTTCTCCTGGGCATGGTCGGCCAATTGGTGCCAAAGAAGGATAGAACTTTCTTTATGTATGCCACAACAGCAGCAAGAATACTTATTGCAAAGTATTGGAAGACACAAGATCTACACACCCTGGAAGAATGGCAGATGAAGGTGATGGACTGTATGGAACTGGCAGAAATGACCGGCAGAATCCGAGACCAGGGAGAAGAGTCGGTGGAAGAAGATTGGAAGAAATTTAAATACTATCTACAGAAATACTGCAAAATTAATGAATGTTAGAATGATGTTGGATTGAAGTTAAGTGGTTTTTAGCAGTAATGACATAAAGGAATGTGTAAAAATGGATTGTTAACAGGTGATAATCTAAAGTTATAATATATTAAGATTAAAGATTAGGATAAAAACAAAGAGGGAAAGGATTTGCTGAACCAACTAATTGAACTGGAATACAAAAAAGGGAGGTGTGAGGAGGTCTGGGGAACAAGCAAATGAAAGATAAGATACGGAAAGATTGAATTGTTTTTAACTGTTTTTACTTTGTATTTTCTCATTTTCTTTTTTCTTTTTGTAACATTTTGAAAACTTCAATAAATATCTTTTTTAAAAATAATAATAATAATGCTGAGCCTGACTTTATATGCAACTGAAAGCCCTTGACTAATAATAATAATAATAATAATAATAATAATAATAATAATAATAATAATTTATTATTTGTACCCCACCCATCTGGCTGGGTTTCCCCAGCCACTCTGGGCGGCTTCCATAGAAACCAAAAAACACTAAAATATCATACATTAAAAACTTCCCTGATCTTCCTTAAGATGTCTTCTGAATGTCAGGTAGTTGTTTATCGTTTTGACATCTGATGGGAGGGCGTTCCACAGGGCGTTCCACAGGGCGGGCGCCTCTGCCGAAAAGGCCCTCTGCCTGGTTCCCTGTAGCTTTGCTTCTCGCAATGAGGGAACCACCAGAAGGCCCTCGGCGCTGGACCTCAGCGTCCGGGCAGAACAATGGGGGTGGAGACGCTCCTTCAGGTATACTGGGCCGAGGCCGTTTAGGGCTTTAAAGGTCAACACCAGCCCCTAGTCACCAGTCTAGCTGCCGTATTCTGCATTAGCTGTAGTTTCCGAGTCACCTTCAAAGGTAGCCCCACGTAGAGCGCATTGCAGTAGTCCAAGCGGGAGATAACTAGAGCATGCACCACTCTGGCGAGACAGTCCGCGGGCAGGTAGGGTCTCAGCCTGCGTACCAGGTGGAGTTGGTAGACAGCTGCCCTGGATACAGAATTGACCTGCGCCTCCATGGACAGCTGTGAGTCCAAAATGACTCCCAGGCTACGCACCTGGTCCTTCAGGGGCACAGTTACCCTATTCAGGACCAGGGAGTCCTCCACACCAGCCTGCCCCCTGTCCCCCAAAACAGTACTTCTGTCTTGTCAGGATTCAACTTCAATCCATTAGCCGCCATCCATCCTCCAACATTTATACGATCTGAAGAGAAACCAGAGTATTTTTCTTTTCAGATGGGGCTTTCCATATTCCATCAGTGTTAAAAGTTTTCAAGGCAAAGGTGATTGCAACAATAGCATATGCAATCCCAATATGGGGGTCCTTTGTTAATCTAACCCATTTGGAGGTAATCCAAAACCAGCTTCTAAGAAGGTTGCTAAAATTACCCAGGTGTGTAAGCAATACTGCTATACGACTGGAACTAAATGTTACATCTCTAGAAACCACATTATGGAAATGCATCCTCTGTTACTGGTTGGCATTATGGCATAAACTTCCAAATCTCCACTTGATACAGTGTCTCTGGAGAGATGACTTCCCTAGCCCCTGGGCAAAAATAATACATGGGAAACTTGTGTCCCTAGGACTATCTCCATCTGAACTATTAAAATTGGATTTAATTTCTGCCAAGAGAATTATAACTCACAAATTAGAGGAGATGGATTTACAATTTAATATTGCGACAGGTGGTGGCACCTGTTCGCCGATAAACCTTGGCTTAAACACCACCAACGAAACTTCCATCTTATTTAACTACCTTATCTGTGGTGACGCACAGGTATGCCTTTATAAAGGCTAGATTCAATGTTTTCCCATCAAATGTGTTGGGTAACAGACTCTCCAACGGACAGATCTCACTCCTCTGTGACTGTAAAAGTGGATCTATAGAATCGTTATATCATATAATCTTCTGTTGTCCATTACATTCGGCCTCACGGTCCAAGTTTCTGGCCCCATATTTATCGAGAATTGCTGACGGACCTCAGGAAGCCCAAATAATATACTTATTAAACGACGAAGATACAAGTAGATCCCTTGCAGTCGCTAGATACCTGATTAATGTTTTATTTCAAAAGAGGAGAAATGGATCACTGTATGACTCTGACAGCTTAGCTAAACTTAAGAACCATCAATAAGTGCCAGAACTAAGACGCATACCCCCCAAAATCTGATGGATTTGAATTGCGGTTTACATAGAGGGAGCTTATTGTGTATAGTGCTTACTTAACTGAAGTAAAATTGGTTTTATATGGGTGTTTTAACTTGGAACTGTCTAAATTGTATTGTTTATGGATAAATTCTGATGTATTGTTTTCGATATGGGCCAATGGCCGCAATAAAATCTCTCTCTATCTCATCCTCCAACATTATAATGACAATATATACATTATAATGACAAGCCGAGACAGGCCTCCTGCAGAGGAGGAGGGGAGGGAGCCATCATAGCTCAATGGGGAGAGCATGGAGAAGATCCCAAGTCCAGTCCTTGAAAGCTTCTCCAGGTAGGGCTGAGGGTGTGTCTCCTGAAACCCTGGTGAGCCTCTGCCCATCAGTGAAGACAAACTGAGCTCAGTGGGCTCAGGGGTCCTGACGTGGTACAGGGAAGGTCCCTCTGTTCCTGTTTAAATTAGCCATTTCTTCAGAACCATGAGGACTACAATCTTAGTTTGTTTTTAAAGGGAACAGCTATAACCTCAGTGGCTTTGCATGCAGAACACCACATGTTCAATCCCCGGCTTCTCCAGGCCTGAAACTCTGGCAAACTGCTGCCAGTCAGTGTAGACATTACTGAGCTAGATGGAGTAGTGGGTCCAACTCCGTATAAAGCAACTTCCTAGGTTCCCATTTATGCTTCAGATCTGGGTGTGAGGCTTGCTGTCACATTTAGTGTCGAGGGGGTGGTTCTTTGCACATCTGGAAGACGACTGTGTCACCTCCCATCACCCTATTGAAAGTGCTTTTACAGCTCAGGGAAAAGGGCAGGCAGCCACAGCATCTGTAGACTGTAGCATCCTGAATTAAGGGAGGGAGGGATTCCCCTTGCAGCCAAAGGATAGTTTGAGGCCACCACGAAAGAGCTGATCTTAAGCTGGAAACCAGGACTTGCTCTTTAACCATGCTGCTCCTCCAGTTGCCAATGCCATCCATGTAATCTGTGTAACCTGTGTGACTGTCAAGCGTGCGTTGTGTCCAGGAACCTGGGAGGATTTCTTTCACATGTGTGCATGTTTTTGTCTTTAAATAAACAGCCCATGCCTGGCTGTCTCAGTGGAAATCTGGGGAGGCTGAGGTGGACTTTCCAGTGGTCAAAGTCTTCCTGCCCGGCATCTATTTCCTGCCCTCTTTCCCCACTGAACCCCTGCACCCTGCTTCAAAGCAAGCCACGGAGGGGATTCCCTCCGCTTTGAAGCAGGAAAGTGGGAGAAGAGCTGCTTACACGAGTGTAAGCTGCTCCCCTCCCACTTTCCTGCTTCAAAGGGAGCCAGGGAGGAAGGAATCCATTGCAGCCTCGAGCAGAGGATCCATGGGTCCCCTTCCTTCCCTCCTCCGTAGTTGCTTTGAAGCAGGAAAGTGGGAGAGGAGCTGCTTACACGAGTGTAAGCTGCTCCCCTCCCACTTTGCTGCTTCAAAGGGAGCCCGGGAGGAGGGAATCCGCTGCAGCCTCGAGCAGTGAAGAGGATCCATGGGTCCTCTCCTTCCCTCCTCCGTGGTTGCTTTGAAGCAGGAAAGTGGGAGAGGAGCTGCTTACACGGGTGTAAGCGGCTCCCCTCCCACTTTGCTGCTTCAAAGCGAGCCACTGAGGAGGGAGGGACCAACAGAATCCCTTTCCCTCCCTCCTCCCCGGCTCAGCTCAGCAGCCACGGCTCTTACTGGCTTTACAATGAGCCTGAAGGAGGGACAGACGGCAGTCCCTCTTTCCGCCTCCTTGTAAAGCCAGCCAGAGCTGCAGACACGCTCTACGCAGCTCTTGCTTTAAAGGGAGAGCTGCGCAGAGCTTGTCGACAGCAGCGGCTCTTGCTGGCTTCGCTCCATAAGACGCACAGACATTTCCCCTTACTATTTAAGGGGGGGGGGGGAGTGCGAAAAATGGAGCGAAAAATACAGTATTTTGAAGCCGCAGCCCTTTGCTGGGTTAAGGAATGGATACTGAAGGAATGGGTTTCTGTGTAGTCAGTTTGAAACGGACCCCAAACCCCCCTTTTCTTCTTTCTCCAAGGGAGCATTTCTAAAATGCATTAACTTGAGCTGTTGAGCAAAATGCATAACAAGAACACAGCTGTATAAACCCATTCCTTCAATACAACTAGATAATGCGGATGTTTTAGATTTGGAGGGATTTGACAATGTGTTTGGTTGGCATGCATATCTATGGTATGACAAGGTAAAGGCCCATAACGGCTTTAAAAATCATGTAATTAGAAAATCCTTATATAATGTTTGGATAAAATACAAAGATCTCTTAGAAAGGAAAACACCCAGATGCCTTTCGCCAATGGAGGCAAAGGCCCAGAAAAAGTTAAATATGGAAACCAAATGGTTGAGATATTCAGATTTGTCTTCCGGGTTAGCGCCATCGCCTAATGGCGGATTCCCTCCGAGCTCCGGAGGGAATCAGCTCAGCAGGGGGCGGGTCCTGCAGCGCCGGCGACGCGGGGACCCTCAAAAACCACGGGCGCGGAAGCCTGTGGACGTGGCGACTCGGTGGGCACCATTTGCGCCCCCCCGACCCGTGAAAAAGCCTTTTTAAAGGCTACGGAACGGGGGACGGGGAGCGGTGCGGTGCTGAGAGTCCTCTGCTTCCCCTGTTGAGTGAAGCCGCATGCCATGGACGGAGAGCGCTGACTTCTTCCTTTGAACATTTGGATCAAAAGCAACAACCCGTGAGTAATATGGAAATTGGACTTAAAAAGGGAAATTTTCTTTTTGGATTTGGCACGATCGGGGAAGGCGCAAAGAGGAAGTCCGTCTCCCCGACTTGTAAACAACTTAAAACAAGGACTAGATAACTAAGGTTGAGAGAATATCCTTTTCCTTATTGGATAAAAGTTATTAATTTCACGATTGGAAAGTACAAGTAATTTTGCTGGAGGATAAGAGTTGATTTTGAGAGCTGAAGTGCAACCCCCCGGGAACCGGGAGTGATCCGCGAGAGAGCCTGGTGAAGAGATACAAAGATTTTGACAGCTGTCAAAGTAGCTGTCAAACTTGGGGAATAAAAAGAGAACTTTGTTTCTGATGCCTTTGCTGGCTAGATTTGTTACAATTTGGATATAAATTGTTGAAAACAAGGAAGAACAAGTTATTTTGACTTTTGGGTTGGAACTGGAAGGATACTAAGTAACCATAATCCCTCTAGAGGGGGTTTCGGGACATTACAAGAATGGCTGTAAGTGGAAAAATGCTCATTGAGCTGAACAGGACTTTTTATCTCCTGGGAAAGCTTCAAGAACAAAGCAATATTTTGACTACAAGGACCTCTACACTGAATGAGACAGTAAATAAATTTACTGAAACTGGAAGGGACTTGACTCAAGTTTTTGTTCCTGAACAAAAAATCCTTGTAGCGGAATCAAAAGTTTTTGCAGCTGAGCAGGAAAAGAAACCTGAGAAATGTGATAAAAGGGAACAAGAGATACATGATGATCTGGAAGGGAATGAAGGAGGAGTTACAACGCCGCAGAAGATCAAGGAAGGCCAGAGGCCTGTTAGGAAGGACATAAAGAAAAACAAGAATTGGATGATGAAAATTTGGTTTGAATTGGATAAGGAAGATTGGAGAGATCTCCTGATGTGGAGATCTGAAGACCTATGGATTATAAATTTGATCAAGATGGAAGTTGGAGCATTTGGGACATTCAGACTCAAAAGGATTAAGAAACAAGATTGAGCTCTACTTTTAGATACAGAGGTCTGGATGGAAGAAAAATGGACATTTTCGAGATAGAGCTTCTCCGAGATTTGGTGCTTGGTATAAAGGACTATCAAAAAAACCGGCAAAGAGGAACTGAGAGAGAATTAAGGGCCTCGGATGTGAGGTCTCCAGGCTGTTAGCAGAGAGACTGATGGACATTGGGGATCGAAACCGGGAAAGGGGGGTTGGAGCTTGGGAATCCAAAGGGTGTACAATTATATTTTGAATTTTTCTTATTTCTTTATTTTGTTTTGCTATGAGTATAAAAAAGGCGAATTCGTGGAAGGGAATTGGGGTCGACCTTAGAAAAAGATTTTAATGTATAAAGACTGTGGATTATAAGATGAAAGAGGCTATTTAAAAATGAACTAAATTGAATAATGAGCTAAATACAATAAGGTCAAAATTAGGGATAAGAACTTGTTGAACTAAATAAATGGAAATGGAATACAAGAAGGGGAGGTGTGGGGAAGTCTTGGAAAGATGTTATTGAAAATAAGGTTTAAATGGTAAATGTTTTCTTTTTTCTTTTTCTTTTTTCTGGTTTTTTTTTTGAAAATTTCAATAAATATGTTATTAAAAAAAAGAGATATTCAGATTTGCTATCGGAAGATAAAGAAGGATTCAAATTAAAACCATTTGATCAAATTAAAGATAAAATAAATTGGTTACATTACCATCAGATTAATGAACTGTATAAATTAGATAAGAAAAATGGAAATGGAGTTGTTGGATTCTAAAGTTAAAAATTTGTCTAAAATGTATAATCTATTGTTGGAATGGCATACAAAGGACAAACAAGTTATATCCGTGATGATAGATTGGGCAAGAGATGTGGGACATAATATAATGTTTGAAGACTGGGAAAGGTTGTGGAGGAAAGGGGTCACGTTCACTGCATGCACGGTGTTAAAGGAAAACATTATTAAGGAAATTATTAAGTTAAAGGAAAATGTTATGAAAATGATGTATAGATGGTACTTAACCCCTGTAAAACTAGCAAAGATATATTAGTGATAATCTATGCTGGAAATGTAAAGAAAAAGAGGGTACCTTTTATCATATGTGGTGGACCTCTGTCCGAAGGTGAAAGACGTCTGGGAGAAGATTTATAATGAATTGGAAAAAAATGTTGAAATATACATTTATTAAGAAACCAGAGGCCTTTCTTCTTGGAATAACAGGCTTGGAATTCCCAAAAAAAGATCTTAGATTGTTTTTGTATGCCACAACTGCAGCTAGAATTTTATTAGCTAAGAACTGGAAAACACAAGAAGTGCCGACAGTGGAGGAATGGCAGATGAAGATGATGGAGTTTTCAGAGCTAGCTGACCTGACTGGAAGAGTCTGCAACCAGAAGGAGGAGGAGCACTAGGAGGAATGGATGAAATGCAAAGACTATTTACTTAAATATGCTAAGATAATTTAAACAGAAATACTTGCAAATAACAGATAGGCTTAGGATTTAAACATGTGATGTTATAGAATAATATGTTTAAAGTAAAGATGAAAAGAAAGAAAGATGTTAAGCGAGTAAGTAAATTTTATGAGAAACTTGTTTTGGAAAACTGTTACAATTATATATACTGAAATTCAGCCAGGGGGATATGAGGAAGTCACTTAACAATGTTACTAAGAGTGGACTAAGTATAGTTAGGATTTATGTTTGTTTGTGTGTTTATAAAAATTGGAAAATCAATAAAAAAAATTGGGGGGAAAACAAAAAACTGAATTTGCTATTAACAGTTTGCAAAAGAGTCAGAAGTAGCAGTTATACAAATTACACAAAATCTACTGTAATTCTTACATTAGTATAAAGTGATTTCACCAAAGGAATTATTTCAATATTTCACATTAGTTAAGATACAAGGGGTGTGTCAAATACACAAATGAGAAACCCTTGCTATAATAACCTAACCTAGATTACACACAACAGTTTTAAGAAAGGATCTTGTAAGAGATCTATATCTGTAACGTGTTATTTTTTAAAGTAACACACTTGCAGCAGCATCTCACAGCCTTCACTTAGAGCGGATCCACTCTCTGAGCGCCCCTGCAAATGGCCAGCAGAAATCATGAAGCGTCTTCCTAGGAAGGCTCAACTCTCCCATTTAAGTCATAAGTCATGTCAGACTAACCTGATCTCGTTTTTTGACAGAATTACAAGCCTGGTAGATGAAGGGAACGCAGTGGATGTAGCCTACCTTGATTTCAGCAAGGCATTTGACAAGGTGCCCCATGATATTCTTGTAAAGAAGCTGGTAAAATGCGGTCTTGACTATGCTACCACTCAGTGGATTTGTAACTGGCTGACTGACCGAACCCAAAGGGTGCTCATCAATGGTTCCTCTTCATCCTGGAGAAGAGTGACTAGTGGGGTGCCACAGGGTTCTGTCTTGGGCCCGGTCTTATTCAACATCTTTATCAACGACTTGGATGATGGACTCAAGGGCATCCTGATCAAATTTGCAGATGACACCAAACTGGGAGGGGTGGCTAACACCCCAGAGGACAGGATCACACTTCAAAACGACCTTGACAGATTAGAGAACTGGGCCAAAACAAACAAGATGAACTTTAACAGGGAGAAATGTAAAGTATTGCACTTGGGCAAAAAAAAATGAGAGGCACAAATACAAGATGGGGGACACCTGGCTTGAGAGCAGTACATGTGAAAAGGATCTAGGAGTCTTGGTTGACCACAAACTTGACATGAGCCAACAGTGTGACGCGGCAGCTAAAAAAGCCAATGCAATTCTGGGCTGCATCAATAGGAGTATAGCATCTAGATCAAGGGAAGTAATAGTGCCACTGTATTCTGCTCTGGTCAGACCTCACCTGGAGTACTGTGTCCAGTTCTGGGCACCACAGTTCAAGAAGGACACTGACAAACTGGAACGTGTCCAGAGGAGGGCAACCAAAATGGTCAAAGGCCTGGAAACGATGCCTTATGAGGAACGGCTAAGGGAGCTGGGCATGTTGAGCCTGGAGAAGAGGAGGTTAAGGGGTGATATGATAGCCATGTTCAAATATATAAAAGGATGTCACATAGAGGAGGGAGAAAGGTTGTTTTCTGCTGCTCCAGAGAAGCGGACACGGAGCAATGGATCCAAACTACAAGAAAGAAGATTCCACCTAAACATTAGGAAGAACTTCCTGACAGTAAGAGCTGTTCGACAGTGGAATTTGCTGCCAAGGAGTGTGGTGGAGTCTCCGTCTTTGGAGGTCTTTAAGCAGAGGCTTGACAGGAGTGCTCTGATGGTGTTTCCTGCTTGGCAGGGGGTTGGACTCGATGGCCCTTGTGGTCTCTTCCAACTCTATGATTCTACGATTCTATGAAATTGGCGAGGCACCTCTTGGTTTCGTCCGAGACAGAAGGTTCAAGTAATACTACGCTGGGATGGCTTTTCTGGGAGCATGTCGATCAAGTGCTGGAGGTCCACACATGCATCTGTTTTGCTAGCTGGTGCACATAACCAATGTCAGGTCTCTGGTCAGGATCTGGGTATATGCACATGCTGACCAGCTCTCGCAATTGCAAGGGGGAAAACAGAGGACCGTGAGACACACCCTGCCGCCCATCGCCATGCGCACCTGCCTGGTGGTGCAAGAGGGGCCAATTCCCATTTGAAGGCACCCAATGCCTTCCACTGCCAGCCTATGAATAAAGTATTCTAACATCCTTGAGTTCTAGAGTAGAACTAGATCAGCTCCATGGATTTTAAGACAGTTTAAAGACAAAATATATGCATGCACACGCACTCACAGATGCTCAAGTTAGGGAGTAGCACACTTGACTGGGGATACCAACATTTTAGATGCAGGTTTCAAAATTCCCACACTCACTGTTCAATACTTATTAGTCCAACCCCACCTCCCTTTCCCTCTCTAATGGGCCTGGGCATACCATCAGAAAATGGCTCAGGCATTCAGGTTTTGCAGTAGTTGACAGTATTGGAAAATATCCTATGAAAGAAGTATATATCTACCGAGAGAGGTCAATGTGAAAGCCCGCATTAGCAATAATTGCCATTCCATTAATATTCTGTGTTTGGTGGTGAAGAGAATGGCATGTTGAGGTTCTGGCTCGAGAGGAAGCCGAGCCAGGACCTAATGAATATTTAGCTAACCTTCCTGTATGTACAACTGGAATAGCTGGGTATATGCCAAACTCAGAGCAGCAGCACCCCCACCCCCACGATGTTGATGGAATCCCAACCAACCAACAATGCTAATGGCCAGGGATGGTGACAACTGTAGTCCTAGAAGGCACCAAGCTATGGCAGTGAAACCCACCTGAAAGTGAGAATGAATTACAATGCAGAAGTAATTATTCAGGAGGGTGAAGCAGTCTAATGGAATCTCACATAGACATCTCACTTGCATACCAGAGGACGGGGTAGATAGAGAAGTCTACAGATAATCTTACTGAGCCAGTCCCTGGTGGTGGAGGCTGTGTAGAGCACAGGAGAATGAATCACTCTTGCAGGCGCTCCTCCCTATATCAAAGCTTTTTGCTTGTTAGCTTAGAGCCAGGCTATGCTGGCTGGGACTGATGAGAGTTACAGTTCAAGACATCTGGAGGGCATCAAGTTGGCAAAGGTTGAATCAGACTGGATATCCTGACAGCGAAGTGTAGAAAACAGCTCCAGTTCCCACCCCTTTTCACTTTGCATTTGAAAGACGAGCGTTTAATTGCACAGCCCCTGAAAGCAGCTTAGACACCCTATGGCAAGAGAGAGAGAGAGAGAGAGAGAGAGAGAGAGAGAGAGAGAGAGAGAGAGAGAGAGAGAGAGAAAGAAAGAAAGAAAGAAAGAAAGAAAGAAAGAAAGAAAGAAAGAAAGAAAGAAAGAAAGAAAGAAAGAAAGAAAGAAAGAAAGAAAGAACCTTGAGCCTCTGAACTTCTCCCATCCTGCCAGTAGCAACAGACTCAGTCCATCCCACAATCAGGCCCCATGCATCAGACAGAGATCCACGCAGAAGTAAAAAGGGCAGTTTCCAGCCAGCAAGAGGGTCAAGTGAAGATGGTTTCTGATGGTTGCAGAATGCCTTCTGTACTTTTGTCAAATGCAAACCAGTCATGAGCCTTTCTACACTACTGAAAGAGAATAACCAAGCCCCTCCCCTGCATGTCCTCAAAGGAAGCCATTCATGTAACTAGGAAGGGAGAAACTGCTGGCATGGAAGGCGTTTTGTCAGGAATTAAGGAGCCACTCCAGACAGGGCTGCCTTGTCTTGTTCTGCTCCGCTCATCCAACGTCTCTCCTGAAAGGGAGGCCACCTGCACCACTGCCCCTCACAAAGACAAGACCCCATAGCCACCGCCAAATATCACTTCCCAGTCTCCTCTGCCTCTTCTTCAGCAAGGCACCACAACTTCACAGCACAGACTCCCCCCATGAAGCATTTTCCTGACCCACACAGCCTGAATCATTATGGAGTGCCAACTCAGTACTCCAGAGACTAAATGTTTACTGACATGGCTAGGAATGTGTGTGGGGTGTGTGTGTGTGTGTACTGGTGCAGTTTCACACAACGGCAATTCACCCAGTGTGCTGGCCTGTTGCATGCAAATGCACCATCTGGAACGGAGTTCTCTGGGACCTGCCACTTTTATTTGAGCTCTCAACCATCCTCCTCGAGCTGAATTGTATCACTAGACTGCACACTCTCTTTAGCACTGCCAGAGGGAGGCAAACCGACAGTAATTGGAAAGACAGGAAACATATCTGTCAACTTGCACTAATTCCTGCTGCCAGAAGGCAGATTCCAAGAAGCTGGAGCAGCAGCAAGGCGAAGGGGAAGACAATGAACCTGGCTGGGCCACAGGAGTGGTCTGCAAGAAGGAATCGTGCTCAAGCAGCCAGAAAGTTGCCAGGAGGGGCCGGCATGGCTGCATCAACACTCCTGCGCATCAGCAACAACGGGAAGGGGAGAGGAAATGCAGGCACTTGTCCAAAGTAGGACCAGCAGCAGCCAGGGTCATTTAGCATAAGCCTTCCAGTGTGGAAAGGGATGTGTATGACCAGTTTCCTCAGAGAGGCAGCCAAGGAGCTGCGTATGACAGCCGGGGTGGAAACTCTGTGCCAAAAAATGCCACAGCCTACAACTTGGACACTGTCCAAGACCTGGGCCAATGTGCATATTGATATTCCTTCTGTTCTGAAGAGGAGGACACAGCACTGGAACCTCCTCTCCTTGCCTACTGGAAACCCTGCTCAGGCACACTCTGCCCCAGCTCCTCCCAGTTTCTGTATTAGCAAAAGGGTCAGCCTTCCAGCTAAGCAATACTCCTGACTTAGCAGCCAAGAGAAGCAGTGCAAATAACTGCAAATTTTGCAACAAGCTGATTGGAATGCTCAAGACTGCCTGCTCCTGGTGCAAAGCCTGCCACAACTCATTTCACCCCACACCTCCACACCAAACTCTCAGCAACCTATATACAAGATCCCAGTGCATTCATGGTGATCTGCTTTTTACACACTCAGAGAAAAAAACTTGCTGGAAGACTGGTCACCTTGCTACCCATAAAGTGTGTGTGTGTGTGTGTGTGTGTGTGTGTGTGTGTGTGTGTGTGAGAGAGAGAGAGAGAGAGAGAGAGAGAGAGAGAGAGAGAGAGAGAGAAATTCAGAGCTTGTTCCTTGTGCCCCTTCTCTGGCATTTATGCCCACCCCCACTTCCATTGCCAAACAAGCAGGTTCACATTTCCTTAAAATTTTAATCAAGACTACAGAAGCTATTGGTGTGCGGGAGGCAGCAGACTTCTGAAAGCACACTTGGCACCTGTGCTTGATGAGTGGGCATTCAACAAGCAGGTCTTTCATCTGCCCTGATTTCATCACTTGCTTTCCAACTCCAAAGGGTTAATATATTTGTTTAAAAGCTGCAGAGGCGCACCTGTGTTGGGAGCACAAACACCTATCGGACTACAGAATGTATGGTGAATATGTGTGTGGTGATGCACTGCTGCTGTTGTGGTGAGTGTTAGGTTTCTGTTGTGCCACTGTGCAGTTTTTGGAGTCACAAGACTCTATTGACATTTCAGACTGCTGGAAGTCTCACTGGAGATGGGAGACAGATGTTGATGTTACTGGTTTCCTGTTTCTTTGTTCCTGTTGTTTCTCTCTCACAGAGAGAGCAGTCGCATATTCTTTTCTCTCCTGTGTAGTTAGGAATAAACGTAGCAATGTAGCACATTTCTAGGCTCCTTCTGCTGTTTGGATACTCTGCGTAATGGGGGAGCGTGCCTAAGCCTCATCAAAGGCTTAGGTCGTTAATCAACGTCGGAGGAGAGCCTAGATGGATTCCGAAGAACGGCGAAGAGGAGAGCCATTACAGCTCGGTCGTACGGAACCTCCTACAGATCAAACAATGGAGGAGCTTCCTGTCCTTCTTGCACCGCAGTACAAAGGCGTGTGGATTTTTTTGCCCTCCTACTGGACACTTCAAGTATGTGGGTTGCATAAAACGTAGTAATTTCTAATGTGGCTATTGCAGTAAAGTGATTCTTTTCAGTGTGTGGGTGCCAATACAGCTCCTGGCCAAGGGCGCAGGGGACCCTAGGTATGCCTCTGGAAAACTGGCAGGAAGGAACACTGTTGACGAACCTCTCCCACCAGGTGCTCCTTCCATTCATTCTTAAAACACTGCATTTCACAAATGATAAAGCTCAAAGCTTATGCTGAGATCCCCTGAGGGCTATACTTGGTCTAAAGTGGTCCAGCATTTGACAGGCTAGTTTTTAGCAGATGCCATGGGGCAACTTGCAGCACATTTTAGCCCAGTCACACGATGCTGTGCACTAGAGAAGGAAAACCAAGCTTTAGGCATCAAGGTGCCGCCCATCCTGCTGCCTCAGCACTGCTCTGCTTTTCCTGAGCATCTCACTTGCTGCTTTATGGTATCTGATTAGAAAAAGTATCTGAATATGCAGCTGTGTAAGCAGGAAGGCATTTCTCCCTTCTGAAAAGGCTTTGAGGATGTGCCAAGCCTGAAGATGCTCCAATCTTGAGCTCCCTGCCATTTGTGTGTGTGTGTGGGGGGGGGGGGGGGGGATGTCAGAACCTGCATTTGACCGAGCTCCTCCGAGCTCCTCTGGAATTGCCTGCGACGTGATTAACGACCTGAGCCTCTAATAAGGCTCCAGGCACATTCCCCATTATGCAGCATTTCTGTGATGGCCTGGGAATCCGATTCAGAGGCTGAACCAGAGGAATCCCAGCCTGCACAGGAGTCCCCGCCTCCAGGGCTGGCTGAACTGGGGCAGGGCCTTGATTCTGAAGCGCCTGCACCTGTGCCGGATCCTCAGGAGCAGGCACCAGGTGAATCCACTCTGGCTCCGGAGGTGGTTGAGGACTCAGTGCCTACAGGTGAGTCTCCCCCTGGGCCCAGTAACCCTTCAGCCTCTCCTGAACTGCAGAGGCTCAGGGCAGAGAGGCGGAGGGAACTGGTTTCTTCCAGGAGGAGTGCTCGCCTTAAGGCCAGGAGAGGCGGGTCTCCTGGGGGCCGGGACAGCCCCTGGCCTCAGAGAAGATAAAGGCCAGTCTGCCCGGTCCCAGGTTGCGGGAGCAACATCGTTGAAGAGCTGTTTCGGCCAGCACCCAGTCCGGTTCCCCCAGAGTTCCTGTCCTTGCCCGGCTCCTCGCTGTGGACCCCGCTTCGACCGTGGAGGACTGTCTGCCGACCCTCGACTCAGGTCCTGGACCTCGCCCCACGGTAACCTCCCCCCTGGACCAGCACAGTTTCAAAGCAGTATGAGGAAGGACGAGATAGTATGAGCTACATCCCCAGGTTTTATTTTCTAGGCTACGCAGACAGAAAAGAAATACATCCTCGCTCTGTGAAAGCAGAGAGCAACTGGAACAAACAAAGGAACAGGAAACCAGTAGCGCCACATCTGTCTCCTGTCTTCCGTGAGACTTCCAACAGTATGGAATCCCAGGAATGTAAACAGAGTCTTGTGACTCCAAAGCACTGCACAGTGGCAACACACAGAAACCAACAGGGTGTTCCTTCCATTCAGGGCCCAAGAGACTGTACAGCTGAAGTTACCTTGTCAGAATAATGTTTGGTTGGAAGAGGGGGGTAATCACACTGCTCTATCTTTTGGCAGAGCGAAAACAGGTTCATTTTATCACCATAGAAGGGTCTCTGGAGACCTGCCATCTAGAAAGAAAATATTGGAAAATGAGTGACACAGGAGAAATGTTCAGGGAGAACCAACTGAAGTTCGCATGGGTCTGCTGCTTGGCAGTTGTACCCAAGTTGGTTGTGACCATTTCCACAAGCACAACTTGGAAACTTGCCAATAAACGGGTGGCTCTTCCAGGAGGTTCTAAGGACTAAACCATTACAAATGAACTTCTTGAGGTGTCCTTGGCTACTCCCCAGCATTGCATTGGGATGGGCCATTGCTACCTTTACCTCCTACTAGCTCCCCATCCTTCAACCAACCAAGGTCATGAAGCAGGAACAGTAAAAAACCCACAGCGCCATCTGGAAGGGGGGGGCCACCAGGGGGCGCATTGGAAGATGGCCGACAATAACATCTATCCGACCCACACGAGGTAATTAAGAGGCTGATATGGGAATATGCAGCCTCCCTTGCCCCCCCAAGGGAATGGGGGGCACTGCCTTGCCTGCTGTGTCCATAATTCACCCCCGGATTCGAAAGAAGGGGGTGAGGGCACTAGGCACGAAGCCCTCAGGTGGGTCTGGCTCTCCCGGACGCTGTCTCTGATCGCGCACTGGTTTGCATCAACTTGAAATATATAATTGGAAAAGAAGCAAATGCACATATTTCAAGTGAAGATCGGGAGTAAAGACTGCTAACTAAAGGGATCTCTGTGATGTGGAGCGACGGGCTGGATTCAATAATAAATCAAGAAGTCTCATCAAAGGATCCTCCCTCCTAAGAAAGAATTGTTGCAAATTACTGATTACAAGCAGGAGGATTAAGAGCTGTGTGGAAATTAATTACTAATCAAAGATATGGCTTGTGGAACATCGAGAAAAGAAAGAAGGTTCTCTGTGACGCAGTTAGAAAAAGAGGCTGTTATGGCAGATCTGTTCGCAGAAGGAGGGGGAGGAGGACTATGGCTTGTAACTATATCGGAATGTGAGTTTGGCCTGGCAGGGCCCCCTGAAAAAAATTTATGAGAGCGGCAGGTCTGTGGAAAACAGAACAGACTGTGGGAATTGTTTTGTACGGAGTGTTGAAATGATGTCTGTTTATATTGATATGGCTCTTGGACGAACGTAAAAGCCACACAGGATATAACAATGTTTGTTTTCAACCCGCTTGTGGAAACTATCAGAGATCACAAAGAAAGGAATATATGATAACAACAAGAAGATGAGGAAAACAACAAAGAGAAGATTGAATAGAACTGTGACTATTATTTGGACAGAACTATGTCATCAAAGCAGCAGCAAGAGAGATCTTTGGATCCCGTTCGAAGCTGGAAATATGGGTACCCCCAACAAAAATTTAAAAATTCCTGGCTATGTAATTTGGAATTGATGTAATTTGGAATTAATGTGATCTGATTGGCCTGTTAATAAAAATTATTTTCAAAAAAAACACAAAAAAACCCACAGTGCCAACCAAAAAGCAGGGAGGACAACTAGTCGTTTTCTAGTGAAAACTATTTACCTCCAGCAGCTGTCCCCTCTTCAGAGAGCTGGATCTGCAGCCACTCTGTTCTCGAGACAGAGACCACCACTGGCTCTGACAAGCAGGAAAAGGTCCTGCGGCTGCCGTCTCACAACAGAGCATCCTGGTAGGGTAGCTCATGCTCAGCCAGATGCCATCAACTATGACTGCCTCCCATAACATCTTTCTGGCTCTGACATTACAAATAACATTTTCCCCACCTCTATGTGCACCTTCCTCCAAATTGCTTCATATGCAGACTTTGTAAGTATCTCTGAGCCACAGGTTTGGTCTGAGAAGAGCAAGTGCAAACTTTACTGCCAATGGTAAAGACTCATGCTTCATGCTGATGGAAACATTTTGTGTTTGATTCATTCAAAGGGCAAATTATAACCTTGTTTACTGTACAGAGAGATCCAGCTTCTTACATAACAGCCCTGTCACTTTTTTGGTCCATTTGGTTGCAGAAGAGACACTTGCCCTGCACACGTGAAACATTTTATGCAGGCTTTGCAGAAATGTAATGCAGCATTGCAAGTGTCTGCTGGACAGCCAATCCCGCAGCCCTTATACATTCAAAGCAATTTATAACTTACAACATCAGATATGGCAGAGGATAATCCAGCTGGATATTTTGTTAATTCACCCTCAGCAGCTTTTAAAAATTCTGGGGTTGCTTCTTTCATTCACAAACCCAGCCACTAAAAACAAGCAGTGTGGCTGACTGTAAACACACGCAGAAGAGTCAAGCAACAAGGCTAATGGCATGAAAGGGCCTTTCAAAACAAACAAACAATGGGTTGCATCCAACTAAGCCCTACTCAAGAGTCAACCCATTGGAATTAATGAATCCAAGTTAACCATGCTCATCAACTTCAATAGGTCAACTCTGAGTAGGACTAGCATTACATACAGCCCCATGTCTCTTTAGTCAAATCCTGCTTCCTATTTGAAACTCTTTCCCAACCCCAAAAAATATGTACCGTATTTTTCGCTCTATAACACGCACCTGACCATAACACGCACATCGTTTTTAGAGGAGGAAAACAAGGGAAAAAACATTCTGAATGAAACAGTGGATGTATCTGTGATGGGATGATGAGCTGCTTGTGCGTAAAATCCTAGTCCCTCAGAGTTTGATCAAATCCGCAAACCTCTGCCTACGACGGAGCCCCTCAAGCATGGCTCCGTCAGTCGCTAGCAGAATCCGAAAGTGGGCGCTTACGGAATCTCTTCCAGCATAAAAGCTCCTTAACGGAAACACGTCTTCTGGACTCTCGGCGCGACAGTTTCCGGCGAGGAGTGGGTGTCCCTATAGGAGGTCTTGAAACCTCCCCACTGTTTTCGCTGGAAGTGTCTCTGAGCCATCCCTCCGACTCACTTTCCCCTGGAGCCCCTCCTCTCCCCCTGCTGGTTCCCTCTTCAGATGCTAAGTCTGTCTCAACCTCAGGGAGCCCTTCCACCTCCTGTCCTTCCGATGGCAGTTCCCTGACATCCACCTCCCCTCCAGGGCCCCCTTCACCCCCTCCCGTCCCCTCCTCTATGGGCGGTGAGGAAGCAAAACCCCTGAAAGAACCTCCCTCATCTTCCGAAGTCTCGAACACTTCCCTCCACCTGTTGCTGTTCCTGGTCTCCCGGTACTCCTCGTCATCGGAGTCAATTCCTTCTTCCAACTCCGATTCCGTGAATCCTTCCAGTTCCTCTTCCTCGTCGGTGGTGCCGAAGTACTCCCTCCTGAACCTTGCTACAGGCTGAGGTTTCCTCGGGAACCTTTGGTGGAACGTTTCTATTAAGACCTCGTCATTGACATCCTCTGCAGTCACCCAGGTGTTTTCTGACTCCGGTTCCCCTTCCCACGCCACCAAATACTCCACCTGATTTCCCTTCCACCTGGAATCGATGATTTCCGCTACATGGCTGCTGCGTTCCCTTTCTTCTAAGGCTGGTCCCCTGGTGTACTCCCCTTCACGTCCCCCCCTGTACGGTGACAGTAAAGACCTATGGAATACTGGGTGCAATTTCATGTGGTTGGGTAACCGGAGTTTGAAAGCCACTGGGTTGACCTGCTGAATGACCTCAAAGGGTCCCAATTTTTTGGGTCTCAATTTCTTACAACCCCCTTTGAACGGCAACCCTTGGGTTGACAGCCACACCTGATCCCCCACCCTTATGGTTTCACCTTCCCTTCTGTTCTTGTCTGCCTGCCTCTTATATTCTTCTTTGGCCCTTTCTAAGTTGAGCTGGAGCTGACGATGGATCGCTTACATCTCTTCTACAAAATGTTCAGCCGCCGGGACGCTCCATTTCTCCCCTCCTCCCCCTGGAAATGCCCTGGGGTGACACCCGTAATTAGCCAAAAAGGGGCTCATCCCTGTAGACACATTCTCTGCATTATTGTAGGCAAATTCTGCCAGCGCCAACTTTTCGACCCAATCGTTCTCTCTGTCATTGACATAACACCTCAGGTATTGTTGGAGGATACCGTTTGCTCTTTCCGCCTGCCTGTTGGTTTCAGGGTGCCGGGCAGTCGAAAAATTGACCTCCACGTGCAGTAAGCTCATGAGCTTCCTCCAGAACCTGGATGTAAATTGTTTGCCTCTGTCTGAGACCACTCTCAAGGGGGCGCCATGCAACCGAAAAATGTGTTCTACAAACAATTTCGCTGTCTCTTCCGCTGTGACTGCATGTGAGCATGCTACAAAGTGGCACATCTTTGTTAACAGGTCTACTACTACCATGATGGCTGTTTTCCCCTTGGACTTCGGCAGATCCGTCATAAAATCTATCGATACCGCCTCCCATGGCCGTTCTGGTGTGGGTAATGGTTCTAATAACCCTGCCGGCGCCCGCCTTTCCCCTTTGGCTCGCTGGCATTGGTCACACCCTCTTACATACTCCCTTACATCTTCCCTCACCTTGGGCCACCAAAATTCCCTGGTAACCAACCACATGGTCTTGTGTTGCCCAAAATGCCCCGCTGTGGGGCTATCGTGCAACTGCTTGAGTACTCTCCCCCTCAATTCTCCTTCGGGTATATACAGTGCCCCTTTGTAATACAATGCCCCATTTCTTTCCTCAAAGCCTCCGGGGCTCTCTCCCTCCCCCCTGAGACCTCTAAGCTTATCCTGGGCGTATTCATCATTTTCCGTTTCCTCTACCAGTTCTCTTTGCCCCACCAGTGCCGCCCCACACACCCAGCGGTCCTCTGGGATGACATGTCTCTCTTCGGTTGCTCCCTCCCCCTCCAAATACTCGGGTTTACGTGAGAGAGCGTCAGCCCTGACGTTTTCTGGGCCTGGCACATAACAAATTTCAAAGTGGAATTTGGAGAATTCCTGGGCCCATCTCACTTGTCGTTGGTTGAGCACTCGTGCCGTTCTCCAATACTCTAAATTCTTGTGGTCTGTGCACACTTGCACCTTATGTTGTGCACCAATTAATAAATGTCTCCATCTCCGGAACGCTTCGTGAATGGCGAGTAGTTCTCGGTCATACACCGTGTAGTTCCTCTCGGATTTATTCAGCTTCCGCGAGAAGAAGGCACACGGTCTCCACTCCGACTTACTCTTCCCCGGTTGTAGAAGCACCGCCTCTACCGCCCGGTCTGATGCATCGGTTTCCACTCTCATAGGTTTTTGTAAATCCACATGCAGAAGTTGCTCTTCCGAAGCGAACGCCCTTTTCAGTTCTTCAAATGCTCGCTCTGCCTCCGCCGTCCAAACAAATTTCTTCTTGCTGCTGAGACAGTCAGTGATGGGAGCCGTCAAGTGGGCAAAGTTCTTGATGAACTTCCGATAAAAGTTTCCAAACCCTAGGAATCTTTGCACATCCTTCTTCGTTTTCGGTGTTTTCCATTCCAGTACCGCTTGGACCTTGCCTGGATCCATGGCCAATCCCTTGTCTGACAAGCGGTACCCCAGGAATTCCACCTCCTTGGTATGAAACTGACACTTCTCCAGTTTCACCCACAGCTGGTTAGCTTGCAGCTTGCCCAACACTTCTCGGACGTCCCTCACATGCTGCTCCTCATTCTCTGAATATACCAACACGTCGTCTAAGAAGGCTACACAATTCTTGTAGAGCAAAGGTCCCAGGACGTGGTTCATAAACGATTGAAAACACGCCGAGCCTGCTTGTAGACCGAAGGGCATAACGAGATATTCAAAGGCTCCCAAAGGGGTGAACATGGTGGTTTTCCATTCATCCCCCTTCCTTATTCGTATCAGGTTGTACGCCCCCCGCAGGTCCAGTTTTGTAAAAATCTTTCCCTTCCTCACCCTAGTCAAAATGTCATCGATTCGGGGCATAGGGAAAGCCAGGGGTTCCGACACTGCATTCAGGGCCCTAAAGTCCACTACAAGCCTCGGTTTATCTGTGGTTTTTTTGTCCACAAAAAACACTGGGCTGCCCCCCACCGCTCGGGACTCTCTGATGAAACCTCGCTTCAGGTTTTTGTCAATGAACTCCCTTAACTCCTGCATCTCCCTGTCTGACATAGCGTACAGCTTGCCCACTGGGAGTTGGGCCCCAGGGAGTAGATTGATTTGACAGTCAAAGGGTCTATGCGGCGGCAGTTTGTCTGCTTCCCTTTCGCTGAATACGTTGCTCAGATCTGCATATTGTGGGGGCACCTTCCCTTTGTCCGTTACTTCCATCCCTGCTAGGGTGACTCTGGCCCCTTCCGGAGCCTTCCCCTCTTTGCAGTGTTCTAGGCAATGCGCTGACCCAAAGGAGACCACTCTCTGATGCCAGCCCACTAGCGGATCGTGTAGCGCCAGCCAGCTCATCCCCAAAATAATGGGAGCTCCTCCCAAGGTGGCCACATTAAACGCTATCCGTTCGGTGTGCCTTGCCACCCTCATTATCATTGGGACAGTCTGTTGGCTAACTTCTCCTCCCAACAGCTCCCTCCCATCGATCGTGGTCACCTGCAAGGGGTTACATAAAGGGATAGTCTGTATCTGGTGCTCAGCTGCAAACTCCTTACTCGTGAAATTACAGGAGCTGCCTGAGTCCAATAGCGCCTTTATCTTTAGTGGGTGTCCGTTTGGCAGCTCTAGTAACACCTCTATCACTAAAGCAGGTCTTGGAGGTTCCAGCGTGGGCACTTTCACTGCTCTTTGGCCTGGCTGCTGTGCCCCGACGGTGGCAGCCAGGCGTTGGCTTTTACTTGCTCCTTGACTTCCTCCTCCTTTTCCCCAACAGCTCCCGCCATCCCTTGCCATTCCTTTCTTTGTGGGCAGACTCTGGCAAAGTGACCTGGCTGTTGGCAGAGATAACATTTCTTGGCGCTCTTCCCCTCCTTCTTCCGCCCTTCACTGGGATTTGAAACTGCGCGCGCCCGCGCTGTTCCAATTTCCATCGGCTCTGCCGGCGGGAAAGGTGGCTCTGGAATCTCTGGAATGCGGAAATCCCTCCAACGTTCCCCTTTCCCTTCCCGCTTTTCCAAAGCTCTCGCCTCCTGGCGTGCTCCTATGGTCAGCGCGGATTTGGTCAGCTGGTCCATAGACTCCGCCCTGGGCGCCCGGGAAAGTTCGTCTTTCACCGCCGAAGAAAGCCCTTCTTCGAAAAGCATTTGTATGGGCTCCGCCGATAGATCCCACCCCAATTTA
Organism: Podarcis muralis; assembly: GCF_964188315.1. Classification (NCBI taxonomy): domain Eukaryota; kingdom Metazoa; phylum Chordata; class Lepidosauria; order Squamata; family Lacertidae; genus Podarcis; species Podarcis muralis. The sequence continues at coordinate 6,802,937 of NC_135674.1, forward strand.
TGGATCAACATGGTAAACTCAGTCCAGTACTCACGGACAGATCGGCTCCCTTGTTTGCAAGCCATTAACTGTCTGCGCACCACTCCCTGCTCAATGTCGCTGGAAAACATCAGGTCCATGGCGCGAAAAAACTTCCGCGTATCCTTTAGGATCTCATTATTCACTGCCATCAGGGGCCTAACCCAGTCTTTCGCCCCCGCTTCGAGATGGCCAATCACAAAAGCCACTCGCGACTCCTCGTCGGGAAAGTCATCAAACTGCAGATTGAGAGCATATTGCATCTCTGTCCTAAAGGCATGATAGTTCCTGGGATCCCCCCCAAACTTCTGCACCAATCCTGGCACCTTTCTTGCGAGCGGGGTGGTTTTTCCCTTTTCTGCATCCTGAGCCCTCCTCTCCTCGAGCCTCGCCGTCTGCAGCGCTAGCTGGACTTCCAACACCCTGTACCTTTCTTCCAGGCTTGGACCCGCTCCAGCTCCTCCTGCTTCTCCGGTTTCGGCTGGGTTGCTCATGATGCCTCTCCCTGCACAAGCTGCTTTCAGAGACTTTCGGATTGCTGTGATGGGATGATGAGCTGCTTGTGCGTAAAATCCTAGTCTCTCAGAGTTTGATCAAATCCGCAAACCTCTGCCTACGACGGAGCCCCTCAAGCATGGCTCCGTCAGTCGCTAGCAGAATCCGAAAGTGGGCGCTTACGGAATCTCTTCCAGCATAAAAGCTCCTTAACGGAAACACGTCTTCTGGACTCTCGGCGCGACAGTTTCCGGCGAGGAGTGGGTGTCCCTATAGGAGGTCTTGAAACCTCCCCACTGTTTTCGCTGGAAGTGTCTCTGAGCCATCCCTCCGACTCACTTTCCCTTGGAGTTCCTTCTCTCCCCCTGCTGGTTCCCTCTTCAGCTGCTAAGTCTCTCTCAACCTCAGTGAGCCCTTCCACCTCCTGTCCTTCCGATGGCAGTTCCCTGACAGTATCATTTTTGTGCTTCATGCTGTGGCCACAGACATGTGATCTGATGGTGAATTTGGGGTGACCCAATGCAAAAATCCTGAGAATCCCTGTGGATCCCTGCTTTGTAACCACATTTTTGCACCATTGCAGCCCCAGGCAACAGTGGGTGCGTGATTTTGGGGGGGCAGGCTGTAGCCATGGACATGCTATGTGATCTGATGGTGAATTTGGGCTGACCCAATGCAAAGATCCTGAGGATCCATGTGGGTCCATGCTTTGTAACCACATTTTAAGTGGGGAGGGAAGGAAAAACACAGAAGGGACAAGGAGCACGAGAGGGGTGTGCAGAGAAGCAGCTGGCTAAGAATGCAGGAGAGGGGTATAACGGGAGGGAGGAAAGGAAGGCAAAAGTTTCCCCCCACCCACCCAAGCCAGCCAGCGCTCTCTCTCTCTCCCTCTCTCTCTCTCTCTCTCTCTCTCTCTCTCTCCCACCTGCATGTTGCCTGCGAGTCCCTAGACGCAGGAATTAGAAGGAAGGACGCTCTGCTTTTCCCTCTTCTTGCCTGGAGGGGAGGGGCTTTCCCTGCTCTTTGTTCCGTTTGAGCAAACACAGCAAGGAAACAGAGGAGGGTGGGCAGTAATACCCTGAGGCAGAATGCAGGAAAGCAGCCGCTTCCTCTTTTCAGGTTTCCCTTCTCCGAGACGTGCGATTTGATTTTTGCCTGATTTTTTTTGCCTCCACTTGCCCCAGTCGACTCCAGGGACCACACATTCGCTCAATAACACGCACAGACATTTCCCCTTCCTTTTTAGGAGAAAAAATCTGTGTGTTATAGAGAGAAAAATACGGTAAATTCTAGAAGTTGACCTGAACTTCAGCAGGACAGAAAAGCAGCTCAGCCATTTGCTCAACTTCACGAAAGTACAAAAGCAGCAATAAGAAGCCACTGTGCACCCCACTACCTTTTCTTCTTCAGGCATGGGAGCAAGCAAATACACACGCACACACACAACGTGCCCCCAACAACACGCTCAGCAGAAGCATGAGGCCAGCCCCCTTCGCCTCCATCTCCAGGAAAAGAGCCAAAGACACACACACACCCCGCTCCCCATTTACATCCGGCTCTAATAAGGTTGGTCTTCAAAGCGAGTGCCGCTAGCGAGTGGCACAGAGGCTCGGCAAGCAAGAGCGGCGTCACCTCAGCATGCGGCCCCCACGGAGCCCCAGCTGCTTATTAATCCATAATGCAATTCAAGGGCTCCCTGGCACTCTCGCTGTCACAAGCTGCCCTCCACAATGAAATAATCCTCCTCCTAATGAAGCACTATTGGATAATTGTGGATATTATCTACTCTGGTTAGAAGATCTTTTAAAAACCATTTTGCCGCATGCTGCGGCAGATCGGCAAAGCCGCCGCTTCTTTTTATTTGTGTTTGCGGAGCCTCAGCTCTGAGCCACTGTTTTAATAGGGAGGGTCTATTTGAAAAGTGTTAAGTCTTTTGCTCATTATCATGCACAGGGGGTAGCGACCTAAAGAAATCTGCCTCTTGGCAGGCGATCAGCAATCTCCCAGCAAAGGTTGTTGTGGTTGTGGTTGTTGTTGTTTTTAATGCAGTGAGGAGGAGGAGGGAGAAGTTACTCCAAGGCACTTCTCCCTCATTTTATACTTTTATAAACAATATTGAGAACACAGACAAATTACCAATATCCATTTGGGCAGTTTAGAAATTTGGCAGTGAGGCAGAGGTCCCTTGATTTATCCATTAAGAAAAGGTGCCCAAATCAAACTGGATTTCCATGATATTAAAACTTTGTTTCCTCAACAGCACAGCTTTAGTCACGGGCCTGACTTCTGCTTAATACACCCTTCCATGTGTGTGTGTGTGGGGGGGGGAGGCACCCACCCCAGGGATGTGTTGGGAATGGGGAGTCAGCCATTGACTCCACTGAGGCCCACTGAACACAGGCAGCTCTCCAACCCCTCCAGTGCAGACTAGCTATTCAAAACCCCTTTGCCCAAACAGGGGCCTGCACCAAATCCCCAGCCAGCCCCACTTTATGTGGGGATCGTATCCTGAGAGATGGCTGCAGTGGCAAATCTGAAAACACAATCGCAAGACTCCCAGCAGTTCTAGTCAGCCCTGTTTCCCCATTCTTGTCATCTACGGACAAGGGCAGCCTATCTGAGGCACTGAGCAAGAGCCCCCCTCACTCCCGTGACTGGAATGGCCAAGGTGGCTGGCTGAGGTCTGTGGCTTAGACACATTTGAAGGTTTCGTTTTGACATCTGGATTAGAACAATTGCAGTGGAATGGCTGGATCCCCGTTTCAAACTGACCACCATGCTCTACGACTGGTCTAAGAAAATAAAAATTGCTCCCTGTGTTTAAATTGATTATCTTGTTAGAACTGCTAAAGCCATTACTTGCAGCTATTTATAGGAGAGGGAGAACTTATTTTTATCCCTTGCAAGTTATCTTGATGACAGATCCTCGGGAGATGGTGAAGCCTTCCCACTATTTTGATAAGATTTAATATAAATCAATGTGAGATTGTAAATGTCAAGTTTAAGTGGCATTATCTGGCTTCACACACACACACACACACACACACACACACACACACACACACACACCCCAGCCCAAATAATGTTAAAGTGAATTCCAACTGGCATGTGTGCCTCTAGGCTACTTGGAGACAAAATTCCCCCAGTTTATCTGCACATAATCAAAAACAAAAAGCACAGAGAAAGCTTCCACCCAGTCCACCACTGCTTTTCCTATTTTTCACAAAGCAAGAGCAGAGGCATGAGAACAGAGTATTGACACTGACATCTTCGGTGGCCTCCACTGCCACTAAGCAGTGGGCAGGGTTCCTTAGCTGAGCCAGGACAGGACGGAGCTTGTTCAGGGCTGGCCACATTTGCGAAGATGCTTCCTTGGAACAATATCTGCAGATACGCTTATCTCCGCTGAACTGAAACCTCAAGATTACAGCTGGAAGTGCCATGGCTGGCTTTGAACTGACTTGGGCCTGAGCCATGGAAAAGCAGGCAATTATGAATTAATATAATAATATATACACATAAAAATAAGGAACACTCTTCCTGGTTGCTGACATAAATGTGATCAAGGCCTGACTAGAGAGCCTGATTTAATTACAAACTGCCACCATTTATGGAAGGTGACAAATGTGGGGAAAGAAAAAACACACTCTGAGGGAGCCAACCCTCTTCTGATGCTGCTTCTGAGACAAACATAATCTCTGGCAACTGGAAGGTCCTTTTCAGGCACACCAAGGATAGAGCCACCTGTGGGAAAGCAGTGTCACCTTTGACTGTGGCTTTCCCAGAAGAGTGAACCACAAAGGTTGCGGTTCCACCTGAGGTACAGAGGAAAGAGGTGGATCACTGGTGGGAATGGCAGAGACCGGCTGTGGGGGTTCTTCCTTTCAGAGATAACAATACTGGAGAAGGGGGATAATTTTAGACACTGTCACGCTGCTGTACTTTCCCCACTAGAAGACACTTAAACAACTGTAGAAACAAAAACACATTCCCACTGTAGCAGGAGACCCCCCCCTTCATTACAATGTAATGCACAAGCACCACACACACACCTCCCACCTTCCCCGACCCCGGAGATGCCCCTTTTAGAGGGGCATCCCCTAAAAAGCCTTCCGTAAATAAGGAAGCGCTACTTTGACAGCTCTCCGTACTGGAACCCTTTCGCTATATCAACCCTTCTTCGCCCTATTCTTTTAATGGGTAGACCAATTCCCTGACCTCGAGGTCAATCGGCTGCCGCTTCAACCAATCAGCGTTACCGAACATCGCCCCTTGTTAATGTGCACCCTTCTCTATACTTTGACAGCTCTCAATACAAAGTTTCCGGGTTTAATTGACCGTGACTAATCTTATCAAAATGTAGCAAGTTACTTCCGGAAGTGAACCTCTCTTTGAACTCCTTTTGACAGTTTTCGTTATAAATTCATTAAAAATCAGCCGTACGTCGGATTTACCAACCACTTTTATTTTACTTTATACAACAAGGACTATCAAAGGGGGGTGGCTTGACACTGGTCAGCCATAATCCCTTGAGCGAGAGGACACGTACTCTGCAGCCCTGCCCGGTTGACATGGCAACCTTGATAGTCATCTTGGTGGGCTCAGACAGAAGACTATCAGGAACACAACGGACTGCATACACGAGTGGATTCAACATGGACTATGACAAAAGAACAGTGATTGGATTCCCCCTCAGGGGGCAGGAAACTGCGCCTACCCTTTTGTCTTCTGGAAATGACTCATGGGGAGGGGGAGAAAGGACACTGGCCAGGTGTCATGATACTCAGGTTACCTGTGCAACCCCTCCCCTGACCTCTCCTGTTTTTAATGTAGTCATGATGTAGTTGTGATGTATTTCTAGGGGTGTAACTCAGGGGATTAGAAGCTAATAAAAGTTGGGGTCTTCTTTTGTTCGGGGCTTCCATTTTGCTTCACCTTGTGGGCGGTGGGAGTCCTGTTGCGACAGTATTCAATAAAGACCGAGCCTACAGGCTGCTGATTTGCTCCAAGTTGCTCTGGTTGGTGTCTTTACTTTTACCCAAGGGAGCCCTCGGATTTTCCGGTAACACCACCTAGTGCTATAGTTCTAACAACTGGTAACGATGGCAGTTCTGGCTCCAAAGGGCTTCATGCTCGGTATGGAGAGGAAAGCACTTTCATTTCATCTTGCCCATCCTAATGATTCTGAGTAGGACACAATGGGCTGAGTGAGCCTGTTTGGGCTCACAGAAACCACCACCCTATATTTATTTGTGCTCCACCTTTTCATTCAAAAACTGCTCAGGGTGGCTGGCTCACAACACATTTGAAAGTCAATCAATCAATCAATCGATAGATAGATAGATAGCAATTCAATAAGGCAGGAGATAAAAGTAAAATATAGTTAAAACTCATCTTCCAAAGGGTCCCAAGATGGCGTCGTCGTTAGTGGTAGCGTCGACTTGAGCTCCGCATCAGTTGATGCTGTTTTTATTATTTTTATCAGTCTTTTATTAGCTTTTATCAGCCTCAGTATTTTATCTTTGTCATTTGGCAGCTATTATATTTACAAAGCTTGAGTCAAGGGCTTGAGTTAAAAGTCTTAGAGGAGGTCTGGAAAGTCCCGGAGAAAGCCTTAATTAGCTCCAGCTCAACTAAACCAACCAACTACTTATCAGCAGGAGTGGAGATTAGACACCCTATCGTGGGAAGACGCCGAGCTTCCTGATTTACAGCAGAAATTAGTAGCAGCTCTATCTCTGAGATAGCAATTCAATAAGGCAGGAGATAAAAGTAAAATATAGTTAAAACTCATCTTCCAAGGAGTCATACCTACTTCTTTGTCAGTAACACTCAGCTTGAGTACTGCTGTCCTCCACCTGCAAGCCTAATCACCAAGGCAAGGTAGTTTGAGCATATTACACCAATCTGGGCCCAACTGCACTGGCTGACAGTTATTTTCTGGGCCCAATTCAAAGTGCTTGCCTAGAACTATAAAGCCTTAAATGGCTCAGGACTGCAGTATGAACCAACCTGGATCTTGTGATCATAATCTGAGGCCCTTCTTCATGTGCCCCCTCCATGAAAGGTCCTTTCTCATGTGGCTAAGAGTGGCAACATGAGAAAGGAACCATTTGAAGGGCTCCCCGTTTTTTTGTGGAATACCATATATAAGCTGACTTTTTCAGCACATTTTTTTATGCTGAAAAAGCCCCCCTCGGCTTATACTCGAGTGAGGGTCCCTGTCGGCAGCAGCAGAGGAGGAACGAGCAGCCTGAAAGCAGCCCTTTTGGGCTGCTTGTTCTTCCTCCGCCGCTGCCGCCACCAGCCTCTGCCTCTTAGCAGCACCCTAGGTAGGCAGGGGGACAGGAGGGGCTGGGGGGGGAGAGAAGCCCCCTCTGCCATGTGCGCATGTGCACACACGCACTCCGGCCCACCAGGAGGTTTGTGGTGTGGTGAATCGGCTTATACTCAAGTCAATAAGTTTTCCCAGTTTTTTGTGGTAAAATTAGGTGCCTCGGCTTATATTCGGGTCGGCTTATACTCAAGTATATACAGTACTCTCCCTGGGAGGCTTGCCTGGTACCATCATGGAACCAGATGGAAACATTCCTCTTCTCCCAAGCCTTTGTTTAAACAATCTATGGCCTTTTAAACTGTGGGTTTTTTATTGATTTGTTTGTTATTATGCTACGTATTTTCGTGCTTTTATACTGTAAACTGCCCTGTGATCCTGGGACAAAGAGCGGTATATAAATTTAAGAAAAAAACATACAAACTAACAATTTCAGTCAGAGAACCAACCTCAGTAAGTCCTGTTGCTGTTTGCTTGGCAGCAATCAATGCCAAGGCTCGTTCTTGGCCAAAGGCCCTCTCTCTCCACCAGAGAAACAGCAGAACTCTTTCTGCTTGCTATGGTGGCCCAGAAGGCCTTCCTGACCTGGGCTGGGGTGATCCATGCAGGTGTGGACCAGGAGATCCTTGGGGTTTCATGATTCCCAGGCCAATGTCTGGTAAGACGAACTGCAGGGTCCACTCCTCCGAAGCAAGCAGTGTCTCCTTGGGGGGCATAAAAAAGGAAGCAGAGGCTCCCTTGAGGACCCCCCCCCCCCGTGCACCAGGGACTCTGCTTGAGGGCTCACTCTGGACACATCAGGAGCAACTGGATGGCTTGCCTTGATTAGGTCTGTTTTAAGGGAAATCCCTCCCATCACCCACGACTTCAAAGTCAGTGGCAGCAGAGCTCCTGCAAGAGGAGCAGAGGGCTGTTACGAGTCACGCTGTGCTGTTCTCTCAAAGGCTACTCAATCCCTACCACGGCATCTCATTGATTTCATTTATTGACTTCTCCACACCGATATTTCTCTCTCCCTCTTGATGGACCCTGCATGGTGCTTTTGCACACTGCCAACAAATTAATCAGCACCTATTGAGCTGCTGGATGACTCAGACCTGAAACCCCAACAACAGCACACTGCCTGGTCCAACAAGCGTCTCATTACACCTTGTCAGCCAAGCTTCCCCCCCCCCCCCAAAGGAACAGCACTATCCCCACGGCTCTTATCTGACTTAGGAAGGCCTCCTGCACCCAATATTTTTGAGATTCTTCACCTCAAAACCCAGCAAGGAAGACTGTGTTCTGGGGAAATGGGTCTTCTCAGGTCTCTCTCATCTGCCCTTGGACCTCAAAGCAGAGCCAGCAGCACCTGAGTTCCTAACGGAGACTGTTTCCTTTCCCCTCCTCTCCAGGTTGTTGTTGTTTTAAAGGCAAAACTATTGCAATTCATTCCATCATTGGCTAATTCCAATACAAACACAACACAACACAATGCAAGGACCACTGGAACTCTACCTTTCAAAGTAATACCCTACAGGCTACCCTGACCACAATCTGCAGGCAGGCAGACCCCAGGGGTTCCCAAGCAGCTTGCTCTTCCAGGGCTCTTGGCACCAAGTCTCTCACTGAGTTTTAAAAGCAGCTCACATTTATGCACAGGAAGCTTCAGAAGAGCACCCAAGAGGCAACCCCCTGGGATGTTCCTCTGCTCTTGCCATCAATGCTCAGGGTCAGACATGTACTTTCAACACCACTGGTTGCTTGAGCATTGCAGCTCTCAGACCACATCACAAATCGTACATAATTTCCTTCTTTGATAACATCCAGTATCAAAGCTTACATGGTACTCATGTTGACAATTATAGTTTAAAACAAGTTACACTTTTATGCCAGCAGCATAGTTGCAACAGAGTATTTTGAGAACAGCCCAGGACTAAGTAATAAACTAAGTATTGATGGAGCATGAATCCTCTGTGACCAACCCAAAGATGCAAGCAGTTTAAGTTTCTGAAACTCACTATCACACAAACTAAACAGCATGAATTTAAACGCTGTGTCAGAACCAAATTTTTGGGCAACGTAATTACTGATTTTGTCCTTAATTCTTGCCTTCTTTGGTCAAGTTCCAGTAATCCTAGGCACTGTATGGACTCTTCAAAATTTGGCATTTCCCCAGGTCTGTGCTCATCCAACAGTCTACTAACTTGTGATATTCAGAATGGAAGGCAAGTTTTATTCTCTGAACTATTCATTTCCGCTTATTTCCATTTTTCCACACTGTGCATAAACATGAAAGTGAGACTTACCTCATACAATAAGCAGTCCAAGGACCAGATGTCTGATTTAAAATTATAGCCATTTTCATGTATCCTTTCTGGGGACATATAGTAGGGTGTTCCCACTGCAAGAGACAAGCCCAGAAAGAGGGATCACTCTCTGAAGAGAGAGCACAATTTGTGTGATGATCTGTAAGCAAACTAAAGGACCAGAGGCTGTGGGAGCAACAGGATACTTGACATTAAAAAGACTAGGAAATGAAAACATGGATAGATTAAGAAAAACACATACTCTGAGGAAGACTCCATCTCAAAACCAAAGGTCACGTTTTCCTACTGACCACATTCAGCAACACAACTGCTAAAAGTTAACAGCCTCAATTTGCCATTAAATAAAAGATGTCTCTGCCAGACTGTTGAGGACAATGCACAGATTAAAATGGCTTCTCCGGTCCTCATTAATCCAAAGCCAAAGGTGACAATGGGTTCAGTGATTTGGCCCCCCCAAAAAAACTTTGTTCCAGATCTGCCCAGTGTCCATCTGCAGTATGAATAGGATTGGAATCATATGTTGAACCAAAGGTCAAACGTTCTGGAAGGCCTGCAAATGCCATCTTCCTAGTTAAGATAACCACAAACTAATTAGTAATTGTTGCAAGAATGAGCTCATGTATGTTTATATTCACTTGGTTTGATATGTTAATTGGCTAGCTTTGATGCTATGCTTACCTGTCAGCCTTGGGATGCTGGACTCTAGGGCTGGAGTGGGGAGAAGCTTTGGACAGCCACCACTCACGTGTAATAAGGGGTTCTGGGCAAAATGATGTATACTGCTTTGTGCATAAAGGCTGTATGAATGGTTGCTTGGGTGTGGACACACGTCTGTAAAGGCAGTGAGGCTCTGCACATGGTGGTGTAAGCTTACACCTTTCTTTATAAAGCAATAGAACTGGCCATTTTGGTCTTTTTGAAATCCTCCTTTGGTATCCCTGCATCAAACCACTCACTCATGCCATTCTTGGGAACCTGCAGTTCAGAACAATTAAGGACTGACACAGCAGGGAGCAGTTCAAGGTTTAAGCCCATTAAAGAGGGGACATTGCCACTGCTTCAGGCAAAGCATGATAGCCTCAGTTAGCCCCACCTCTTATAACATAGGCAGTCAGAGTGCAGTAAAAACTCTCAAGGATTTGACAAGTTCAGTGCAGCAAGACATTTGATGTTGGAAACACAGGAGATACCAGATCAGTGTGAGCTCCAAGACCACCAAAACCCGACCTGGAGTACAGAGGAGAAATATACCAAGCTAAGCTCTCTGGCTCCTCCAGACAGCTGGAATATACTAAAGTAATAGAGGAACAAGGGCTTTTTCCTCCAGCTGCCTGCTACTGGGCTTTTGCCTTTGACAGCAGCTGGGAACCAATTATCAATATCCTATAATAATAATAATAATAATAATAATAATAATAATAATAATAATAATAATAATTTATTATTGATACCCCGCCCATCTGGCTGAGTTTCCCCAGCCACTCTGGGCGGCTCCCAATCAGTGTTAAAAACAGTACAGCATTACATATTAAAAACTTCCCTGAACAGGGCTGCCTTAAGATGTCTTCTGAATATCAGGTAATTATTTATCTCTTTGACATCTGATGGGAGGGCGTTCCACAGGGCAGGCGCCACTACCGAGAAGGCCCTCTGTCTGGTTCCCTATAGCCTCACTTCTCGCAATGAGGGAACCGCCAGAAGGCCCTCGGCGCTGGATCTCAGTGTCCGGGCTGAACGATGGGGGTGGAGACGCTCCTTCAGGTATACAGGACCGAGGCCGTTTAGGGCTTTAAAGGTCAGCACCAACACTTTGAATCGTGCTCAGAAACGTACTGGGAGCCAATGCAGATCTCTCAGAACCGGTGTTATGTGGTCCCGGCGGCCACTCCCAGTCACCAGTCTAGCTGCCGCATTCTGGATTAATTGCAGTTTCCGGGTCAACTTCAAAGGTAGCCCCATGTAGAGCGCGTTGCAGTAGTCCAAGCGTGAGATAACTAGAGCATAAACCACTCTGGCGAGACAGTCCGTGGGGAGGTAGGGTCTTAGCCTGCGTACCAGGTGGAGCTGGTAGACAGCTGCCCTGGACACAGAGTTAACCTGCGCCTCCATGGACAGCTGTGAGTCCAAAATGACTCCCAGGCTGCGCACCTGGTCTTTCAGGGGCACAGTTACCCCATTCAGGACCAGGGAATCCTCCACACCTGCCCGCCTCCTGTCCCCCAAAAACAGTACTTCTGTCTTGTCAGGATTCAACCTCAATCTGTTAGCCGCCATCCATCCTCCAACCGCCTCCAGACACTCACACAGGACCTTCACCGCCTTCACTGGTTCTGACTTAAAAGAGAGGTAGAGCTGGGTGTCATCTGCATACTGATGAACACCCAGTCCAAACCCCCTGATGATCCGGATACGCAGTTCCAAAACAGACCAGTACGGGAGGGGGGCTTTAGTTCGGCTCTTGGCAACCGGAAAACCAGGCCCATGCCCAGTTAAGGACACTAGGCGCTTCTTGTTTATGAGAACTAATTTGGCAGGGCCACTCCTGATTCATGCAGATGGCTCACCCCTGACGCGGCACCAGTTCACTCGTGTCATGCGTTTGACAATTGCAGCATGCAGCTTACCTCCCGCGGATTTCGCAGCGCACTCTTTTCGGATAGGAGCGGCCACTACGGCAGTGCACCTGGGCCTGAGTGCCGAGAGGATTAAGGACCTAGGCCGCTGGAAATCGGATGCTTATAAGAGTTATGTTAGAAAAAAATTGTGACTGCTTACCTGGGGTTACCTGACCTTGGCCTGTTGTCAGTGGCGTAGCGTGGGGGGTGCAGGGGGGGCTGGCCGCACCGGGCACAACATCTGGGGTTAGGGCAAATCCACAGGTTAGGGGGCGCAAATCCACGGGTTAGGGGGCGCAAATTACTTGCCTTGCCCCGGGTGCTGACAACCCACGCTACGCCACTGCCTGTTGTTTCAATTTTCTTACAGGAAATATGAGGGCACACATCTGGATAATCGGGCACAGCATTGTGCATTGGGCCAGTGTCCGCACCATCAATTCCGGTCTCGGGCCGCACCTCAACTTACCTTCAGACAACAATATATCTTGGATCTCCAGGAGGGGAATGCGCTGGGCTGAAATGTTGCCCATGATTAGGGCTAGAGCGGCAGCGGAGGGCCCCCCAGATGCTTTAGTAATTCAATTAGGCGAAAACGATCTAGCTTACCGAAAGGCAGTCGATTTGATGTGGCATATTTTTAGCGACTTTGAGGAACTGAAGGCTTCTTACCCAGACATCACCATTCTGTGGGCCTCGTTGATGGAGAGGCGGGTTTGGAGAGATAGCCGGTACCCGATAGCCATAAATAGGGCTAGGAAAGCTTTGGATCGGGCTGTTGTGCGTAGAGTGGCAGCCCTGGGTGGGCGGGTCATTGACCACCCTGGCATACGTTTCAACTGCGAGGCCCTCTACCGGTTTGATGGCGTGCATCTTTCAGATGCGGGAGATGACATTTGGCTGACTGATATAGCAAAGGGGATCAGGGATTGGTTTCAGGCATGAGGGTATTGGCGGCAAGCGGTTGCTCGAGTGGCGGTTAGGCATTGGTAAGGAGGGGTTAAGAGGATGTGTGGGGGGGAGGAAACGCCATCACCTCCCCCCAAAAGCGAAGGGTAGTCCGATAAAGGACTCTGGGGGGGGCGTGGCCCTGTCCAAAGCCTATGGAGCTGTGGGCCTAAGGCATGCCCCTGAGCGGTGACCCGGGGGAGCTCCTAGTTGACGTGCCTCAGCAGGACTCCCCTTTTATGGTGTTAACCCTTCCCAGTCTTCAGCAAACGGGCTGGAGCCAGCTAGTCGATAGGACCAATGCCTAAGCCAATGCCTCTCATTCCTGAAATCAATAAAGTTGTGGCCTAATTCGCCCATTTAACCTTAATTGGCTTAATACCAGGAATGTGGAAGGAGGCCATTATAATTCCTATCTACAAAAAAGGCCCTCCCGGTGACCCAGGGAATTATCGGAATATCAGTCTGCTATCGTCCATTGGGAAAATATATGCCCATTTTTTGCTGGCAAGGCTGATGAAGTGGTCAGTTGAGGCTGACCTGATTGGACATGAGCAAGCTGGATTTAGATTAAACCGATCCACAACAGACCAGGCAATTATTCTTTATCACTTAGCCCGGAAATACTCGACACCTCGATGGGGCCAACTTTGCGCAGCTTTCATAGATCTGAAAGCTGCGTTTGATAGTATTCCGAGGAAATTACTATGGGATAAACTTGCCTGTTGGGGAATAGATAGAAGGCTATTGTGGCTTATCTCCCAACTTCATGCCGGGTGCGTGGCCAGGGTGAGATTATCCCCTGCTGGAGACCTGACTAACCCAGTGCCAGTAAATAAGGGTGTACGCCAGGGTTGTATTTTAGCGCCTCTTCTTTTTAACTTATTTATCAGTGATATGAGGAACCCATTAGCCGTCTCACAAAAATTTATCCACTCCCCTCGTATAGCAGATTACCGCTGTCCTTTACTTCTCTACGCAGATGATGCGGTACTACTCTCTTACTCCAGAGTGGGTTTAAGGAGGGCACTAAAGATTTTTGCGACATATTGCCATTCTAATCATCTGTCTATCAACCACACCAAGTCCAAAGTACTGATATTTTCAAGGAGTCGAAAACTTTATTCATGGAAACTGGAGGGCACGAAAATCGAACAAGTACATAAATTTAAATATTTAGGAATTTATTTTCAATATAATTTAGGGTGGAAAGCGCACGTTGAATATCTTCAAAACAAGACAAAAGCCCTATCACACTCCCTCCTCCGTTTTTTCTACTCTGAGGGGGCCTTATTCATCCCTGCGGCCTTGAAAGTGTATATCATCAAAGTGATGGCCACAATGGCCTATGCTGCACCTTTATGGGCTGCCTTTGCAAATCTCTCACCTTTAGAGTCACTTCAAAGCCAATTCTTACGCCGACTTCTAAAATTACCAACATGCGTAAGTAATGCGGCTATCCGCTTAGAAATGAAGATCCCCTCAGTGGAGTTAGTTATATGGAGGAGAGTTTTGGTTTATTGGATATCCCTATGGCATAAACTCCCAAACCACTATCTCATTCAATGCATGTGGCGAGATGACTTCACAAATTTGTGGTCAGGAAAAATCCATGCCAAATTGCTGTCCTATGAGATCTCGCCCACTGAATTGCTCAAACTGGATCTAAATGTGGCAAAAAGGTGTATAAATCAAAGGCTGGATGATGCGGAGCTATACCAAAATTTTGTAGCTGGTGGTGGAGTCTGCTCGCCGTTAAATTTTGGCATAACCCCTATCTACCGCGCTCTGTCCTACTTAACATCGCTTATGGCCGCGTCTCACCAATATGCCTTCATTAGAGCTAGGTTTAATGTCTTTCCAACAAACGTGCTGAGACATAGATTCACTAAGGGCCAAGTCCCTTCAATGTGTGCGTGTGAAATGAAAACATCTGAATCTCTACATCATGTTATGTTTATCTGCCCTTTGTACAGTTCAGCCCGTGCTAGTATACTAAACTCCATAATCCAGCCTATGGCTGACAAATCAGTAGACCTACAGCTTGCCTGGGTTCTTCAAGATGTGGATCCTTATATTACCCTACAGGTTGCTAAATTCCTAACAGCCGTCCTCTCGTACAAGAGACGGAATGGAATGTTAGCTGATTATTGATAGCTATAAGAATTTTCTATAATGACATCAGATATTGATTTTAGTGTAGTGCCTAAAATTTTTTAATCTTAATCTTAAACTTTTCTTATGAATGGCTAATATCTGTCCTTGTGAGTTGTGAACTGTGTTATACTACTTGTGGCTTGTACGAGTCCGCTGTTTTATTTTATTTTATTTGATTTGTTTTGTTTTGTTGTGTTGTGTTGTGTTTCATGATGGGCGTAAAGCCAAATAAACATTTTGATTAACCTTAATTCTGGTGTCCTGTGTCTTTATTTCTCCCTGGTGGGGGGCGGGAACTCGCCACGCAAAAAGTGAAAAACTGAATTTAAGATAAGAATAAATGAGAAACGGAGAGAACTGAGTTTTATTTCTTTATTACATTTATATCCCACCTTTCCTCCAAGAAGCTCAATGTGGTGTACATGGTTCTCCTTCTCCCCATTTTATCTTCACTGCAACAACCCTGTGAGTTACGTTACGCTGAGAGTGAGTGGCTGGCCCAAGGTCACTCAGAGACTTCCATGGCCAAGTGGATAAATTTGAACCCTAGTCTTCCAGGTCCTAGGCCAGCACTCAAGCCACTACACCACATTGGCTTCACATTGCAAATGGACAGATTATCCCATCCCTAGTACTATCAATAGTGATGCACTAAAATAGTGAAGAGGGCTGCCTACCTTCCCAACGCGTGCCAATTCCTGCCGTAGCGTCACCACCATCTCTTCGTAACGGCACCTCCTGCTCTCTGAAATACGTTCCACAATGTCACTGTTTTTATTCTCAGGAACTGGGAGGGAGGGAGAGAGATTAGACTGTATGCACAGCTGTAGAACTCATGCCAGGCTAGCATACAGAGAGAGATTACAATCCCTTCTACATTAAAAAATAGTAATGTGTTGTTGTTGTTTTTACAAAACCACTGGGTTAGCTGACATTCCCTGTTGGAAAAATGCCCGGGAAGGCCACCACCTTCCCAAGACACCGAGGCGTCTCTCCGGTGGTCACCCTCTGGCTGTAAATCTTCCTCAGTCCAGAGAGACCGGTAATAAGCGACCCCTCCCTCCTGAGAGGAGCACACTTGTCTTCTGGCATCTCATTGCAGAAGAAAGAGACAATCAGTAGCTCTAAACTACTTTATTCATTGTCTATATACAGAGAATCCATCAGCGTGTCCAGTGGCGTAGCGTGGGTTGTCAGCACCCGGGGCAAGGCAAGTAATTTGCGCCCCCTAACCCGTGGATTTGCGCCCCCTAACCTGTGGATTTGCCCTAACCCCAGATGTTGCGCCCGGTGCGGCCGGCTCCCCCTGCACCCCCCACGCTACGCCACTGAGCGTGTCTGCTCTCTCTGAGTAGCAGTACAGAAGAGCACACTTCACACAGAAGCAAAATAACTTTTCTACAGTACTGAGACTGTGCTGAGACTTCCTGTCTCACGCTCTCAGACACTCACATGATGTAAACAACCATTGTGCTGTTTCCTGAGCAGCTGGAGAGATAAAAATCCTAAAAATGCTGCTAAAGAAGCCTGCCACATTTTAGTTGCATCTTCAGTTTTATGCACAAGTTCATAGTTACTCATTCTTTTATTTAACTAACTGTAATAAAACATAGAAGTGCCTTACAGACAATAAAAAGGGAGGGCTTGACCACAATAGTTCAGGCATTGGTGACTTCAAGATTGGATTACTGCAGTCAACTCTGTGTGGGTTTGAAACTAAAGTTAGTGCAGAATGCTGCAGCATGGTTGTTGACAGGAGGCCCTGTCAGCATATAACACTTCTGCTCAGAGATCTGCACTGGTGGCCCATTTGGTAACAGCCTAAGTTCAAGGTGTTACTATCAGCAAAACAATTTTGGGTTTTAAAGACTATCAACATCAGGTTGAACTGAGTGTGAGAATGCAGTGGCCACCAGTGCAACTGGCAAGGTATTGGCCAAAAACTGAGCAGTGGTGTTCTGCACTGGCTGCAATTACTGAGCTATCTTCAAAGGAAGCCCCAAGCAGAGCACTTTGCAATAGTATAGCTGGTAGTCTGCATAAATGAAAGACACCACATTTGCTAAAAACACTGATTACTATTAGAATTTCAGCTCCGGTCGTCCGAGCTGATATGGCTCATCTTCCTTTGAGCCCAGCAGAGCATTAAAACAACAAAGTCCACAACGGAAGGATGAGGCAGGTATGGTGCTACATTGCTATGCTGCCTGGCGTGCTCTGGTCCATGGGGTCACGAAGAGTCGGACACGACTAAACGACTAAACAACAACAACATTACTAAGCTATGCAGAGAGCAAAGAAATATACATCTCCTCTCTGTGAGAAGCAGAGAGCAACTGAACAAAGGAAAACGAAAGAACAAAGGAAACAGGAAACCAGTAACGTCACATCCCGTCTCCCTTTCCCGTGAGAATCCAACAGTATCTGGACTGTAGAATGTAAACAGTCCTGGGACTGCAAGCAGCTGCTCAGTGAGGAAACAGAATCTAACAATTACAGTCCCAGAAGTAAATTGGTAAACATTTACTTATGACTTCAGCAAGGCCTCGGACTTCCCGGGCAGCAATAACATTTTCACTTTCTTGAGCCTTTAAAAATGCCAGTGTTGCATCCTCTCTGGAATAGAAACAGAGTGGGAGAAACTTGAAGCAAGAGACATTATTAGAGTTCAAGAACACATTCCAGTCTGGTTAAAACACTTGGGATCACGCTCTAAAAAGCTTAAACGTGTTAAGTCATCTTCTTCTTTTAGAATATGTGTTATTGCTTTTACATGTAATTTAAAATACAATGAACTACAACAATAGCAGGTAACCTGTCATTTCTTGGAAAAAGTCTAATAGCAGCATAAAATTAGAACCATTACTTAAAGGTAAAGGTAAAGGGACCCCTGACCCTTAGGTCCAGTCGTGACCGACTCTGGGGTTGCGGTGCTCATCTTGCTTTATTGGCCGAGGGAGCCGGCGTACAGCTTCCAGGTCATGTGACCAGCATGACTAAGCCGCTTCTGGCGAACCAGAGGAGCGCACGGAAATGCCGTTTACCTTCCCGCCGGAGCGGTACCTATTTATCTACTTGCACTTTGACGTGTTTTCAAACTGCTAGGTTGGCAGGAGCAGAGACCAAGCAACGGGAGCTCACCCCGTTGCAGGGATTCGAACCGCCGACCTTCTGATCGGCAAGTCCTAGGCTCTGTGGTTTAACCCACAGCGCCACCCGCATCCCCTAACCGTTACTTAGAACCATTACTTAGAACCATTACTTACAACACGTTTATGGACTTGAAGTCTCTCCAGATGTTTTCACACAGGTCTGAGGGTATTATCTGAAAATGGTTGATACAGACCATAATGAACAAGATACTCCCCTAGTGATCCTGTGCAAGATATCCCACAAAGAATTAGGACACAAATCTCACGCAGCCTTCTCCCTGTGCTGGCTAGGACTGATGAGAACTGTCAGGGGACTGCCATCGGAACAGGGGAGGGAGGCAGGGGAATACAGAGAGCCTCCGACACTTCTGAGGAGCAGCTCCTCGTCCAGCAGTGAGGAAAGCCATACCTCCAGTGGAGCAGAGAGGGAAGGGGCCAGCCAAGCGAGGAGAGGGCTCGAAGATGCTGCAGAAAGCCCAAGCGCCTCACCTAGCCGGGCTGGCCAGGAGGCAGACACGCCACTTCCGTCGCCCAGTTTGCGCAGGGGGTGAAACTGTGATAGGAATTTTATGGTCTTAGATATATGGTAATGATCATAAGTGTACCAACCAAGCTCGTACATATATCAGCACAGGAAGACCAACCTGGAGCCATTTTGATTCCTAAACTGAGCCAATGTTTTCTCTGCAAGGTCAAAATGGGAAACTTCCCATTGTCTCTTTCCTCACAAATCCTGTCTTAAGGGTACATTTAAGATATGAATAGGGTGTGGGCCTGTGACCTGGCCCAGGAACTAAGTATTTATCATTACAAAGGACTGGCCAGGCTACCCAGGCAATCCAATCAAGTAACCTGCCAGACAGGAGATAAACAAGGACAGGAGAAAAACAACATTCAAATTTTCTGTTTTAGACCGCCTTTTTTGTGATGTAGGTATGATGTATCTGAGGGGTGGTCTTAGGTTACACCCCTTCTGTGATGTATGTATGATGTTTCTGGGGGTGGTCCTGATCTACAGGATGGGAATTTCAAAAGTCTTTATAAGGCCTTGCATGCCATTTTTCTGTGTTCCTCCTCTCTCCTGCATGTGAGAGGAGCACCCTGTTGCAACAGATCAATAAAGATCAGGCTTACTAGCTGCTTTGCTTCTCAATAGTCTCTGGTTGGCCTCTGTTATTCTCTCCTATCAATAGGGAACCTATGTAAGGACTCTATATGGGCTCTTGGATACCCCATAAGGGAAAAGGGCAATTTTTATTTACAACAAAACGCAAGGAGGGGAGGCGGAGATTTGGGGTGTCTAAGTTCTTATGTTGGGGGAGATGCCGGAAGGCACCACTCCCAGATTCTGCAAGTGACTAAGACGGACAAGAACTGTGTGTTTCTGCACTGTAAATAGTTTGCACCAATAAAACCTGTAAAAGACAGGTCAGAGTCCTGCCTGGTTACTCACAAGCAATCATCACAAATATCTGACAAGAATTTTAGTCCAAAACACCTGGAGAGCACTAGGTTTGCAAAGACTGCTCTAACCCAACTTTGCAACTGCCTCTGCCGGAGTTTAAGTCTAGTGGTGAGCAGACCGAAGGCTTGCAGGACCTACTCTCTCTCTGTGTGTGTGTGTGTGTGTGTGTGTGTGTTTTACTAGAACCTGCAGATCTACTAATCTGCAGATCTACTTGTGAAGAGAACCTGAGCTTACAGGGTTAAACAGCTCAGAGTGTACGCCCTGCCTACTGTTGGGAGGGGGGAGACTCTGCGTCATTTCCGAGTCTCTCAAGTCTTTGTTCTCTCTACTTTCGCTTTTGAGGAGAGTGGACGTGTTTTCACGATGCTGTTCGACAATGGATAGTCTGCTGTAAATAAAACTGCTTTTAGCTGCTAAGATCCTGAGTGGACTTTATTTAGCACACTGAAGAAAGCACTGAAGCTTACAGCTTTCTCTAGCCGCTGCTGCTTAACTCTGTGTTTTGCTCAGAGCATCGGAATGTGGCCTTTGAAGTTCGAGGCCTGGCCAGGAGCTGCACAGCCGAAGCGGGCTGGACGCCAAGATTTATCTGAGCAATAAATCAATCACCTTTAACAGGTTATGGACGTTAGTTACTGCAATTAGAGAAAGCTTTGAAGTGCTGTGTGTAAAGGCTGTGAAAGTTGAGAAGCTGCTGTTTTTGCTGCCGGAGGAAAAAGTCCTGCTTTGAGGCTCTGCCTGGGAGAATGCAGGGAAGCTGTCTGCAATGCTGTGTGCTACAAAGAGCTACTGGATGCCTCTCCTCTGAAGCTGGCTGGTACGCGTGAGTACTTCAAAGCCCCAATGGGAGCACTGGGGGAGGAGATGGCTGAGCTCCAGGACTTTTATGATGTCCCGTTTGAAAAGCTCACAACCCAGTCCTGGGATATCTGGGTTAAAAGAGTCAGGGGGTGGTTTTTGGCCACAGGGCTCTGGAGTATAGCCCAGAAGGAGCCGGCCCCACCCATGCCAGTTGCTACTGAAGATGGCACAGCAGACCTGGAGGCTGCTTTGCTGGAAGATAGAGAGCAAAGAATGCAAAGAGAGCTCTGCATGTTGAAAGCTAGCGTGGACTCTTTGCTGTTGCCCCACCTGGAGGGCGTTGAGACGGCTCAGGCCGGCTGGCAGGTGCTGAGGAGTCTGTGTGAAAGCTCAGCAAAAGCCGAGAGCAGGGAGAGCCCAGTGGGGGCTGCTGGCCATGTTCCTGAAGTTACAGCTGGGAGTAGCTGCTTTGTCTCCGAGGGGCCGTGTGATGTTGAGGCCTACAACCAGAGTGCTGGGGAGCGTGCAGGCCCAGGCTGTGCACCCACAGGTGGGGGTGCTGGGAACGCAGAAATGGCTGAAGAGGGAGCTGTGAGAGCTGTTGCTACGCGTCGCCGCTGTTATCACTGTGGCTCCCCCTCCCATCTGGTGAGAGAATGTCCAGTGGAGGCACAGGAACAGCCGAAGGCCGTCTCCCGTAGCAACCAGATAAAGAGCTCTTCTTCAAAGCGTGGGAAAGGCAAGCCAAAGGCAGCTGGCAGAGACACTGAACATAAACATTTGGCAGCCTCTATGGCTGTAGTCAAGAGTTGTCAACAGGATGCTGTGCTGGCTTTTGTCATAGACAGTGGAGCTTCCCATCATTTAGTGCCATCTGCAGGATTTCTGGAGAACTGCACCTCTGTAACTTCTGGGAAGACTGTCTGTTTAGCAGATGGGACTCGACACCCACTCACGCAGACTGGCTCACTGTTTTGTTCTTTCTTACAGGGTTCAATCCAAGCTTTTGTTGTTCCAGGACTGTCCTGCGCGTTGCTGTCCGTCAGTGCACTTCTCGCTGAGAACTACAGAGTGTGTTTTGAAGACAATAAGTGCTCTATTTCTAAGAATGGACAGCACCTAGTTAGTGTTGAATGTAAAGACAGGTTGTTTGTATTGAATGCTTCTTTTGCAGGTCCAGGTGACACGGAGGAGGCTCAAGCACAGTGTGCCAACGTTCCAGTTCATGATGCGTGTGCTCACCTCTGGCACAGACGCATGGCACACGTGTCCTGGGGGTCAGTGAAAAAGATCCCAGAGTGTACGCAAGGGTGCAAAATGAAATCATGTGCTAAGTTTCTAGATTGCAGAGCATGCAAGTCCGCAAAGATGAAAACGTGCACATACCCAAGGTCTGAGAGGGTGACCACTAGGGCTTTTCAGTTAATTCATGCAGATTTGTGTGGTCCGATGTCTGTGAGTAGTATGGGAGGAGCCAAATTTGCGCTGGTTCTCATTGATGACCATACGCGCAACTCCTGGACCTTCACGATCCGACACAAAAGTGAAGCTGCACCGCTAATCAAAGACTGGATTGCGGCTGTGGAACTGCAGTTTTCCACACGGGTGCAAAACTTTCAGAGTGATCGCGGTGGGGAGTTCACCGGGTCTGCACTGCAAAGTTTCTTCTGCAAAAAGGGGATTCAACACAGGTTGACTTCTCCACACAGTCCCCAACAGAATGGGATTGCGGAAAGACGGAACAGGACTCTAGGGGAGATGTCCGCAGCTCTTTTGTTTGATGCCGGGCTCCCACAGCGCTTTTGGGGGGAGGCTTGGCGAACGGCCAACTTTATTCTGAACAGGTCGTTCAATTCAGTGGTAGGTGACACACCCTACTTTTTGCTGCATGGAAAGAAACCGAAAGTGCACTACTTCCGCGTTTTCGGTTGTGAGGCGTGGGTTCTCATACCAAAAGCCAAACGCAAGAAGGGTGAACCCAAGTCCCAAAAGATGATTTTTTGTGGGTATGAGCCAGGGACCAAGGGGTGGAGGTTTGCGTATCCGTCAGGGAATCAGTCCAGGATTCTGCTCAGCAACAGTGCTGAATTCTGTGAGCAGAGTGGCTGGGCAAGGATACATGGGAACCCTGACATCCTGTCAGAGAGTCTGCTTGACTCTGCTGATGAAGAAGAGGAAGAGGTTGAACCTGCTACTGAGGCTCAGAGTCCAGACCCAGTGCAGGCAGAGGGGAGAACTTCTCCCAAGGCTGTGAAGATTGAGCAACGCAGTGCTCCATCTTCCCCCACAGGTTCAGCTGAGAAGTCCAGAAGGCGCAGTAAGTCAGAGGGGGAGCTCTCTGATGCCAAGGACGTTCTGGCTGGCCCTAGTGGGTCAGAAGGGGTTCCTGAAGTAGTGCTGCGTCGATCAGCTCAGACGACCAAGGGGAAACCTCCTGATAGGTTTGCCGTCACTAGCGTGTGGGTTGGAATGGCACAGTGTGAACCCGAGAGCTTTGAGGATGTTCAGAAACTGCCTCAGGAAGAAGCCAGAAAATGGCATGAGGCGATGCAGAAGGAAATGAACTCAATGGAGTCTCTAGGTGTGTTCTCCCTCACGAAGTTGCCGGTGGGCAAAAAGGCCGTGGGTAGCCGCTGGGTTTACCGTCTTAAGCCCACAGCGACAGGAGAACCGCAGTATAAGGCCAGATTAGTGGCGAGAGGATTCACGCAGCGCAGGGGGTTGCATTATACGGAAGTTTATGCTCCCACCTCTAGAAGTGAATCTCTACGCTTGGTCTTGGCCATTGCTGCACAAAGAGGGTTGCTGGTGCATCACTTTGATGTGGATGTTGCTTACTTGAACTCAGAACTCCAGGAGGATCTGTACATGCTTCCTCCTCCAGGGTTTGAGGGCAATGAGCAAGGTACTGTGTGGAAACTTCACAAGTCAATTTACGGCCTGAAGCAGTCGGCCAGGAATTGGAACTTGTGCCTGAATGAAGCTTTGGAGAAGCTAGGTTTCAGGAAGAGTCTTGCTGACAGTTGCCTGTTCCTCAGAGGATCAGGAGACTCACAGGAACTGGTTTTGTTTTATGTTGATGACATCATCCATGTTGGAAAGGCAGACAAACAGGTGCAGAAGTTTGCCAAAGAGCTTGGGAAACGGTTTCAGCTCAAGAACCTGGGTGCAGTAAAGATCTACCTAGGCATCCAGATAGTGAGAACTGAGGATGGTAGCTTCTTGCTCAGTCAGAAAGGCAAGATTGAGCAGTTGCTTGAGAAGTTCAGAATGTCCGATTGTGCAGGAGTTCGGACACCCATGGAGACGAACTTCGTGAAAGATAGCCAGCAAGCAGAAAGTGCTGAGTTTGAGAATGCTGAGCTCTTTCAGTCAGCTCTAGGTAGTCTGTTGTATCTGTCCCAATGGAGCAGACCAGACATTGCCTTTGCTACCAACCTGCTAAGTAGGGAAGCGTCAAAGCCCAGTGTGAGTGCTTGGCACGGTATCAAGCGGGTACTGCGCTACCTGCAGCATACCAAAGACTTCTGTCTTAAGCTGCCAGCTGAAGGTGAGGCGAAGCTCACATGCTATGCGGACAGTGACTGGGCGAATTCGCAGGACCGCAAGTCTGTGTCTGGATTGGTGGTAAAGTTTGGGAAGTCACTAATTGGGTGGAAGTCCCGGAAGCAAAGTCTCATTGCGCTGTCTTCTACTGAGGCTGAATTCAGTGCACTGTCAGATTTGTGCCGGGAACTAGAGTTCTATAGATGCTTGGTGCAAGAGATCTATGGGGATTGTAGCTTGCCCATCACGGTTTGGGAGGACAATCAACCTTGTTTGAAATTGGCTGAATCTGCGCAATTTAAGGCCAGAACCAAGCATCTGGACATACGTTTCCAAAATGTGTGTCAGAGTGTTCAGTCAGGTTTGATACGGCTGAAGTACTGTGCCAGTCACATTAACTTGGCCGATGGATTTACCAAACCTTTAAGCTTCCAGCATCATGGGTAGTTTTGTGGTGGTTTGGAGTTGGGGGTAAGTTCTGTACATACTTTCCCCACAGTAGCGCAGGACGAGAGGGGGTGTGAAGATAACCTGAGCTTACAGGGTTAAACAGCTCAGAGTGTACGCCCTGCCTACTGTTGGGAGGGGGGAGACTCTGCATCATTTCCGAGTCTCTCAAGTCTTTGTTCTCTCTACTTTCGCTTTTGAGGAGAGTGGACGTGTTTTCACGATGCTGTTCGACAATGGATAGTCTGCTGTAAATAAAACTGCTTTTAGCTGCTAAGATCCTGAGTGGACTTTATTTAGCACACTGAAGAAAGCACTGAAGCTTACAGCTTTCTCTAGCCGCTGCTGCTTAACTCTGCGTTTTGCTCAGAGCATCAGAATGTGGCCTTTGAAGTTCGAGGCCTGGCCAGGAGCTGCACAGCCGAAGCGGGCTGGACGCCAAGATTTATCTGAGCAATAAATCAATCACCTTTAACACTACTAACCAAAGCTGGATAGGGGCATGGCCTAGGGAGAGGTGTAGCCCGGAGAGAGTTCTGTGCCTAAGGTTCCCCATCCCTGCTTCAAGTGATGCTATCCCCCCCAAAAAAAACCCAGGTCTTCTAGCTTCTGTCATTGCTGTACCTCATCATCAAATATCTGTCTGTAGACTTTCCCACTGGGGACGACACGGGACACCTTCACTAGGGTCATGTTGCAGAGTTTTCCTAGGCGCTCGATTGGTTTGCAGCTGAACTTTTTCTTGGGTTAGCTGAGAAAAAGGAAATGCAAAGAAAGAGAAAGAAAGAAATAATTGGTTTGGTGTCATTCCTTGAGTAATTATACCAGAAAGATATGGATGTCTCGTACACCCCAGGTAGTGTGGTTGCTGACCTTGAGCCAGACATCCTGGAGAGTGAAGTCAAATCGGCCTTAGAAAGCACTGCTAATAACAAGGCCAGTGGAAGTGATGGTATTCCAGCTGAACTATTTAAAATTTTAAAAGATGATGCTGTT
The DNA here is from genome assembly GCF_964188315.1 of Podarcis muralis. NCBI lineage: Eukaryota > Metazoa > Chordata > Lepidosauria > Squamata > Lacertidae > Podarcis > Podarcis muralis. The sequence goes on from NC_135674.1 coordinate 6,828,223, forward strand.
AAGGTGCTACACTCAATATGCCAGCAAATTTGGAAGACTCAGCAGTGGCCAGAAGATTGGAGAAGATCAGTCTACATCCCAGTCCCAAAGAAGGGCAGTGCCAAAGAATGCTCCAACTACCGTACAATTGCACTCATTTCACACGCTAGCAAGGTTATGCTTAAAATTCTACAAGGAAGACTTAAGCAGTATGTGGATCGAGAACTCCCAGAAGTGCAAGCTGGATTTAGAAGAGGCAGAGGAACCAGAGACCAAATTGCAAACATGCGCTGGATTATGGAGAAAGCTAGAGAGTTCCAGAAAGACATCTACTTCTGCTTTATTGACTATGCAAAAGCCTTTGACTGTGTCGACCACAGCAAACTATGGCAAGTTCTTAAAGAAATGGGAGTGCCTGATCACCTCATCTGTCTCCTGAGAAATCTCTATGTGGGACAAGAAGCTACAGTTAGAACTGGATATGGAACAACTGATTGGTTCAAAATTGGGAAAGGAGTACGACAAGGCTGTATTTTGTCTCCCTGCTTATTTAATTTATATGCAGAATACATCATGCGAAAGGCTGGGCTGGATGAATCCCAAGCTGGAATTAAGATTGCCGGAAGAAATATCAACAACCTCAGATATGCAGATGACACAACCTTGATGGCAGAAAGTGAGGAGGAATTAAAGAACCTTTTAATGAGGGTGAAAGAGGAGAGCGCAAAATATGGTCTGAAGCTCAACATCAAAAAACGAAGATCATGGCCACTGGTCCCATCACCTCCTGGCAAATAGAAGGGGAGGAAATGGAGGCAGTGAGAGATTTTACTTTCTTGGGCTCCATGATCACTGCAGATGGTGACAGCAGCCACGAAATTAAAAGACGCCTGCTTCTTGGGAGAAGGGCAATGACAGGCCTAGACAGCATCTTGAGAAGTAGAGACGTCACCTTGCCAACTAAGGTCCGTATAGTTAAAGCCATGGTTTTCCCAGTAGTGATGTATGGAAGTGAGAGCTGGACCATAAAGAAGGCTGATCGCCGAAGAATTGATGCTTTTGAATTATGGTGCTGGAGAAGACTCTTGAGAGTCCCATGGACTGCAAGAAGATCAAACGCATCCATTCTTAAGGAAATCAGCCCTGAGTGCTCACTGGAAGGACAGATCGTGAAGCTGAGGCTCCAGTACTTTGGCCACCTCATGAGAAGAGAAGACTCCCTGGAGAAGACACTGATGCTGGGACAGATGGAGGGCACAAGGAGAAGGGGGCGACAGAGGACGAGATGGTTGGATAGTGTTTTCGAGGTTACCAGCATGAGTTTGACCAAACTGCGGGAAGTAGTGGAGGACAGAGGTGCCTGGCGTGCTCTGGTCCATGGGGTCACGAAGAGTCGGACACGACTAAACGACTAAACAACAACAACATTCCTTGAGTGATGTTGGGAATGGTGAGTAGGGAAGAAACTGCTGTGAACAAGACTTTTTTGTAATTGCATGGCACCTCGAACTGACTCATATATCAGCAGTAAATGCCAGTGTATTTCAGTGGGGTTTTATGATATTATAGCTGCAGTCTTATTTGCAACTGTGGACTCCGTCCCCATTATCTGCCATTTACCTATCTGGGTGCCAGTGCCCTGAGCAATTTTAAATAAAATTGTCATTTATTTATACGATTGCATTTAATTGTGCAAATTTATTTACAGCACTTATTTATGCAAATCATCAAATGCAATTAGGCAATAACCAAGAGTGGGGTCCCCTCCCCCTCCCCAAGTCCTGTGCTGATAGTTGGGGAGAAGAGAAAAATGGCTTTTGTGGCTCGCATCAGGTCCTGCCATGAGGGATACATTTGAGATCCAAACTAAATGTGATGGGAGGGATGGATTCATACCATGTGCTGCTCTCCCAGAATGCATGTGGCTGCTTTCCCCCTTAGGGCAAAGGAAAGGAGCGCGACTCATTGCAATGTATGGGGGGGGGGGGCTCTCCTCTTCAACATCTCTTCTCGCCTTCCGCAGTTGCCCCTCTCTCACCCGACAGCCAACCTTACCTGAGGAACCCTTGGAAAGCCAGTCCTAAAAGCCGCCTCAAGGCAGCTAGGCCAAGAACGGTGTCTTTGGGTTGCCATGGTGACTATCAAGAGCAGGGAAGAGGAAGGAATGGAGAAAGTGCGTGTTATTCTCTTGTGGGACTCGATGGGATTCAACATGGCCGCACTCCGGCGACGACTGCCATAGAGACACGGAAAGTGGCTTTTTAAATTTACGGGCGGCAGGGGCTTGTTTTTGTCTTACGAGTTCATCATTGTGTCCTGGTCACTTATAGTTGTTTTCCTCCATAATTCCCCCCCACCAGAATATTGCGCGGTAAATAAGAGTCCGAGCATGTACCGAGTCTTTCCGACTTGAATCCTTTTTAAACTTAGAATAACGTCAAGATGCTTCCACATTTTTTAAAAAAAATATTTTATTCAAGATTTTAAACATTTTCACCCAACACATATAAACCCATCCCCAAAATACAATAAACAAAGAAAAACACACAAAAAAGAAAAACATAGAACATCAAAATCAAATCCTTAGTATCCATACTTTCTTCACCTTTTTGGACTTCCTCACGTCTCTCGTTCCTGCATTCCAAATTTATAAAGTTCTAAACAGCAAATTATCACCTTGTTTCAATACTTATTTTGTATTATTCCAATATTATGTCTCTAGTTTTAACTACATTAACCAAAAGCTTGAATATTTAATTTAGGCATAATATTTAACTCCAAATTTAACTTTTTCTGTGATTTCACCTATTCTCAAATTCCTTTCAACTAACGTTACTGATGCCACATTTATTTTTATTCTTGCATCTTTCTTAACACTCATACAATTTACAATGTTTTTGTAGGTAATCCTTGAATTTCTTCCAATCCTCTTCCACAGTTTCTTCTCCCAGGTCGCGGATTCTGCCAGTCATTTCTGCTAATTCCATATAGTCTATCAGTTGCATCTGCCATTCTTCCAGAGTGGGCAAATCTTGGGTTTTCCAGTACTTAGCTATAAGTATCCTTGCTGCTGTTGTTGCATACATAAAAAATGTTAGATCCTTCTTTAACACCCTCTGGCCAACTATGCCCAAAAGGAAGGCCTCTGGTTTCTTAGGGAAGGTATATTTAAATACCTTTTCAGCTCATTATATATCATTTCCCAGAAAGCCTTAACCTTAGGGCAAGTCCACCAGAGGTGAAAGAACGTTCCTTCAGTTTCTCTACATTTCCAACATTTATTGTCAGGCAAGTGATATATTTTTGCAAGCTTGACTGGGGTCATGTACCACCTGTATATCATTTTCATAATATTTTCTTTTAGGGCATTACATGCCGTAAACTTCACACCGGTGGTCCATAACTTTTCCCAGTCAGCAAACATAATGTTGTACCCAATGTCCTGTGCCCATTTTATCATGGCTGACTTAACCGTTTCATCTTGTGTATTCCATTTTAGCATCAAGTTATACATTTTTGAAAGAACCTTAGTTTTAGATTCTAACAGTTCTGTTTCTAGCTTCAATTTTTCCACCTGGAATCCTATCTTTTTGTCCAAATTAAAAACTTCTTTAATCTGAGCATAATGTAACCAGTCCCGCACTTTATCTTTTAGTTCCTCCAAACTCTGCAACTTCCAAGAATCTCCATCTTTTTCTAGTATTTCCCAATATTTTGGCCAATTGGCCTCCATGTTAAGTCTTTTCTGGGCCTTAGCTTCCATTGGTGACAGCCACCTTGGAGTCTTATTTTCTAATAGATCTTTATATTTTATCCAAACATTAAACAATGCTTTCCTGACAATATGGTTCTTGAAAGCCTTATGACTTTTCACCTTGTCGTACCACAAATATGCATGCCAACCAAATACATTGTTAAAACCTTCCAGATCTAAAACATCAGTATTTTCAAGAAGTAGCCAGTCTTTCAGCCAGCAGAACGCTGCTGCTTCATAATACAACCTTAAGTCTGGCAGGGCAAACCCCCCTCTTTCTTTAGCATCAGTTAATATTTTAAACTTGATTCTGGGCTTTTTGCCCTGCCAGACAAATTTGGAAATGTCTCTCTGCCACCTCCTGAAACACTCCATTTTATCCATAATCTGTAAAGTCTGGAACAAAAACAGCATTTTTGGCAATACATTCATCTTTATAGCAGCAATTCGGCCCAATGCTTCCACATTTTGAATCCTGCTTTTCAATGCAAGATTCCCTGCATTGAAGGTTACCACCTTTCCATGTTTTGGGGGGTGGGGAGAGATTGTAAAAACGTGTTGTTTTTAAAAAGTTGGGAAGTAGCAAAAATCACCACGCACCAGCCATGGAGCTGTCTGGCTGATTTCATTAGTATACACGTGTTTTTGTCAGGACACAGGTGTGCATCCAGAGTTTATGAAGGGGATTTGCTTGGGTAACTGGGGAGAAATTGTTTTGCATTCCCTTATAAAATGAGATCACAGGCCCCGGCTGGTGGCAAAATCAAAACTCCATTTTCAGAGGCAGTCTATCCACACCAGGAACTGAGGACAAGCAACAGGAGAAGGGTACTTCTTTAATGCCTTGATTGTGAACTTACAGATGCAGATAAGAAAAGCTTCTTGTCTGATCAAGGGGGATTTTGATAAGAATGGAAGCCTTGCTGGATGAGACCAAAGGGGGCCAATAACTGGAGCCAGAACATAGCCATGGTGGCTAAGAGTCACTGATAGCCTTATCCTCCATGAATTTCTCTATCCTTTCAAAACCATTCAAGGTGGTGGTCTTCACTACCTCATCTGGGAGTTAATTCCAGTCTGCACTATTTGAATAAGTATTTTCTTTTACCAGCCCTGAATTCTCCAGTGTTATAAGCATTTTAAGGTCCCAAATATAAAATAAATGTTCATAAATGTACAAGGGAAACTGTTATGAGAAAAAGCTGCTCCTTTTCCCTTATGGGGAACCCAAGAGCCCACATAGAGTCCTTTTGTAGGTTCTCTATCGGTAGGAGAAAATAACAGAGACCAACCAGAGAATATTGAGAAGCAAAGCAGCTAGTAAGCCTGATCTTTATTAAAGCTGTTGCAACAGGGTGCTCCCCCACACACGGGGGGGGGGGGAGGCACCCCGAGCCATGTGCACAAGCCCTTATATAGACATTTTAAATTGTCCAAGACCACCCCCAGAAACATCATACATACATCACAGAAGGTGTGTAGCCCAAGACCACCCCTTAATACACCAGAGAAGGGGTGGAAATCTGGGTGTGTTGTTTCTTCCTGTCTGCCAGGTTACCTGATTGGATTACCTGGGCATCCTGGCCACTCTTTCGTTATGATAACTACTGAATTCCTGAATACAGGTCACAGGCTCACACCCTATTTATATCTTAAATGTGCCCTTAAGACAGGATATTTGAAGGATGTCTTCAGATATCTGAAGAAGTGTGTATGCACATGAAAGCTTATATCCAGAACAAACTTAGTTGGTCTCTAAGGTGCTACTGGACAATTTTTCCTCCCTGACTGCGTCAGACCAACACGGCTACCTACCTGAACCTGTTGCAACAGTTTAATAAAGATCAGGCTTACTAGCTGCTTTGCTTCTCAATATTCTCTGGTTGGCCTGTTATTTTCTCCTACAGATAGGGAACCCACTTAGGGATTCTATACGGGCGCTTGGAGCAGTTTTTTCCTGTAACACCAGCATTAAGCTTCATGTCCATGACTTCTAGTGTTACAGGATTGAGAAATATTCTCTGCCCACTTTTTTACCTCCATGCACAATTTTATGTACTTCAGTAACGTCTCCTCTTACTCGCTTTTTCTCTTGACTAAGAAGTTCCAAACACTGCAACCTTTCCTCATAGGGGAGCTGCTCCATCCCCTATAGGAGAGCCAGTGTGGTGTAGTGGTTAAGAGTGGTGGACTCGTAATCTGGTGAACTGGGTTTGATTCCTCGCTCCTCCACATGCAGCTGCTGGGTGACCTTGGGCTAGTCACACTTCTTTGAAGTCTCTCAGCCCCACTCACCTCACAGAGTGTTTGTTGTGGGGGGAGGAAGGGAAAGGAGAATGTTAGCCGCTTTGAGACTCCTTCGGGTAGTGATAAAGCGGGATATGAAATCCAAACTCTTCCTCAAATCCAAACTCCTCCATAAAAGGGGGATTTTTATTTACAAAAGGGTTTACCCCAACCTTTAAGTAATAGTCACTTAAATCAGTGTTTGTCAATTGCGAATAAAAGACACTCATTCAGCTTTATGTTTTCCTTTCATAATTCATTTCCACCTAATTTGGATTAATGCAAATTTCAAATACATACCTATTTAAATAAAAAATAGTTATCTCCTACACTACATAGGCTAAATACTATAAAGTCATCAGATATATGTTGGAGATACCACACCTCCCAAGTTGATCTTATGCCGACTTTTGGGGTCTGTTCTAATATAAGCCATTTTTTGAACAGTATTTTGGTTATTTAACAGATTAACATCTAACTACAGATGAAAAAATAAATCTTATACATTACTGAAAAGTTGAAATGAAAATGAAATAAAAAACACAGGACTTGCAAACAGTATTAAACTTACTAACTGAAGTTATGTGTATTGCCTCATACCTGAAAACTCTGGAACCACCACAAAAAGGACTGCACAAACTTATTTCACAAAAAGCTATTATAAATCTCAAATTGACTGGTTTATGGAAAAGTGGTATTGTTTATTAACTTCTGGAATTAGTATTTTCATGATAACATTCAACTTTTGTGCATCTCTGCAAACAGCTGTAAATATTTGTTCTTTATCTTCTGGAAATTATATGTAAACATGTTGTTGTTTAGTCGTTTAGTCGTGTCCAACTCTTCGTGACCCCATGGACCAGAGCATGCCAGGCACTCCTGTCTTCCACTGCCTCCCGCAGTTTGGTCAGACTCATGTTTGTAGCTTCGAGAACTAATACATAGTATTTTTATGTATTTTTATGTTGCACTAATATAAAGTAAATAGGGACGCGGGTGGCGCTGTGGCTAAAAACCTCAGCGCCTAGGGCTTGCTGATCGAAAGGTTGGCGGTTCGAATCCCCGCGGCGGGGTGCGCTCCCGTTGCTCGGTCCCAGCGCCTGCCAACCTAGCAGTTCGAAAGCACCCCCAGGTGCAAGTAGATAAATAGGGACCACTTACTGGCGGAAAGGTAAACGGTGTTTCCGTGTGCTGCGCTGGCTCGCCAGATGCAGCTTTGTCACGCTGGCCACGTGACCCGGAAGTGTCTCCGGACAGCGCTGGCCCCCGACCTCTTGAGTGAGATGGGCGCACAACCCCAGAGTCTGTCAAGACTGGCCCGTACGGGCAGGGGTACCTTTACCTTTAATATAAAGTAATTAAAAATACTCCCATTTTTCTTTTAATTTATCCCATTATTGTTATGATATTAAATTCATTTGCTTCCTTCCTGAGCTCCTGTTGATGAGATTTTGTGAAATTTATTCACAAAAAATACATTTGTCAGCCTTAGGGCTGTGTTCCCTTTTGGGGAATTTTCAAGGGGATGCATGCCAGTTGATGGGCAGGGCAAAAGCAAAAATGTAGGGGAGCAATGAATACACATTTTACCCAAGGGGAAAAAAAGACATTATAGCACAGTTAGAGGTAGAAAATATTCAAGGAGGGTGTTAAGCTGTGCCAGGGGGCCTGGAAGATAGGTTTTGAAGGCCACATTTAGCACCCAGACTGAAGGTTCTCTTATCTTGACTCAGGGAGAGGGGTGAAAAGATCCACTTGATCAACTGGCATAGCTAAGGGTTGTATGACCACAGAAACAGTCTTGTGGAAATATATCTCTTTTGCATCTCAAGTGCAGGAGCTTCCTCTTCTTGGTCTAGTTGCACAGCCTGATGACTCCAAGTCATCTCACAACCAAGGAGATTTAGATATAAAAAATTATAGAGGTTCCACTACAAAATAGTTTTTATTAATGAGCCCTGTGAGCACCTGCCTTGGAGTGGGTTCCAATGGACCACTAGCCTGATTCATTTAAATTTGGCTTTGTCCAGGTCCTCGGGCAGGATGCGACCCTTTTTGCGAGTCTTGGCTTTCTTCCTCTCCACCTTGGCCATCTTTTTATTCTGGAGATTCTTGCGGCGCTTGTCTTGCCGCTGCTGCCTTTTGTTCACTACGTTTTCAGTCCACTCCTCCCACTGCCTCTGGCGCTGGGCTTTGTGCTTCTCCTTCCGCTTCAGGCCAGTCCTCGTCATCACAGATTTTGACCCCTTCTGCCTTGTACAGGACATTTGCCCACTTCATCTTTACTTCCAGCTCCTTGGCTTTCGCCTCATCCTTGTCTTTCAGATTTTTCAGCTTACTCTTCTGAGATTCCAATCTGCTCAGGAGTTGCTTGTAATTCTTCCCTGTCAGTGGAGTAATGTTGCCTTTCAGTGCCTTCCTCTTTTCCACTTTGCTAAGCCCTTCCTCATGGACTTCGACCTTATTGAAGACAGTCTCGGCCTTAGTGTCATTCTTTGGGGCCTGGGGCTCTGAAATGGCTCCGTTTTTTCTTTCATCCTCAACTCTTTTCTCCGACGTTTCTTTCTCTCCTCATATTTCCTTCGTTGCCTCTTCTCCAACACTGCTGGGGTCAACTCTTTGCTGTTTCCCTGTTAAGAAACAGCAAGTTGAAAAGAAAGAGGAATCGTTCAAAAGAGCAAAGTGAACTTTTTAAGCTAAAAAGACAGTACCTAGAATAGACCACTAACATATATATTATTGTAAATCTGGTCACTGTATTATCTTTACCATTACATTTAAAAGCAGGAAAGCCGGCAAGGATTATTTCCTTCAAGAGAATTTCAGCTGGAAGACTAACAATGTAATTATACATTACTGGATGCCACAATCAGAATATTAGGGGGGGGGGGACAAAAGACTTTTATGCATGATTTAGAAATCACTATTGACCCCCCAAATGGAAACTGCTTCAACCTGTCCAGCTTATTCCTACAGAACAACCATAAAATTCATCTTAATAGCAGGAGGATACACAGACTCAAGACCCTGGTACCCTGTGGACTTAATCTGGAAAACAAAACTTAGGCTGCAATTCTGAACCTACTTACCCAAGAGTAGGCCTCATTGAACTCAGTGGGACATACTCTGAAGACAGTATTATAGAACCGCTCTGCTAATTTCTATGTAGCTAATAATAGTAGTAGTAGTAGTAGTAATTTTTAAAGGAATAATTTGTATATGTCACATCTCTTAAAATTTTTCCATCCCGAGTACTCTTAGAATTGTCACTATTTATTAACAAAACAGTGTTGGGATCTATCTCAGTTTCAAAACACACACACACACACACACACACACACAGAGAGAGAGAGAGAGAGAGAGAGAGAGAGAGAGAGAGAGAGAGAGAGAGAGAGTATCTATATATTACACATGTTTACAGAAAAACCCTAAATACTGCAAAAGTTATTGGAACTGTGGGATAACTAGCCTCATAAAATCAATGTGCTTAGCTCACTTTGGGAGAGACTGGATAATCAAGGCTTTTTTCTCCCCCAGTTTACCTGAGCAGCTCAGGTGTAAGAGGATGTGGTGGTTGCTCAGCTTTCACAAGTCACTCTTCAGTTCCTATACCAATGATTTAGGAACTTGCACCACTGTAATTAAGCCACATTTTACTGCCTGTGCAGCTTTTTCTGAATGCTGTATGGAAAAGCACATGAATCTGACATTTGGGGAGCTTGTAAGTAAACTTTTTAATTTGCCAAATGTGTTCTTTTCCTAAGCTACTGAAAGAGGGAAACTTTGGTACTCACTTTAAGTGGCATATTTTAAAAGTCTAAATACCTTTATTTCCATACTTTACTTTGTTGTGTATTTTGCTATTTCAAACCTCTGCTGGTGTTCTCTTGCCAAAGAGTACTTGCCCCAAACTTGGATCATGGTACCCAGGAATTCTCATTTTTGTATACCTTTTTCTCTCTCTTCTTGAACCAACAGAAAGGTTCTTCATTTGCATACTTAGGCTCATGCTTATCCTTAGGATCACTGCCTATCTTTCTCGTAGGGAGGGGTAAGGTGCATAGGACACTGGGAGCTTAGAATGCATTGCTTAGTATTATAAGCTTAGATTTTCAGCCATGTGATCTAGAAACTTGCTTTTTAGAGTGAAAACATTAAAGCTAAGATTATTAAAAAGCTGATGTTTTTCATCCAAATATTTCTCACCCATGCTATGTTTGAACAGAATCTCAAAGTACAAACAGGCCTGACCGAAGAGTGTGTTATATTTATGCACTTAGGATGGGGAACCTGTAGCCCTTCAGATGTTTCTAACCATCCCTAACCACTGGCAACGCTGGCTGGGGCTGATGGGAGCTGGCTGTTCAACATCCAGAGAGCCATAGGTTCCCCACCCCTATTATACATCAACCACCCTCCATCACATCCTCCAAAATCTGGCCTCCAAAAATGGGTGAACTGTTTTAGTTCAAATCAAGGTAGAGCAGAAGCCAGTATGATATCAACTGGAACCAGAATACTAGAGGCATAGGAATATTTCCACCACACATCTAACAGTGCAATTCTGTGGGTGTTTAATCAGGAGCAAGTTCCATTGCCCTAAACAAGGCTTGCTCCCAAATTAAATTGGCATATGCCTACAACCAAAAATTGGCTTTGGATTCTCCAGGCTTTCTCCACATCTTGACAACTGTTTTTTAAAGGAGGGTGCTGCTCTTACCTGGCCAGAGATTTCTTGGATCTTCTCGTGCAGTCTCTGCTGCAAGAGATTCATGGCTGAAAATGAGCCGGCTGTGCTCTTGTCACCACCTGTAAAGGAAAACAGGAGAAAGCATGTGACCTGTGTCCCATCCCAAATTGCTGCTAAACTCAACTCAGCTAAACTCAGTGGCCTGGTTCACACATAATGCTAAAATATGGGTTACTAAACCATTGCTTAGAGTTATGTGAGAACCCAGCCCAGTAGCTTAACTGACTGGCTGTAGAAACACTCTCACCTGTAACATTGTTTGGCTGGTGGTGCTTGGTTGCCCCCAGGTGCTGTCTGCTTGCCCAGAGGGGTGCCCACTATCTTGCCTTTCTTCTTCTTCTTCTTCTTCTTCTTCTTCTTCTTCTTCTTCTTCTTCTTCTTCTTCTTCTTCTTCTTCTTCTTCTTCTTCTTCTTCTTCTTCTTCTTCTTCTTCTTCTTCTTCTTCTTCTTCTTCTTCTTCTTTGGCGGCTGTCTCCCAGTCCAGTTCCTGGGAATGTTTGAAGGCAGAGACACAAGACTTCATTAAACAAAGAGAGGAAAATATTTTGCAATCTGGTTGACAAGATGCTGTGCAAACATTTCTGCAAGGCATAAATGCCTAAGAACATACATGTTAGAAGGCCATCCAGATGTTGCTGGACTCCAACTCCCATCAACCTTAGCCAGTATGGCTGATCAGGTCTGATGGGAGTTGTAGTCCAGCAACTTCTGGAGGTCTGCAGGAAGCACCAAGATAAGACAACTGAATTTTTCGAAGTTGCATTTTCAAAACACACTACTGCCATTCCATTGTGGCATCAGGACCCTTTCCTGAGCAGATTATAATCTAAAATGAGCTGTGGTTAAAATAAGGGAAAACATTAAGTACCACCACTTTGAGGTTTCATCGCAAGCAGTATATAAATCCTGTGAAATAAAGAAATGAAAATAATTACAATAACCAAGGAGGCTGCACTACTACAAAAAACCCTGATCTAAAGAAGTACGGTAAATGACAGCATCAGATAATTGTACCAAATTTCCTTATTTGTGGCTCGGGGGCTTCCTGGGTGCAAATTTTCTTGTCCAAGTTTTGCAGGTAAGAGCCTTTGTTGACTAAAGCGGCCATTGTGGGATCAAGGTCTTGTGAAGGTAAAAAATAAAAGTAAATAAACCAAAAATTAAAATAAAATCGTAGGATGGTCTCGCAGGGGGAATATTGCCTCTAAGTCAAAGACGTCTTGTTCATTCTGACCATCCTCCATTTAAAACTTCTACCCAGAATGCTGTGTGAGGCTGCTTCTGCTAAGTCAACCCAAAGTGGACAAAACTCATGGGGCCACGTTTGCATACTCGCTTTTCATTCTGCTTAAAGAGAGAGAAAAATTAATCAATGACATGGATAAACTGAAGGAGACTGATGGCTTGATATTTACAAGTCAAGAAAATAAAAATCCACAGAAAGCCATCTCAATACATGTACAGGCATTTGAGGGGGAAAGTGGACATCTGCTGGCTTGTAAAGCTATTGTGTACACAGGTACAGATTGTACACTCCTTAATATCACATGTGAATGGTTGTTCAAGAGCAGAACTAACTAATTTGTACACATGGGTACCCCAAATTGTACATCTGTTTAACAGAACAGGTGAACAGCCCCCACACATCACATCAGCCAGCTAAATTTTACTTTCCAGCCAACACGTGTGCAGGGTTACACATTAAAGAGAGCTGCTTCTACGCACGCACAAGGGTTTGCGTGAAAGGTTGTACTGATCAACTAATGTGTAAACAGTTTCACAAACTGAAAATATGAATAGCTGTAGGAGCGTGCAGCTAAACAACTTATGTACAGAGGTTGTACGCTCGTCGAACGCCATGTGCGAACCAACACATGCTGGCCGCTCACGGGAAGATCATCTCATGTGTAGGCGCAAGGCAAACGACTCCATTTGAGATCTCCCATCCTGTGTTGGGCAGGCCAGTGAGCAGTTAGCGGAGATCCACCCCCTTAAGGCTTTTTAGGGGTTGGCACGCGTGCAAAGAAGGTGCTGCAACCCGTGTGGCTCACCTCACCGCGTGCGCTTCTCTTGCAGGAATCGCAAAAGCACACTATGTGTGGCTCTCTCGCGCCGTGAGCTGGTCACTTACCTGGGCTGGAGAGGAAGGCGGAACTAGCCCATGGCCCTTTGTCACCGGCTCGGCGCTCTATTGGTAGACCCTATGAGGAGGCAGCGAAGGATTATGGGACGTTGGAGGAGCTTCGGTAGAAGGAGGAGGAAACGTTTTCCCCGTCCCATGGGTTGGACGTAGCCAATGAAGGAGGAACCGTTCGCAAGAGAAAAAGGAAAAATGGCCGCCTGTCTGCAAGAGGATTACATGTATTGAGAAAGATATTGAGATAAAACATTTATTTGTTAGATAATCGATCTATTTATTTGGACTTCTTTTGTGACTGCAGAGCAGGAGAGCGATGCACCTGGCTTCTCTCAGTTTTCAAATGCATGCTTGTGCTTTCAGTGACTGTTGTGTTTACTACGGCTTGAGAAAGGCTGAAACTTTTCTGAATTGGCGCGCGGAGTAATGCAGCACAAATGTGGGTGGAAGGCTTCTAAACAGGGGGTAATGCACCCCTTAGTCCCGTATGTTGAGTTCTGGGCGAGTTCAGATCAGCCTTTCTCAATCTTGTTGGCTTCTAAGGTTTTAGGCTTTATGATTCCCATCATAGCAAGTCAGAAAGCTGGTCCATTGGTCCATCTAGCTTAGTGTGACCCGCACTGACTGGCAGTGGCTCTCCAGGGTTTCACTCTCCCAGCTCTCCATGAAATGATGAGGACCATCTTCAGAAATAAGGTTCCAGATCTAAAAGGGATGGTTTGAGTAAGATACTGTCATGTACTGAGTCGGACCATTACTCCATCTAGCTCAGTACAGTGGTACCTCGGGTTACAAACGCTTCAGGTTACAGACGCTTCAGGTTACAGACTAAGCTAACCCAGAAATAGTACCTCGGGTTGAGATCTTTGCTTCAGGATGAGAACAGAAATCGTGCGGTGGCAGCGGGAGGCCCCATTAGCTAAAGTGGTGCTTCAGGTTAAGAACAGTTTCAGGTTAAGAACGGACCTCCAGAACAAATTAAGTTCTTAACCCGAGGTACCACTGTACTGTCTTCGCTGACTAACAACAGCTCTCCCAGGTTGGGTGAGCTATAGTCCTTTCTTCTACAAAATAATGTAGCAGTCCAGTATTTGTGGCTCTAAATAAATAGGAAGCTGCCTTATGCTGAGGAAGTCTATCACAGAGTTGGGACTGATGTGAGTTGTAGTCCTAAACTTCTGGAGGGCACCAGGTTGGTTAAGGCTAATGAAGCAAAATAGGCTGGAATGTGACCTGTGGGTATGTATTTTGTAATGCATGCATTTTGAGGTGGGTCATGGAGATGTGCAGTTGATGGAGAAACTGTTGGGATCTGTTGCAAATTGAGGTTTTTTTTCAGAAGCAATGACATCCTTCTGGGCCATCTAGAGCAGGGGGCACTGTTATACAGTGGTCCCGCTCCTTCCTCCTGGGCTGTGTCCAAAAAATGGTGTGGGTGTTAAGTTGTGGGCGAACATATCAGACGACACAGCGATTCTTCAAACAGCTCTTGTTTATTCAGAGGCAGAACAGAACTGGCCTGAAGAGCTCAGTCAGCCTGCTTATATAGAGCTCCAGAACAATGTAACTGTTGCAACTTTCTAAAACTATCCAATCACTGAACGTCACTTTCGATCCTTCATTTGCATACAAACTATCCAATCACTGAATGTCACTTTCGATCCTTCATTTGCATAACTATCTACAGTATCCCCCTGCTGGCCCAGGGTGAGAACTTCAGTACATAACACCTCTCCCCACCGAGATAAGGCGTTAGTTACAATCGTAATGGTTTCCTTATATACAGCACTACACGTAATGGTTCAATTAGGCACAAAAGCATATTGGTTACATTTCACATACTTAGACCAACAGTGATACATGTCCAACAACATAGTCCTTTAAATAAGTTGGGAAACTCTGCCAGATCCCCGGGGACTGGTAGCCAAGTCCGGGGGGCCACCCAATTCTTGCTGAGGCTGTGGTGCGACCCTAGGTGGCGTTGAAACCAAGTTCCCTGGATCCGCTGCTGTGGGTGGAACCTCCGCAAGTGGAGTTGGCGGAATGTCAGGCACGGCAGTGGTCTGAGTCTGTGGTAAGTCTGGGAGACCCTCTGAAGTGGCTTGGTTCGGCTCCACGCCGGCAGTTTGCGAGAGAGGTGTAGGTGGAGCCTCACCACCTGTAAGTGTCTGTTAATAATAATAATAATAATAATAATAATAATAATAATAATAATAATAATAATAATAATAATAATATCTTTATTGTCATTGCCCCCCTCTCGGGGACAACGAAATTACTGTTCCGGAGCCACAAGCGCACTTGGGGGCATCACGGTAGTGTCCAAGTCCCCAACCCTGCGCCTAAGCTGGTCTATGTGCCGGCGCCACAAATGTCCGTCTTCGAGTGCCACCTGGTACGAGCGAGGTCCAGTGACTCCCACTACTGTGGCACAGCCTGGGGGTTCGGCCACGGCAAAGTCCGGGTGCAGCCTGTCGAGCGGGGACCTGAGGCGCCGGCCCATAAGCAGTTCGGCAGCACTCCGCCCTGTGGCCGCATGAGAGGTGATGTGTTGTACGTACAAGTATTCGGCTACCTACTCGTGCCAGTCTCCCCGGTCCAGGCGCGCCAGTGCCTCTTTTGCTGAGTGCACCATTCTCTCTGCTTGTCCATTGCTGGATGGATGAAATGGTGCCGTTAGGGCATAGAGGATGCCCAGTCCCAAAAGGTACCGCTCAAAAGTGCCTGATGTGGCTTCCCACGGGAATGGGAGACTGGATGTGATGTTCCCTGGTTTCCTGTTTTTCAGTGTTCTCTCAGTTTCTTTGTTAGAGAGACAGTTGCTTCTCTGCTCTCACAGAGGCAAGATGCATGTTTGTATTCTCTCAGCATAGAGTGGAAATAAAGTTAAGAATGTGGCACATACTGCTTATCCTTCTGCTGTGTGGACTACTCTGCTTGGGCTCAAGATAAGACGAGCCTGTATCAGCTTCAGATGGGCCGAAGCTGGTCAAAATCTCACATTTTTGGTTCCGGGCCCAGATAAACGGAATCGGAATGCCGGCAGAGGAACAGAGAGACGGAACGGTGTTATCTGCTCTGCACGTCAAGATGATTGATGAGAGGTATGTGTTCTTGCAACGGGCAGCCTGCCAGCTCCTAATTAATGGCTTTATGGCTGGACTTTGAACTTTTAAAGCCGTTTGCTGCAGCAGAGGCTCAGAGGCTCGGCAGAGGCTTGAAACAGAAGTGCTTTTGGAAGCTGGAAGCTGCTGTAAACACAGACGCAGCTTGATTAATGCAGCAGAAATGGCTAATGCAAGGCTGGCTGATGCTTTTGGAATTCCAAAGCTCGATAAAAAGAATTACGCGACCTGGGTACTGTACGCAGAGGCTCTTCTGCGAAAGAGGGTCTGTTTGACGTTATTACAGACACACACACCCCAGCTCCAATAACAGATGAATGGGCAGCTAAGGATTCCAAAGCAAGGGGAACTCTTACATTGATAGTCTCCTCAGAAGAGCTCTGTCTGTTGCGTGATAAGACCTCAGCCAGAGAGATTTGGGACACTTTAAGAGATGCTCATTTAAGAAAGAAGCTGGTGCTTCTTTGTTCTACTATGCCAAGCTGCATGATATGGCACTTGCTGAAGGTGCAGATGTGCGTACACATCTGATGGAGATGCAGAATCTGAGACATGAGCTGCAACAGAGAGGACTCACCTTTCCAGAGGCTGTGTATTCCTTCATGATACTACATTCTTTGGGTTCAAGTTGGGAGTCCGTTGCCACTCAGATTGCTGTTCAGCTAACTGCTCAGATCACAGTAGCACATGTTACTGCTGTGATTCTGAATGAAGCGGACAGGCGAGGTGCTAGCTGCATGGGTAAGGGGGAGTCTTCACAGACGTCATCCCAGAATGCAGTGGAACCACCAGATGGCGCCAAAGCTTTGAAGGCAGTGAAATGCTACTCATGTGGACGTCTAGGCCATATGAAGAGGGAATGCAGATTTCCCAGGGCCAAGACAGAGCAACGCAGCGAAGGCTCATCACGTGGTAAAGGCAAAGGCAAAGGTCCAGTGTCCAGGACAACGCAGCACAAGGCAATGGTCTCACGCTTCACTCCAAAGGTTGCAAAGGTCCAGAAGACGTCTAGATCTTTCTTCGTTGTTGATTCAGCAGCAACCCACCACATGTGCAACGATAAGCGACTGTTCGTGTCTTTTACACCGCAGGAAGGTGCGATTCACTAGGCGGATGACCACACGATCCCCAGTGAAGGCTACGGAACTGTTGTTCTTCACAGTTTGGACTTATCGATACAAGATGTTCTCTATGTTCCAGATGCTGCACACAATCTACTCAGTGTTGCGCAGCTGAATGAATGGAAAATTGATGTTTCCTTCAAGAACAAGAAGTGCACCATCACAAAGAAAAACCATTATGTATTGCATGCTGAATATGTTGATCGTTTGTTTGTATTGTATTTTGATGATGATGTGCAGGATGAAACTTGTTGCATTGCAGGTTCTAACAAAAGTTTGCATGCAGGATGTATTCATGATTTTCACAGGAAATTTGGTCATTTACATTTTGAGGCAGTATCTAAAATGCCTGCCTTGGTTGAAGGTATGACTATTAAACCCTGCAGGTACCACATGAAGTGTAAGGCATGCGCAGCAAACAAGATGAAAATGGCTGTGAAAGGTAAGGTGTCTAGTAGACAAGCTACAGAACCATACCAGGTAGTGCATGCTGATTTGGTTGGTCCACTATCACCCTCTTTGGGTGGAAACAGGTACTTCATGGTTCTCATTGATGCATTTTCCAGGTATATTTATGTGTACAATCTCGAGCAGAAATCTGAGGCTTTCCCAAGGTTCAAGGAATTCTGTGCTTGGTTGGAAAATGTGCATGGTAAGAAGATAAAAACTCTTTTCACTGATCGCGGGGGGGAATTCACTTCTCAGCAGTTTGAAGCTTTTCTGACTGAGAAAGGAATTCAGCACGATTTGTCTAGTCCTCGCTCGCCATGGCAGAATGGACTTTGCGAGAGGGCAAATCAAACATTGCTTCAAGGTTTAAAAACCTTGCTGCATGATGCAAATCTTTCAGAGAGTTATTGGGCCGAATCTCTCTCCTGTTTTGTTTACAGTTATAATCGCAGGTTATCTTCAGCGATTGGTTGTACCCCCTATGAGAAGATGTTTGGCAAGAAACCGTACATCAAACACATGAGAATTTTTGGTTCTGACATGTGGGTTCACACACCACAAAGCTCCAAGTTAGGCAAGCGTGGATTGCATGGTATCTTTCTAGGTTATCAGAAAGGTTCTTACAGAATAATGATGACTGACTCTAAAACAATTAGGCTCACAAGAAGTGTTGAGTACAATGCCAAGTGGGGGGAGAATGTGGGAATTTTCCAATGCTATCCTGATGACAGTGATGAGACTGAGGATAGGCAACAGCCACAGCAACAGCAGCAGCAACAGCCACAGCTGCCGCAACAACCCACACCCACTGATGAAGGTTCTGATTCTGAGTCTGAGACTGAATCGGGTGATTCAGAGGATTTCAAGAGTGCGAAAGCCTCTATGCGACCCTCTGAAAGCTCTGATCAAGAATTGGAGGAACCATTGTTCACAATAGGTCACTATTCTCCTAAGAAGGAAGAGGAGAGTGTTGAAGACTTAAGGCTAATTCGTAGGTCACAAAGAGCCACTAAAGGCAGACCTCCAAAGAGATTTACTGATGAGTTTGCTAAGACAGCAGAAGCAGCTGTTAAAAGCTCCAAGAAGGTATTTGAGCCTTCAAGTTTCCAAGAAATCCAGGATTTGGATTCAAAGGATGCTGAGCCATGGTTAAATGCCATGAAGGCTGAGCTTGATTCCTTAGAGAGGAACAAAACATGGGAGCTAGTTCCAGTAGTTCCAGGAATGAAACTACTTGGAAGCAAATGGGTCTTCAAAGCAAAGACAGATCAGAATGGCAAGATAGTCAGACACAAAGCCAGATTGGTAGCCAGAGGTTTTTCACAGGTACCAGGTGAAGACTATCACGAGACCTACTCACCCACCGTGAGGTATGAGAGCATTAGGCTTATGCTCAAGCTAGCTGCAGAAGAGAATCTTCACGTTTCTCACCACAACGTAAATACAGCTTTTTTGTACGGATCTCTAGGTGAATCTCTTTATATGCTTCCACCTGATGGCGTACAGGTAAAACAGGGATTTGTTTGTTCTCTGAAGAAGTCCCTTTATGGTCTCAAACAAAGTGCACGGTGTTGGCACACAAAACTTACTGAAGTATTGTTTTATCTAGGTTTTCAGCAAGGGAAAGCTGATCCATGTGTATTTGTCAAAGAGGAAGGGCAAAAGAAGCTGTATTGATTGTTTTATGTTGATGATATTCTTTTATTTTGGAAGGATGTCAAGATGTACAATAGCGCCCTAGCTCAACTGAAGGAGCACTTTGACATGAAAGATCTTGGTGAGGTAAACAACTACCTATCTCTGGAAATAGAGAGAGATCAAGATGGTAACATTCTAGTGCACCAGTCACGGAAAATTGCTGATGTGTTAAGCAAACTAAACCTGCTGGATGCTAACCCTGTAGACACACCGATGACAACAGGTTATCAGGTAGATGACACTGAAGAAGCATTTTCTGACACTACACTGTACAGAAGTTTCCTAGGCAAACTAAACTTCATTGCCAGATGTTCAAGACCTGACATTTCTGTTAGCTGTAATTTGCTAAGCAGACAAGTCAACAAATCTACTGTTAAGGATTGGAAAGCTCTGAAACGCATAGCTCGCTATCTGAAAGGCACTATGCATTACAGACTGAGATTTAACAATCAGAAGTCTGGTGGTCTTGAGATATTTGCAGATGCAAGTTTTGGTGGTGACACTACAGACAGGAAAAGTACGTCTGGAGTTTGCTATATGTACAATCATGGTCTATTTGATTGGTCATGCAAGAAGCAAACAACAGTTAGCTTAAGTACTTGTGAAGCTGAACTGAATGCACTATCTTATTCACTTAAGGATTGTGAATGGTTGTTACAATTGTGCAAAGACATGAAAATTCCTATCAAATGTCCAATCCAGGTTTACCAGGACAACAAAGCATGTTTGGCTTTGCTGAATTCTGAAGGTTGTAAGCAAAGCACGAAGCACTTGCATTTGAAACTGCAACATGCTAGGGAATGTGTTCAGAAGGGACTCGTAACGGTGTCCTATATGCCAGGTAATGAAATTCCTGCTGATGTATTGTCCAAGATTGTATCAAGCGATCAACACTGTGCCTATGTGGATTGTCTCCAAGATGGCGATGAGGTAAGACGCATTTGCCGGAGCTCATCTTGAATCCTCCTTAAATTTGTGTTGTGGCTCCCAGCCTTTCAAGTTCTTGCTGAAGATTGTACCAGGGTGCTGGAGTCCATGCTAGGAGTTCACATTGCTGATAACTGTGAAGCCTGCATCGTAAATCAGCTTTAATGAGCAGATAATTGTATTCTCCGGCAGCCTCGGAAGCAGCCTTCGACTCACTGGTCTCCCGCCAGCTCACATTCAGCTGTATTGCTATTTCTATTACTTTTCATTACCTTTTAACCACTGCTATTTTTAACGATCCATTTTAAACGACTCATTTTAAACGACTCATAACGATGGGTCAAGGCAAACGCCTAAGAGACTGTGACGAGGCTTTGCCCTCCCCAAGAGCCAAACAAACAAAAACCGACCCCCCCGTGTCTGGCAAATGGAGTGACCCCACAGAACACTGCTATAGGGTGAAAACCCAGAACCGTTTCTACCCTCTAATGTCCCCAGATACAACGTCAACACCAGAGGAATTATTTTCACCCCAGATTAAAACTACAAATGGAGGAGGAAGGAGTGTCCCACTGAAGGTGGTACAGGTCACCGGAACCGAGGACTGCGCAAGACAAGAACAACATGAACATCTCCATCTTGTGGTCAGAACCCTAAATTGCATATTCAAGAAGATTGATGTGCTATCCTCCCAGCTATGTAACCTCGAACAGAAAATTGATAACCTCTGGTTAAAGCCTAAGCCATCTGTAGATACGGGGGAATTGAAGTTCCGGAGAACCTTACCCTCAACCAAAAAAGGAAGTGTGATTCCTAAATATAGACCAAATCCTGCACTGAAACATCAAGCATTATCCCTGCAACCTAAGAAAATCTGCCTAAACATTGGGGCAGGGTCAGCAAAGTGGCTCACTCTGGATGGGGTCAAAAAGCATCTAAGCAATCTCCTAAACATAGAAACCACACAATGTGATCTCATTGCAGTATTACCTTTGAACCAGCACTTCAGGCCACAGAAAGTGATGCTTGCGTTTTACTCTCCAAGGATCCCTTCAGCTATCATCAGGCAGAAATCACTCTTGGCTAGGTACGATATCACCCCAACAAGAGTTTTTATGGATAGTAAGATCCACCCCCTTCTACTCACCGGTCACGGCAAGGAGCGGACTCTGTCGGAGAGGTCGGGAGTACCCCGGGACATCGAGCCTCCTCTCCCGGAGGACATCCATCCGCACCGAAACCGGACTTACTCTACGCCCCCACGAGCTCTAAAGAAACTCACGGGTGCAAATAATCTTCTGACCCCGCCGGAGGAAACAGAGCTTTTAGCCACCTTTGGCGACCTCCCACCGAGGGAACAACAAGAAATAATTGATAGACTAGAAGTACTTAATCATCAGCTCATACATGTCCAGAAGAATGGAAAAGTCCTGCTCACTTCTCTGGATAATCCTGCCAGCTCTTCGGAGCCGTGTTTTAAAGAAGCAGGAAGTCTTCCTTACCTTAGTCCAGTTCCTAAACCCATGCCTCCCCCACTTGAGGGCAAAGCCCACAGATGCTTGGCAGACCCTGGTTTTGTCTCACAAGTAGGCCCCTCATCTCTACTCCTGATGAACTTTGACTCGCCCTCCAAGAGTTCCCCGCTGAAGAGTGTAGCCCAGAGTTCCGTCCACCAAAACAATTCCTTACCAACTAATCCATCAATGCCGGAACTGGAGTCCTCATATTCCCCTGAGCGGCATAGACCCGACATACAAACGGTACCAGTACCCCAAGCATCACCAATATCTTCGCTAGCATCAGGCCAGGGGAGTGTTCCACCTACATCAAAAAATGGCCCGGATTTGATTGAAGACCCGACCGGACATATAAATCAAATGGTCTCATCGGCGATCTTTAGACCTCGCGGTGGGGCAGTCTCAGCAAATCCTGTGGAGTTTCCCACTGAAGTGTCCGCCCTTGGGTCAGCCAGCAGGAGACCCGTCCTGTTACACCAGTCAGAACACCTCACTACCAACTTCAAGACAAGGTACCCTCAGCAGATGCCAGCCGTGCAAAGTAAAATAACTGACTTTTTTGTGGGGTCTGCCCTGCCCCCTAAGGACACACATCTCTCCCTGAAATGACAGCGAATTGGACACAACAGGAACTCCCCCCTATCAGTCCTCAGCTGGAACATTGCGGGCTGGAGGGGGAAAAAACTTGATCCAGAATTCTTGGAGTATATTAACCTGTTTCATATCATCTTGTTCCAAGAATCGTGGGAAGTAGAGAAAATTGTCCTAAATGGCTTTGAGCTTCTAGAACTCCCTGCCTGCCCCTCCCTGAAAGGAGGCCGCCCTAAAGGGGGCCTAATAATAGGCATCTCCCTCAACCTTCATTCTAAACTTACCCTAGTGCAGGCCTTGCCTCCTTACGCCCTTACCGGGCTCATTGCGGGGGAAAAGATCTCACTTCTAGTTACAAATGTCTACTTGCCACCTGGGGGTTCTTCCCCCGAACTGGGCTCTAAATGGGGCTCGCTAGAAGAGCATCTGCTCTCATGCTACGTTAAGTTTCCTAATACCCCGGCCATAATAGGTGGCGATTTCAACGCCCGCACAGCAGCAAACTGGGACTCGCTGACCAAAGCCAAATGGTGGGTTACTCCAAACCTTGATAATTATGATCTGGAACATATCATGAGGAGAACTTCTAAAGACCACAGAGCAAATGAGGCTGGAGTACTCCTCTATCAAATGGCCATCCGTTTAAATCTGGTCCCTTTAAATGGCACATGTCTCCCTGACATTCCTGGGGATTTTACCCACCTGAGCGTTAAATCAAACAGCGTCCTCGATTACCTGTTGGTCTCCAGGGATCTACTTAAGTGCATTTCCACCTTTAAGATCGAGAATATACAATCTAGTGATCATCTTCCCCTTGTAGCCAAGCTCTCCCTGAACTGGCAGTCGGAGGCTCATAGACATGCGACCCAGATGGTAACCAACGAATCTCTCCAAGTAAGAGGAATCAAATGGTCGGAGACCCAGACTCAAAGGTACCAGGAATTCTTTCAAAAAGTAATCCTCGGGCCCCATCCCAACATAGGCTCTGCCTCAGACGAGCATAGCATAGTGCTGAAATGCTTCCACCATCATACGACTGATCTTACGTCCTTCTTCAGGCTACCACCCAAAACATTAAATCGAAATGAATATACTTACGGTGCCCCCTGGTATAATTCTCAGTGCAAACAAGCAAGACAGCGCCTCCGTGCTATATATAATGTATATAAGACCTCTGATGCAGTTACTCTGCCAGCTAGTTATGCACAAGCCAAGCTAGTTTACAAACGCACGCAGAAAATTGCCAAACGTGAGTGGCAACACAATCGATGGCAGGCTCTGATTACTGCTTCAAAATCACACAGATCCAGGGAATTCTGGTCTTTGATCAACAGAAGGGTGAGGAAATACCCAAGGGCAGTCATCCCTGCACCGACATGGGAACTGTTCCTGAAGAAATGCTTCTCACAGGCAGATGCTCCCTCCGACCACCTGACGCATCTGTTTACCCACCTACCTATTTGGCCCTCCACTGATCCTGACGAAATAGCCAAGCTAATAGCTCAGCTGAAACCGGGTAAAGCCCCTGGGCCCGACTTGATCCCTGCTGAAGCCATCAAACTACACCCAAAATGGTGGGCCGGCATCTTGGCCAAAACCTTCGATGCAATCAACGCTTCCGGTCTCATCCCCAAAATATGGAAGGAGGCCATTATAGTACCAATTCATAAAAAAGGTTCTCCAATGGAGCCGGAAAACTACCGTAACATCAGCCTCCTTTCGATCATAGGGAAAATTTATGCCAGCTTTTTGCTGACTAAACTACTGCGATGGGTAGATGAGACTAATCAGATTGGCCACGAACAAGCAGGGTTCAGAATTAAACGCTCTACAACCGATCATGCGATAGTTCTTTACCATCTGGCACGAAAGTACTCCTCTCCCCCCCGGGGCTACCTCTGTGCTGCCTTCTTAGACCTAAAGGCAGCCTTTGACAGCGTTCCTAGAAATATTCTATGGGAGAAACTTGCGAAACAGGGCATTGATAGAAGACTCCTATGGCTTATAAGTCAGCTCCATGAAGGTAACCTTGCTAGAGTGAGACTTACTCCTGCGGGCGACCTCACTAATTCGATACCAATAAACAAGGGAGTGCGCCAAGGATGTATATTGGCTCCCTGTCTATTCAACCTATTCATCAGCGACATGCGAGCATCCCTAGTTAACTCATCTCCAAGTACACACGCGCCTAGACTTGCGGACTACCGCTGCCCTCTCCTTTTATATGCGGACGACGCGGTAATTCTATCTTATACACGTGTTGGACTAACCAGAGCTTTGAAGATCTTTGCCACGTATTGTCAACTCAACCAATTAACCATCAACCATGCTAAATCCAAGATCCTGATTTTCTCCAGAAGCCGGAGATTATACGAATGGAAGCTTGGCGGAGCAAAAATTGAGCAAGTCCTAAAATTTCAATACCTAGGAGTTATTTTTCAACACAATTTGGGGTGGAAAGCCCAAATTCAACACCTACTTAACAAGGCCAAAACTCTGTCATATGCGCTCCTCCGATTCTTTTTTTCGGATGGAGCTTTGCATGTTCCCTCGGCCCTAAAGGTGTTCAAGGCAAAAGTGGTTGCCGTGCTGGCCTATGCTGCCCCGCTTTGGGCCGTGATGACAGACCTTGCTCCTCTTGAGACACTGCAAAATCAATTCCTGCGTCGGCTCCTAATGCTCCCCCTGTGCGTAAGTAACGCAGCCATGCGACTAGAACTGAAGATCGCATCCTTAGAAACTTGCCTGTGGAAGCAAGTCTTCAATTATTGGTTATCATTGTGGCATAGATTACCAAACCACTACCTTGTCCAATGCTTATGGCGAGATGAATTCTCTAGCCTTTGGACTAGTAGAATTCATGCCAAACTCCTGAGTTACGGAATCTCTCCTTCAGATTCCCTAAAACTAGACCAAATTACTGCTCAAAGACTGATCCGCCAAAGACTGGATGACATCGATCTACAGCGAAACTATATGCTGGGGGGAGGTGTTTGTTCGCCCCAGAACATTGGTATCACTTTAACTTACTGCGTTCCATCATACCTCTCCTCCCTTTCGACTGTTGCCCATAGACTGGCCTTCACCAAAGCGAGGTTCAACGTTTTTCCCTCCAACGTCCTGAGACATAGATTCTCAAAGGGCCAAGCTCCCGCCACGTGCGAATGCGATAAGGAGACGCCGGAGTCGCTCCAGCACATCATGTTCACTTGCCCCCTGTTCAATGTGCCACGGGCAAATTTGTTGGGATCAATCATACAGAAACTAGAGGGTACCCCACCAAAATTCCACCTTGCCCAAATCTTGCAGGATAAGGATACTCATACGACCCTGAAAGTGGCAAGGTTCCTGGTCGCTGTCCTTACCCAAAAGCGACGCCAAGGAGCACTACAAGCTAACTAAGGCGTAGTATGCCATTCTATTTTATAGTATTTAGTGTTATTGTGGTGTTTTAGCGGCTGTTTTTTTTTTTTTTCTTTTTTCCTTCCCACGTACACAAGCTGTTATTTATGTGTTGTTTTTACTTGTATGGGCCTATGGCCGTAATAAATATTATTGTTATTGTTAAGCCGAGACTGTGCCTATGTGCAGAAGTTGGGTTTGTACTGATATTGTACGAACACGCTGCCCAGCGATGTTCACAGAAAGGGGGAGCATGTTGGTTTCTGCTTCCTTCACTGTGCAGCAAAACGCTTGTCACAAGACAGTTGTTTACATTCCACAGTCAGCGTTACTGTTGGGTTCCCACGGGAATGGGAGAGTGGATGTGACGTTCACTGGTTTCCTATTTTTCAGTGTTCTCTCGGTTTCTTTGTTAGAGAGACAGTTGCTTCTCTGCTCTCACAGAGGCAAGATGCATGTTTGTATTCTCTCAGCATAGAGTGGAAATAAAGTTAAGAATGTGGCACATACTGGTAAGATAAGACGAGCCTGTATCAGCTTCAGATGGGCCGAAGCTGGTCCAAATCTCACATCCACCACTACCATAAAGGTCCGGCCGCGAAAGGGGCCGGCCAGATCGATGTGCACCCTCAACCAGGGTGTCTTGGGCGTTTCCCAGGTGTGTCCCTTAGCTGCCGGTGGCGCAGGCCTCGATTCTTGGCACGCTTGACAGGCGGAAACCCAGGCAGTGATGGCATCATCCATGTTAGGCTACCAGACGTAACACCGAGCCAACGCCTTCATTTTGACGATTCCCGGGTGGCCAACGTGCAGAGCCTCCAGGACACGTTGACAGAGTCTTTGGGGAATCACGACGCGGTCTCCCCACAGCAGACAGCCGCGATGAGCCAAGAGTTCATGTTGTCTGCTTGCGAATGGCTGGAATTCCGATGCAAAAGGCCCTTGTGGCCACCCCCTCCACACTCAGTTGAGCACAGGGCTGATGGTGTGATCCTGGGCAGATGCAGAGGCCACAGTGGCAGCCGATACAGGCGCTGCTGGAAGATCCTCAATCAGGAGGAGCGATGAAGCAGGAGCCGGGTCTTCCACAAACGCTGGAAGAGGGCAACGGCTGAGGGCGTTGGCATGGCCCATCGATTTCCCCGGGCGATGGACGAGCCGGTAGTGGTAGGCAGCCAGGAAAACAGTCCATCGCAGCATGCGAGGTGAGAGGACCGGTGGAGTTGGACGATCACCGGCGAGGAGGCCCAGGAGTGGCTTGTGGTCAGTGATGAGGTCAAAAGTCCTGCCGTGGAGGTATTCATGGAACCTCTTCACTCCAGCCACAAGTGCCAGTGCCTCCTTGTCGAGCTGGCTGTAATTCCGTTCAGTCAGAGATAGCGTCCTGGAAAAGTAGGCGAGCAGTGCTTCTCTTCCGTCTGGAAAACGGTGACTAAGGACAGCGCTGATGCCAAAAGGTGAGGCGTCGCAGGCAAGGACCAGCGGCCTGGCTTCACTGTACTATACCAGCACACTCTCCGATGAAAGGAGAGCCTTGACCACGTTGAAGGCCACCGTCTCCCAATGACCCCAGGACCAAGGTTTCTTTGTGCTGAGGAGTCGGTGAAGAGGCTCAGCCTGTTCAGTTTCTGTTAATTGATTCTCATGAAAACTTACAGATTCTGGCTTCACACAATTAACTCAAGGCAGTGTCAATTTACTCTTGGCAGAAAGCCAAGGTCAGCTTGACCTAGAAACTACTTACTCTGATTGGTTAACGACCAGCACTCAACTCTGTTATCTAGGAATGCTAGCACAGTTTGGGTTAGGTGTGTTAGGAGTAGGAGTGCTGTGTATGGTTAAGAGAGAGAGAGAGAAAGAAAGGATTTATTTTGCTTTGTTTTGTATGCAGAGATTCTGCTGGTTTTATTTTTCCTTTTAATAAATCCTGTAAATAGTTATTCTGAGTCTAGCTGACTAGTCATTTCCACCTCAACTAGCTTCTTCGCTGTGCAGGAAAACTCTGCTACGTTTGGGCTAAAGCCATTAGAGCTATGCCTGACACTTCAAAGTTCCATGACAGCCACCGTGGATTTGTGGGACAGGAACATGTTATAAAAGTTCAGCAGTCCCAGGGACACCTGCAACTCCGTCTTGTTCTTTGGGATGGGGGCCTGCTGGATAGCGCGGATCTTGGATGTGGTCGGGTGAAGGCCGGAGGCGTCAATAAGATAGCCCAGGAACTCCACCTGTGGAATGGCGATCTGGCACTTCTCTCTCTTTACCTTGAGCCCAGCCTCCTGGAACCTGGTCTGCACAGCACGGAGGCGCTCGAACAGCTGCTGGTGTGAGTCTGCGGACACCAAGACGTCATCAAAATATGGTACCACGCCCGGAAGCCCTTGCAGGAGACGCTCCATAAGGCTTTGGAAGATGCCAGGAGCCACACTCACCCCGAACTGCAACCGGCGGCAACGGAATGCCCCTCGGTGGGTGACGATCGTCTGGGCTTCAGCAGTGGCATCACCGACGGGCAGTTGTTGATAGGCTTGGGCAAGGTCCAGCTTAGCAAAGACCTTACCCTCACTCAGGGAATGCAGCAGGTGTTGGACAACAGGAACTGGATAAGCGTGCTGCTGAAGTGCCTTGTTGATCGTGCACTTATAGTCAGCGCAGATTCTCACCGACCCGTCTGGCTTGACAGGCGTGACAATGGGGGTTTCCCACTTGGCGTGGTCAACCGGCTCCAAAACTCCTTGGGCGATCAGCTTGTCCAGTTGTTTGTCCACCTTAGCCTTGAGAGCAAAGGGAACCCGGCGTGGCTTTAGCTTGATGGGGGCGACTTGTGGATCAAGGCTAAAGGAGATGGGCGTACCTGTATATTGCCCCAAAGCGCCGCCAAAAACCTCGGCAAAGTCTTTGACCAGACCCTCAGTCTCTGCGTTTGAGATGCAGTTGATGCCGGTGACTTCCAGGCCGAGGGCATCAAACCAGACTAGCCCTAGGAGGCTTGGCCGCTGACCTTCGACCACCACCAACCGGAGCAGGCCCGAAAAATCCTTGAAGGTGATCCGGAACCGTTTCCCTGGTAGTTTCTCAGGTGTACGCGGTGAGAGTCGAGTTGCCTTTTGGACACTCTGGGTACCAGTCTTTTGATGGACAGGGCAGACCCGGTGTCGATCTCCATGTCACACGGAGCTCCTTCAATGAGCACCGTGACGTTCAGCTTGCGTCGCGTAGGCGAGTCGGTTTGGCCAATCGTGGTTCCAGACAGGCAGCGGCAGTTGGTGAGAGCGAAACAGCTTTCCTTGGCGGACTGGAGTGAAGACTTGGACTTGCGAGTCGGTGAAGGGGGGGTGTCAGCCGGAGCCGATCGGCAGACCTTAGTGATGTGGCCCTTTCTGGAACACTTCCGACAGATGGCATATCTGAATCGACACTTGGCACGGGAATGGTTGCTTCCGCAGCCGGCACATTCTGATTGGCCCTTGGACTTCTTTTGGAACTTCCTGCACTCCCGCTTTGTCTTGTGCACGTCATCGTCTTCACTGGAGGATGCCTCATCACTGCTGGCCTCTTCACGATGCACTGGAACTGGCTTCCTAGCAAGACGCGGGCTGCTGGCCTTGCGGATCTCCTGGGCGGAGTGTTCGGCAGCTTCCGAGGCCACAGCCTCCTCAATGGCTTTCTGCAGCGTGAGGTCTGGCTTGGCGAGGACACGCCGTTGCAGACGGATGTCCCGGACCCCACAGCCAATTCGATCTATCAGGGCATCGTCTAAGTCTTGGAACTCGCAGTGCATTGCAGCTTGTCGGAGGGCGGCAGTGTAGTTGTTAATTGACTCCAGCTCTGCCTGGTTCCGGTGGTAGAATGCATGGCGGGCAGCAACCTTGGACGGCTTTGGCGTGTAGTGGTTGCGGAGCTTCTCTTGAATCGTGTCCCATGGTGTTGCCTGGACTGCTTCAGGTGCAACCAATGCTCGGGCCGTCTCAAACACCTCAGGCCCACAGAGGCTGAGGAATAGGCCCCGCTTCCATTCCTTTGATACTGCTGTCAGCTCGTTGGCTTGGAGGTAGCAGTCGAACCGAGCGAGGTAGGAGTCCCATGATTCAGAGGCTGGCGCAAATGGCGGTAGAGGCACAAGTGAAGCCATGATTCCGATGCCGGCGTGAAGGGCAGTGGATGGAACACAGTGCTCTAGCCAGAACAGTCAGGTCTGAATTGGTTCTGTTCAGTGATTTCGCTCAGTGATTTTGCTCAGTGATTCAGCTCAGTTCAGAGGGTGGTCGCATCTGGCTGTGCTCTGATGTCCATCGATCCCACCTTCGTCGCCAGTGTTAAGTTGTGGGCGAACATATCAGACGACACAGTGATTCTTCAAACAGCTCTTGCTTATTCAGAGGCAGAACAGAACTGGCCTGAAGAGCTCAGTCAGCCTGCTTATATAGAGCTCCAGAACAATGTAACTGTTGCAACTTTCTAAAACTATCCAATCACTGAACGTCACTTTCGATCCTTCATTTGCATACAAACTATCCAATCACTGAATGTCACTTTCGATCCTTCATTTGCATAACTATCTACAGTATCCCCCTGCTGTCCCAGGGTGAGAACTTCAGTACATAACAGTGGGGATATGAATGTTCAGACCCCTGGGCTCTCACTTGTGGTGTACCTGAGGTCTCTGTCCTCTCCCCCATGCTTTTCTACATCTATATGAAATAGCTGGGAGAGATCATCAGGAGGTTTTGGCTGGGTGTTCACCAGTATGCCCATGATACCCAGCTCTACCTCTCCTTTAAATCAGAACCAGTGAAGGCAGTGACACTGTGTGAGTGTCTAGAGGTGGTTGGAGGGTGGATGGTGGTTAATGGATTGCGGTTGAATCCTGACAAGACAGAAGTACTGTTCTTGGGGGGACAGGGGACAGGTGGGTGTAGGGGGACCGCTTGAATGGGGTAACTCTGCCCCTGAAGGACTAGGAGCGCAGTCTGGGAGTCATTTTGGACTCACAGCTGTCTATGGAGGCACAGGTCAATTCTGTGTCCAGGGCAGCTGTATACCAGCTCCATCTGGTATGCCTACACAAAACAAATGAAATACTGTGAAAATCCCTGAAACGAGAAGTAATCGACTAGAAATATTATCTTATAGAATTTAACTACATAACAAAAATCAAAAAGTTTAAGGAAAAAATTAGAAAAACCTAGAAGTGAACAAAGCCTCAACGGGATGCCGGCTACAAACCTCGTTTCACTGAACTATTCAGTTTCCTCAGAAGGAAATAGAGAAATCATAAACCTTAAATGATTTTAAACAAACTCAAGAACAGGGCTGAAATGCTCCCCTGAGTTTACAAAACAGGTTTTAAAACCTATATGGCAAGTTTTAGACGCTGCCCCATTTAAAGAAAGCCAAGCAGTAGTAATAAGGAGTTGAGGACTCGGCTGTGAAAACTCTAGTATTGCCTTTACAAAAAGGTTTAAAAAACCTACATAGCACAAATTCAAAGAAAGGAATACAAGATAAGCTGTTTTAGGTTTTAAACAAACTCAAGAATAGGGCTGAAACACCCCCATGGTCTAGATGTTACTGCTGATGTTAAAGACTGATACAGGGTGTTTCAAATCACAGGTTTATATACTATAGGGTGAAAAAAAAATTTAAGGGGCAGGCCATCTAGTTCAAACAATGGGCGGGATTGTTAAGGTTTGTAAAAAATAACAAGAATAATATTGAATAGAGTTGTAAAAAATTATTATAAGAATGAACTAAAGTCAATATAAGAATTGAGACCTGATGGAATTAAGGAACCAAATCTCTCCTCAGGAATTACAGTTGGTAAATGCTTCCAGTTTAATAATGTTGTTGGTTCCAGGTGGCAGCTAAACATAAGGCAACGGATTTCAGATGGTTTATCATTTATAAACATCAAACTCCTGAGATAAATACGGATATCTTAAGAAAGAAATTACTACAGAAAGAAATGTATTGGATTTTTAGATTTGGTTTGAACTAGATGGCCTGTTTATCAATTTTAATATCCAGATATTCTAACACATTAATCACACATCTAATATTGGATTGCATAAATTGTCCGGGAAGAAATCCAGTTTGATCTTTATGAATTATCTCTTTCAGCACCATTTTTAATCTATTTGCAAGAATGTCTGCAAATATATTGTAATCATTATTTAGCAGTGCAATGGGTCTGTAATTGGCCATGTTTGAGGCATCTGTTGTTAGGATATTTCCGTTCCACCTTAAAAAGGGGACAGGCTGTTGTGAGTCACAGCCTACGTATTTCCTGCACACAGGAAGTTTCTGTTTTGTCTATTGCTTTCGTTTCTCTCTCTGTGCCTGAGACATCGAAGCAGGCAGCCATGTCTTTTCTTTGTTCTGACCAACACTGAATAAAGTTATAAATAATGCTCTCCTGAGTGCGTCTTTCGCTGTACGAACTCTGTGATAGAGCGTGCACGAGCTCTGGAATGTGGAAAGCTATTTCCGAGGCCTCGTGTCGCTAATTGACTGATACTGTATCTACGGGAGATCGATGGACGTCCGGAGTCGACGTGGAGGCAGTGATGACCTTTGTCTCCCTGGCAGTATCCCAACAACAGGTTTTGGGCCCAGATTCACGGCACTTACAGGAGAGTAAGACTGCGACAGACTGCTGTGAGGTATGTGGACAAATTGCCACGGCAGAGTGACTTTGATGTCCGGCTGGCTTATTTGGCCTGGGAGCCGCGCCAGAGGCTTCGTGATTAATGAGCTGAAGTGCTAAGCGGTTTTCTGATACAACAAAATAGTCAAAGAAGAAAGGTAAGAGAACAAAAAAAAGAAGATTTAATTATCCAACTGAGAGAATGTGAAAAGAACTTGATAGAAAAACCGAGTGATGAAGGGAACAAGCAACTGTACAAGATACTACAAGCACAATATTCAACATTAATAAATAAAGAGGTAGAATGGGGAATTAAGTTAATGAAACAAAAAAATTTCGAATCGGCAAACAAAACTGGAAAGTTTCTGGTGTGGCAACTGAGAAAAAGGAAAAAACAAAATGTTATTAATAAAATAAAAGTAGAAGAACAAATCTTGGAGGACCCTAATGAAATAAAAAAGAGCTTCCTCAAATTCTATGAAAACCTATATAAAAGAGAAAAAGAAGATGCCATAGAAATAGAAAAATATTTAGAAGAAAACAGAATTAACAGCATATCGGAAGAGGAAAGAAGTTTATTAAATAAACCCATAAAAGCAGAGGAAATTCAAGAGGCGATAAAGAGGATGAAACTGGGGAAAGCCCCAGGCCCAGATGGTTTATCGGCCAAGTACTATAAAGTCCTAGAAGAACTTATAACACTGGTGCTATGTGAAGTAATGAATGAGATTCTAGGAGGAGGAAGAACACCAGCGTCCTGGAAAGAAGCATACATTACGTTGATACCGAAACCTGATTTGGATAGACTGATTATTAAGAACTATAGACCGATTTCATTATTGAATAATGATTATAAGATTTTCGCAGACGTAATGGCGACCTGACTTAAAAAGTGTTTAGTTAACCTCATCCATACCGATCAGGCTGGTTTTTTACCTAATAGGCAAATAAAAGACAACATAAGACATACAATAAACATTATTGAATACTTAGAATGCAAAAATGAAATCCCCGCAGCTTTAATGTTCATTGACGCCGAAAAGGCTTTTGACAATGTATCCTGGCGTTTTCTTATAAAATGTTTGGAAAAGACAGGGATAGAGGGCACATTCCTTGAAGGAATAAAAGCAATTTACTCACAACAAAGTGCTAAATTAATTATTAATAATAACTTAACAGAACCCTTTGAAATTTCGAAAGGTACAAGGCAGGGGTGCCCTCTGTCACCTCTTCTGTTTATCATGATGTTAGAGACAATTACAAATAAGATAAGGAAAACCCCAGAGATACGCGGAATAAAAATTGGAGTGAAAGAATACAAATTGAAAGCATATGCTGACGATCTTATGTTGTCTTTGGAGGATCCAAATGAGAGTGTTAGTAAGGTGTTAGATTTGTTAGAAGAATTTGGAAAATTATCTGGTTTTAAATTAAATAGAACAAAAACTAAAATGATGACTAAAAATGTGAAAGAGGAGGTAAAAAACCATCTTGAATCCCAAACTGGTATTAAAGTAACTAAAAAAGTAAAATACCTTGGAATCTGGTTAACGATGAAGAATATAAATTTGATGGAAGATAATTACATAACCACATGGAAAGAAATAAGGAAGGACTTAGATACTTGGAATAGAATAAAACTTTCTTGGTCGGGCAGAATGGCGGCGATTAAAATGAGTTTACTACCGAAACTGTTATTCCTGTTCCAAAATATACCGATAATCAGGGGAACCTCAGTATTCAAAGATTGGCAGAAAATACTCTCTAAATTTATCTGGCAAGGGAAAAGGCCCAGAATTAGATTCAAATCACTTACAGATCAAAGAGATAGGGGAGGATTCGCAGTCCCAAATTTAAAGTTGTATTACGAAGCCTCGTGTCTTTGTTGGGTCAAAGATTGGATTGTTATTAAAAATAAAGACCTGTTAGATCTAGAAGGATTTAACATAAGATTTGGTTGGCACGCTTACTTATGGCGTAACAAGGGAAAGGTTCATAAAGGTTTTTCTAACCACATTTTTAGAGGACCACTGCTGGAAGTGTGGGAAAGAAACAAAAAATTATTGGAACAGAAGACCCCTTGGTGGCTATCGCCAATTGATATCCTGACAATAAAATAAAAAAAACATCGAAGGAGAAAGATGGACCTATGAAGACTTGCTAGTAAAAACAGAGACTGGTTGGAGGATTAGGCCTTATGAAGAAATAAAGAACAAATTGACAGGATGGATCCAATTTCACCAAATTAATTCTATATGGACTGAAGATAAAAAGAATGGGATAAGTGAGAAAAAATCTAGATTCCAGATTGAAATACTAGAAAATAAAACAAAACTCCTTTCGAAAATGTACAGCCTGTTACTTGAATGGGACACCAAGGATGAAGAAGTAAAGGAGGTAATGGTGAGATGGGCAATGGACTTCGGACATAATATAGAGTTTGACAAATGGAAGGCATTATGGAACAAAGGTATGAGATTTTCGGCATGCACAACACTCAGGGAAAATATGTATAAAATGATGTACAGGTGGTACGTAACGCCCGTAAAATTGGAAAAAATATATAAAACTGGTGATAAATTATGTTGGAAGTGTAAGATCAAGGAGGGCGATTTTTATCATATGTGGTGGTTGTGTGAGCCTATCAAAAAATTCTGGGAATCTATTTACAATGAACTAAAAAAAATCTTTAAATATACCTTTATAAAAAAAACCGAAGCCTTTTTGCTGGGGATAATTGGAGAGGAAATCAAAAAGGAAGATCAAACACTCTTTCAGTACGCGACAGTGGCTGCTAGAACTCTAATAGCGCAGAATTGGAAGACATCAAAAATCCCAACTATAAACGAGTGGCAATCCAAACTATTTGACTATTTAGAATTGGCAAAAATGACACAGAAAATAAGAAATCAAAAAGACATAAAGTTTAACGAAGAATGGAATAAATTTATGACATACATGGAAACAGAGGTAAAAAATCTAAAAATCACAGTAGGTGTGACGTAACACTTGTGATGTAAAGAGTTTTTTAAGGAAAAGAAACTGCAGATAAAAAATCATATAATATATTCTGAAACCGAGATGAAGGAAAGTCAATTAGTGTTGTGTGTTATTTAGTAAATGTAACCTAATTTGTTGGTATCTTATGTTAGGAGATGTTTTTTCTTTTGTTTTCTTTAATATTATTTCTCTTTTTTATGTATTTCTTTTTTTGTGTATGTGTTATGTATGTTTCTTTCATTTGTTTTAATGTTTGATGTAGCAAAACGAATTAAAATCAATATAAAAAAAATTTTTTTTTAAAAAGAGCTGCCGAGATAAGAAGTTTTTGAAGGCATAAAGGCTCACGGCTCAAGTAAAAGTCCAAGCCAGGGAAGAACAAAGCTTTGTTTGCTGGCACTGCTTCTCCAAAAGCCGGTGGCAAGTTTGATGGCCGGGAGCAGGGGGGCAAGCAGCAAGAGCCCACGCCGGTGGAAAACAAGGTTTTGCTTGCTGGAAAAGCTGCTCCAAAGGCCAAGGCCAGATTTGTTATTGATTCGGGATGCACCCGCCATCTGGCAAAAGATAAGCATCTGTTTATCTCCTTCACACCTCAAGACAGAGAGATCCACCAGGCTGATGGAAAGATGTTGCGAATCGCAGGAGAAGGGACTGTAAAACTGGCAAGTCTACACACAACCATCAAAGATGTACTTTATGTTCCAGGTGCTGCAGACAATTTGCTCAGTGTCCCAGAGCTGACTGGGCGTGACTTTGAGATTTCCTTCCAGAGGAGCGTCTGTGTCATCAGGGAAAGGCAAAGAGGACATTTTGCATGCAAAGTTTATAGATGGTTTGTTCTGTATAACTTATGATGACAATGGTGCTGTTGCTGTGTCTAATGTTGATTCTTGTTGTGTTGCACAAACTAACAAAGTTCTTCATGCAGGATCCATTCACGAGGCACACAGAAGGTTTGCTCACATGTCTTGGCAGGCACTGGCCAAGATGCCTGGGTTGGTTCAGGGTTTGAACATCAAGCCCTGTAAGTTTCACATGAAATGTATATCTTGTGCAGAGAACAAGGTGAAGGTTGCTCCAAAAGGCAAGGAGTCTAGCAGGCAGGCTTCCAAACCCTACCAGCTAGTCCATGCAGACCTGGTTGGTCCACTTGCACCCTCTTTGGGTGGAGCAAGGTACTTCATGGTTTTAATTGATTCTTTTTCCAGGTACATTCATGTGTTTATGCTCGAGCAGAAATCGCAAGCGTTTCCTAGGTTCAAGGCATTCTGTGCTTGGTTGGAGAATGTTCACAGTAAACGTATCGGCTGTCTCTTTACTGATCGGGGTGGGGAATTCACTTCTCAGCAGTTTGAAGCTTTCCTGACTGAGAAGAGAATCCAGCATGACTTGTCAACGCCTAGATCGCCATGGATAAATGGACTTGCAGAGCGAGCAAGCCAGACTTTGCTTCAAGGCCTGAAAACCTTGTTGCATGATGCCAATCTCCCTGAGAAGTATTGGCAGGAGGCTTTGTCAACGTTCGTTTATTCCTATAACAGGAGACTGTCATCACCTATTGGTTGTACTCCCTATGAGAAGATGTTTGGTAAGAAACCTTACGTCAAGCACATGAGAATCTTTGGTTCTGACATGTGGGTACACACCCCACAGAGTAACAAGCTTGGGAAGCTTGGGGCACATGGTTTGCTCATGGGGTACGAAAAAGGTGCATACAGGGTATGGATGACTGATTCTAAGTCCATTAAGTTCACAAAGAGTGTTGAGTACAATCCTAAGTGGGGGGAAAATGTGGGAATTTTCCAGAGTTACCCAGAGGAAGATGAAGGTGATGTGAAAAAGCAGATAATGTTGAGGTAGAAGAGGAAGCTGAGGATGATGATAGTGATGATCAGAGTTCGGATTCCAGCTCAGTGGGCGGCGCTGCTGCTGATGTCAGCGACAGTGATGACACTGCAGACTACAAGAGCGCAAAGGCCTCAGTCAGACCATCGGATGCGTCTGACAATGAACTGGAAGAACCACTGTTCACCATTGGTCACTAAGAAGGAGGAGATGAGTCCAGAAGACTTGCGTCTAGTTCGCAGGTCTGAAAGGGCCACGAAAGGCAGACCTCCAAAGAGATTTGCTGATGAGTTTGCTAAGACAGCAACTGCTGTTCTTAGTAGCTCAGAGAAGGTGTGGGAACCTTCAAGCTTCAAAGAGGTTCAGAAGTTAACCTCTAAAGATGCTGAGCCTTGGCTTAGTGCCATGAAGGCTGAAGTTGATTCCTTGAATAGGAACCAAACTTGGGAGCTGGTACTTGGGAGTCCCAGGAATGAGACTGGTTGGCAGCAAATGGGTCTTCAAGGCCAAGACAGACCAGAATGGCAAGGTTGTCAGACACAAAGCCAGATTGGTTGCCAGAGGTTTTTCACAGGTACCAGGACAGGATTACCACGAGACCTACTCACCCACCGTCAAGTATGAGAGCATTTGGCTAATGCTCAAGATTGCTGCAGAGGAGAAACTGCATGTTTCCCATCATGACATTAATACAGCTTTTTTGTACAGGGTTTTGGGGGAGGAGCTGTTTATGCTTCCACCTGATGGAATGCAGATACAGAAGGGAATGGTCTGTAAACTTCGGAAATCCTTATATGGTCTCAAGCAGAGTGCCAGGTATTGGAACACAAAACTCACTGAGACGTTGCTTTCTCTAGGTTTTCACCAGGGCAAAGCTGATCCATGTGTGTTTGTCAAGGAGGAGGGGCAAAACAAACTGTATTGTTTATGTTTTGTTGATGATCTTCTGATGTTTTGGAAGAATCAGGCTTTCTACCAAAGCACCCTAGCTCAGCTGAAGGAGCACTTTGACATGAAGGATCTTGGTGAGGTATCCAACTATCTTTCTCTGCAGGTGGAGAGGTACACCAAACACAGAAAATTGCTGATGTATTAACCAGGTTGAATTTGGTTGATGCACACCCAGCAGACACACCGATGGTGACAGGTTACCAGGTAGATAGTACTGCTGAAGCGTTTTCTGACACTACGCTGTACAGATGCATTCTAGGCAAGCTGAATTTCATTGCTAGATGTTCAAGACCTGACATAGCTGTAAGCACTTACCTGCTTAGCAGACATGCCAACAATCCTACTGTTCAGGATTGGAAAGCTCTGAAGCACATAGCCCGCTATTTGAAAGGGACTTTGCACTACAGGCTGAGGTTCACCAGTCAGAAGACTGGAGGTCTTGAAATTTTTGCAGATGCTAGTTTTGGAAGTGACACCACGGATGGTACAAGCACTTCTGGAGTATGCTACATGTACAACCACTGTCTTTTTGACTGGCTGTGCAAGAAGCAGACGACAGTAAGCCTAAGTTCCTGTGAAGCAGAACTCAATGCTCTGTCATTTTCACTCATGGATTGTGAATGGTTGATGCAACTGTTTAAGGACATCAGAGTTTCTGTGAAATGTCCTATACAAGTGTATCAAGACAATAGATCCTGTTTGGCTTTGCTGAACTCAGAGAGTTGCAAGCAAAGAACCAAGTACTTGCAGATTAAGCTACATCGTGCAAGAGAGTGTATTCAGAAAGGACTCATTCAGGTGTCCTACATGGCAGGTAATGAAATTCCTGCTGATCTGTTGTCTAAGGTTGTTAACAGAGAACAACTTAAGGTTTATGTACAGAGGTTGCAATTCCTGTTTCAAGACTTACCAGTTATAAAAGGTACCATCTGCTTTAAAAACTGGCAAAGGGCTTTGACTAAATATATTTGGCAAGAGAAGAAACCGAGGGTGAAACTTAAATATCTGACAGATGCCAGAGAAAGAGGGGGCTTTGGTGTACCAAACTTAAGGCTTTATTATGAGGCGGCATGCCTACTCTGGACAAAGGAATGGGCCACCCTGAATGATACTGACCTACTAGACCTGGAAGGATTTGATCTAAGATTTGGGTGGCATGCCTACCTTTGGCAAGGAAAAGATAAAGTTCATAAAGGATTTCATAATCATATAGTTAGAGGATCACTTATAGAAGTTTGGAACAGAAAAAAAAAAGTGATTGAACAAAATACCCCCTGGTGGCTCTCACCCGTGGACATTATTAAAATAAAGAAACCAAACATGACAGGCAAAAGGTGGACATATGAAGATTTATTAATTAAATCAGAAGAGGGGTGGAAACTAAGACCACAGGATGAACTGAAAGAAAAAATCAAGGACTGGTTTCATTTACATCAGGTTAGTGCAATATGGAGGGAACATAAGAGAACAGGTATGGGAGAAAATAAATCTAGATTTCAAGTGGAGATTTTGGAGAGCAATAATAATCTACTGTCTAAAATGTATAGGCAACTGCTGGAAAGTGAAAATAAGGAAGTGCTGATTAAAGAGGTGATGATTAAATGGAATAAAGATCTAGGATATGAGATAGGATATGAGAAATGGCAAACATTATGGAAGAGAGGGATGAAATTCACTGTATGTGCTGACCTGCGTGAGAATCTCTATAAGATGATGTACCGTTGGTACCTAACCCCGGTAAGATTAGGAAGAATGTATAGAACAGCAGACAATACCTGCTGGAGGTGCAAGGATAAGGTGGGGAGTTTCCTGCATATTTGGTGGACCTGCGAGGAAGTGAAGGGTTTCTGGGGACAAATTTATGAGGAGTTAAAGAAAATCTTGAAATACAACTTCCCCAAGAGACCCGAAGCGTTCCTCCTAGGGATGATTGGGGAGGAAATAAAAAAGACAGATCAGAATTTTTTCCAATATGCCGCCACTGCTGCGAGAATTCTAATAGCAAAGAATTGGAAATCCTCAGTAATACCCACAATGAGAGAGTGGCAGTTGAAAGTGTATCAATATTTGGAACTGGCAAGGCTTACACAATATATTAGGCGAGAAAATTCTATAGAAAAGATTGAAGACTGGTCCAAATTCATAAGCTACCTTGAGATTAATTTGAGAATTAATAATTTAACGGTAGATGATGGCTAACTCCTACGACATGCAAAAGGAAAATAAAGTAAACTGCAGAAGAATAATGTAAAATATTTAACCCAAAGCTGAGGCAAATTGGAAGTCAAATGTGTGTAAGGGTATGATTGGAAATTTTTTCTTCTTTTGAGTCTTTTTTTATCTGTTTGATGTAGGTGTTTTTAAAAATGCTGTTTGTATTGTATCTTTATATGGTACTTTCGTATCGTATTTGTTGGTTGTTTTGTATCTCTTCAGGATACAATCTCTTTTTAGTATGTTTGTGTAATGTATATGTGATTTAATAAAGATTTTAAAAAAAAAATTTAAAAAAAAAAAAAAAAAAAAAAAAAAAAAAAAAATAAGCTACATCGTGCAAGAGAGTGTATTCAGAAAGGACTCATTCAGGTGTCCTACATGGCAGGTAATGAAATTCCTGCTGATCTGTTGTCTAAGGTTGTTAACAGAGAACAACTTAAGGTTTATGTACAGAGGTTGCAATTGGGTTGAACCACAAGTACTACAGGTTACACGGAAATGGGGAGGATGTTAGGATATTTCCGTTCCACCTTAAAAAGGGGACAGGCTGTTGTGAGTCACAGCCTACGTATTTCCTGCACACAGGAAGTTTCTGTTTTGTCTATTGCTTTCGTTTCTCTTTCTGTGCCTGAGACATCGAAGCAGGCAGCCATGTCTTTTCTTTGTTCTGACCAACGCTGAATAAAGTTATAAATAATGCTCTCCTGAGTGCGTCTTTCGCTGTACGAACTCTGCGATAGAGCGTGCACGAGCTCTGGAATGTGGAAAGCTATTTCCGAGGCCTCGTGTCGCTAATTGACTGATACTGTATCTACGGGAGATCGATGGACGTCCGGAGTCGACGTAGAGGCAGTGATGGCCTTTATCTCCCTCGCAGTATCCCAACATCTGTTCCCTGTTTGTGGATAAGAGTACCGTAATAAAGCTGTCCTTCCAGGTTTTCGGTAGCTTTCCATTTGTCGGAATATTATTCTTTAGGTCTTTCATGGGAAGAAATAATGATTGTTCTAACTTTTTATAGTAATTAGCTGGGAGACCATCTGGGCTCGGTGTCTTTCTTAATTTTGATCTTTGTATAGCTTGTTGCACCTCCATAGCTGTTATTGGTGAGTTCAAAATTTCAGTTTTTTCCTTAGGTATTATTGGTAATTTATTTTTGCCCAAATAATCAATTATTTTTTCTAGATTCTCTGGACCTTCTTTATATAGATTTCTGAAAAAACTAGTAAAGTTTTTACTAATTTCCTTTGGTTCTTGAATCCATTTGTCTTCAATTTTAATTTTATTGATAATTCTATCTTCCTTTTTCTTCTTTAATTGCCAGGCCAGATGTTTGCCTGGCTTATTTGCAAACTCAAAATTTCTATGTCTCAGCCATTTTATCTTCCATTCTATCTCTTAGTTTATTATCATGGAGAATTGCATCTGTAAAATTTTAATACTTTGCTTAATTAGTTCAACATCTGGTTTTTGGAAAAGGATCCTTTCTTTTTTTCTAATTTCCACCCAGATCTCCATTTTCTTCTTCTCCTTTATTTTCCTTTGGAATGGGTTTTGTTGGATAAAGAAAGCTTTTATAATGGCTTTACTCGTGTCCCAAACCATCTCTAGATCTACTCCTTGATTTAAATTAAACTTAAAATATTCTTCTAAGATTTGCTTGGACTTCTGTACAATTTTTTCATCATTTAGCATACTCTCATCGGCTGTGGTGAGGACTGCAGGGCCTGCTCCCTTCCAGGGCCTTTTCCAACTAGCCCAGGGGGCGTGGCCCAGGCCCTCACTCTCCGAGCTACAAAGGGACTCCTGTGGCAGTGAGACCTTGGACCATCGGCTGTGGTGAGGACTGCAGGGCCTGCTCCCTCCCAGGGCCCTTTCCAACTGGCCCAGGGGGCGTGGCCCAGGCACTCATTTGGAACAAACTTGTGGGGAAGTGCGGGAAGTTGTTCTGCTATTGCTTCCCTGTTCCAAGTGGTTAATGTGTTTTAAAATGTCCTCAAGCTGTCAGTGGCATTTAATTTTTTTCTTTCTTTTTTTCTTTTTTTGCTTTGTTCGGGGTGGGTGGGATGGATATTTGGTTGGGATTAATTTTAGTATGAGGGACGCGGGTGGCGCTGTGGGTAAAAGCCTCAGCGCCTAGGGCTTGCCGATCGAAAGGTCGGCGGTTCGAATCTCCGCGGCGGGGTGCGCTCCCGTTGCTCGGTCCCAGCGCCTGCCAACCTAGCAGTTCGAAAGCACTCCCGGGTGCAAGTAGATAAATAGGGACCGCTTACTAGCGGGAAGGTAAACGGCGTTTCCGTGTGCGGCTCTGGCTCGCCAGAGTAGCTTCATCGCGCTGGCCACGTGACCCGGAAGTGTCTGTGGACAGCGCTGGCCCCCGGCCTCTTGAGTGAGATGGGCGCACAACCCTAGAGTCTGTCAAGACTGGCCCGTACGGGCAGCGGTACCTTTACCTTTACCTTTACCTTTAATTTTAGTATAATTGTTCTGTTTTTGTTTTTTGTTGTTTTATTTGTTGTATTGTTTGCTTTTTGTTTTTAAGAGGCGGGATTAGGGCTGCCTGGGAGTGGGGCCCCAGCCAACACAATGGCTGGGGCAAGTTCCACAGGGGGGGAAGCACTGGGACATCCAATCTCAGTGATCATGGGCAGGAGAAGGAGTTACGCTAAGACCAGACCATGTCATTACCGAGGACGCAGGTTTAGTCGTTGTTTGAAGACTATCCCTGCCTCCGGGTCTGGTCTTGACCGGATGGATACTGGAATCAACAAGGGAAACCCACATGACCTGAAGGTGTTGCTGTGTAATGCCAGGTCAATGATGAATAAAACCACTGCCATCCATGACTTGATCGTGGATGGAGGACTTGACCTGGCATGTGTAACAGAGACTTGGTGGGGTGAAGCAGATGGGCCTGTCTTTACGCCAAACTGGAGAAGTGCCAGTTCGACATGACGGAGGTGGATTTCCTGGGCTACAAGCTGTCCGACAAGGGACTCGCCAT
The DNA here is from genome assembly GCF_964188315.1 of Podarcis muralis. Lineage (NCBI taxonomy): Eukaryota > Metazoa > Chordata > Lepidosauria > Squamata > Lacertidae > Podarcis > Podarcis muralis. The sequence goes on from NC_135674.1 coordinate 6,871,623, forward strand.
GGACAGCACCAAGGTCCGCTCGGTGTTGGACTGGAAGAGCCCGCGCAATCGGAAGGAGGTCCAGAAGTTCGTCGGCTTCGCCAACTTTTATCGCAAGTTCATCAAGGGGTTCGCGATGGAGACGGCGGCCATCACGGACACCCTCAGTTCCAAGAAGAAGAAGTTCACCTGGACGGACCAGGCGGAGCAGTCCTTTCGGAGACTCAAGCATCTCTTCGCGTCCGAAGAACAGCTGCTACACGTAAACCCCAGCAAACCAATGAGGGTTGAAACAGACGCCTCGGACAGAGCGGTGGGGGCGGTTCTGTTGCAGCAAGATCCGCAAGGGGACTGGAGGCCATGCGCATTCTACTCCAGGAAACTCAGCAAGTCGGAACAGAACTACACCATCTGGGACAGGGAGTTGCTGGCCATTCATGCAGCCTTCAAGGCGTGGCGGCACTTCCTCATCGGAGCCAGACACACAGTGCAGGTCCGCACGGACCATAAGAACCTGGAGTACTGGCGCACGGCACGGTTCCTGAATCAGAGACACATCCGCTGGGCGGAGTTCTTTGCGGATTTCGACTTCCGGATAGAATACATCCCGGGAGACAACAATGTCATGGCGGATGCACTATCCAGGAAGCCGCAGTATCTCGAGGAAGCGGCACCGGTGGCGGCCAAGCACATTTTCGCACCGAAAGCGTGGGCGTGCGCTTCAGCCACCGTGGACCTGGACGCGGTGCGTCGCGCGCTGCAGACGGATTCGTTCGCACAATCCAAGATGGAGGAGGCGCGAAGAGGCACAGCGAAGGACGACGAGTTCCAGATACGCGACGGACTGCTCATCCGCAAAGGGGCTCTCTACGTGCCGGGAGACGACCTCCGCGTGAAAGTCCTGCAGCAGTTACACGACGCGCCCAGCGCCGGGCACTTCGGCAAGGACAAGACGGCGGAATTAGTAGCCAGAGACTTTTGGTGGCCCAAGATGAGGGGAGAAGTCGCGGATTACGTCTCTAGGTGTGACACATGCCAAAGGGCCAAACCAGTACACAGGAAGCCGGCGGGACTGCTGGAACCGCTACAGACGCCGCTCGAACTGTGGGAGAAAGTGGCCCTGGACTTTGTCACAGATCTGCCCAGCTCGCGAGGCAAAACAGCGGTGCTCGTGGTCGTAGACCTGTTCACCAAGATGGCGCACTTCATTCCTTGCGCGAAAGTGGCCACAGCGGAACAGACCGCCAAGCTGTTCATAGACCACGTGTTCAAAGTTCACGGCTTACCGAGGTCCATCCTGTCCGACCAGGGTCGCCAATTCATCTCGAGCTTCTGGCAGAAGCTGCTGGGCATCCTGAACGTCAAGATCAACTTAGCGTCGGCACGACACCCGCAGACCAACGGACAAGCGGAGAGGGTCAACGCCATCATGCAGCAGTACCTGCGATGCTACGCGAATCAACAGCCCTCGACCTGGGTGGACTACCTACCGCTGGCCGAGTTTGCCTACAACAACACGAAGCACGGGTCTACAGGGGTGACACCGTTCTTCGCCAACAATGGGCGGCATCCCAGAACCTTCCCGGGGTTAGAGACGAAGGGGGAGGGGGAGCCACGGGGAGCAGAGCACTTGGCAGCAGAGTTACAGGAGGTCCACGAGCAACTCCGAAGGCACTTGGAACTAGCAAAACACGCCTACAAAATGCAGGCAGACAGGCACAGGAGAGTCGGGGAAGACATCCAGGTGGGGGACTGGGTCTGGTTAGCAGCCCAGGCAGTGCCGGCCAGAACGTTAGCTAAGAAGAAGCTCAGACACAAGCAGCTAGGGCCTTACCAAGTCGAGGCACAAATCAACCCAGTAGCTTTCCGGTTGACCCTTCCGGAGGGTTCCAGAATGCACCCGGTCTTTCATAGGTCAGTGCTCACACCCTACAAGGAACCCCACAGGTTTCAGGCGCCAGGGAACGCACCAGACCCACGCAGAAAATCACCCACAGGGGGGGAGTCACTAAGGGCGACACCAATCAATGAGGTCACAGAGATTTTGGACTCGAGATGGGGGGAAGAGGGAGTTGAATATCTTCTCTCCGAGGAAGGTACCCCGGCCAGCGCCAACAGGTGGGTACCGGACTATGCCCTGGAGGAGCGCTATCTCAAAGACGAGTTTCATGCACTCTTCCCACACAGACCTATGCCGGCAGATTATTTCGACGACTGGCTTTTCACACCCACACTTTCAGCCAGTACGTTCCAGGGGTTCTCATCAGCTGAGGAAACGACGCCAGAAACAAGCTCCCCAGAGGGATCACTCTCGGGGTTTGTCACAGACCGCTCTTATTGGTGGGACAATCAACCGGAGGTGGGGTGGAGCAGGGAACTGCTGAGGGGGCCCTTACACGCAGCATCACCCGAGGTAACAGGGGGAGGGAAGGACATGGACGTGTTGGGGGAGGATCCTGGGTTCGAGCACAACTGCAGAGAGATGGAAGCAGAGGAGATCGACGTTGACGAGCCCATTACAGGCTGGCCAGATCCCGCTGGCCGGCTGCACACCAAGGGGGAAGAACGGTATCCCGCACTCACCCCCACAGCATTGGAGCACCCGGAACCCGCACCCGAAGAGGGGGAGGGGGGAAGGGGGGGCTTCGAGGGGGGGATGGATGTCAGGGGCTCAGGAGCAGAGGCACAGGGGAGAGAGGAAATGGAGAGCGAAGGAGAAGAATCTGAGGGCAGCGTAGGGGAGTATGACAGTGACCCGAGAGATTCCATGAGCTTCTCCAGCGAATCAGAGGATTCCCAGAAGGGGGCGCCGATGGTCAGGGCAAGGGGAGTCCCAGGGGTGACGCACCAGAAACAAGGGTCCAGCGGGGACTCCCAAAGCAGCAGCGGGAGATCAGGACCAGCTTCCCCACCAGAGCATAGTGGGGGGGGAAGAGTCCCATGTGTCAGGGCCAGCGTCTCCTCCAGCGGGGAGAGAAGATGAGTCAGGGCTGACCACGCCTCTATCGGAGAGTGGGGGAACGGAGGGGAGGTCAGGTCCAGCTAGCCTCACCGAAGGGGGAAGCAGTGACAGGAGCAGTGTAACGGTCAGGAGGAAGGTTGCCGGCTGGGCGTGCGCGCCAAGTTCGAATGTACAGGCGCGCGGGACAGCAGAAAACCCAGATTGGGAACCAGGTCCTAAAGCCCGCCGGAGGCAGGGGGAAGACTCAGGGGACTCAGCGTCAGAAGAGTCTAGGAAGGGCAAGACCCCAGCGGACAGGCGGAACCAGAGGAGGAAAGAGCAAAGGAAGAGGTGGAGCAAGGCTAGAGTCTTAAACTGGTGTCTGGGGGGGAGGAGATTCAGACGGAGCTTCAGCGGTCTAGAGTTTGAGACGTAGAGCTGCGCGCCGCGGCTGTGAAAGCGAAACTGAACTTCAATAAAGACTTTTGTATATAACAACGAACTGGCGTTGGTCCTTTGTGAGCTGGGACCTCGGGCAGCTCTGACAATAACTTTCCTTATTGTACATTTACTTATTTATAAATTTAATTCCAGTTTAATCCTACACCTAATTGTTTCTTTCAAGTGGTTACATATCTTTAATATTACAATATTTATTCAAATAGTCTTTAAATTTCTTCCAGTCTTCTTGATGTTCCTCTTCTTTCTGGTCGCGGATTCTCCCGGTGAGATCAGCCAGCTCCATAAACTCCATCATCTTCATCTGCTATTCTTCTACCGTTGGTAGTTCTTGTGTTTTCCATTTTTTGGCTAATAAAATCCGTGCAGCAGTTGTGGCATACAAAAATACTTTTACATCTTTTTTGGGCGGTTCAGAACCTGTTATTCCAAGGAGAAAGGCTTCTGGTTTCTTCATAAATGTATATTTAATCATTTTTTAAAATTAATTATAATTCCCCCCCCAGAAGTATTTTACCTTGGAGCAAGTCCACCACATATGATAGAAAGTACCTTCCTTTTCTTTACATTTCCAGCATAAATTATCACAATTGTGGTAGATCTTCGCCAGTTTAACAGGGGTTAAGTACCATCTATACATCATTTTCATAATATTTTCCTTTAGCATGGTACATGCAGTAAACCTAACCCCTTTCTTCCAAAGTCTCTCGCAATCCTCCATCATTATATTATGTCCCACATCTTGTGCCCAATCAATCATAACCGATTTTACTTGCTCATCTTTTGTATGCCACTCCAATAACAAACTATACATTTTAGACAAATTTTTAACATTAGTATCTAACAACTCCGTTTCCAGCTTGGTTTTCTCAATTGCAAAACCTTTTTTCTTATCAATCTTAAATAATTCATTCATTTGGTAATATTGAAGCCAATTTACTTTATCTTTGATTTGTTCGAATGATTTTAACTTAAATCTCTCCCCGTCTTCAACCAATAAATCTGAGTATCTCAGCCACTTATTTTCCATATTAAGCTTTTTTTTTGTGTGCCTGCGCTTCCATTGGTGAAATCCATTTGGGTGTTTTTCTTACCAAAAGATCCTGATATCTAGACCAAACATTAAAAAGTGCCTTCCTAATTATATGATTCTTAAAGCCACTATGGGCCTTTATTTTGTCATACCAAAGATATGCATGCCAGCCAAACCTATTGTCCAATCCTTCTAGGTCCAAAATGTCCTCATTCTCTAAATTGATCCAATCTTTAATCCAGCAGAAGGCCGCAGCCTCAAAATATATCATTAAATCAGGTAGGGAAAAGCCTCCTCTTTCTTTTGAATCTGTAAGTAATTTATACTTAATTCTCGTTTTTTTCCCTTGCCAGATAAATTTGGACAGGGCCTTCTGCCATTCTTTAAAACATTTGACATTATCAATAATAGGTAAAGTTTGGAATAAAAACAGCATTTTCGGCAATACATTCATCTTAACCACCGATATTCGTCCCATAAGTGAAAATTTTAAGTTTGACCAAATCTCTAAATCTCTTTTTATTTCATTCCATACTTTCTCATAATTATCTTTATACAAATTCAAATTCTTGGCTGTTAAATTCACACCCAAGTATTTAACCTTCTTCGTAAATGCTAGGCCTGTTTTTTCTATAAGGGTTTTTCTTTCATCTTTATCTAAGGTTTTTATTGATTACTTTGGTTTTGCTCTTGTTTAATTTAAAACCAGCCAGCTGCCCGTACTCCTGTATCATCTCCAGTGCTTTTACTGCACTGGTCTCTGGATCCTGTAAAGTTAGAACCAAATCATCAGCAAAGGCTTTTAGTTTATATTGTTTCGAACCCACTACAATGCCCTTGACTTTCTCTTCTTTTCTCAAACTGTTCAGCAAGACCTCCAGGACCACAATAAATAATAGAGGGAAGACCGGACAAATGTTAGAACATTAGCAGTGGCAAAGTTTTTATCAGTGGTTGCAAGATCAAATGAGCCCTATATTGTAAACAAAATGCTTGTTTAACCTGGAGGTAGGCTGTATGAATTGTGTATTGTTTTGTAATGATTTGTTGGGTCTCTGGACTGTAATAAAGATTGATGAAGATAATAGAGGGGAAAGTGGGCACCCTTGCCTGGTTCATTTCTCAATTTTAATTTCTTCCGATACCACATTATTAATAATAATTTTAGCTTTTTGTTCAGAATAGATCGCTTTGATACTATTTAGAAATTGTTGACCAACCTCAATACTTTCCAATTTTTTCCCCATAAAAAACCAAGAGATATTGTCAAAGGCTTTCTCCACATCAATAAACATTAATAATGCTTTGGTGTTTATTTTAGCCTCTAATCTTTCCAGAATATCCACTATATTTCTACTATTATCTTTCATATGTCTTCCAGGCAGAAAACCTGCTTGGTCTTTATGTATATATTCTGATAAAACTTTTTTTCAGTCTATTAGCCAGGATATTTGCAAATATTTTATAGTCTACGTTCAGTAGTGAGACTGGTCTGTAATTCTTTACATCTGACCTATCTTGCTCAGATTTCGGTATCAGAGTTATAAATGCCTCTCTCCAGGTTTCAGGTGGCCTCCCTCCTTTCAGTATCTCATTACAAACCTCTGCCAAAGGTTGAATTAACCAATCTTTAAAAGTTTTATAGTATTTGGCAGACAATCCATCCGGTCCTGGGGCCTTGCCCAGTTGCATCTGGTTTATTGCCATCTCAACCTCCTGTCTAGTAATCTTGTCATTGAGTAGTGGTTTTTTATCTGGGGGAATTTTCTGCAATTCATTTGTCCTAAGAAATTGCTAAATTTTATCTGTATCCTCTTTACCTTTTTTATACAAATGTTTACAATATTTCTGAAAGCATTTTCTAATATCTGTTTTCTACAGATTTTCCCTCCGATACAATATTTGTAATTGTGTTTTGTTTCTGTCTCTTTTTTAATTGCCAAGCCAACAGTTTTCCACATTTGTTTGGAGATTCAAAATTCCTGTTTTATTAGTTTTATTTTCCATTCTATTTCTTGGTTTATAATTTGAGAAAATTGAGTCTGCAACACTTTAATTTCTTTTTGTATCTGTTGGCTTTTCGGCTTTGATCTTAAACTCTTTTCTTTCTCTTTAATTTGAGATAGAATTGTTTCCTTTTTTTGATTTTGTATCTTTTTCTTTATAGCATTGTGTTGTATGAGGAATCCTCTCATCACCGCTTTACTAGCGTCCCAAATGACTCTTGTTTCTACCTCTGTGTTTATATTTAGCTCAAAATAGTCTTTCGGAGTCTTTTGGGCCTTTCCCACCACCTGATCATTCCTCAACAACCCATCATTCATCCTCCATCTGAAGGAACCCTGCAGATACAATTTCATTTCCAATAACACTGCATTGTGGTCAGAGCAAGTTCTAGGACATATTTGGATTTTTGTTACCCTTGGAGTTAAATCCCTGGTAATCCATTGGTAATCGATTCGTGAAAATGTTTTGGACGAATTTGAGAAAAAAGTATAGTCTTTCTCTGTAGGATTTTGTAGTCTCCATATATCTGACAGATCATATTTGTCTACCATGTCAAAGAACAATTTTGGAAGTCTGCCTGCATTTTGCACTTTCTGCTCTTGTGATTTATCCATAAATGTGGAGACTACTCCATTCAAATCTCCCATTAATATTATTTTATATTCCAGGTAGTCATTGAGTTTAGAATCCAAATTTCTGAAAAATTCTACTTTTCCATCATTTGGTGCATAAATTCCCAATAAAAGACATTTATCGCCTTGTGCTGTAATTTCCATGGCAATGTATCTTCCTTCCTCATTCTTAAACAACAACTTGGGGTTCCATTTTTCTTTGACATAAAAAACCACTCCCCTTTTTTTAACTTTGTCTGATGAAATAAAGTCCTGACCCAGTTTTGTATTCTGTAAAATTTTTCTATGCAATCTTGTAACGTGTTTCTTGCAAACAAATTATATCCAAATTATATCTTGCCAAAGTATGAAAGACTTGGCCTCTTTTTTTCTGAGAGTTTAAACCATTCACATTCCAGGAGTAAATTCTTAAAGACATCTTAATTTTTTAGGGCCCTTCGGCCCCAACACCCAACTTTCCAAACCAAATTCTCTTGCGTTTTTCTCCAGAAATCTCTCCTTCACTCCAACAGTTCTGATTTTTTGTTTCCTCCCTTGGAATTTGAAGGAGAGACCCTCTGGGAATTCCTACCTAAAGAAGACATTTTTCTTCCTTAGAACAGTTGCCAGATCTGTATAATTATTTCTCAAAGATAAAAAATGTTGTGGGACCTCCTTGAACAGAATCACAGCTTTCCCATCTATCTTTAGACTTTTTTTATAGTGGTGTCCCCATATCGTGTCTCTTTGTTCTTTTGTTTTAAAAATCACCATACAATCATGTGTGATTTTAGAATCCTTTTTAGGGCCAAATCTATATGCTTTATCAATCCATGAATTTAATTCTTCTTTTGAGATCTCCCAATAAGTTGAAAATTCTTCAATGAGCCAACCCTTCAAGTTGTCCTGTTCCTTCTGGACTACCCCTCTCAATCTCAAATGGGCCTCCTTCTCCTTCAATTGAAGAAACGCAATTGAATTTAACGCCTCCTGCTGGACAGTCTCTAAGTCCCGGACCTTTACCGTTTCCAGTTGCGAAATTCTTTCCTCATGTGAAGTAATGTCAGACTTCACTGTCTTCAGGTTCTCTTTCAATTCAACAAAGTCATTCCTCAAGTCTTGAATAATTTTTTGGTTCCCTCTTGTTGTTGTTGTTGTTTAGTTGTTTAGTCATGTCTGACTCTTCGTGACCCCATGGACCAGAGCACGCCAGGCACTCCTGTCTTCCACTGCCTCCCGCAGTTTGGTCAGACTCATGTTTGTAGCTTCAACACTGTCCAACCATCTCGTCCTCTGTCGTCCCCTTCTCCTTGTGCCCTCCATCTTTCCCAATATCAGGGTCTTTTCCAGGAAGTCTTCTCTTCTCATGGTGTGGCCAAAGTATTGGAGCCTCAGCTTCACTATCTGTCCTTCCAGTGAGCACTCAGGGCTGATTTCCTTAAGAATGGATACGTTTGATCTTCTTGCAGTCCATGGGACTCTCAAGAGTCTCCTCCAGCACCATAATTCAAAAGCATCAATTCTTCGGTGATCAGCCTTCTTTATGGTCCAGCTCTCATTTCCATACATCACTACTGGGAAAACCATGGCTTTAACTATACGGACCTTTGTTGGCAAGGTGATGTCTCTGCTTTTTAAGATGCTGTATAGGTTTGCCATCACCTTTCTCTCAAGGAGCAGGAGTCTTTTAATTTTGTGACTGCTGTCACCATCTGCAGTGATCATGGAGCCCAAGAAAGTAAAATCTCTCACTGCCTCCATTTCTTCCCCTTCTATTTGCCAGGAGGTGATGGGCCCAGTGGCCATGATCTTCGTTTTTTTTGATGTTGAGCTTCAGGCCATATTTTGCGTTCCCTCTTACTTCTGTTTTAATTTCCTGAAGAAGTTGTATTACTGATTCTTCAACTGTTGGTGTTCTAGAGTCTCTTCTTGGTTTAATTTTTGCTCTCTCTGATCTCTCTGACTTTTCTGTCTTGTCTCCTTTGTCACCCTCATCCATAGTCCCCCCCCCCAGGTCAGCTACAGTCACAAGGGGGAGATAGTGAGATAAACAGACTGTTTCCCAGCTGCAGTAGTCACCACTCCAAAGTAAAAGTCTTTCCTCCCCACAGTCTTTCAATCTGACAAGTACAAGTCTTTAGAAATCTTTATATTTACTCCTTTAACCAAATCCCCAAAAGTTTGTTTCAAGCCTTTAACTTAGTAGCAGAAGGTAAAGATACAGTTCCAGATGCTTTTTGAGCTCTGGCAGCTGTAGTTATTTTGTATTTTTCCAAAGCGGGAAACGAAAGTTGAAAGTATCCAATCCCTTTGTTACGTCACAATGGAGTCTAGCCTTCCCTCACCCGGGAGGTCTGCTTCCACAAAGAAGATATGACAGTTCAAACAAATCCCCAATTCTTCTGCAGGGAAATTTACTTTTTGTCTTTCCCCCCCTTCCCCCTGCTAGAAAGGGGGTACAGGAAACACTTAAAAGTTTCTAAAAAGATGAAGTTAAAGTTGCGGCTTTTGGTAACTGTCAGGGGCTCAGGAGCAGAGGCACAGGAAAGGGAAGAAATAGAGAGCGAGGGGGAGGAATCCGAAGGAAATGTTAGCGATGACAGAGGTCCGAGGTCTCTGAGTCTTTCCAGCGAATCGGAGGATTCACAGAAAGGGGCTCCCATGGTCAGAGCAAGGGGGGTGCCGAGGGGGACACCCCAGGAAAAAGGGGCCAGAGGGGACTCAGAGAGCAGCAGTTGGAAATCAGGACCAGCTTCCCCACCAGAGAGCAGTAGGGGGGAGGAGTCCCAGATATCGGGAGCAGGCGGCTCACCGCCAGCGGGAGGACATGAGTCAGGATTGGCCACGCCTCCATCGGGGAGCGAGGAAACGGTCAAGAGGAAGGTCGAAAGCTGGGTGCGCGCGCCAAGTTCAAATGTACAGGAGGGCGGCGCAGTTGGCAGCCCGGATAGGGAGCCAGGTCCCAAAGCCCGCCGAAAAGAGGGGGAGGAGTCAGGGGGGTCAGCGTCAGCGTCAGAAGAGTCCAGAAAGGAGGAGACCCCGGGGGCAGAAGGACCCAGAGGAGAAAGGAGAGACGGAAAAGGTGGAGTAAGATTAGAGCCTTAAGTTGGTGTACAGGGGGTGGAGACTCAGATGGAGCTTCGCCGGTCTAGCCTCTAAGACGTAGAGCTGGGGCGCTCCGGCTTGAAAATGGAAACTGTACTTCAATAAAGACTTTTGTACATTACTGCCGGCTAGCGTTGGTCCTCTGTGAGCTGGGACCTGGAGCCAGCTCTGACAGTAAGCTCCATCTCACTTTTGCACCAAAAACCTCGCAGCGTGAGTGGACGCAGCGAGGGGCGAAGATTGGTGCTTCGCGAGCTCACAAAAGTCAGGCAAGATGACTACAGAACAGCAAATAGCAGCCCTGCAGAATGCAGTGACACAACTCAACGCGGAGATACTCGCATCCAGGAAGAGGGAAGATGAAGCGGCTGCAGCCTGCAAGGATCTCCAAGCCAGGTTGGAAGTGCTTACCAAGCAAGGGCAACCGGGACCCAAATCAGAGGGGATTGGGCTGGGGAAGAGAGGAGGCAGCCTTGTATCTCATTTCGATGGGAATTTACAGCAGTACCCTAACTTCCGAGCAGACGTGCTGTTTGCGCTGCAACTGCTGGATAAAGACTTTAGAGATGAGCAAGAGAAGGTGGGGTTTATCCTATCTCATTTGCATGGAGAAGCTAAAGCGTGGCTGCGCAATCTGTGGAGAGATAAGGATCCGGCGCTCCGAAGTGCGGAGGCATTCATTAAAGCGATGGATTCGTGTTTTTTATCAAATATAGACGTTGATATCGCCAGAAAAGACATACATGGGCTTAAACAAGGGAGAGCCAGTGTAAGGCAGTATCATTCCCGCTTTTTTGCATTAGTCCATGCGCTGGGATGGGAAAAAGATTCCGTTCCAGTCAGAGACCTTTTTTGGGAAGGCTTGAATGCAAATGTGAAAGACGAAATGGCAAGGGGGGAGAGACCACAGACCACTCAGGAGGTGGTACAGAGGGCGCTGTCGATTGGGGTGCGCCTGGAAGAACGTCCATGGAGCAGAGAAGAAGGGCGTTGGGGACGCACGCCAGCGAGAGCACCTCCCCTTTTTCCCAAGGATGCAGCGCGTGCGCAATCCACGCCTCCGCAGGGAGGGGGAGAGGAACCAATGGAGATTGGAGGCGCCAGGGCTCAGTCAGCTACCAGAGCCCTAACACCGGGAGCAGTCAAAGCGAAGCCTCCTAGAGGGAACAGGAAGTGTTACATCTGCGACAATCCGCAGCACATGGCGAAAGAGTGTCCCCAGAGGCTCCACAGGCACACTGCAGCCTCCGCAACAGTAACAGAAGCAACTCAGCAGAGAGAACCACAGCAGGGAAACGACGGAGTCTGGCTGGAGGAAGAGGCACTGGGGCCCAGCCAGACGAGTCAGTGAAGCAGTCCCCAGAAATTTTGCAGCCCACAGACCCCCTCCCGCCCAAACCAGTGGTGCAGCTCACCGCATCGCTCCAGCTACCCAATGGACTCACTATGGAAGTACCCATTACCATTGACTCTGGCAGTAACGCAGACTTTATAGGACTGGATTTCATTCAACAACACAGCATAGAGCTACTGCCAGCCACGCTGCCCCTGAAGGTTGTCACGGTGGATGGCAGGGAATTGCTGGGGGGGCAGGTGGTGAAGCAAACGCCTCCTATGGTGATGCAAATTGGGAATCACCGAGAAGTCATCAGCTTCAATGTCACCCAACTGTCGGACACGCCTGTAGTATTAGGCATGAGTTGGCTGCACAGGCACAGCCCTGCATTGGCTTGGTACCAGCGCCAACTGACTTTCGGCTCCTCCTACTGTGCGGAACATTGCATTCTGCCTAGCACGGAAGGGGAAGAGGATGACCCGCAGCTACAATTAGGCACGCTGCAAGCAGTGCCCATCAAGTACGCAGCGTTTTTGGAGGTTTTCTGCGATAAGGAAGCGGACAAGCTACCTCCCCACAGATCTTATGACTGCAAGATTGACCTCCTGCCGGGGGCGACGCTGCCGACAGGGAAACTGTATTCCATGTCTGAGGACGAACTGCAGGAACTCAGGGAGTTCATAGATCACAACTTGAAGCGCGGCTTCATTCGGGAGTCCAAGGCAGTGGGGGGCAGTCCCGTATTCTTTGTGAAGAAAAAGGACACGCCCCAAAAAAGGCTTGTAGTGGACTATAGAATTTTGAACTCGAAAACCAAGCCCACAGCCTTCCCCATGCCCAAGATCGACGACCTGCTCGCGACGGTGAGAAAAGGACGCATTTTCACCAAGTTGGATCTGCGAGGGGCGTACAACCTGATTCGCATACGGGAAGGCGACGAGTGGAAGACGGCCGTGTTCACGCCCCTGGGCACCTATGAATACAGGGTTATGCCCTTTGGATTACAAAATGGCTCCCACTGTTTTCAAGCTTTCATGCATCACGTGTTAGCGGGACTCCTCTACAAGAAGTGCGTCTGCTTCCTGGACGACATCCTGATATTTTCAGAATCGCAGGAGGCTCACGAGAGAGACGTCAAGGAAGTTCTGCAGAGACTGCAGGAGCACAGACTGTACGCCAAGCTGGAGAAGTGCCAGTTCGACATGACGGAGGTGGATTTCCTGGGCTACAAATTGTCGGACAAGGGGCTCGCCATGGACAGCGCCAAGGTTCGCTCAGTGTTGGACTGGAAGAGCCCGCGCAATCGGAAGGAGGTCCAGAGGTTTGTTGGCTTTGCTAACTTTTACCGCAAGTTCATCAAGGGGTTCGCGATGCAGACGGCGGCCATTACCGACACGCTCAGCTCCAAGAAGAAGAAGTTCATCTGGACGGAGCAAGCGGAGCAGTCATTTCAGAAACTCAAGCGTCTCTTCTCGTCAGAAGAGCAACTACTGCATGTGAATCCCAGCAGACCGATGAGGGTTGAAACGGACGCCTCAGACAGGGCCGTGGGAGCAGTACTGTTGCAACAAGACCCGCATGGGGACTGGAGACCGTGCGCCTTCTACTCCAGGAAGCTCAGCAAGTCAGAGCAGAACTACACCATCTGGGACAGGGAGTTGCTAGCCATTCATGCAGCATTCAAGGCGTGGAGGCACTTCCTTATCGGAGCCAAACACACAGTGCAGGTCTGCACAGACCATAAGAACCTGGAGTACTGGCGCACGGCACGGTTCCTGAACCAGAGGCACATACGATGGGCGGAGTTCTTTGCGGATTTCGACTTCAGGATAGAGTACATCCCAGGCGACAACAACGTCATGGCGGATGCACTGTCCAGGAAGCCGCAATACCTCGAGGAGGCGGCACCAGCGGCGGCCAAGCACATTTTCGCACCGAAAGCGTGGGCGTGCGCTTCGGCAACCGTGGACCTGGATGCTGTACGTCGCGCGCTGCAGGAGGACCCCTTCGCACAAGCCAAGATGGAGGAGGTGCACAGGGGCACGGCGAAGGACGACGAGTTCCAGATACGCGACGGATTGCTCATCCGCAAAGGCGCCCTCTACGTACCGGGAGACGACCTCCGCGCGAAGGTACTGCAGCAGTTGCACGACGCACCCACCGCCGGGCACTTTGGCAAAGAGAAGACTGTAGAGTTAGTAGCCAGAGATTTTTGGTGGCCCAAGATGCGGGGGGAAGTCGCGGATTACATCTCGAGGTGCGACACCTGCCAAAGGGCCAAGTCAGTGCACAAACCGCCGGCGGGACTGCTGGAACCGCTGCAGACACCCATCGAACCGTGGGAGAGGGTGGCCCTGGACTTTGTCACGGATCTGCCCAGCTCGAGGGGCAAGACAGCAGTGCTAGTGGTGGTGGACATGTTCACCAAAATGGCCCACTTCATTCCGTGCGTGAAGGTGGCCACGGCGGAACAGACCGCCAAACTGTTCATAGACCACGTGTTCAGGGTTCACGGTCTACCACGGTCTATCCTGTCCGACCGGGGGCGACAGTTCATCTCGAACTTCTGGCAGAAGCTGATGGGCATCCTGAACGTCAAGATCAACCTAGCGTCGGCGAGACACCCGCAAACCAACGGACAAGCGGAGCGGGTCAACGCCGTCATGCAGCAGTACCTGAGATGCTACGCAAATCAGCAGCCTGCAACATGGGTGGACTACCTGCCGCTCGCCGAGTTCGCCTACAACAACACGAAGCAACACGAAGCACTTCCCACGGGGGTGACACCGTTCTTCGCCAACAACGGGAGGCATCCCAGAACCTTCCCGGGAAGAGAGAGAGTGGGGGAGGGGGAGCCACAGGCAGCGGAAGCCTTAGCATCAGAGTTGCAGGAGGTCCACGAACAGCTTCGGAGGCAGTTAGAACTAGCAAAGCACGCATACAAACTGCAGGCTGACAAACACAGAAGGGTTGGGGAAAACATACAGGTGGGAGACTGGGTTTGGTTAGCAGCCCAGGCAGTGCCGGCCAGATCGTTAGCGAAGAAGAAGCTCGGACATAAGCAGCTAGGGCCTTACCAAGTCGAGGCACAGGTTAATCCAGTGGCTTTCCGGTTGACACTTCCGGAGGGATCCAGAATGCACCCAGTTTTCCATAGATCAGTGCTCACGCCCTACAAAGCACCTCACAGATTTCAGGAGCCAGGCACGGCACCAGACCCGCTCAGGGAAACGCCCACAAGGAGGGGGTCGCCAAGGGGGGAGCCCATCAACGAGGTCACAGAGATTTTAGACTCGAGATGGGGGGAAGAAGGAGTAGAATATCTTCTCGCCAGAGAAGGTACCCCGGCCAGCGCCAACAGTTGGGTGCCGGACTATGCTTTGGACGAGCCGCTGCTCAAGGACGAGTTTCATGCCCTTTTCCCACACAGGCCCATGCCAGCCGAGTATTTCGACGACTGGCTTTTCACACCCACACTTTCAGCCAGCACATTCCAGGGGTTCACCTCGGACGAGGAACCGGCACTAGACACACGTTCCCCGGAGGGATCACCCTCGGGGTCTGCCTCAGACCGCTCTTATTGGTGGGACGATCGACCAGAGGAGCAGTGGCGCAAGAAGTGGCTGGGGGGTCCTTGGCAGGCAACGTCCCCAGCGGAGACCGGGGGAGAGACGGACATGGACGTGTTGGGGGAGGACCTGGGGTTCGAGCACGGAGGCAAAGAGATGGAAGCAGAGGAGATCGACGTCGGCGAGAGCACGGAGGACGAGCCGGACTTATCCGGCTGGATGCACGCCTCGGGGGACGAACTGTATCCGGCACTCACCCCCACAACGACGGAGCACCCAGTACCCACACCTGAAGGAGGGGAGGGGGGAAGGGGGGGCTTCGAGGGGGGATGGATGTCAGGGGCTCAGGAGCAGAGGCACAGGAAAGGGAAGAAATAGAGAGCGAGGGGGAGGAATCCGAAGGAAATGTTAGCGATGACAGAGGTCCGAGGTCTCTGAGTCTTTCCAGCGAATCGGAGGATTCACAGAAAGGGGCTCCCATGGTCAGAGCAAGGGGGGTGCCGAGGGGGACACCCCAGGAAAAAGGGGCCAGAGGGGACTCAGAGAGCAGCAGTTGGAAATCAGGACCAGCTTCCCCACCAGAGAGCAGTAGGGGGGAGGAGTCCCAGATATCGGGAGCAGGCGGCTCACCGCCAGCGGGAGGACATGAGTCAGGATTGGCCACGCCTCCATCGGGGAGCGAGGAAACGGTCAAGAGGAAGGTCGAAAGCTGGGCGCGCGCGCCTAGTTCAAATGTACAGGAGGGCGGCGCAGTTGGCAGCCCGGATAGGGAGCCAGGTCCCAAAGCCCGCCGAAAAGAGGGGGAGGAGTCAGGGGGGTCAGCGTCAGCGTCAGAAGAGTCCAGAAAGGAGGAGACCCCGGGGGGCAGAAGGACCCAGAGGAGAAAGGAGAGACGGAAAAGGTGGAGTAAGATTAGAGCCTTAAGTTGGTGTACAGGGGGTGGAGACTCAGATGGAGCTTCGCCAGTCTAGCCTCTAAGACGTAGAGCTGGGGCGCTGCGGCTTGAAAATGGAAACTGTACTTCAATAAAGACTTTTGTACATTACTGCCGGCTAGCGTTGGTCCTCTGTGAGCTGGGACCTGGAGCCAGCTCTGACAGTAACGTTAGCTGCTTTCATTTTTGCTTCAGTGAAAGGGATCAACCTCCGTTTTTAAATCCCTTTCCTTCCCAATTTGTATTTCCAAATTAGATCGCTTTACTCACAATTTTCAGAAGAGTTAAGTCCACATTTCTTATTTTTTTTCCTTGGAGGAATTGGCCGCTCACGATCGCCAGACTCAGAGCTTCGCACTTTGAAGGAAGCGAGTTGATTCCCTTGTGCCACCGTCTCCAACCCTGCTCGCACTCAGCGCTCTTTTTCAGAGCTTACTGGGGAGCAGGGGAGCTGTTCCCGGCACTTGCAGGAACTCCAGGTCCTCAGAACGCTTGATCTGAGGGTTTTTCGGGGCGCCGCTGCGCTTTAGCGGCTCTCCCCTGTCTTCAACGCGCCGGTGCCCTTTCTGCGAAAGAACTCCTGTCCGCCATAATCGGGTGAGCCAATCGGAAGTCTCTCTGTTGGATTCTTAAACCTCCAAGCATCAAACAAATTCAGGAGTTCTATTAATTGGGAAAATGTAGTTGGGAGTTTGTTCTGCCTCTTTTCTTTCTTCTTTATTGTTCTGTCCATGTTTGGATTGACTACTCCATTAAAATCTCCTAATAATATATTTCCCCCCCCTAAATATTCTATGACTTTTTCTTCCAAGAATTGATAGAATTCAGATTTTCTTTCATTTGGTGCAAAAACTCCAATAACTATCACTTTTTCAATATTGATCTTGACTTCTATAATCACCATTCAACCTTCTTCGTCATTGTAAAGCAGTGTTGGCTCCATCTGAGGTTTTACATAGATTACCACCCCTCTCTTTTTTTCTTTACTTGATGTAATAAACGCAAGCCCCAATCTTTTATTTATTAATACTCCTTTATGTTTTTCCACTACATGGGTTTCTTGCAGACAGATTAGATCATATTTTTGCTTAACCAGAATATGTTCCACCTTGTTCCTTTTTGATTTTTCATTTAAACCATTTACGTTCCAAGTAATAAATTTATAATCCATACTTTATTTCTTCTGATGTCAACAGGTTAAAAAAAATAAAAAAATAAATTACACATTCAAGGTCTCAATATACTTTTAATAAATTCCCTTCTTAGATCTGTCTCCTAACTCTCAACTGTTTGTTCAATTTCCTCTGATTCTCCCAACAATTGTCTTTTTCCTCCAAGCTCTTTCCGGTACTTTCTCCAGAACTTGTCCGCATCTAATGCCGACAAGCACTTTCTACGTTTCCCTTTAAAGAAAAAGGAGATGCCTTCAGGGTACTCCCACCTATAGTCCACTGCCTTTGCCTTTAGTGCCTCGGCCAGAGGTTTGTAAGCGTCTCTCTTTTTTATCAATCGATTTGGGATAATCTTGTGGACGATAATATCATTTCCTTCCGATTGGAATTTCTTCTTGTTACTACCTTGTAAAATTCTGTTTCTCAAATCCATAGAGTTAAAAGAGACTAAACAGACAGCTGGCCAGTTATTTGCTTTTGCTACATTAGATTTGACTCTGAATGCTTTTTCTATTTTTTTGTGCTACTTCTCCTTCTTCTAGGTCTAACCAAGCTGCTAGCTCTTTTGAGATCCCTCCCCCAGTTATTTCCTCTGCTAGTCCTCTGAATCTTAGGGTATTCTCCCTTCTCTGCAGTTGCAACATCGCAATAGAATCCAGAGTTGAATCCTGCTGCGCTTTCAGATCTGCTGTTTCTTTCCTTATCTTATCGCATTCCCTTTTCAACTCTCTATTTTCATTTTGTAATTTTTTCTGAGCTTCCTCTAGATTCTGTGTTTTACCTTTAAGGTCTAGCACTATTTTCGTCAGTTCTGAATTTTTTGTACTAAATTGTTGGCCTGAGTTGGTAACTCAGCTGTTATTTTCACATTTTCATCTATTTTAACTCCCATTGAAATAAGTTTTTCTTCTGTTGCTTTTGCCTTTTCATTTACATTATTTTTTAAATCTTGGATATCTTTCTTCTAACTTAAAATTAATTCTCTCATATCTAGCGGTTGATCCATGTCAATTACAGAAGTTCTCCTGATTTGTGAGGCTGAAACTGCCGCAGAACCTGACACAGTTGTTTTTTTACCAGACATCACTATGAAATTCAATTAGCTCACAATGTAATTTGTTCTCTTTCTTTCTGTCTTACAGACTGGATAATAATTAAATTCAATCTTTCTTAATACAATCACGACAATATTTCCAATGTGATAATTAATGAATGTCAATTAAATTCAATCTTCCTTAATACAATCATGACAATTTTACCAATCTGATAATAATCTCTGGCCTATGGATTCACTAATACTTTATATTCACCAGTTTCACTAAATATATTAAAAATTGATTATGAACAATTATCTAATTAGTTACAGCCTATCATCAATACAGCAATATCACAAATTCATCAGATCAAATAAATATAATAAATGATTGCAATCCTTGCGTTCACTAGCTCATTCAGGGTGATACATCATATATATAAATCTTTAAACAGGTTAGTGGCTCAATTAATCAGCACCTTGCAACAAAACTAATGACATCTGATGCTAATATCTGTGATTGGAAACACCCTGTATCAGTCTTTAACATCATATCTAGACCATGGGAGTGTTTCAGCCCTATTCTTGAGTTTGTTTAAAATCTAAAACAGCTTATCTTGTATTGTTTTCTTTGAATTTGTGCTATGTAGGTTTTTTAAACCTTTTTGTAAAGGCAATACTAGAGTTTTCACAGCCGAGTCCTCAACTCCTTATTACTACTGCTTGGCTTTCTTTAAATAGGGTGGTGTCTAAAACTTGCCATATAGGTTTTCAAACCTGTTTTGTAAACTCAGGGGAGCATTTCAGCCCTGTTCTTGAGTTTGTTTAAAATCATTTAAGGTTTATAGAATCATAGAATCATAGAATCATAGAGTTGGAAGAGACCACAAGGGCCATCGAGTCCAACCCCCTGCCAAGCAGGAAACACCATCAGAGCACTCCTGACATATGGTTGTCAAGCCTCTGCTTAAAGACCTCCAAAGAAGGAGACTCCACCACACTCCTTGGCAGCAAATTCCACTGTCGAACAGCTCTTACTGTCAGGAAGTTCTTCCTAATGTTTAGGTGGAATCTTCTTTCTTGTAGTTTGGATCCATTGCTCCGTGTCCACTTCTCTGGAGCAGCAGAAAACAGCCTTTCTCCCTCCTCTATGTGACATCCTTTTATATATTTGAACATGGCTATCATATCACCCCTTAACCTCCTCTTCTCCAGGCTAAACATGCCCAGCTCCCTTAGCCGTTCCTCATAAGGCATCATTTCCAGGCCTTTGACCATTTTGGTTGCCCTCCTCTGGACACGTTCCAGTTTGTCAGTGTCCTTCTTGAACTGTGGTGCCCAGAACTGGACACAGTACTCCAGGTGAGGTCTGACCAGAGCAGAATACAGTGGCACTATTACTTCCCTTGATCTAGATGCTATACTCCTATTGATGAGGCCCAGAATTGCATTGGCTTTTTTAGCTGCCGCGTCACACTGTTGGCTCATGTCAAGTTTGTGGTCAACCAAGACTCCTAGATCCTTTTCACATGTACTGCTCTCAAGCCAGGTGTCCCCCATCTTGTATTTGTGCCTCTCATTTTTTTTTTGCCCAAGTGCAATATTTTACATTTCTCCCTGTTAAAGTTCATCTTGTTTGTTTTGGCCCAGTTCTCTAATCTGTCAAGGTCGTTTTGAAGTGTGATCCTGTCCTCTGGGGTGTTAGCCACCCCTCCCAGTTTGGTGTCATCTGCAAATTTGATCAGGATGCCCTTGAGTCCATCATCCAAGTCGTTGATAAAGATGTTGAATAAGTATGTATGGATTTACATGTTGCAGAGTCCAAGAGAAACATTAGAAAGATTTAAGGAGTTTTGTGATAAGGTTAAGAATGTTCATGATGCTAAAATTGATTTTCTTTTCACAGATGAGAAGCCAATTTTTCTTTCATAGGATTTTCAGGATTTCCTTGAGAAGCAAGGGATAGAGCACAAGGTTGCTGTTTCAGAGGCTGCATGGAACAAAACTGTGTGTGTAAAAGTGAACAAGGAGTTGCAAAATGGCATGAAGGCACAATTGCTGAGTTCACACTTGCCACATGAGTTTTGGGCTGAATCTTTATCATGCTTTTGTTATATTTGGGTGAGAAAGGTTTCGAAAGGTATGGAATGTTCTCCTTTTGAGAGGCTATTCCGCAGAAAACCTTCGGTCTCACATTTTAGGGTTTTTGGATCTCAATTCAGGACGGAAACTCCAGATGGGGTGAAGAATGCCAGAGGCATTTTTGTGGGTTATGAAAAGGGTCTCTACAGAGTAATTTTGTCTGAATCTGGTCAAGTGATTCTCACAAAATTTCTAGAGAGTGCTCCTGGACAGGAGAATGTAATTTTTCACACATTTCCCACTGCTGATGATTCAGATGATGAATTTGATTATTCTGATTATAGTGATACTGAAAGTGACACAGAAAGCTCGGAGAGTTCTGTTGACACAGTTATTGAGAAAGGTTCACACACAATGGCTAGATATTCACAGGTTAAGGATGAACCACGATTTACTATTGGAACTGGTTCTCCAAAGAGTCCTGAGACTGAACCAGTCAGCAAAGAGGATCAGCACCTCATACGCAGGTCTGAGAGAATTACAAAGGGTGTACCACCCAAGAGGTATTCCAAAGAGTTTGTAATTCAGCTGTTGCATGTATTACTATTGTTGACAACTCAAACCAGCTTAAGGGTATGTCTGAGTCGGAGATAAAGACACAACAGGGATTTGCTAAGCGTAACACAACATTTCCTAACCAAGGTAATGCAGAAGCACTCATTCCTTGGAAAACAGACAACCAGAGAGTTACATTGGTGAAACCAGTGGCGGGTAGTTCCAAGGGTGGAACTGAAACAACAGGGGATTGTTATATGTATAACATCTGGCGACCAATAGGGCCAAAATGGAGCCCAGCAGACTTCCTCTGCGCACGCAGCTCCATGCCGATCACTGAAACGTCCTCCTGCCTCTTTGGTCGGTTTAGCAGAGCGATACGCAACGGTGAAAACTGCTGCAGTGTGTGGGTAATAAATCAGGCTTGCACGCAGGCTTCTCTCTTATCTCTAACAGCCTTTATTCGGGTAGCATAACATCGTAAATTCAGTCTTAAGCACCCGGCGATGACTCGCACATCTCGCCTCTCCGGCAGAGCGGAAGAGAAGAACACACACAGAGAAAACACTCCCGTATGTGTAACTTAACCACGCCTCATGATGTGAGACGTCATTCAGAACTGTTAACCCTGTACGTTCTGAATCCCTTAACACCCCCTCTCGTCTCGCATCTTGAGGGGACCTGTGAACACCTATTTACAGACCTCTTTGAGTTCAACTCACCTCCCATTGCCTTTTGCCTTCTTCTGGCATCTGTCTCAGGCACCTGTTGAACCCCTTCAACACTCCCAGAATCACACTGTGCGAAACCAACCCACGCACTGGTGACCTGAAACCTCTCAGGTGGAACACCCTTTGTTGCCCGAGATGAACGCCTGGGCACAAACTGGGGTGCTTCTTCTGACCCACTGGGGCCAGCAGGTGTGTCTTCTTCATCAGAAGACTCCTCCCCCTCTGACTTGACCCGTCTGTGAGCTTTCTCCATTATGCTAACAGGAGATGAAGGCTCGCTCTTGGACACTCCTTTAACAACCCTTGGAGATGCCCAAACCTGTTCTGGACCTTGATCCTGGACCTGGTCCTCATCAGAGACCTCAGCCTCTGCCTCTCCTTCCTCCTCAGAGTCAGACAGACATTCTGAGAGAAAATCAGGACCATCACTGAGTCTTGACCACCCATCCTGTTCACAGAACTCAGCATGCTTACTGACCAGAAGCTTGGTCTGATCACCCCCTGGGTATGCAAACTTCCACCCATTGGTCGCAGGGTCGTACCCACAGAAGATCATTTCCTGGACCTTTGGACCACCTGCCTTCCATAGAGCTGTTGGTATAGGCACTAAAGCCTTGGACCCAAACACGTGGAAGAAATGCAGCTGTGGTTTTTTCCGGTGCAACAGAAAAAACGGTGTGTCTCCTATAACGTGGTTATAGGACCTGTTAAACGTAAAGCTGGCAGCTTTCCAAGCTTCACTCCAAAAGCTCTGAGGCAACCCAGAGTCACACAGTAGAACCCTGACAGCTTCAGCCAGTGTTTTACTCCTGTGCTCTGCCACGCCTCTCTCTTGAGGAGACTTTGCACCCGTCACCTGGTGACGTATTCCCTTTTGCTTGAAAAACTCCTTCAGAGCAGACCCAGTAAACTGTGACCCACGGTCGCTCTTGAACCCTTGCACCTTGGTGGAAAACCTTAGTTCCACCTCCGCAACCCAATCTTTGATCAGCTGCGCTGCTTCGCGTTGCGTCTTCAGTGAAAAAGACCAACCGTTCTGGCTATAATCATCTGTCAGCGTCAGCACATGCCTGGCCCCACCCAGACTTGGACAATCCATGGGTCCTGACAGATCTGTGTGTACAAGCTCAAAAGGTTGTGTGGTTACCCTCTCCACCCTGGGATAACTGCACCTTTGTACCTTTGCCCCTTTGCATGCCCTGCACTCTAGGGATCCCCCACAAGCTTTGAGTTTGCACCCCTTAGTGCAGCTGGGCAACATCTGCACATCTCCCAAACTGCTGTGCAACATTCTCCTGTGCCACAGATGAACACATGAATCATGACTGGGAACACTAGCACACTGCGCCTGTGCTCTTTCGGCATTCCCCCCACCCTCCAGAGGTGTCTCCAGAACAAAGAGATTGTTCTTGCACTCCACGTTGACAAGCTGTCTCCCCCCTCTGGAAATGGAACAGATATTATTTTCAAAGCAAACTTTGTACCCTTCCTTTACAAGAGCTGGTACAGA
This sequence comes from Podarcis muralis, assembly GCF_964188315.1. Lineage (NCBI taxonomy): Eukaryota > Metazoa > Chordata > Lepidosauria > Squamata > Lacertidae > Podarcis > Podarcis muralis. The sequence continues at coordinate 6,894,680 of NC_135674.1, forward strand.
TAACAGACAACAATGCATCTCCTGCACAACGTAGACCTGCAGCTGCGCCTGCAAAAAGGAAACATAAACATTTGCAATGTTAGACACTGGCTTTTGGGAACCATTTGCAAACTGAACAATTTTCCCAGCTGAAACAGCCCTGCAGTCCCGCATCCCGACAGCAGGTGTCTTGCTAATCAGGTGATGACTGGCTCCCGAATCAATTATCCAGCGCGTCACCGTGTCCTTGTTGGAGTTATTCTTTAAGGTTGCCATAGAAGCAGTGAGGTGATAAGAACAGCCTCCACTCTCTGAGTCACGTCCTTCCTTTGCGTTCCCACGCTGACCTCCTCTCCTGGACTGGTTCCCATGGGAAACGACCTTGGATACATCCTGCCCGGCCTCTCTGTTTCTCTGCGGACAGGCTCTTTTGAAATGGCTGTTGGACCCACAGACATAACACTGACGAGTGGAAAAAGCCTGAACAGAGCTCTCAGCTGGCGGCTTGGCCCCCCTGCAACCGGTTGGGCTCCCTGTGCCAGCCCTGCCCTCTCTGACATGGCGTTCCTGTTCGTCAGCTAAGCGTCCCGTCACGTACTGCAGAGTCAAATCCGCGGGACTCATCGATTCCAAAGTTAGACACAAATTGTCATAACTTTTGTCCAAAGAGCTGAGCAGAATATAAACCTTCAGCTCCTCTGAAAAGTTGACTTGCAACAGCCTCAACTCATTGAAAACAGAGAGCATCTCAGTAACATGCTGTCTGATGTTGCCACCTGGACGCAACTTCATCTCAAACAAGCGTCTAGTGGTATGGATCTTTGCACCAGCCGTGGTCCTGTGGTGCACTCTTTCTAGCACTATATAAGCTTCCTGAGCAGTGTCCAGCCCCTCCACCAAGGGTAGCTGAGAACCCTCCAAACTGAGCACTATAGCTCCCAGGGCTTTCTGATTCTTTCTCTGTGAAGCGTGTGCCTCTGCAAAATCTGCTGCCAAAGCACCAGCCGCTGGTGGGGGTAGTGGAGGCCCTTGAACCGCTCCCCACAAACCCTTGGCTACCAGCCAGGCCTTCAGCTTCCGATTCCATTCCTGCCAATTCTGGCCGTTTAATTTTTCAAAGGGAACGGCATATGATTCATGACTGTCTGCCATCTCCTCCCCCGGGGCTAACGTACTCACGAACAGCAGCAGTAGCTTCCTCCGGCTCCCGGCAGATCAGCGTCTCCTCCCAGCGAGCTCCTTTCAGCCTCAAAGAAAGCAAAGCTCTAGCTGGCTCCAGCGTCTTCCCAGCTGGCTGCAACACACACCGGCACGTCTGGCAACAGCTTCAAAGCGTTGGCAAAGTGCCCATAACCTCTGGCGACCAATAGGGCCAAAATGGAGCCCAGCAGACTTCCTCTGCGCACGCAGCTCCCTGCCGATCACTGAAACGTCCTCCTGCCTCTTTGGTCGGTTTAGCAGAGCGATACGCAACGGTGAAAACTGCTGCAGTGTGTGGGTAATAAATCAGGCTTGCACGCAGGCTTCTCTCTTATATCTAAGAGCCTTTATTCGGGTAGCATAACATCGTAAATTCAGTCTTAAGCACTCCGGCAGAGCGGAAGAGAAGAACACACACAGAGAAAACACTCCCGTATGTGTAACTTAACCACGCCTCATGATGTGAGACGTCATTCAGAACTGTTAACCCTGTACGTTCTGAATCCCTTAACATAACATAACAACTGTTTGTTTTCTTCTCTGGATCAAGCTTTGTCCGCAGCTAACGATGATTCATATGGGGGAGGATGTCAGTATATGGAAACATCACCGCTGCAGACAGACAGTTTGTTGACAAAACATGGTGTGCTTATCTGTGGGAAAGAAGAATTTCCCAGGAAGTTCACAGGCTGGATAAGTCTTTGTGAAGAGTGTAACTTAAAACCTTCTGACTGCGCATGTTCAGGAAGTTTGTCTGACTTGCTGGAAGAGCTGAACTGAAAGGACGTGTTTTTCTCTAGTGCTGTAATGTCAGAAATAAACATCATGTAAATAGATTTCTGACTTATTTTCTTTCCCCTGCGGAAGCAGGAGAGAGGGGTTGTGCATTTGCCCACGCTTGGGAAAATGTCGCCTATCAAAATCTCCCTGGTCTGTCTGAGATATCAGCCAGAGGAGGTTACCGGTAAGCAAGCTCCGAGAACTGTGAGAGGGGCCAGCCTCTGTGGAGGGGGCTTGCATACCGACACTTAGTGGCTAAATGAGATAACACCAAACAGTTGCATAAAGTAGATTTCCCTGGCCTGAACCCTGCCTGCTCTGGACCTATGATGTTATTCTCATCAAGTCAAGTAGTTAGTTTATTTAACAGATGTTTAGCATACAATTTCCCGATGTTTGACAGTAGACTTATTGGCCGATAATTGGATGGCAGCTTTTTGTCACCCTTTTTAAAGATTGGGATAATTATAGATAACTGCCATGAGTTAGGTCTGATACCAGATCTATCTATCATAGTGAATAGTTCCTCTAGTATCGGAGCCCACCACTCTGGCTTGGCTTTGAACATTTCAGATGGAACAGCATCAGGGCCAGCAGCCTTTCCTGCTTTCATCTGGTCAATTAAAGTTATAACTTTGGTGATGGAGACAGGGGGCCACTCATCTGCGAAAGTAAAAGTGGCATGGTCTTGACTATCAGGTGGAATATAGTCATTGAAGAAAACCGCCTTAAAATGTTCTACCCATGACAAAGATGGAATCAATGTCAGTGAATCATCCTGTGTCTGTGGGGAGTCTGCTACAACCTTCCAAAATTTCTTATGATCTTTCGTTAGGATGGCTGAGGGTAGCGTATCCCAACTATCCGGCTGAGCTGGATAGTTTCCCTAAGTTGTTGAGATCTGGAGAAGTAAATGTCAGGCAACTGAGAGCTGCCCGTCTCTCTGAACTCTCTATAGAGTCTCCTAACCTCAGTTTTAATTGCTATGGTTTCTTTGTCAGTCCAATCGCCAATCCCCCTCTTCTTAGGTGACCTGTGCGAGTGTAAATGGGACAGTTCAATTGTTAAAAGTGTCAATATATTCCTCAAACCGAGAGATTCCAACAACAGGGGAAAGTTCACCTTTCTCTACCGAAAACAAATGAATCCCACAGTCAGAATTCACGAAGCTTTGGAAAAGAGATAGTGTATGCTCGTTAACTCGTATCCTTACGTGCTGGAGACTCAGTTCCTGGGGGGATGGATTAATTAACTGTTCTGACTTCCTCGATGGAAAGACAAGTTTGCAATGTAGAGGGAGATGGTCACTGAGCATAGGATCACTTATGTAGAACTCAGCCACGTAGGGCATCAAATTAGTGGGTATCAGAATATAGTCCACCACACTATTTCCCTGCGGGGAGATATAGGTAAAATTCCCAGAGCCTTCCCAATCAGTTAGCCCATGAGCCACGTCAGGGTCCTGGTGGTGGTCAGCTTGGTGAGTCGCAGACTAGCCAGATTAATTACTGGATCCCAGGATCTACATTCCCAGAAAAAGAAGTCTGGAAGAACAGTGGTATCCAAGATCTCCCATGCTTTTGTATACACTTCCCACCCTTGGCCTAGGCAGGCATTAAAGTCTCCAGTCAAGATAATATGTAGGTCAGGGCAAATGAAGTCCAGATTCTCGAGCACATGTGCAATAAATTTCCATTGTAGGTTCTTGGCTGTGACAGTAGGAGTGGGAGGGATATACACATTGATCAATAACATTTCCTGTCACACTAGCTCTATCTTTGTTACTAGTAATTTACTAGTAAATTTGTTGACAGGATGTGTTTACTTTTTATATGGGGAGCCACCAGGGTTAACAATCCACCCGAAGGCCTACCTTTCTTGTGGCTTTTGGTTGCCGGAATTGAAAAGGCATTAAAACCTGCAAGTTCAATGTGATGTAATGACCTGGTTTCTTGTAAACAAACTATATCATGTGCCCTTATTAACTTTGCAAAGTCAAGGAGACACAGCTTAGAAAACCACCCTGCCACATTCCACGATAACAGCTTCAAAGAGGAATGTTGCACCAGGTTCCCAGCCATGGCATAAAGTCAATCTAGGTGCATGTCGGAAGGTTGGCTATCACTTGGAGCCCCAGACTGTTCCTGATGTTTTTCCTTCACTACCTCTAGGGCGTCAGTTGTTAGTCTGTTGACCCTGGTGTCATTACTTCTTGAACTTGCAACTGTCATCTCCTTGATCGTACTCGAGTTGGCGATTTGAGGGGTGAGTTCACTAGAACTTGGAGCAATGTTAGAATTCTACTCCCCTGTAGTTTTTCCTGGAGACAGTGTTATCTGATTTGCTGAGATCATGGGGGGGGGCCTTCGTCGAAGACAATTAGATCTATCTCTGACTTTGTCACGTTACCCTTGGGAGGAGCGTCATTTGTCGTTGGCTGAATAGATTCCAGCCGGGGTAAAGAATGGTGAAATTCAGGATCTGCCAGAGGTCTCATGGATTGTTCTATCTTTGACTTCTCTAGATTGGGCTGGCGTTCTTTATGTGTTTGGCCTATTTGCTCTGAGGTTTTCCTCTCCAAGGGAGTATTACGGTTGGGTTCACCGCATGTATCCATCTTTGACGGCCCTTCCGAATGAATCGCAGACCTATGACAAAAGCCCTTTGGCAGAGAGGGTGTTGGTTTCTTGGGGTTGGTCCGGCTATACGGCAAATTTGGCAGTAGTTGTTTTCGTTCTGTGTCTTTAAAAACGTGCCTCAAATCAATATTATAGTCCTGTAAGAGGGCCCTATATTTCAGGAGCTTTTTAGGAGTAGCCGAGTCGGAAAATGTCAGCATGAGTCTAGTGTGCTGGGGGTCCGTGCAAAGCAAGTTTATCATGATCAAATTGTTGCACTGGATGTTTAGTAAAAGCTTAAAGTTTCTCTTCACGCTGTCAATTGATATCCAGTAAGGCAGCTTACCGTTGAAAGGATATATATCGAGAGCTACTTCAGTGCATTGTAGGATTAGGTCCCTACTTTCACTATTGTTATTTTTACTATTTGTAGTCACTCAGTTATCAAGTCCAGACCAGTTACACCCCTGTACACGATGGTCATGGGGGAGGGCAACACTGTGGCCAGCCTCTTTAGAATTGAGGGAGCTATTTCTGGTCACCAGAAGCACCAACTTAGTCAAAAGAGACGTTACCTTTTCTAATTTGCTGTTAATTTCCTCCACTGTTCTTGCAGTCAGCAGACAGTGGTCCGTGAGTACCGTATTTTTCGCTCTATAACACGCACCTGACCATAACACGCACATAGTTTTTAGAGGAGGAAAACAAGAAAAAAATATTCTAAACGAAACAGTGGATGTATGATTTTTGTGGTTCATGCTGTGGCCACAGACATGTGATCTGACGGTGAGTTTGGGGTAGCCCAATGCAAAAATCCTGAGGATCCATGTGGATCCGTGCTTTGTAACCACGTTTTTGTGCCATTGCGGCCCCATGAAACAGTGGGTGCGTGTGATTTTTGGTGCAGGCTGTAGCCATGGTTATGCTATGTGATCTGATGGTGAATTTGGGGTGACCCAGTGCAAAAATCCTGAGGATCCATGTGGATCCGTGCTTTGTAACCACGTTTTAAGTGGGGAGGGAAGGAAAAGCACTCAAGGGACAAGGAGCACGAGTGGGGGGTGTAGAGAAGGATGCTGCTAATAATGCAGGAGAGGCTCCTCTCCGGCTTTGCTCCTTTAGAACAAGCAGGCTCTGCGTCTCTCCTTCCTCCCCAGCAAGGAAACCACGATAGTAACCACTCTGAGACAAATCAAGAAAAATTGCGACCAACACTCTCCCCCAACAAGCGCAGTGAGGTCAAAACACACACACACACACACGCAGAGAGAGAACTGGCCCTAAAGTCGCAGGGCGCTAGAAGTCGCAGGGGCGCTGGGAGAGTGAACGGGAAGCAGGAGGAGGAGAAGGAGCCCTCACACAGAGACACACAGAGTGTCAATCCTAAAGTCGCAGGGGAAGCAGGAGGAGGAGAAGGAGCCCTCACACACACACAGACACACACACAGACACACAGACACACAGAGTGTCAATCCTAAAGTCGCAGGGGCGCAGGGAGAGTGAACGGGAAGCAGGAGGAGGAGGAGGAGCCCTCACACACACACACAGACACACAGAGTGTCAATCCTAAAGTCGCAGGGTCGCAGGGAGAGTGAACGGGAAGCAGGAGGAGGAGAAGGAGCCCTCACACACACACAGAGAGACACACAAAGTGTCAATCCTAAAGTCGCAGGAGAGCGCAGGGGCGCTGGGAGAGTGAACGGGAAGCAGGAGGAGGAGGAGGAGCCCACACACACACACACACACACACAGACACACAGTGTCAATCCTAAAGTTGCAGGAGAGCGCAGGGGCGCTGGGAGAGTGAACGGGAAGCAGGAGGAGGAGAATGATAGCTCAAGCACACACACACACAGCCCCTACAGTGGCTAATCCAAAATCGGACAGCAAAAAACTGCAGGCAGGGACAGAGAGAGCACGGGGTTGTTTTAAAGCAGCCAACCCTGCTCTGCTTCTCTCCCTCCTCCCGGCTAGGCTGGCTGAAAAGCTTTGCTGCTACTTAGCGAGCTCAGTGGGGAGGAGAGAGGGACATAGAGCACGGGGTTGTTTTAAAGCAGCCGACCCTTCTCTGCTTCTCTCCCTCCTCCCCGGCTCCCCTAGCTGACAGGAGCCGCTTACACCCGCTTTGCTGTTTCAAAGCGAGCCACGGACTGCTCACGACTGCAGCAGATTCCCCCGCCATCTGTAGGCATTCGCTCCATAACACGCACAGACATTTTCCCTTACTTTCTAGGAGGAAAAATCTGCGTGTTATGGAGCGAAATTTAGGGTATTTCTGCATAGAGCGGTGCCCCCTCTGATAGTAGTTCATGGGATAGTTCTGTTGGGATACTGCCAGGGAGACTAAGGCCATCATGACTCCATGTCGCCTCCGGACGATCCATTGATCTCCCGTAGATACAGTATCAGTCAATTAGCGACACGAGCCTCAGAAATAACTTGCCACATTCCAGGGCTTGTGCACGCTCTTTCAGCAGAGTTCACACAACGAAAGATGCACTCAGGAGAGCATTATTTACAACTTTATTCAGCGTTGGTCAGAACAAAGAAAACATGACTGCCTGCTTCGATGTCCAGGCGCGGAGAGAGAAAAAAACAACAGCTATAGACAAAACAGAAACTTCCTGTGAACAGGAAATACGCAGGCTGTGACACAACAACCTGCTCCCTTCTTAAGGTGGAACGGAAATATCCTAACAAGTTCATGGGCGCTCGTCTCAGCATTCTCCCCTAGGTGATCTCCACCCATTAAAACGTCCCCACCTACCTGGGAATGTGCTCTGTTGGATGTGATAGGTTCTGAATTCTGTGCTCTTATGAAATCATCCAGTTTACTCTGCTTGCACTTCTGCTGTGGGCTCACTTGTGGAGATGAGACCGGTCACTTCTTTTTCCTACCTAGTCATTTTCCTGGAGATGCAGCCGCTACTACATTTTTCGCTCTATAAGATGCACCAGACCATAAGATGCACCTAGTTTTTGGAGGAGGAAAACAAGAGGGGAAAAAATCTGAATCTCAGAAGCCAGAACAGCAAGAGGGATCGCTGCACAGTGAAAGCAGCAATCCCTCTTGCTGTTCTGGCTTCTGGGATAGCTGTGCAGCCTGCATTCGCTCCATAAGACGCACACACATTTCCTCCTACTTTTTAGGAGGGGGAAAGTGAGTCTTATAGAGCAAAAAATCCGGTAATTTCTGCTGTAAATCAAAAAGCTTGGCGTCCTCCCAAAATAGAGCAATTAATCTCCACTTCTGCTGATAAGTAGTTGGTAGACTGAGTTGAGCTGTAGCTAATTAAGGCTTTCTCCAAGACTTTCTAAGACTTTTAACTTGAGCTTTTAACTCAAGCTTTGTGAATATATTAGTTAAGGAAAAGCTGCCAAATGTTGTAGATAAAATACTGAGGCTGATAAAAGCTGAATAAAAACTGATAAAACTAATAAAAACTTAACAAAAACCACACAACTGAATGTTTTAATATGCCCTGGGACCTGCTGGTGAAGGGTGGGCAATAAATTGTTGTTGTTGTTAAACATTCAGGGTAATTTGGGGCTGTATGTCAAGATTGGATTACTGAAATGTGCTGTATATGGGCTTCCCTTGTGCTCATTCCATTTTTTTTTTTTTAATATTTTATTAAATTTTCTTTCAAATAGTCAGAGATTTACAGAATAAAGAGTAAAGAATGAAGATAAGAAAAAGAAAAAATACATAAAAACCAACTTTCCAAAATAGTTTAACCGTTCCAACCGGACTTCCCCACATCTTCCGAATCCTGCGTTCTTTGCAATTAAAACATCAGCAATTTGGGAACTACACTTTATTTTGACTTCTCGGTATTGGATTGTTTATACTTTGGACTTGTCTTTCCCATGGAACAATAGACAATTTGACCTTGAACAGAGGCTGGTGTGGAATGAGTGACACAGGGAAGACCACTTGTCTGACTGTATCTTTCAAATACTATGTTTCTAAATTCAAAATACTGTATCTCAGTTATTTGTACCTTAAAAATAAACATAGTATGGTTGTTTCATGTTGTCCACCTCGTCTTTCTTATAACTTAGTTTCCAATTCACCTATTCAAGTTGCTGAAGCAAAAGTTTCCTAATCGTACACATTCTTAACATTCATACAGCTTATATTGTTTTTGCAAATAGTCCTTAAATTTTTTCCAGTCCTCCTCCATTATTTCCTCTCCCAAATCTCGGATTCTGCCAGTCATTTCAGCCAATTCCATGTAGTCCATCAACTGCGTCTGCCAATCTTCCAGCGTGGGTAAATCTGGTGTCTTCCAGTGCTTTGCGATGAGAATTCTTGCTGCTGTAGTAGCATACATAAATAAAGTTCTATCCTTCTTTAACACTTTCTGGTCTACCATGCCCAGGAGGAAGGCCTCTGGTTTCTTGGGAAAGGTATACCTAAATACCTTTTTTAGCTCATTGTTAATCATTTCCCAGAAGGCCTTCACTTTTGAGCAGGTCCACCAGAGGTGAAAGAATGTCCCTTCAGCCTCCTTACATTTCCAGCATTTATTGTCAGACAAGTGGTATATCTTAGCAAGCTTGACTGGGGTCATGTACCACCGGTATATCATTTTCATAATGTTTTCCTTCAAGGCATTACATGCCGTGAACTTCATTCCGGTGTTCCATAACCTTTCCCAGTCCTCAAACATAATGTTGTGCCCAATGTCCTGTGCCCACTTTATCATGGCGGATTTTACTGTCTCATCCTGTGTATTCCATTTAAGCAGCAAGTTGTACATTCTAGAGAGTATCTTAGTTTTTGGTTCTAACAGTTCCGTCTCTAATTTCGATTTTTCCACCTGGAAACCAACTTTTTTATCTATTTTAAACACCTCTTGAATTTGAGCATAGTGTAGCCAGTCTCGCACCTTATTTTTTATTTTCTCCTGGCTCTGCAACCTCCAATTGTCTCCAGTTTTTTCAATTATTTCCCAGTATTTCGGCCAGTAGGCCTCCATGTTGGGTCTTTTTCGAGCCTTGGCCTCCACCGGTGATAGCCACCTCGGGGTCTTGCCCTCTAGTAAGTCTTTGTATTTCATCCAGACCATAAATATTGCTCTTCTGACAATATGGTTTTTAAACAATTTATGAACTTTAACCTTGTCGTACCACAAATATGCATGCCAACCAAAAGCATTGTCAAACCCTTCCAGATCTAGGACATCAGTGTTCTCCAACAAAAACCAGTCCTTCAACCAACAGAAGGCTGCAGATTCATAATACAACCTCAAGTCTGGCAGGGCAAACCCCCCTCTTTCTTTCGAGTCAGTTAGTATTTTAAACTTTATTCGGGGCTTTTTGCCCTGCCAGACAAATTTGGAGATGTCCTTCTGCCACTTTCCAAAACATTCCACTCTGTCCACAATCTGTAGGGCTTGAAACAAAAATAACATTTTCGGCAATACATTCATTTTTATAGCTGCAATTCGACCCAACAAGGAAAGTTTCAGTCTTGACCAAGTTTCCAAATCTTTTTTGATTTCTACCCAACATTTTTCATAATTGTCTTTAAATAAATTCAAATTTTTGGAAGACAAATGAACCCCCAGGTATTTCACTTTTTTAACAACACTTAATCCTGTCTCTCTCTGAAACCCATCCGTTTCTGTAGATGTCAAATTTTTAGCCAAAACCTTAGTTTTTTGCTTGTTCAACTTAAATCCCGCCACCCAACCAAATTCCTGAATCAGTTCTAAAACTCTTTTTGTACTAGATTCTGGCTCCTGTAATGTTAAAACCAAGTCATCTGCAAATGCTTTCAGTTTATATTGTTTCACCTGTATTCCTTGTACCATCCGGTCCTCCCTAATCATGTTCAAAAGCACCTCCAGGACTGAAATAAATAAAAGAGGGGATAAGGGGCACCCCTGTCGTGTCCCTTTTTCAATTTTAAACTCCTCTGTCACCACATTGTTCACTATCAATTTAGCTTTCTGCTCTGAATAGATTGCTTCTATTCCATTTTCAAACCCCCGTCCCACTCCCATCCCTTCCAAGTTTTTCTTCATGAACATCCAAGAAATGTTGTCAAAGGCTTTCTCCGCATCAATAAAAATTAACACTGCTCTTGTATTGATTTTGGTTTGCAAGAGTTCCAAAATGTCAATAATATTCCTGGTATTATCAAACAAATGTCTTCCTGGGAGAAAGCCTGCCTGATCTTTATGGATTACTTCATTCAGTACTTTTTTAAGTCTACTTGCCAGAATATCTGCGAAAATTTTGTAATCCACATTTAGGAGTGAGATGGGACGGTAGTTTTTAAGTTGAGTCTTTTCAGTTTCCACTTTGGGAATCAATGTGATGAAAGCTTCTTTCCACGACTCCGGGGCCTTCTTCCCCTCCATAATCTGGTTACAAACCTCCATCAAAGGTTGTATCAGATAGTCTTTCAAAGTCTTATAATATTTGGAGGTAAGTCCATCAGGGCCTGGAGATTTGCCTAGTTGCATATTCTGAATGGCACCTTCAATTTCCTGTTGCGTTATTTTGCAATTCAGGATTGTTCTCTTTTCCTGTGTTATTTTTGATAGTCCATTGATTTTTAAGAATTGATCTATTTCAAACTCTCTCTGTGGCCCCTGTGCATAAAGTTCTTTAAAATATCTCTGGAAACACTTTCTGATTTCTTCTGGTTTCTGAACAATTCTCCCTTCAATCTCTAGGTTTGTAACTGTATTCAATTTTTGTCTCTTTTTCAGCTGCCATGCTAGCAGTTTTCCACATTTATTTGCTGATTCGAATGATCTTTGCTTCATTTGTTTAATTTTCCATTCCACCTCTTGATTTATCAATTTCGAATATTGTGCTTGATGGAATTTAATTTCTCTCAGCACCTCCTTCGACTTTGGTTTGGTTCTCTGTTTTTTCTCTCCTTCTCTTATTTTCTCCAAGATCTTCTCCTTTTTTTCATTCCAGAGTCTTTTCTTGATCGTATTTTGTTGTATCAGAAACCCTCTCATAACTGCTTTGCTTGCGTCCCAGATTGTTCTTTTTTCTACCGTGGTATTCAAATTTATTTCAAAATAGTCTCTTAAAGTTTTTTGGGCCTTCTTCACAATCTCCTGATCTCTTAGTAAGGTGTCATTCATTTTCCATCTGAAGGAACCGGTTGGAGTAAGTCTCAATTCCACTTTCAAGGCGTTATGGTCGGAGCAGGTTTTTGGGCAGATTTCCACTTTTCTAGTTTTAGGTGCCAGCCCTCTAGTTGTCCATATTTGGTTGATTCGTGTCCATGACAAATGAGCCTCAGAAAAGAAAGTTCCTTCTTTACCTAAGGGGTTTTTTGTCCTCCATATGTCAATCAAATCCATATTGTCAGTTAGTTCGAAGAAAGTTTTAGGCAGTCTTCCATCAGTCGTTAAGTTTTGATTTTGTGACTTATCCATGTTTGTAGATACCACCCCATTCATGTCTCCCATCATAATGATGTTGGGATAGTCCAAATAGTCCAGCATAATCTCATGCAGCTTCTTAAAAAATTCTGATTTCCCATCATTAGGTGCGTATATTCCTAATATCAGGAATTTTTCTCCCTGTGTCTGAATTTCAATCGCCAAAATTCTTCCTTGATCGTCTTTAAATAAGAATTTCGGTGACAGGCTCTCCTTTGCATAGATCACCACTCCTCTTTTCTTGACTTTGTCCGATGAAATAAATTCTTGGCCTAGTCTTTTGTTGATTAACACCTTCCTGTGGAGCCTAGTCACATGGGTTTCTTGTAGGCAAATAATGTCCAAATGTTCTTTTTTCAAAATGTGAAATATTTTCCTTCTTTTTTCCGGGGAATTTCCGCCATTTATATTCCAACTAAGTAGCTGCAAAGACATCCTGGACTAATTTGTTGATCTTATAGTGGGGTCTCTTCCTTTTCTTCTGATCCCGAGGGTGCAGGCGTTGGTCCAGCTCCAGGCGGTGTTGGTCCGGGTAGTGGTAGTGGCCAAGATGCTGCTGCTCCTTTTTGGAGGTCTTCTCCGTATTCGTGCAGGAACTTTTGCTGGTCTTCTGGTGATTTGATTTTAACCTTCTTTCCTTTATGAGTAAAGGATAATCCTTGTGGGAACTCCCACCTATAGGGAATTTCGTTGTATCTCAACAATTTTGCTAGTTCTGTATAAGTGGCTCTAAGGTCCAATAACTGTTTCGGTATGTCTCTGTAGATTTCAGCCCTTTTGTCTTGTATTTCAAGTGATTTTTTGAAGTGTAGGCCTAGTATCTTGTCTCTCTCTTCCCTTGATCTCAAGATTATCAGGCAGTCTCTGGATCTGTCTTTCCGTACCACTCTTCCCAGTCTGAATGCCGATACAATTTTAAAATCCTTGTCTTCTTTTATACCCCAGAACTTGGAAAATTCTGTTGTCAAATAGCCAATCAAATCTCCTTGTTCAAGTTCTGGAATGGCTCTCAGTCTGAGATTGTTTTCCCGATTTTTCAATTCCACCATTGACAGGTAGGCTTGTTGTTCACTAACCTGTTTATGCAGGGGCTTAACTTCGCCCTTAATCTCCTCGACCTTCTTATTTGCTTGGTCGGCTTTTTGAATAGCTTCCACAGCTAATTTATGGTTTTCAGTCGTTGCTCCTTGCAAATTTTCAATTGCTTGTGTGTGCTGGGAAACCTGGTCAGTCAATTTGCTAATCGAGGATATAGATTGATCAATTTTTGTTGATTGATCATCCACCTTTTGATTTAGGATTGACAATTGCTCCAAAATTTGTTTCAAGACTGCTTCAGATCCTCCTGCTGCCATATCCTCTGCTGCAGATTGTTCAACTTCCACCTCCTGTGCTTCCAGCACAGCTGGGACAGATGATCTACGTGCTTGAGTCAACGTTGTTTGGACAAGTTGTGCAGTTTGTTTTGCTTTAGCTGCTTTAGCTGCTTTAGCTGCTCTTGTTTTCCCTGTGTCACTCATTCCACACCAGCCTCTGTTCAAGGTCAAATTGTCTATTGTTCCATGGGAAAGACAAGTCCAAAGTATAAACAATCCAATACCGAGAAGTCAAAATAAAGTGTAGTTCCCAAGCCTTTGTAAGTCCAAGCTCCTCTAGGGGGAGTGCCACAAAAGTTTAGCAGAAAGAAGGAACCTTTTCCACCATTAAAGTTCCTGCAATTTCCTAAGAATCTGTCAAGAATGTATAGCTTGTTGTTGGAATGGAATACACAAGATGAAGTGGTTAAGTCTGCAATGATTAAATGGGCACAGGACATTGGTCATAACATTTTGTTTGCTGACTGGGAAAGGTTGTGGACCACAGGTATGAAATTTACGGCGTGTAATGCCTTAAGAGAGAATATTATGAAAATGATATACAGGTGGTACATGACCCCAGTCAAGCTCGCAAAAATTTATCACTTGCCCGATAATAAATGTTGGAAATGTAAAGAAATTGAAGGAACATTCTTTCACCTTTGGTGGACGTGCCCAAAGATTAAGGTCTTCTGGGAAATGATCTATAATGAACTGAAAAAAGTACTCAGGTACACTTTCCCTAAGAAACCAGAGGTCTTTCTCCTGGGCATTGTCGGCCAATCGGTGCTAAAGAAAGACAGAACATTCTTTATGTATGCTACAACAGCAGCAAGAATACTCATCGCAAAGTACTGGAAGATGCAAGAACTACCCACCGTGGAAGAATGGCAACTGAAGGTGATAGACTATATGGGACTGGCAGAAATGACGAGCAGAATCCGTGACCAGGGAAGCGATACGGCGCAGGAAGATTGGAAGAAGTTTAAAGAGTATCTAAAAAAATATTGTAAAATTAATGAAGGTTAGAAAAATGTTGGATTGGTTATTAAGGGGTTAAAAGCAGTAAGGGATAATTGGAAGAAAATATCTGTTACTAAAATTATTGTAAAAGTAGGGAAAGGATTTGCTGAAAATTGAATCTGAAATTAGAATACAGAAAGGGAAGGTATGAGGAAGTCGTGAAAGTAAGCTTAAAGAAAGTAAAAATTGAGGTTATACGTGTTTTATCTTTTGTATTTGTATGTTATGCCTTTTTGCTTTTTTCTTTTCTCTTTTTTTTCTTTTTTTGTTATGGTGTTTGTTAAAACTTCAATAAAAATTTAATTATAAAAAAAAATAAAGTTCCTGCAATTTCAAACAAAGCCCCTGTAGTTCCAATACAAAAGAAAGGTCCTCCAGAGCTCTTCTTTAAATTAAACAAAGTCTCAAGAAAGGTGTCTGCAACAGTATCTAATCAGTAATGCTCAAAAGTAACAGTTTAAGTTCATGTATCAGTTCCCGCAGTTTGACAAGTCTCTTACGTCTGGCAGCTCACCGATTTGGTTTCTTTGATCCTTAAGATCTGCTGTCAGGGGGATAACTCCAACTTAGAAATCCCACAAGTTGAAAGAAATTTCCTCTTTTTCTTTTAAAAGCTGGTTTGATAAATGCACGATAGTTCAAACTTTTTACAGTCTCTTAAAGCGCTTCCCGCTTCTCAGAGTCTTTGTTTTGATCTTATAAACAAAACCGGAAGACGGACTTCCTGTTTCTCGTCTCCCGTTTTCTGCCGAATTTAGCAATTTAGTCCCAAATCTTAATGCCCCTTACTCACGGGTATGTTGCTTGTAGCCAGATGTTTCAGAAAGAAAGGTCGGCGCTCATCAGTAACAGCCGCGCGGCTTCGCTTCCGCGGAAAGAGCGATGAACTCACAGCACCGCTCCCCCTTCTACATTCCGGAGCCCCTTACGGGGTTCCTTCTTCGTTTCTGGGGGGGCTTCAGGTGCCCGCCGAGTCCCACGGCCACGGGCTCACTCTGCCCGTGGTTTTTCTTGATGGGTCGTCGCTATGCCGCAGGGTACGACCCTTTCCCGCGGAGCCCCTCTTCAGAGTCTGAAGAGGACCGCCATTACCGTTTCGCGCCGCCTCCGGAAGTCCCCTTGTGCTCATTCCAGAAGCTGCAGTTAGTGCAGAATGCTGCAGCATGATTGCTGACAGGAGCAAGACCTTGTCAGCATATAACACCCAAGCTAAGAAACCTGCAAGGGTTGCTCATTTGCTACTGGGCCATGTTTGTGGTGTTAGTATATATAGCCTTTAACAGCTTGGGACCAGTTTACCTGCAAGATAGTCTTGCCAAATATATGCCCAGTGGACTGTTCTGATCTGTCGAACAGGCACTGTTACAAATGCCCTGTAATACTTGTTCTGCACTTGTAAGAAGTTAATATTTTAGGGTGGCAGCACTGATGCTTTGGAACTCCCTGTCCATTGACATCAGGCAGGTGCCCTCACTGTACTCCAAGGTAACTGCCAAAAACATTTTTGTTTAGGTAAGCCTGTCCAGACATGTAGAAGGCAGACGCATCTTAATTTGGTTTTCAGCTTGTCATTGACTTTAATTATTCATTGAATGTTTTAAATCAGGGGTCAGCAACCTTTTTCAGCCATGAACTGGTCCACCGTCCCTCAGGCCATGTGGTGGGCCAGACTATATATTTTTTTTTGGGGGGGGGGGAATGAACAAATTCCTATGCCCCACAAATAACCCAGAGATACATTTTAAATAAAAGCACACATTCTACTCATGTAAAAACATGCTGATTCCCAGACCGTCCGCGGACCGGATTTAGAAGGCGATCCAGCCCACAGGCCTTAGGTTGCCTACCCCTGTTTTAAATAGTAGTGTAGTATTTTTCTTTTTTCTTATTATTTCATTGTTTTATTCTTTTTGTAAACCGCTTTGACACTTTTTCTTTTTATGATCTAGTGGTGTATAAATAGTATACAATAAATAATTTGAATATGGATGTCTCTGCTAGGTTCGGGCTGGTGAGTCTCTTATGAAGCTTGTCTCTGACCTAAAACAGTTCCTGATCCTCAGTGACTTCCCTTCCATCAACAAAGCCATCAACCAGCGGAACCAGCAGTTGCGCAGCCTTCAGGAGGAATGCGACAAGAAGCTTATTACCCCGCGTGATGAGATCTCAATAAACCTCTATGAGCTGGAGGAAGAATATTACTCTTCCAGGTACAAGTGAAGCCATGGACAGTTGCCCTATAGTAACCACAACAATTGCCTGCTTCTGACATGGGGTGGGGGCGGGGTGTGTGTGAAAATAACAACTGTCCTTGTTTTAAAAAGCATCCCTAAATTCCCAGCACCCAAAGAATCTGGGCCCCAAAGCCGTTTTACTGAGTACTTCATGTTTGACGTGAGATGTGGCCATTTTGGAGGGCAAGCACACCATGTAACTAGGACTTTCTCCACAGAGATGTGGAGGTGAGCTTTTCTTCTGCCCCCTCATCAGCATTGTGATCTTGTCACCTAAATGACTTGCAAACAGGAACAGGTATTGGATCTTGAACTGCCCAGAGTACCCTAATCACTAGTCAGTGTCAACTGCAATCCTAACCATGTCTACTCAGAAGTCCTCTTGAATTCAGTGGGGTTTATTCCTAGCTAAGTGGGATTAAACTGCTTTGAAGCTTTTTTTACAATCAAGTGGTGTATAAATTTTATGAAATAAATAATAAATGAAGATGGCAGCTTTAGGCCACATTCATACAATACATTTAAAGCACTATGATGCCATGCTAAACAGTTATGGATTCCACCAAATAATTAGGGGAGCTGTAGTTTTTGAGTGGTGCAGAGATTACAGGGTTACAATTAATTCCCAGAGTTCCCTGTGAAGAGGGATTGATTGTTAAGCCACTCTGGGAATTGTAGGTCTGTGAAGGGAACAAGGGCCTCCTAATAGTACTTAGCACCCTTAACTACAGCTCCCAGAATTCTTCAAGAGAAGCCATAATTGTTTAAAGTGGTATCAGATGCATGGTACAAGCATGTGGTAGTCAAACAACAACATCTGAAGGGCTGCAGTTGAGAAGATATGGAACTTTGGGGTTTAGGATGCAATCATACGCACCCTTAGCTGAAAGGGATCACAATTGAATAGAGTGGGGCTTGGGTCACGGTCCGGTTCACGGGCGATCAAAGTCCCGGCTGGGGACGTCGGGACCGGGGGCAAGATAGCGGGGTGGGAGCAGGAATGGGAGTCCAGAAGCCAGGGGTCAGAAAGCCAAGAGTTCAAGGGTCAGAGAGCCGGGAGTCAAGAAGCCAAGGGTCCGAGGGTCAGGAAGCAAGGAGTCAAGAAGCCAAGGGTCCAAGGATCAAGAAGCAAGGAGTCAAACGCAGCAAGGCAGGGAACGTGTTGCTGTGGCAAAGAGCCGAAGGGAAATGCTGACCTTATATCCCTTCCCGGCTCTTGCCACCAGGTGCTGTGAGTTACCAATTGGCCTCACCTGTCTGGCCATGCCTTGCCTCTTCAGAACAAACTTAGGAAGGCCCCAGTCCTGCAGAGACCTATTGGTCACAGGGCCTGGCTCCTGCACGCACACCTGACAGCTTGCTTCTGAGTAAAGATACATAGGATTGGACATAATAAGCATTTTTTCTTCTGTCTGTAATGACTGGACCATGAGTATCCAGTTTCGGAACGTTAAGATGCATCAAAACAAAGCAATATTTTAAGGAGTCTTTTGTTATGCCATTATATTATATTATATTATATTATATTATATTATATTATATTATATTATATTATATTATATTATATTATATTATATTATATTATATTATATTATATTATAATTATGATTATGATTATTATACACACACATATATCCCATTAAAAATATTTGCTGCAAGCTTTATTGTAAATAAAACAGCAGTATGTATGGGGAAATATAATTGTCATTTCAGCTGATAACTACATTATTTTTTTAAGCAAACCCACAGCTTGTTTTTGAAAACCTTCCCACCGCTTATAATAATAATAATAATAATAATTTATTATTTATACCCCGCCCATCTGGCTGGGCCTCCCCAGCCACTCTGGGCGGCTTCCATCTTTATCTTATGCAAAGCTTGTTCCTCTCCTTCCAAAAGTCTTCCACTGCTTTATTTTCTTTTGCACCTCTTGTTTGCTTCAGAGCAGGATTTCCACAAGTAAGAAGGACCAAGATAAATGGTTACACACTTGCAGCATCTTTTTTTTAAAAAAGGGGGGGGGTATGGCTCAGTGGCGGAGCATCTTCTTTGCATGCAGAAGGCCCCAGGTTCAGTCCCCGACATCTCTAGGCAGGGCTATCAGAGACTCCCTATCTAAAATGCTGGAAGTAAGAGTACACAATACTGGGATCAATGAACCAGTGTTGTGACTTGGGATGAGGTAGCTTCCTATGTTGCCTTTCAGTATCATGAGGACTGAAGTGTTGCTTTACTTTTAGGTGAAGAACAATAGCTCAGTGGCAGAGCACATCCTTTGTATGAGGATGGTTCTGGGTTCAATCCCTGGTATTTCCAGTGTGGGCTGGGAAAGACTCCCTTTCCCCAAAACCTTGGAGGGGATGCGGTATAACCTGATTACTAGCTGTTGTTACCAGTAAGGTGAGTGCTGTTGCACTTGCTTCCTGCTTTGGGGCTTCCCATAACTAGCATCTGGTTGGCCACTGTGAGAACTGGATGCTGGACTAAATGAGCCTTTGGCCTGATCTTGGAGGGCTCTTGCGTTCTTAACCTTAATTGTTGCTTTTTTTTCACTTTTTTGCTGTTTTCTTAACACTGTTGCCTCTGTCTTGCTTTTCTCCTTTTCTCTCCCTCCTGTATCTCTCTCTCTCTATCTTTCCCTCTTGTGGCTTTTCACTGTCCTTTTCTCCTTAACGGGCATCTCATTCGGGGAAAGCTACAGTCTGTGTGACACCAACGACCTCCCGCTGTGTGAAGCATATTGGAGACAGGAGCTGACCATGTCCTCCCCAGAAGGCCTAGCCATGCCTCTGGTGGCTGCCATGATAGAGAACATTCCGGCCCCTCAGGGGTCCATTCCTGCCTGAAAAGGGAGCCTGCAATTCTCCCCAGCTTTGTTGCATTTTGACAGTTGAACATTCCGGTGGTTGCATCAAGACAACATTTTCCTGCCCCCCCCCCCCGGCCCTCTTTGTAGTGATCAGGTGGGATTGATATGAGGAATTATAACAAATATAGAGTAAACCATCTGTATCAGCAATGAAAGCATTGCGTTGACTGGGTTTAAACTATTTTGATATGATTCTTGATCAATCCACACCTCTGCATCCCTGTTTCATTTCTCTTTCTTGACCAGTCAAGTACACTGCCAGTTGCTTCGACAGGCAGGCGTCCTGGGCCATAAAGATAGTGGGCAAGCTTCTTTGAAGTAGCCTTTCCAATATGTTAATCTCAGGATGTTGATCTTAGGGCCAGGAAATAGTTTCACATGAAGGTGATAAAGATGCCTATCTCCTTGCCATCCTTCCATCCTCTCTTGTTTACTCCTGTTTGTGATCTCCGGAGTTTCTCTAGTCCTCTTTTATTTCTCTAGTCCTCTTTTATTTACTCTCAGATTATGTATGCATGCTCAGAGTAGTAGTCTTTGTAGTTAAAAGAATTTCTTTTGATTTAACTTTGTTCCCACATGGGTTTGTTGAAATGCTCAGAAGAAATCTGATTGGTTCTTTTGAACACTCTGTAAAAGTTCTTTTGTGAATAAAACGACCTGGGCCAAGGGGTGGAGGCACACAGAGAGAGATTATTATACTCACCCTTCCCAGAGTCTTGCTGGTTCAAGCCTCTGTGTGTATTCTTATTAATCAGAGTTCAATCCTTCCTTTACTTTGGGAACGCCTCACCTCTTCTCTCGCAGCAGGCCTCAGCTGTATTTGCAAGAAGCCACATTTCTCTAGGCACCACCTCACAGGGTAGCCAACCCAGTGCCCAGTGCAGTCAAGATGGGAAGTTTGCTTCTCTTGTGGCTGTGTCTTTGGCGTGCAGGCATTCTTTTAGTGTTCCCTACCTACGAGTGAAATGTAGATCCCTTGGGAACTGTGCTCTCTTAGATGGAATTTCTTGTGGGGAAAAGTTAGGCTGTTGCTTATAGTATGACATTTTAGTATCTGAATAGGAATTTTAGAGCAGGAGCTGCCTTCAAGGCAGCCCAAGATGGCAGAAATTTAAGCCATTGAAATTATTGCCACTGGATACAAAATTATAAGAAGAGTGTCTTTGTCCACATGGTCGGTTTCTCTTGAAGGTGCAGAAGCTGTAAACAAAATGAAAAAACTTGGTGGCCCTAGTACTAAATTAAGAACAACTATTAAAAAGTAATAATATTACGTTTTCAGGGGACTTCCGGTTAGCGCCATCGTCTAATGGCGGATTTCCCTTGGTGCTCCTGAGGGAGATCTGCTTCGCGGGTTCGGGTCCCGCAGCTACGGCACAGCGGGGACCCTTAAAAATTACAGGCACGAAGCCTGTGAACCGGAGACTCGGTGGGCACCTTTGCGCCCCCCCGAAGCTGCGAAAGAGCCTTTTTAAAGGCTCCGGAACGGCAGCGGGTGTGCGGCGCGGTGCTGAGAGTCGCTCGTACCCAGCCTGCGAAGTGAAGCCGCGTCGCCATGGACGGAGAGCGCTGACTTCTTCCTTCAATTGGGAACCAAAAGAAACTACTACTCGTGAGTAGGAGAAGAGCAATATAATTGGAATACTTAATTAAATAATTGAATTCGGACACTGAGACGGGAAAGCATCAAAAGGAAGTCTGCCTTCCCGCTCTGCAGTAAGATCAAAGCAGAGGACTGGTAAGCTTTAACTTTGAAGCTCTTTTTGGGGAATAAGAGATCCATCGTGTAAGAGACTGAGACCTTCCCCCCGTGGGCAGGAGTGGGGGGAAAGAAAGACATTGACTTTGAAACCTGCCTGTTTTTTTTTTTAAAGCTATTGACAATATAACGCTGTATCTTGACTCTGGAATGGACTGCCGGAGAAAGGAAGCCGGCTGTGGACTGTTGCAACAAAGTAATGAGGTGTTTCAAATTGAGAGTTACACTTTAAGTATGAAGATACACTTTCCTTGGAATTGAAAGGACTTACTGGATTGCGTTTTAAACTTGTGAAATTAACATTGTGGACCTTCGCAAGACTTGGGAGCTTGTGGGACTTTTATATTTACAAGAACATCCTCCATTTTAGAATCTTATAGACAGTAACAGATATTTTCGCCCCCTGGAGGAGAATTGGTTGGTTTCAGCAATAAGTGAAGTTTAGTCTGCTGAATTACTGGGAAAAAGAATTTGGACTGTGGGAATGACCTTGGCTGCAAGATAGTGGTATGGCAAATGATCAAAACAAAGGAGAGCCACAGGAGAAAACTTTGAGATCTGGCAAACAATATAAAGTAGACACATTTATGAAAAGAAGGGCCTCTGCATCTGGTCCATCTGGAGCAAGTGCAAACCCACAGGAAAAGACAAAAGTCATGTCTGAGGAGGCACTTTCGAAAGCATTGGGTAAAATCAATGATTCTTTGGATCAGCTAAAAAAGCAAGGAGCGGAAACAAGTAAACAAGTTGCTGAAACAAATAAGACTGTTGCTGAGATATCAGGGAAAATTGACTTAAATACTAAAAGTATAATTGACTTGGGAAATAAAGTTAACACTAACACAGAATCAATTGGGAAACTACTTGAGGAAGCATCCACTACTCGAAAGATTGCTGAAGAGGCGAAAGAAATTGCAACGGCTACTGACGAAAAATTTTCCCCAGTCTTCAGGAAATTGGGAGAACATGACTTGGCATTGTCCATGATTGAAATGCAAAGGAAGGAGAGGAATCTTAGGATTCGGGCAATACCTGAGAGCGAAGGAGATAACTTAGTGGACTTTTTAACAAAAGAGTTCTCCCATTTCTGGAAACAGGAACTGGAACAAGAAGAATTTAAGATAGAGAGTGCATTTAGATTGGGTGCAAGACAAAGAAAGAACAAGGTAAGAGACTGTTTGGTAACACTAAGATCTAAAGAAGAGAGAGATAAAATCTTGAACCTGCACTACCAAAGAACTCTGCGAATTGAAGATTCTTTTGTGGAAATCTTTAAAGATATCCCTAAACATATTTTGGACGCAAGAAGTCAGTACAAAGATTTAGTGATATTACTGAAGAAGAACAGCGTGCCCTTCAGGTGGGAATACCCTCAAGGCCTTTCCTTCAAGTACAAAGGGAAGAAAAGGAAAATAAAAACTGTGGAAGAGAAAGATAAGTTTCTAGAGCAACACGAAGAAGATCTCTACAAAGGGGCGGAATCAGGACAAGACTTTTCAGGAGGAGGAACCTTGGATAAAGACAAGCTACCGTTGAGAGGGACACCACCGACAGAAGAAGAAGAGCAACTCGGAGCAGTAGGAGGAAAAGAGAAATAATCCCATCATGGCTTTGCGATTGTTAAGCTGGAATTGTAACGGTCTAAACATCCCCCGAAAAAGAAAAAGCGTATTTCATATTTTGAAAAAAGAACAATTGGACTTGATATGTTTACAGGAGACACATGTGACGAGGTCACATAGAAAATTACTCACAAATAAAAGATTGGGCCAAGAATTTATTTCTTCAGACAAGGTAAAGAAAAGAGGAGTGGTGATCTATGTAAAGGAAAAATGGCAACCAAAATTAATTTTTAAAGATGATCACGGAAGATATTTAGCAGTTGAAATTCAAGTTCAAGGAGAAAAATTTCTGATTGTGGGAATCTATGCACCAAATGAGGGGAAAGTGGAATTCTACAAGAAACTTCATGAAGCTTTGATGGACTTTATGGACATAAATTTAATTTTGATGGGAGACATGAATGGAGTTGTATCTACCAATATGGACAAATCCCAAAGACAGATAATTACCAAAGAGGGAAGACTACCAAAAATCTTTTTCGAAATGACTGACAATATGGATTTAGTGGATATTTGGAGGATAAAGCACCCACTTGAAAGAGAGGGAACCTTCTTTTCTGAAGCTAAAATGACATGGACTCGAATTGACCAAATCTGGATAACTAGAGGAATGGCGCCAAAGATAAAAAAAGTGGAAATCTGCCCAAAAACCTGCTCCGACCATAATGCGATAAGGATGGAAATGAACTTAACAACAACCGGTACCTTCAGATGGAGGATGAATGACACCTTGTTTAGGGATGAGGAATTCTGCAAGAAGGCTATGAAAACTTTGAAAGACTATTTTGAAATCAACATGAGGACCAATGTAGAGAAAAGAATAATCTGGGACGCAAGTAAGGCAGTTATGAGAGGATTTTTGATACAACAGAATGTAATCAAAAAGAAAAGCCAGAATGAGAAGAAAGAAAGAATTTTGGAAAAAATAAGAGAAGGAGAGAAGAAATTAAGATCAAAACCAAAATCACAGGATATACTAAAAGAAATTAAATAATATCAGACACAATATATGGAGCTCACAAATCAAGAAATAGAATGGAAAATTAAGCAAATGAGACAAAAGACTTTCGAATCAGCTGATAAATGTGGGAAATTGCTGGCTTGGCAAATAAAGAAGAGACAAAAATTAAATACGGTTACACATTTAGAAGTGGAAGGAAGGAATATTTATAAACCAACAGAAATAAGAGATTGTTTCCAGAGATACTTCAGTCAATTGTATAAACAAGGTCCTCAGAGTGATGCAGAAATAGAATCGTTTTTGGGAAAAAATGGACTGAGAAAGATTTCACAGGAAAATAAAGAAATTTTGAATCAGAGAATAACAGAACAAGAAATAGAAGGTGCCATTCAAAATATGACATTGGGTAAATCTCCAGGACCGGACGGACTTACTTCCAGATATTATAAGACTTTGAAGGAGGGGTTACTACAGCCTTTGCTGGAAGTATGCAATGAGATTTTGGAGGGAAAAAAGGCACCCGACACGTGGAAAGAGGCATACATCACACTTATACCGAAGACAGAGATGGAAAAGACTCAACTTAAAAACTACCGACCTATTTCCTTACTAAATGTGGATTACAAAATTTTTGCTGACATTTTAGCAAAAAGGTTGAAAACAGTTTTGATGGAGGAGATTCATAGAGATCAGGCGGGCTTTCTACCGAAAAGACATCTATCAGACAATGTAAGGAACATTGTAGATATCTTGGAAATGCTAGAAGTGAACATTAATACTAAAGCAGTCCTGATATTTGTGGATGCCGAGAAAGCCTTTGACAATATATCTTGGGATTTTATGATGAAGAACCTTCGGGGGATGGGGGTAGGCCAAGGGTTTGAAAATGGTATAGGTGCGATATATTCTGAACAAAAAGCAAAACTTATTGTAAACAATGTGGTTACAGATGAACTAAAGATAGAAAAAGGGACACGTCAGGGGTGCCCAATCTCTCCATTGCTTTTTATATCGGTCCTGGAGGTGCTGTTGAATATGATTAGGAAGGACCAGTTGGTTAAAGGTGTACAGGTCGGAGCGAAACATTATAAACTGAAAGCATTTGCAGATGACCTGGTACTTACTTTGCAAGAGCCTGAATCTAGTACAAAAAGAGTTTTAGAGTTAATTCAAGATTTTGGTCAGGTTGCAGGATTTAAGCTGAATAAATCAAAAACGAAAGTATTGGGGGAAAACCTAACATCAGTGGAAAAAGAAAGGTTTCAGAATGAGACAGGGTTAACTGTGGTTAAGAAAGTGAAATATCTGGGTGTTAATATGACTTCAAAAAATTTGAACCTATTTAAAGATAATTATGAGAAATGTTGGAGGGAAGTCAAAAAAGATTTAGAAATTTGGTCAAATATGAAGCTTTCCTTGCTGGGTCGAATAGCAGTTATTAAGATGAATGTGTTGCCTAGAATGTTGTTTTTGTTTCAAACTTTGCAAATATTGGACAAGATGGATTGTTTCAAGAAGTGGCAGAAAGATATATCTAAATTTGTCTGGCAGGGCAAAAAGCCCAGAATAAAATACAAGATATTAACTGATGCGAAAGACAGAGGGGGGTTTGCCCTGCCGGACTTAAAACTTTACTATGAATCAGCAGCTTTTTGCTGGCTGAAAGAATGGATGCTTCTTGAGAACACTGACATTTTGGACTTGGAAGGGTATAACAATATGTATGGATGGCATGCATATCTTTGGTACGACAAGGTCAAAGCCCATAAAGGGTTCAAAAACCACATTGTCAGGAAAGCACTATATAATGTCTGGACTAGATATAAAGATTTGCTGGAAAGTAAAACTCCAAGGTGGTTGTCACCAATGGAGGCAAAGGCCATTAAAAAACTTAATATGGAGGCCAAATGGCCAAGATATGGAGAAATTCTAGAACAAGAGGGGGACAGATGGAAACTCCAAAGTTTTGATAAACTAAAAGGGAAAGTGAGGGATTGGCTTCATTATCATCAAATAATGGAAGTGTTTAAAACAGATAGAAAAATTGGCTTCCAGGTGGAAAAATCAAAATTAGAGACTGAACTGTTAGAACCCAGTACTAAGAATCTGTCAAGAATGTATAGCTTGTTGTTGGAATGGAATACACAAGATGAAGTGGTTAAGTCTGCAATGATTAAATGGGCACAGGACATTGGTCATAACATTTTGTTTGCTGACTGGGAAAGGTTGTGGACCACAGGTATGAAATTCACGGCGTGTAATGCCTTAAGAGAGAATATTATGAAAATGATATACAGGTGGTACATGACCCCAGTCAAGCTTGCAAAAATTTATCACTTGCCCGATAATAAATGTTGGAAATGTAAAGAAATTGAAGGAACATTCTTTCACCTTTGGTGGACGTGCCCAAAGATTAAGGTCTTCTGGGAAATGATCTATAATGAACTGAAAAAAGTACTCAGGTACACTTTCCCTAAGAAACCAGAGGCCTTTCTCCTGGGCATTGTCGGCCAATCGGTGCTAAAGAAAGATAGAACATTCTTTATGTATGCTACAACAGCAGCAAGAATACTCATCGCAAAGTACTGGAAGATGCAAGAACTACCCACCGTGGAAGAGTGGCAACTGAAGGTGATAGACTATATGGGACTGGCAGAAATGACGAGCAGAATCCGTGACCAGGGAAGCGATACGGCGCAGGAAGATTGGAAGAAGTTTAAAGAGTATCTAAAAAAATATTGTAAAATTAATGAAGGTTAGAAAAATGTTGGATTGGTTATTAAGGGGTTAAAAGCAGTAAGGGATAATTGGAAGAAAATATTTGTTACTAAAATTATTGTAAAAGTAGGGAAAGGATTTGCTGAAAATTGAATCTGAAATTAGAATACAGAAAGGGAAGGTATGAGGAAGTCGTGAAAGTAAGCTTAAAGAAAGTAAAAATTGAGGTTATACGTGTTTTATCTTTTGTACTTGTATGTTATGCCTTTTTGCTTTTTTTTTTCTCTCTTTTTTTCCCTTTTTTCTTTTTTTGTTATGGTGTTTGTTAAAACTTCAATAAAAAATTTAATTAAAAAAAAAATATTACGTTTTCAGTACTGTATTTTCTCCGTATCAGTTGTGTAAGCTAAGACTCACATCCCTATCCTGCAAATACCTACTCTATTGAGTAGCTTCAGGGAGCAGTGTCCAAGGGTTGTTTTCGACTAAAGGAACAGGCCTTAGTCCTTTTCCCATACTCCAGTTGCTAGAGTATTTGGCTTTTTCCCTTCCGATCAGCTGTATAAGGAATTAAAGCCATATCATGTAACTACTTACTGTATAAGCTGATGCCTCTTTCTACCACACCCTTCTCTGCAAACCATCTGCTCACACTTTGGTAAAAGTCTGGATGCGGACCTTAGCGTACATGTACAGTCATATCTCAGGTTGAAGTTGCTTCAGGTTGAGCGTTTTCGGGTTGCGCTCTGCCGCGACCCGGAAGTAACAGAACGGGTTACTTCCGGGTTTCATCACATGCGCAGATGCTCAAAATGACGTCACACGAATGTTCAGACGCGGCAAATCACAACCTGCAGAACAGATCCCGTTCACATCCAGAAGTACCACTGTATTTGAAAACAGGACTGGGCCATCTAAAACATTGCAAAACTACTGACAAAACTACTGCCAACCTTTCTTTTCTTTTTTAAAATTTATTTAATCATTTTTTCAATACAAACAACAACTGCAAAAGACACTGACAGGGAACTGCCATCAGCTCAGAGACGAGAGGTGGAAAGGCAGTTGTCTTACAGGGAGCCTCCAAAGATCGTGCGAAGCAGCTCTTCCTCCGGCGAGGAGGGAAGCCCCACCTCCAGTGGGGAAGGGATGCAGGGCTCGGAAGATGCAAGAGAGAGCTGCAACACCGAGCCTGAGCAAAGCGGGGGAGAGGCAGGTCCCCCTTTGCCCATGCCCTCTCTGCGCAGTCAGTTTACGCGCAGAGAGGGGAGGCGTAGGATGGGGGTCAAAAGACTGCTATGCTGGGAAAAGTTTAAGGACCGCCCACTCCCAGATTCTGCTAGTGACTGAGCAGACATGGACTTGAGACGCTCTGCACTGTAAATGAGTTTGTACAGATAGTAAAGCCTGGAAAAGACAGATGGGAGTCTTGCCTGTTTGCTCTCGAACAACCATGCCAGCACATAACAGACACATACAACGAAAACCATAGTAACACTAATAACACAATTTGACAATTCAGATTTGAATACTGATATGACTACACCTTTTTAACAATATTTCCCCACCTCTCTCTCCTCCCCCTACTTCCCACCACTGTCCGCCTTATCACTTAAATACTTCCAGATTTCTTCATATTTATCCATTCTTAATTTGCGTCGACATGCAATTTGTTCATATGTAGCTAGTCTGTCCATATTATCAATCCATGTGCTCAATGGAATCTTTTTGCGGCTCTTCCAATTCATCAAAACAAGTTTTTTTGCTTCTAATATGGCACGGTACATCCATTTTTTTGACCCCTTGTAATCTCCCACGTTTCTGGAATATAATTTAGAATTAAATTCAATTCCCCTAAATAACAATTTATTTTTATTACTCTTGCTATAGATATCCTCACCTCGCACCAAAATGATCTTATCACCGGGCAGTTAATCATCATATGTACTAAGTTCGCATTCTTACTCCCACATCTCCAGCAGTTGTCTGCACTTGTCATTTTCTTCTGGTATAGTTTTGCTGGAGACCAGTGGACTCTGAATATCTTTTTCTGTTGAATAAGACTTAGTCTTAGATCCATAGAGGCTATTTCTGTTGATCTTATACTTGACTCCCATATATCATTTGTTAGCTGTACCTCTAACTCTTCACTCCATTTTTGTCTATCATATTCTAAATCATATTTCTTCCTGTTGAGTAGGGTTTTATATAGTGCAAGTGTAGAGTTTTTTGTTTTTGTTGCAAAAATTAAATCTTATAGCAGCATGGGTGTTTCCGATGCTGCTATAGCATCAGGGCCAAACTGCCTTTCCAAAATATGTTTCAATTGGATGTATTGCCATTGTGTTTCACTGGTTAATCCATACTTTACTTGCAAAGTCTTATGTAATGGGAATTGGGGTTGCTTGTGTGTAAACCTCCAAACTGCTCCAAACTGCTTGGGGTGGTTGCGCCTTTCCCAGGCTGAGCAGCCCCTTGGCACGGCTGCTTCAGTCGCTGGCAGAATCCGTCAGTGGGCGTTTCCTAAACTTCTTCCAACATAAGAATTCCTTAACGGACAACCTCCTCCGCGCCTCTCTGCGCGGAAGCCTTCTGCGCAGAGTGGGCGTGCCAAGCGGTGGTCCTCCACTCTTCTCACTGACCTCACTGGAAGAGTCTCGGAGCCTCCCCTCCGAAGTGCTCTCTGCCTCTCCTTTCTTCCTGGTGTCACCTTTACTTCCTTCCCCAGCGGAAGTTCTCTCTCTTTCTTTACTGGTTCCCTCTCCGGCATCATTGGGGAGCCTAACCTCTCCACTCGGCTCCGATGTCAGTTCCCTGACATCCACCTCCCTCCCAGGGCCCTCCCCCTCCCCCGTCCGTTCCTTGGACGGTGACGCAGGGAACCCTCGGAAAGAGCTATCCCCTCCATCTGTTGATTCAAACACCGCTCTCCACCTGCTGCTGTCTCTACCCGCTCCCCAATCTTCCCAGTCAGATTCTTCTTCTTCGGATAATTCCCCTTCCTCCTCTTCGGAAGCGGGAAATCCCACAAACTCTTCTTCATCATCTGTGGTCCCAAATTGCTCCCCCCAGACTCTCTCTAGTGGTTTGGGCTTCCTAGGGTACCTGCGATGAAACTCCTCCTGTAGATACTCGTCCCTAATCTCTTCTGCTGGAACCCATGTGTTTTCCGATTCTGACTCCCCCTCCCAAGCCACCAAATATTCCACTCACCCCCCTCTCCACCTAGAATCGAGAATTTCAGCTGCATGTCCACTGAGTTCCCTTTCCTCCATCTGTGGATGCAGGGGTGTTTCTCTTTGTTGGCCCAGAAATTCTCTCCCCTCCCTGAACGGTGAGAGTAAGGACCTGTGGAACACCGGGTGCAGTTTCATGTTAGAGGGCAATTTGAGCCTAAAGGTCACAGGATTCACCTGTTGGGCTACTTCGAACGGCCCCAACCGCTTTGGCCGTAATTTCTTACACCCTCCTTTGAAAGGTAACCCTTGAGTAGACAACCACACCTGGTCCCCCACTCTTATAGTTTCCCCTTCTCTGCGGTGCTTGTCCGCCTGTCTTTTGTACTCTTCCTTTGCCCTTTCTAGGTTAATCTTAAGCTGTTGGTGTAAAGCCTCCATTTCTTCCACAAATTATTCGGCCGCTGGCACACTCCACCTCCCCTCTCCCGCCCCGGGGAAAGCCCTGGGGTGACACCCGTAATTCGCCATAAATGGCGTCATCCCCGTGGACACATGTTCCGTGTTATTGTATGCAAACTCCGCCAGTGCTAATTTGTCCACCCAATCGTTCCCCCTGTCGTTGACGTAGCAGCGTAGGTATTGTTGAAGTATGCTATTAGCTCTTTCTGCTTGTCCGTTGGTTTCTGGGTGTCTGGCCGTTGAGAAGCTCACTTCGACGTCCAGCAGGCTCATCAGCTTCCTCCAGAATCTGGAAGTAAATTGCCGGCCTCTGTCGGATAAAATCCTCAAGGGGGCGCCATGCAACCTGAAAACATGCTCTACAAACAGCTTAGCAGTCTCTTCTGCAGACACTGCATGCGAACAAGCAATAAAGTGGCACATTTTGGTCATCAAGTCAGCTACCACCATTACTGCCGTTTTTCCCCTGGCCTTGGGTAAATCAGTCATAAAATCAATTGATACCACCTCCCATGGTTTCTCTGGTGTGGGTAAAGGCTCCAGTAACCCCGCGGGTGCTGCCCTCTCCCCTTTAGCTCGCTGGCAACGCTGGCACCCGCGTACGTATTCCTTCACATCATCCCTCACCCTTGGCCACCAGAACTGCCTGGTGACCAGTAGCATTGTTTTGTGCTGGCCAAAATGTCCCGCGGTGGGGTTGTCATGAAGTTGTTTCAGTATTCTTCTCCTCAAATCCCCTTCCGGTATGTACAACGCACCCTTATAGTCCTTTACCTCAAATCCCCCCTGATTTCCTTCGGCATTACCGATCTCCCTGATCTTGGTTTGGGCGTACTGGTCCTCCCTCGTCAAACCTGCTAGCTCTTGTCTCCCTACCAACACTCCCCCACACACCCATCGGTCCTCGGGTATGACGTGACGTACTTCCGGCACTCCCTCCCCTTCCGAGTACTCGGGCTTGCGGGAAAGAGCGTCTGCTCTGACGTTTTCCTTCCCAGGCACGTACCTAATCTCAAAATTAAACTTGTCTTTGGTTCAGTACTCGCGCAGTTCTCCAATATTCCAGGTTCTTGTGGTCAGTACACACCTGGATCTTGTGCTGAGTACCTATTAAAAAATGTCTCCAACGTCGAAAGGCCTCGTGAATTGCCAGCAGCTCCCGATCATACACCGTGTAGTTTTGTTCTGACTTGTTCAGCTTCCTTGAGAAAAAGGCGCACGGCTTCCACACTCCCCGATCTCCCGGCTGGAGCAATATGCTCCCCACAGCTCTGTCTGACGCGTCAGTCTCCAGCCTCATCGGCTTCTGCAGATCCACATGCAGGAGTTGCTCTTCCGATGCGAATGCCCTCTTAAGCTTTTCAAAGGACCGCTGTGCCTCTTCCGTCCATTCAAACTTCTTCTTACTGCTGAGACAATCCGTTATGGGTGCCGTTAAATGGGCGAAGTTCTTGATGAACTTCCTATAGAAGTTTCCAAACCCCAGGAACCTCTGTACGTCCTTCCGGCTCTTGGGAGGCTTCCATTCTAGCACTGCCTGCACCTTGCCTGGGTCCATGGCTAAGCCTTTGTCAGACAACGTGTAACCCAGGAACTCCACCTCTCGGGTGTGGAATTGGCATTTCTCCAACTTGACCCACAGCTGGTGCTCCTGCAGTCTCTTCAGCACTTCCCTGACGTCCTTTACATGCTGCTCCTCGTTCTCTGAGTAGATTAGCACGTCGTCCAGGAAGGCTACGCAATTCTTGTAGAGCAGGGACCCCAGCACATGGTGCATAAAACTTTGAAATGTGCTGGAACCTGATTGGAGTCCGAAGGGCATAACTAGGTACTCAAAGGCCCCCAGAGGGGTGAACATGGTGGTTTTCCATTCATCCCCCTCCCTCATCCTTATCAAATTGTACGCCCCCCGAAGGTCCAGTTTGGTAAAAATCTTCCCCTTCCTTACCCTGGTTAAGATGTCATCAATTCTGGGCATTGGGAAGGTCACTGGTTCCGACACCCTGTTTAACCCCCGGTAATCCACTACGAGCCTGGGCTCATTGGAGTCCCTCTTGTCCACAAAGAACACTGGACTACCCCCTACCGCCCTAGATTCCCTTATGAATCCTCTTTTCAGGTTCTTGTCAATAAACTTCCGCAATTCCTGCATCTCCCTATCTGAGGGACTTACCCACTGGCAGCTGAGCCTCTGGGAGTAGGTTGATCTGACAGTCAAAGGGCCTGTGAGGGGGTAGTCTATCCGCCTCCTTCTCGCTGAAGACTTCTTCCAAGTCAGCATACTGAGGTGGTACCTTCCCCTTTTCCCCTACTGCCATCCCTGCCACCCTGGCTACTGCCATCCTCAGGTTTTCTCCCCGTGGCAGTGCTCTACGCAGTGGGCCGACCCAAAGGTGACTGTCCTCTGGTGCCACCCTACTACTGGGTTGTGCAGTGCTAGCCAACTCATTCCCAGTATGATAGGTGGTCCCGCTAAGGTGGCTACGTGAAAAGCAATTGTCTCTGTGTGTCTGGAGACCGTCATTTTCATGGGCGGGGTCTGGTGGGTCACTTCCCCCCCCCCCAAGAGTTCTCTCCCATCAATAGTTGTTACTTGCAAGGGATATTCTAGAGGCACCACTTGGAGCTGGTGTTCCAGCGCAAAATCCTTGCTAAAGAAGTTGCAAGAGCTGCCTGAATCCAGCAGCGCCTTCACCTTGATTGGGTGTCCGTTTGGGAGTTCTAGCACCACCTCTATGGCTATGGCTGCTCGGGGAGGGTCTGGTTTGGGCACTTCTACTGGTTGCTCGCCTGGCTGCTGTGCCCGCCTTCCTGCAGCCAAGCACTGTCGTTTCCCTGCGCCTTATCCCTTTCCTCTTCACTCCCCACTCCCCCACCATTCCTTGCCATGCCTTTTTCTGAGGGCATACTCTGGCAAAATGTCCCGGCTACTGGCAGAGGAAACACTTCTTATTTGCCTTCCCCTCTTTCTTACGAACCTCGACGGAGTTTGAAACCCCGCACGCGCTCGCTCCTCCAATCTCCATTGGCTCCTCGGGCGGCACAGTTGACGCCGGCACGTCTGGAATGCGGTTGTCATGCCAACGCTCTGCTCTCCCTTCCCGCCTTTCCAGAGCGCGCGTCTCCTGCCTGACTCCCACAGCGAGCGCCAACTTGGTCAGCTGGTCCATCGACTCCGGGCGGGGTGAGCGGGAAAGTTCATCTCTCACCCAAGAGGATAAGCCTTCTTCAAATAACATTTGCACTGGTTCGGAACTCAGATCCCACCCAAGTTTATGGATCAACATCGCAAATCGCGACCAGTACTCTCTCACTGATTGGCTCCCTTGTTTGCACCCCATCAGTTCTTTGCGAGTTACGCTTTGTTCAACATCACTCGAGAACATGTGGTCCATGGCGCTAAAAAACTTTCTCAAATCCTTCAAAGCTGCGTTCTCCACCGCCATTAAGGGCCTGACCCAATCTCTGGCCCTCCCTTCCAGGTGCCCCACCACAAAAGCGACTCTTCCCCCCTCGTCTGCAAAGTCATCATACTGCAGGTCCAGCGCATACTGCACTTCTGTCTTAAATGCATTATAATCTCTGGGGTTGCCCCCAAACTTCTGCACTAGTCCTGGTACCTTCCTTGCGATGGGGGTAATCTTCCCCTGGGCATCCTGAGTCCTCCTTTCATCCAGCCGCGCCGCTAGTAGAGCCAGTTGCTGTTCCAAATCTCTGTTTCTCTCCTCCAGACTTGGTCCTCCTTTGGCCCCCTCTCCTGCGCCAGCTCCTCCGGTTTGACTCATGACTGTGCCCCTCTCCTCTTGCACACAAGCAACGTAAGTTACTGACGGATTGCTGTAATGGGAATTGGGGTTGCTTGTGTGTAAACCTCCAAACTGCTCCAAACTGCTTGGGGTGGTTGCGCCTTTCCCAGGCTGAGCAGCCCCTTGGCACGGCTGCTTCAGTCGCTGGCAGAATCCGTCAGTGGGCGTTTCCTAAACTTCTTCCAACATAAGAATTCCTTAACGGACAACCTCCTCCGCGCCTCTCTGCGCGGAAGCCTTCTGCGCAGAGTGGGCGTGCCAAGCGGTGGTCCTCCACTCTCCTCACTGACCTCACTGGAAGAGTCTCGGAGCCTCCCCTCCGAAGTGCTCTCTGCCTCTCCTTTCTTCCTGGTGTCACCTTGACTTCCTTCCCCAGCGGAAGCTCTCTCTCTTCCTTTACTGGTTCCCTCTCCGGCATCATTGGGGAGCCTAACCTCTCCACTCGGCTCCGATGTCAGTTCCCTGACATCCTATATTCCACAATTAATTAATTGATTCAATGTCAAAATACCATTTTTCATCCAATTTTGCCAAATTATTACTTGATTTTCAATTTTTAATTTTGGGTTGGCCCATGTTGTTAATTTCTCATGCTGATAGGGGTCATCCTTATTATTTTTATTTATATTCATCCAAATTTTATAGGTGCTTTAATAGTCTCCAGGATAATAGGATATTTCATAAAATTGGAGCCAAGTTTAGTCCACCCTACAAGAGATTCAAAGAAACTATATTCGAGAGTAGCCCAATTGGGATTACTGCTAGCTCTCCAATCATTAGTCTTACTCAGTTTACACATTTTTGTCTACTTGAAGAAGCCATGGTCCGATCTGAAAAATACAAATATTTAGGTTACAAAACCGTAAAAATAAAGAAAAATTAAGTTTGCTAAATAATAATTATACTGTGGTTAGGGTAGATCAACATGTCCGTGTCCACTTATCCCCAGTGTAAATATGACATATCGGCAAAAGTCAGAAATTGAAAGATAACTATAGCATGTATACGAAAATCGATTTCAGATTTGAAATCAGCATTGAAAGAACATATAAGAACAGTTGAAAAATCTCATGCAAAAGAAAATGAAAACATTTTTGTTCCCCAGTATACTGTGTATCCCAAGGGAATACATTTTTTTGCATACCTCCAACTGTACATAAATATACATGTCATTTTCAATGCTATACATGTCACGTTCAATGCTATATAAGTCACTTACATTTATACTCGTATTGTAGTACTTTGGCTATGTGTTTAATAAAATATTGAATTTTTGCATTGTGAAAAACAAAGATTATGGTGAAAAGTGAAAAACATGAATTGCAAAAAAACTAGAGCTTACAGAACAAAACTACCATATTTTTCGCCCCATAGGATGCACCAGCCCATAGGACGCACCTAGTTTTTTGGGGGGGAAATAAAGGGGAAAAAAATTTATTCCCCCCCCCCAGGTGCACTGTGCTAAGCCCGAAGCTTGGGGCGTGCGGAGCTCAGCGCGCCCCAAGCTTCTGGGTGCTGGCAAGGTCTCCGCTAGCCGTGGGAGAGCCGCGCGGCTTTCCCAGGGCTAGCGGAGCGCTGCGCTAATCCCGAAGTTTGGGGCGTGCAGAGCTCAGCGCGCCCCAAGCTTCTGGGTGCCGGCAAGGTCTCCGCTAGCCCTGGGAGAGCTGGGTCTCCCATGGCTAGCGGATAGCTTCCTGAAGCCTGGAGAGCGAGAGGGGTCGGTGCGCACCGACCCCCCTCGCTCTCCAGGCTTCAGCGAAAGCCTGCATTCACCCCATAGGACGCACACACATTTCCCCTTCATTTTTGGAGGGGAAAAAGTGTGTCTTATAGGGCGAAAAATACGGTAACTTCAGATATGAAATCAGCATGTCAAAATTAGGTTAGAACAACTGCAGGTGTCAATGCAACAAAAATTTTGTTCCCCAGTGTTATCAGTTAAATGAATGGTTCAAGATAGATTTAAAAAATATATATATTTTTGGACCAAAGCTCAGAATTTGAGAGAATCCTATTAGAAAATAATGAAAAATTATTATCCAAAATGTATAAGTTGTTATTGGAGCAGGAAACAAAAGATGAGCTGGTAAAATAATGATTCACTGGGCAAGAGATATTGGGCATAATATTGAATTTGACTGCTGAGAGAAACTGTGGAAGAAAGATTTGAAATTTACTGCGTGCTACACACTAAAAGAAAACCATGTGAAAATGATACATAGATGGTATATAACTCCAAGCAGGTTAGCTAAAATGCATAAATCTAAATCTGATATGTATTGGAAATGCAGAGAAGTGGGAGGAACATTTCTACATATGTGGTGGGCATGCAGATTATATAATTTCCCAATATTCCTTAACTACAGTCGTATCTTGTTTTGCAGCCGGGATCTGTTCCGCAGCCCTGGACACTAGCCGAAATGGACGCAGGGCGAATCGTCGCATCTGCGCATGCGTGCAGAGCGGTTTGCGCTTCTGCGCATGTGCGAGCGGCAAACCCAGAAGTAACCTGTTCCAGTACTTCCGGGTTTGCTGCGGACGTTCGCCGGAATGGATGCTAGACAAGGCGGACGTTCGTGGAGGTATTACTGCATAATGAGATGGAAAAAATATTTTAGTTAGAAAAACATTCACCCCCAAACCTGAAGAGTTTATTTTGGGAATGGTGCAGACAGAGGTGCCAGGGAGCCAGAAAAAGGTATTTATGTATGCAATTACAGCAGCTTGGATTTTGTTAGCCCAAAACTAGGTGAGAGAAGTTCCTTAGAAAGAGAAATGGCAGCTCAAAATGATAGAATATGCAGAGTTAACAGACCTAAGAGAGCAAGAAGGTCAAGTATATAAAGAAGAGTGGAAAAATTTAATGGAATATTTGGAAGGGAGAAACATTCAGAACCCTGTGGAGATTAGAAAATGCTTCCAGAGATACTTTAAACAACTTTATACCCAAGGGCCGCAAAAAGAGACTGAGATAGATCAATTTTTAAGAAACAACGGATTACCAAAACTATCTCAAGAAAATAAGACAATATTGAACTATAAAATAACAGAACAAGAGATTGAAGGTGCCATTCAGAACATGCAATTGGGCAAATCTCCAGGGCCGGATGGGCTAACCTCCAAGTATTACAAGATCTTGAAAGACTATTTAATTCAACCACTGAAGGAGGTGTGTAACGAGATTATGGAGGGGAAGAAGGCACCGGAGTCGTGGAAAGAAGCTTTCATCACACTTATACCTAAATCTGAAACTGAAAAGACACAACTTAAGAACTACCGTCCCATTTCCCTCTTAAATGTGGATTACAAAATTTTTGCAGATATTTTAGCTAATAGATTAAAAAAAGTGTTAAATGAAGTGATTCACACAGACCAGGCAGGCTTTCTCCCAGGCAGACATTTGTCTGATAATACAAGGAACATCATTGACA
Source organism: Podarcis muralis (assembly GCF_964188315.1). Classification (NCBI taxonomy): domain Eukaryota; kingdom Metazoa; phylum Chordata; class Lepidosauria; order Squamata; family Lacertidae; genus Podarcis; species Podarcis muralis. The sequence continues at coordinate 6,932,094 of NC_135674.1, forward strand.
TTTTGGAACTATTGCAAATGAACACTAATACAAAAGCAGTGTTGATTTTTATTGATGCAGAGAAGGCCTTCGACAATATTTCATGGAATTTTATGAAGAAAAATCTTAAGGGGATGGGAGTGGGACGGGGGTTTGAAAATGGTATAGACGCAATCTATTCAGAACAAAAGGCAAAATTGATAGTTAATAATGTGGTGTCAGAAGAGTTTAAAATTGAGAAAGGAACACGACAGGGTTGCCCTATCTCTCCATTGTTATTTATTTCGGTCCTGGAGGTGCTCTTGAACATGATCAGAAGGGACCGGTCGATTGAAGGAATTCAGGTCGGAGCTAAACAATACAAACTTAAGGCCTTTGCAGATGACCTGGTTTTGACATTACAGGAGCCAGAATCTAGTACGAAAAGGGTTTTAGAACTGATTCAAGAATTTGGTCGGGTGGCGGGATTTAAACTAAACAAGCAAAAAACTAAGGTTTTGGAAAAAAACTTGACAATTATGGAAAAAGAAAGGTTTCAGAAGGAGACAGAGTTAAATGTGGTTAAAAAGGTGAAATATCTAGGGGTTAATATGACGGCTAAAAACTTGAATTTATTCAAAGATAACTATGAAAAATGTTGGTCAGAAATCAAAAAGGATCTAGAAATTTGGTCAAAATTGAAGCTTTCCTTGCTGGGTCGAATTGCTGCTATAAAGATGAATGTATTGCCAAAAATGTTGTTTTTGTTTCAGACTTTGCAGATTGTGGACAAGATGGATTGTTTCAAGAGGTGGCAGAGAGATATCTCTAAGTTTGTCTGGCAGGGCAAAAAGCCCAGAATAAAATTTAAAATACTAACTGATGCTAAAGAAAGAGGGGGGTTTGCCCTGCCAGACATGAAATTGTATTATGAATCAGTAGCTTTCTGCTGGTTGAAAGACTGGCTACTTTTAGAAAACACTGATACTTTGGATTTGGAAGGGTTCAACAATGTGTTCGGGTGGCATGCATATCTGTGGTACAACAAGGTTAAAGCTCATAAAGCATTTAAGAACCATATTGTCAGGAAAGCAGTGTTTAATGTCTGGACAAGATACAAAGATTTATTGGAAAATAAGACCCCAAGGTGGTTGTCACCAATGGAAGCTAAGGCTCAGAAAAGACTCAATATGGAGGCCAAGTGGCCAAAATATTGGGAGATATTAGAAAAAGATGGAGACACATGGAGGTTGCAGAGTTTTGAGAAACTAAAAGATAAAGTGCGAGATTGGTTACATTATTGTCAAATTAGGGAGGTCTTTAATATGGACAAAAAAACAGGTTTCCAGGTGGAAAAATCGAAATTAGAAACAGAACTGTTAGAACCTAAAACTAAGGTACTTTCAAGAATGTATAACTTGCTGTTAAAATGGAACACTCAGGATGAAACGGTCAAATCAGCTATGATAAAGTGGGCCCAAGACATTGGCTATAATATTATGTTTGCTGACTGGGAACGGTTATGTACCACTGGTGTGAAATTCACGGCATGTAATGCCCTGAAAGAAAATATTATGAAAATGATATACAGGTGGTACATGACCCCAGTCAAGCTTGCAAAAATATATCACTTGCCAGACAATAAGTGTTGGAAATGTAAAGAAACTGAGGGAACATTCTTTCACCTTTGGTGGACGTGCCCAAGGGTTAAGGCTTTCTGGGAAATGATCTATAATGAATTGAAAAAGGTATTTAAATATACCTTCCCTAAGAAACCAGAGGCCTTCCTCTTGGGCATTGTTGGCCAAATGGTGCCAAAAAAGGATAGAACTTTCTTTATGTACGCAGTAACAGCAGCAAGAATACTCATCGCAAAATATTGGAAGACACAAGATTTGCCCACTCTGGAAGAATGGCAGATGCAACTGATAGACTATATGGAATTGGCAGAAATGACTGGCAGAATCCGAGACCTGGGAGAAGAGCTAGTGGAAGAGGACTGGAAGAAATTTAAAGACTACTTGCAAAAGCATTGTAAATTGTATGAATGTTAGAATGATGCAGGATATAAAGATAATATGGCATTAGTGACATAGCTGAAAGGAGTATGCAAAAACTGGTTTATAAGAACAAAGGTGAAGTTAGAATAATATTATGTCAAATTTAAATAACTGATAATAAAGGGAAAAATTGGAGACATAATAGTTGAAATGTATAATATAAAATAAGATTTGAAAGAAGGGGAAGCATTGCTGAATAAGATTCTGTAAAAGGGAACACAGAAAAGGGAGATGTGAGGGAGTCGGGAAGGAGGGTTATGAAAATAATATCTAAGAAATTGGTTTTTTATGTCTTTTTTCTTCTATTTTGTATGGGGTTTTTTTACTGTACTCTTTTTCTTTTTTGGCTTTTTTGATTGATTGTGATGGTGTTTTTTCTTTTTGGTTGTGAATGTGAAGTTTGTTTTATTGTCTAAAACTTTAATAAATATCTTTTTTTTTAAAAAAAGAAAAATTTAATGGAATATTTGGAAAATAACTCTAAACAAGTGAAAACACTAGCGGGATTAAGGTAAATTCAACAGTAGTTAGATATAATGGGGGCGGAACTAAATTAAATGGATTTTTTTTAACCTTTTAGAGTATGCAGATATTAGAAAATTTAAAGAACCATGGAAGGGGAAGGAGGGAAGTCGATGAATGCAAGATTGTATATTTGAAAATTTTCAATAAAAATCATTTTTTTTAATGAATAAAGTCAATTTTGTGTTATTGCTGAAAATATGAGTGTGCCTTTCCCATTTTGTAGACAATAAAAATGAAACGGTTGTTGATGGGATGCAACACAGATACTAGAGGCATGTGAAAGAGCAGAGGAGTGATTCAATTTCTGATATACAAGCAGGAACCATATTAGGTGTGTGATTCAATTGACGTGTGATGCATGGGCCCTTTTGAACCGGAAGAAGGCAGAATGGGCAGGTGCATATATAGAATAAATATTCATAAATGTTCATAAATGCACAAGGTAAACACACATACATAAGCATATAAACCACATGTCTAAAATAGTACAAGAGAGTAATCCTGAAGCCATTTTGACTCTCCCCAAAGGACCTCAAATATTTCTCGGCAGCATGAGGATGGGAGAAACTTTCCAATTGTCTTTTCATTTGCAAATCCTCCCTGCAAATCCAGTCTGGCAAGTTTCTGCTAAACTGAGCAGACTATCAATAAAGTGTAAATTTGTAAAAAGGAGATTCAGGAACTTAAGTATTTACCATTTCAAAGGAATGGCCAGGCTACCCAGAAAATGCAATCAGTAAGGCAGGTATTCTAGCAGACAGAATTTCTGCTGGAGACCACCTTCTGTGATGTATGTATGATGTTTCTGGGGTGGTCTTAGGCTACAGGGTGGGCAGTTTTCAAAGTCTTGTGCACCATTGTTCTAGGTCTCTCTTGCCTCCTTGCAAGGAGGGGAGGGAACTCTGTTGCAACAGAAAAATAAAGATCTGCCTTGCTTTCAGTGCATCCTACCGCCATTCCTTTCTGACCAATCATGGACTTAGTGGACTCCGTCCCTTGGGGAGTTGGGCAGCAAAAGCCAACCTCCTTATTTTCTATAACATTTAGTTCCTCTAACTCAGTACAGACCCTCCAAGTGTCCCTATTTTCCAGGGTTGTCCTTGATTTAGAAAAGCCTTCCCAGTTTTTGATTTGATCCCAGAATGTCCCACTTTTCATTAAAGGTAAAGGGACCCCTGACCATTAGGTCCAGTCGTGACCGACTCTGGGGTTGCGACGCTCATCTCGCTTTATTGGCCGTGGGAGCCGATGTACAGATTCCGGGTCATGTGGCAAGCATGACTAAGCCGCTTCTGGCGAACAAGAGCAGCACATGGAAACGCCGTTTACCTTCCCACTGGAGCGGTACCTATTTATCTACTTCAACTTTGACGTGCTTTCGAACTGCTAGGTTGGCAGGAGCAGGGACCGAGCAACGGGAGCTCAAGTGCTAGGCTCTGTGGTTTAACCCACAGCGCCACCCGCGTCCCTCCACTTTCATTAGGTTGTCCCTATTTTCATTGGAGAAAAGTTGGAGGGTGTGCAGGAGCGCCTCCCCTACTCACAGGGAAACCCCTTTTTCGGGGTTCCGAAACGACGTGGGGTGAGCAGCGCGGTGTTTTGAATCGACTGCTACTTTTGTGGAGTGAAGCCGCATAGCCGTTGCCGGAGAGCGCTGACCTTTTCCTGTGGACAATTGGACTCTAAAACAAGTACCCGTGAGTAGAAACGGAAAATTGGATCAAGAAACATGTTAATTTGGCACCGAAGCGGGAAGGTTCAAAACAGGAAGTCCGCCTTACGCTTTTTGTAAATAGACTGAAGCAAAACCTTGTAAGCTAACAGCCTGGAAAGTCGCTTATAAAGGTTGAAATTTCCTTCATTTATAATCACTAAAACCCCCTTGGAAGCAGGAGAAAAGGGGGGGAATTTTGACTGTTCAAGCCTGCAGGAGAGGGAGTAAAGAAAGATAAGTTTCCACCGTCTCAAACCTGGGAACGGGGTGTCAGAGACAGAAATTGTTGGAGACGTTCATTGACTGTGAATGGAACATTTTGACAGATAGCTAAAAAAAGAGAGAAACAAACTGATTCCAATGTTGCCTTTTGCATCTTAAACAAACAAAGTATTTGAATAACGAAAGTAATCTTTATTTGTTGGACTTGCTTTAAAAAGATGGATACAAATAAAAATTGTCTCCTCTAGAGGGAGCTTGTTAAACTGTTGCTGCAAAATGTATAACTTGCTGCTGAAATGGAATACTCAGGATGAGACGGTTAAATCTGCTATGATTAAATGGGCACAAGATGTGGGACATAACATTATGTTTGCTGACTGGGAACAGTTGTGGTCCACCGGTATGAAATTTACGGCATGTAATGCCTTAAGAGAAAATATTATGAAAATGATATATAGGTGGTACATGACTCCAGTCAAGCTTGCAAAAATTTACCATTTGCCCGATAATGAATGCTGGAAATGTAAAGAAAATGAAGGTACATTCTTTCACCTTTGGTGGACGTGCCCTAAGATTAAGGCTTTCTGGGAAATGATCTATAATAAACTGAAAAAGGTATTTAAATATACCTTCCTGAAGAAACCAGAGGCCTTTCTCTTGGGCATGGTCGGCCAATTGGTGTCAAAGAAGGATAGAACTTTCTTTATGTATGCTACAACAGCTGCAAGAATACTTATCGCAAAGTACTGGAAGGTGCAAGATTTACCCACTCTGGAAGAATGGCAGATGAAGATGATCGACTGTATGGGATTGGCAGAAATGACTGGCAGGATCCGAGACCAGGGAGAAGAGTCGGCGGAAGAAGATTGGAAGAAATTCAAGGACTATTTACGGAAATATTGCAAAATTAATGAGTGTTGAATGATGTTGGATAGAAATTAAGGGGTTCATAGCTGTAATGTGATATGGGGGGGAAAAATAGGGTATAGAAACAGGTTAAATTTATGGATAAGGATTTGCTGAACTAACAATTGGAATTGGAATACAAGAAGGGGAGGTATGAGGAAGTCAGTGAAATATGTTATTGAAAAATAGGTATTGTGAACCTTATGTGTTTTTAAACTTTTTTACTTTTTTCTTTTTGATTCTTTTTTATTGTAATAAATTTGAAAACTTTAATAAATATCTTTTTTAAAAAAAAATTAAACTGTTGCTGCAGTCTGCTTGGGGACTCTACAGCTGTAAGATTAAGATCGTGGGATCAGTCTTTTGACCTTGGACAATAATGTGTTGGGAGGAAGCTTTGGTGCTTGCTTTCTGTAAGACAAATGCTCTGTTGGAGCAGTTGCATGAGAAGATGGATTTGATGAACAAAAAATTGGATTTGATGACGGCTGTAGGGCAGGAACCAACTCAGGAACCTGTTTTAACTGGGCAAGTACAAGTGCAGAAGATAATGGACGAGGTTGCGGTAGCACCTCAAGCAATACAAATGGAGAGATCTGAGGCCCTGCAGGAGCATAAGCCGCTGTTTTTGAAGATTGAATTTGGAATGGGCCAGGAGAAGTCTGGAGATGAGGAGGCTCTTAATTTCGGAGGGACTTTGAAACACGTTGTTAAATATTTTTTGGATTATGCTGACGACTGCGGGGAGTGGGACTCTGGGGAATGGGCTGGTCGGATGAGGGGAGATAATTTTGGGTTGAAATCCCCCAGAGACGTACTCTTCAATGAGAAAGGAAAGAAATCAGGAAAGAGACCAACAAAAGACAAGGAAAAGTGCAAATATAAACAAGAAGAAGAAGATCTGCAGAAGGGGCATGGAAGAGACTTAAGAGCCTCGGACATAAGATTACTTCAATTCAATTTCCTTTATTCGACCGATAGTCAGAAATAAAACATTACACAATAATTATAAACTATAACACCATAGGGGTACATAAATAAGGTAGGGCCACAGTACTAGACCTCTCACAGATAACCCACATCAAAGCATTCAGTTATACGTTTCCGACACTTGAGTGCCAGGAAAAGGAATTTAGCCACTGACAAAGTTGTTTTCCCATAAGACTTATTTAGCAGATATGCTGTCTGCTTTCCTCTTTGTCGGGAACTGAGCTGGGGTAAGTATGGAGTTATAAGATACTGAACATAAGATTACCAGGTTGATGGACTAGATGGAATGGACAGTAAGGACTGACATAACCCGAGACCAGGGAAGAGACGTTGGATGGAGATTGGAAAAAAGTTTATAAAGAAAAATTGTTATATTGGGAATTAGTGTAAATTAATGAATATTGGGGAAAATGTTGGAATGAAACTATCTGGCTTTAGTAGAAATGATATAAGGAGTTATGTATAAATAAGTATTAAGTTTTAAGCTTTAAGGTATTTTACAGTAAGATAAGGTTAAATAAATTAAGGTAAATTGAATAATAGAATATGGTGAAAGACGGAAAGGATCTGTTGAGTTAAGTAATAGGTTAGACTGTTAAGATAAATTGTTTAATAAAAATTTAGAAAGATGGAAAGAATTTGCTGAAACAACCAATTAAGTTAGAATACAAAAAGGGAGGTGTGAGGAGGTCAATGAAACAAGCAAATGAAAGGTAAAGATATGCAAAAGGGGATTGGTATCTTTTCCCCCCCTTTTTTTCTTTTGTTGTGATGATGTATTTTTTCTTTTTCATATATTGTGGTGTTGTTTTTTCTTGTTTTTTCTCTTTTTTCTCTCTATTTCTTTCTGTAATCTTGAAACTATTAATAAATATTATCGCAAAAAAAGAAGAAGAGAAAAGTTGGAGGGTGTGGAGTTATCCCACCCCGAGTCATCTGAAGGCAGTTTTTCAATGTTTACTGTTTTATTATGTTTTTATAAATGTTGGAAGCTGCCCATAGTGGCTGGGGCAACCCAGTAAGATGTATCGGGTATAAATAATAAAATTATAATTATGGAATGGGATGTCCCTATTTTCATCAGAGAAATGTTGGAGGGTATGCTGTCAGTATTGTATATACTGTCTGACATCAGCTCTCCATGAATGGAGACAGGGAATCTCCCAGCCCTACTTGGAAATGTCAGGGATTTAATCTGGGACCTTAAAGCCCTCCCTTAGAAAGAGCGTTCCATAAATGTGGGAAGTGAACCCTACGCTGACTGGGGAATTCCTCATGCCTGCTTTCGTGCGCAGGTGTGGTTTGCAGCCGCATGCTCGCTTTGATACTGTCATCGGCCATAAACCGATTACGCTCTAGTCACGGACCAGGATTCTCTATGGATGAGGAGCGGCCTTCTGTAGCTTTGCATCTCTACGGTGAAAAGCCACAACGACCATAGACGTATAACTATAGAGTTTACTTCCGCTCCGCGGATTTCTAAAGCCCGCTCAGCGGCTCTTAAATATATTACCCCGAGCTTCCTGCCCTTTCCTTTTCGAAGCTGAAGCCAAAATGGTGAGTTGTTGTGGCTGTTGTTGTACCGGCGGACTCTCAATCCGCCGCCATCGGTCCTCTAAACGGGCTAATGGTTGGCCTTCTTCTGGCAGGGGAGGCACGGGACACCCGGGTGAATCCTTGGCGCCTTGTATTGGGGAGAGCGGATGAAATGGGGAACCGGCTTGGGGGCCCGGGCCTGGTGCAGGCCTCCGATGTGTGTGCGGCTCGCCCGCTTTTGGTAGGGAATTCACTGAATCGTTCTTTGAACTTACGCAGCCCAAGGGGAAGAAGGCCAAGGGGAAGAAGGTGGCTCCGGCCCCTGCTGTGGTCAAGAAACAGGAGGCCAAGAAGGTTGCAAATCCTCTCTTTGAGAAAAGGCCCAAGAACTTCGGCATCGGTGAGTTGGAAAAAGGAATTGGGGATTGGAATGATGGGTCTCTGCAGCCCTGTTGATCCATCAAGGAGCCTATACTGAATAGGCGTTTCACAGGAAGTGGGAAATACACGCCTGTCTCTAAAATACATGTGCATGGGGAATACTGCTGGTTTTGTTGCATTTTGACCAGTGACTATTTATTTGTCTATTTATACCAAGTATTTATATGCTTCTGTATCCTAGAAATATATCGCTGAGGTTTTGCAACAGTATAAAACCATACAGTAAAATCATTTTTGAAAAGCAAGTTAAAAGCAAAATAATTTAAAGCAAGCATCAGTTGATCATTGAGGAGGGATCTACTCTTAAATGCCTGCATAGGCCTTAGGGAGTAGCAATTTTTAATTGATATTTCATTGGAAGAATTTCATTTTTTAAAAAAGTGATTAGAAAAGGAAAATATGAACGAGAATTAAAATAAAAAATACTCAATTAGGTTTCCGTACATATTAAGACTAATGTATAGCCTTAATATTCTGTTACAAATATGTTTATCAATAACCTAGTATTTTCTGTATAAACTTGTCCCAAATATATTTATCCAAAGAAAGTGCATCTATTAGTGGTTGTTCATATTTTGCTAATATTGCCATGTTATCAAGCTATTGATTCTGGAGAATTATAACTATTCTTCTAGTTCATTGGTCCCTTAGCCACCATTAGGGCATGTAGAATCTATTTTTGCTGTCCCATTGTCACTTTCCATACAATAGGTACAGGGGTACTGTATATCGTTCAAAAGAATATGCCCGTCTGAAAATCTTAAATTCCTCAGTGACATATTTATATAATCAATAAAAGTATGTGTATCAAAAAAGCATTATCCATATTACAACTCTAGCAAAAGGCTACATTAGATAGCACTTTCTTATACAAGCGTAAGGGAGTCCAATAGATTGTGAATAATATTTTCTGCTCCTTAAGTCTTAATTTAAGATTCATCAATGCGTTTGATATCGAAGCTTAAACATTTCCCCAAGGTCTGCATAATAGTGGACATACCAATTCCTTATTCCAATCATTTTTTAAACTCTGCATATCAAATTTATTTATTGATACTAAATATCTAAAAAGTAATCACTGGCTTCTTAGTTTCAAATGAATTATCCAATTGCCCCAGTATTTTAGGTGTCTCAAGCTGAGAAGACCACTGGACCGAACAGAATTATTAAAAGATGCTGTAACTACAGGTATTGTCATTGGGCCGCAACTGGTAGATGGTATTTCTCTCTTAATGCATTATATGTATAAAATTAATCTTCCTCATCTATCAGTTGGTTTGTCCAAGGTCAATACCCTTCTCCCATGCAGCTTTTCTATATTACCACGTTTTTTCCAGTGTTTTGCATGTGAAAATGGGTCAAATTTATTTTTATTGGCTAATACATTCCGTATCTTTCTAGTTGACTTAATTGTTTCAAGAGTCATTTGAACTTCCAAATATTTTGATCCTGATACTGCCCAGCCCATTAAGACCGTCAACAGGTTTCCAATAATACTTGTCAGTAAATATGCCTGGTGGTATAATTCAGAATTCCAAATCCACTTTCTTTAATTAGTAATTGCATTTTCTGCAATGGTATTATTTGTATTTTTGAGCCCCAAAGGCATTTCCTAAACAAAGAGTTTATCTTTTGGAAATATGACCCAGATATAAAAAACTGGAAGTCCTCTCAGAATATAGATAAATCTGGGAATAATATTCATTTTTAGGGCATTCATCCTTCTCTAAAGGGTAAGGCTTAATAACCCTAACTATTGATGTCTAGATGTTATTTATATTAATTGTTACTAGTTATGTTATATCTCTTGGTATTAACATGCCCAAATTAAATAGATTCGGTAGAAATTTGATTTTGCTTAATTAGGTGTGTGATAAAATTTTCACCTACTGGCATCTCAGTTCCTATTTGGAACAATTAATAGTGTGTCTTGATACCTTGCCAAAATAGCATCTGCAAATAACACTAATTTGTATTTAACTGAGTTGAGAACTACGTAAATCTCAAAATGTTGCCAGGGGTTCTAAACCTATTAAAAAGCAAACATGAAAGTGGACACCCTTCTCTGGTTCCTTGGGCCAATTGAAACCGAGCAGATGTAATGCCATTTACTTTAACTCTAGATGTGGTTGAAACGTACAGTATTTTAATCCATTTTATAAAATCCAGCGGAAATCCAAATTTATTAAAGCTGCTTCTGTGTAGTCTATAAATTTTGTTGACAGCCTTCTCAGTTTCTAATGATATAATTAAAAATGGATTCTTATTTTTATTAACTGTATCAAGTCCACCACTAGTCTAATACTATCTGCGGCTTGTCTTGTTTTTATGAAACCAGTCTGGTCACTCATATTTCCTGAGCTACTGTATTATTTAATTCATTTTTTGGTATTTCCTTGTACAATATAGTGGTTGGACTTCCAATCATTTGTGTTCAAAGGTCCTTAAGTTCCTCTTTTAACATTTTCCCCTTTTTATTCTTTAATTTGTTTTTATCAGAGGAATATGCAATAATTCGGCCACACATATACATTTTATATGCTTCCCATTCAAATGGTCTTGCAGAAGCTGTTGCAGAATTAGAATCAAAATATTATATAGTTTCTGTTCACATATGTTGTATAAATCCTTCATCATTAAGAAGGGAAACATTTAAATACCCCATTTTTTTACCTTGGCTGTTTTACTAAATTCACATTTCAAGATTACTGTGCTGTGATCTGATACACATCGTGGATTTGATTATTGAGGATGATGCTAAAAATTGGTCTTATTGAAAGAAATTCTGATGCACTGGTGATAAGAAAGTGAATTCTCCTTTGGTAGGGTGCATTAGTTTCCACAGATCTTTTAAATTTAAATCTATCATATATTTCTTAATTGCTTGTCTCGCTAAATACGTTTTCTTTATCAGTGTATTTCTATCTAAATTAGGATTTATGTAATAGCAAACTTTTTGGCAGGCATTTAGAAGGGCCTGGTGTTTCCACTATGTTTTGGAAGACCAAGCTTCTCTGGGCTGTGAGCAAATGATGCAAAAGAATATTTGCTATCAGAGTGATGCTGCTGACAATCTTCTCCACCAAGATCACTGATGCTCCTGCCACCTTTGCTCTGGGCTGAAAACCAGGAATACAAAAGGATAACCAGTAATTGCTAAGGAAGCAATTATTTTGAGTTGTCATTTTGCCTTTCAGGGCAGGACATTCAGCCCAAACGGGACCTGACTCGCTTTGTGAAATGGCCTCGTTATATCCGACTTCAGCGGCAAAGAGCCATCCTCTACAAAAGGTTGAAGGTGCCTCCAGCAGTTAACCAGTTCACTCAAGCATTGGACCGTCAGACAGGTGAAGGCCGGCTCCTTTCCTTGGCTCTAAGGTGGAGTTGCAGAAGGAGGTGGGGTAGCTGCTCAGATTCCTTGAATTGAATGTGCACCTCATGTTTTGGGAGTTTGCTGGAAAGAGGCAAGTGTGAGAGAACTAGTTTTACACAGTGCTATAGTAAGAAAGGTAGGGACGCAGGTGGCGCTGTGGGTTAAACCACAGAGCCTTGGGCTTGCCAATCAGAAGGTCGGCGGTTCAAATCCCCACGATGGGGTGAGCTCCCGTTGCTCAGTCCCTGCTCCTGCCAACCTAGCAGTTCGAAAGCATTAAATGGAAGTAGATACTGCTCCAGCGGGAAGGTAAACGGCGTTTCCATGTGCTGCTCTGGTTCGCCAGAAGCGGCTTAGTCATGATGACCACATGACCTGGAAGCTGTATGCCGGCTCCCTCGGCCAATAAAGCAAGATGAGCACCGCAACCCCAGAGTCGTCCACGACTGGACCTAATGGTCAGGGGTCCCTTTACCTTTTTGTAGTAAGGAAGGGTTTTCCTTTGTATGCAGATGATGCTAGCAAAATATTTGCTATCTGAACTTCCTTGATGACTCCCAACCACCAAGATCACTGATGCACAAAAGTCATGTCCTTTAGGGGAGGGGGATAACGGGAACATGGTGTTTAAGAGAGAGGCTTTCCTCTGAACGGTTCCAATTGTCTTCCACAGCTACTCAGCTTCTGAAATTGGCCCACAAATACAGGCCTGAGACGAAGCAAGAGAAGGAGCAGAGGCTGCGGGCCCGTGCAGAGCAAAAGGCTGCAGGGAAAGGCGACGTCCCTACCAAGAGGCCTCCTGTGCTCAGAGCAGGTAACCTTCCTACTTTATATTTATACATTTAAACCTGGTTGAATGAAAGCTTGGACAACTAGCCGTATTTATTTATTGTGTTTATATCCAAAAAGTTCAAGATGGCGTAGATGATTCTCCCCCTCATTTTACCCTCGCAAACAACCCTTTAGGGTAGGCTGGGTTGAAATACAGTGACTGGCCCAAGGTTGCCCAGTGAGCTCCATGGTTGAGTTGTGGTTTGAACCCTGGTTTCGCCCAGGTAACCACTGCATCACACTGGCTACCGCGATGATGTATGAATTTCTTCACCTGAACTGCAGACTGAGGAGCATAACATAGAACTTTTTAACCCTGAGCAGTAGCAGGCCCTTCCTCTGCTAGTCCTTGACATGGCTAGGAAAAGCTGGCAGCTTGGTGCTTTGTTAACACCACTTGAGCCACTGTGCTTTTCCACAGACAGGGAGCTTTGGATTTCTTTATTTTTGCCTGGGAAAACAAACTTTTGTAGCACACTCAAGTTAACTGGCTTTTTCTGCAGGTGTCAACACCGTTACAACTCTGGTGGAGAACAAGAAGGCTCAGCTGGTGGTGATCGCACACGATGTAGACCCTGTTGAGGTAAGGAGGTGCAAGAGTCGGGGTCTTGTACCCAAAAGCTCAGATTTATGCTGCTAAGTGGTTTTTTAAATGAATAGCAGCCACTGCATTCTTGTACGGGTGTTTTCTGCTGTTTCTTTCATTAGCTTGAACAAAATGGTCACCCACTCCTGCTCTAGATAATTCTTAATGTTGCCAGGTCACTATGGTTACTGTTGAAATGTGCTTGGCTGTACAATTTACTTTGGAAAACATCAGAGTCCTGTTAACAAATTTTCAAACTTGGCTCTTTAAAAAAAAAAAATTAACAATTTCAACATAACAAATTATCAAAACATCATATTCATTATTTCCCCCCTTTTTCCCCACCCTCCCGAGACTTCCCTCAGCTCCTCTCTCTGATGTCTCAGCACATATTATTCTCTGCATGTTATGAAATTATACATGTCCTTACATTATCTACCCTGTTATCAACCAATAAATTTGTGTATGTTTATTGAAAACCTGCCAAGGAGTCCAGTTCATTTCGTTGTCTTTAGATAATTTGTAAAAAGCTCCCATTCTTCCTTAAAGTCACAGTTGTCTTTGTCCCGCAATTTGTATGTCAATTTAGCCAGCTCTGCGTAACTCATCAATTTTTCTTGCCACTGTTCTTTCGTTGGGATTTCCTTGTTCTTCCATCCTTGTTCTATCAAGACTCTTGCTGCTGTTGTAGCATACATAAATAGGTTCTTTGTTTTTCTTGGCAGGTCTTGTCCTACAGTCCCTAACAGAAATGCTTCTGGTTTTTTTTTTACAAATGTCGTTTTAAACATTTTTTTCAATTCATTGTTTATCATTTCCCAAAATTTTTTAACTTCTCTACAATATCTGTACTGGTGTAATATACCATCTATACATCATTTTCATATAATTTTCTTTCAAAAGAGAACAATCTGTAAATTTCAAATTTACTTTCCACAATTTCCCCCAGTCCTCAAATTGTATCTTATGTCCTATATCTTGTGCCCATTTGATCATGACCAAATTGACCTCCTCATCTTTTGTTTCCCATTCTAGCAAAATACTATAGGTTTTCTTCAACAGCTTCACTTCTTCTATAACGTCCTTTTGAAATCTAGATGTTGTATACTAAACCCTTTCTTGTTGTCTTCTTTGTACATCTCATGTAATTGTCTGTAGTGTAACCAACTCTGAAAATGATCTTTTATTTCCTCATAATCTTTTAATTTCCATTTCCCTTCTTGATCCTCAACAAATCTCTGTATGTAGGCCACTTCCCCTTTTTGCCAAGCGGTTTGAGCAACGAAGCTTCCATTGGTGATGACCACCAGGGTGTTTTTTGTTCTAATAGGTCTTTTTTATCTCTCCCACACCCTCATTAATGATCTCCTGATTACCGTATTTTTCACTCTATTGGACGCACCGGACCACAGGACGCACCTAGTTTTTAGAGGGGGGAATCAAGGAAAAAAATATTATCCCCCCCCCCCCAGCCCCAAAGAGCAAGCTTCTCCCAAAGCTTCTCGGGGCTGCGGGGGAAGCCTGGGTCCCCCCCCCCCCAGCCCCAAAGAGCAAAGAAGCCAAGACAGCGAGTGGGATCCATAGCCGTGCAACCTCGGAAGGTGTTGGGGGTCTCCACCACTGGAGGCTTTTAAGCAGCGGTTGGGGGACCATCTGCCTGGCGTTCTTTAGCTGTGATTCCTACATTGTAAGGGGGCTGGGCTAGATGACCCTCAGGTGGCCCTCCCAACTCTATACAGTCCTATACTTCTGTGGCAGGAGATCCACAGCCACTTCACACAATGACCACTCCCAATTTTCATTGGAGAGACATGTGGCTTCAGTGTCTAGGTAGGTACCCCCCTACCTGCCACTCTTCCCTCACCCCACTTAAGCCGAGGGAATTCCTGCCCAGAGAAGCTCCCAGGTGAGGCAAGGGTTAAGATCTACCTCTGGTAAATGGCTTTGTATCCTCCTCTTTCCCTTTTCTTCTATGCTATTTCTTTCTTTTGTGTTTTGTTTAATCTGTTTTTATTGTATACTAAAATAAAAGCTGCAAAGTTTCTTTTTTTATAATATCCCCCCCCCCCCCAAACTAAAACGTTAATCTAGATAAAAACACTGATCCAGACGAAAAGAAGATGGTGGAGAAAGGACGAAAAAAGAAAAAGAGGTAGAGAGAGAGAGATTTTTAAAAAGTTGGCTTCTTTAGCCTTGCGCAGCCTCCCGCGGCTGGAGAGGCGCGCAAGGCTAAAGAGGAAGCCCGGGCAGCGAGCGGGATGGATCGCGCTCGCTGCCCTGGCTTCGTCTTTAGCCTTGCGCAGCCTCCCCTCCCCCCCGGCTGGAGAGGCGCGCAAGGCTAAAGACGAAGCCCGAACAGCGAGCGGGATGGATCGCGCTCGCTGCCCTAATAATAATAATAATAATAATAATAATAATAATAATAAATTTTATTTATATCCCGCCCTCCCCAGCCGAAGCCGGGCTCAGGGCGGCTAACAACAATCAAATAATCAAACAATCAAATCCAACATTCTAAAAATATTTCATTATAAAAATTAATTAAAATCAAGTTGATGGCAACCATTAAGCAAAATTCTGTGAAGGTTGCCAGAGGAGGGAGTCAGGCTGCGCCCTGACCAAAGGCCTGGTGGAACAACTCTGTCTTGCAGGCCCTGCGGAAAGATGTCAGGTCCTGCAGGGCCCTAGTCTCTTGTGACAGAGCGTTCCACCAGATTGGAGCCGCAGCCGAGAAGGCCCTGGCTCTAGTTGAGGCCAGCCTAACCTCTCTGAGGCCTGGGACCTTCAGGATGTTTTTATTTGCAGACCGTAGGTTTCTCTGTGGGGCATACCAGGAGAGGCGGTCCCGTAGGTACGAGGGTCCTAAGCCGTATAGCGCTTTAAAGGTTAAAACCAGCACCTTAAACCTGATCCTGTACTCCACCGGGAGCCAGTGCAGCTGGTATAGTACCGGATGAATGTGGTCTCGCAGCGAAGACCCCATAAGGAGTCTTGCCGCGGCATTCTGCACCCGCTGGAGTGGGGCACAAGGAAGCCTGTTGGACCCCATCCAACAGCCACACTTCCCCCCTCCCCCCCCCCGCCCGCTGGAGAGGCGCGCAAGGCTAAAGACGAAGCCCGGGCAGCGAGTGGGAAAGGGACTGACTGGCCGCGTCAGTCCCTTCTCCCTCCTGGGGAAAAGCCCGCAAGAGCCGCGCGAAGCTTGCGTGTGGCTCTTGGGGGCTTTTCCTGCTTGCCTCCCCCCCCTGCATTCGCTCCATAGGACGCACAGACTTTTCCCCTTAGTTTTTAAGACGGAAAAACTGCGTCCTATGGTGCGAAAAATACGGTATATGATTATAAAATCCTTTGTGGACTTTCAGTTTCCCATACCATAAATATGCATGCCATCCAAATCTGTTATCATGGCCTTCCAAATGTAGTGCTTCTTCCTTTTCCAGTTTTATCCAGTCCCTAATCCACACCAAACACGCAGCATCATAGTACAGCTTAAAGTCTGGCAGGGCAAACCCACCTCTCTTATATCTGTAAGTGTCTTATGTTTAATCCTTGGCCTTTTGCGCCCTCCCCCCCAGACAAACTTGGAAATATCCTTCTGCCATTTGACTCTTTATAGAGCAGGGTATGGCTTTTGCAATGGTGCTTGAATTTCTTTACCTGACTGTTGGCTATTTGCAGATTAGTTGCGCTGCAGAAGGCGTGCTGGGGAGACCACACATTGCAAGGAATGCAAAATAACTTTTGCTAGGTTTTAATAACAAAATCAAAAACTCCTTTTACATTAATTATATATCAGTAAGCATGAGCCAACCAACAACCCATCCACCAGGGTACTGAGAGAGCTAGGTGCTGCTCTTTATATACTATACCCAACAGCTTAATTAACATAACTTAACAGCACCTGCTATACTGCTTCACAGCTGTAAAACTAGGTCACATTATTTGCTCTGGCCCTTAAAGAAATACACATCTTGTGGAACAATAATGAACCTTCAAATTTAAAGAGACCATTCAACACTGACCCCTATCTGTGAAGAGCAAAATCATACGAGCTTTTTAACCCTGAGCAATTGCCAGAGCCCTTGTTGTAAAGCAGGGATGGGGACAGCCCTGTTGTTAGACTCCTGCTCCCATCATCCCTAACCACTGGGGCTGATGGGAGTTAGGAGTCCAGTAAAGTCTGGAGGGGCACAGTTCCTAATTCCTACTGTATTAAAAACTGAATGACTGCCAGCTTTAAAGCATTTCTTCTCCCCTCTCTGATCCAGCTGGTAGTTTTCTTGCCTGCCTTGTGCAGAAAAATGGGAGTGCCCTATTGCATCATCAAAGGCAAGGCAAGGCTGGGCTGCCTTGTCCACCGAAACACCTGTACCTGTGTTGCCTTCACTCAGGTTAATCCGTAAGTAGCCCTGAAAACATTTTTCACCTATTTTCTAATTCAAATGAAGAAACCGAAGAGGCTGGTATGGTTTGGGGCAGTTACACCTTTAACCGCAAGCTGAACAGCTCTTAAAGCTGCAGCCTTTCCTCCTTCCACATCTGGAAATGCTAAGTTCACGTGCCAGCTGAGCAGTTGGTTCCCATATTGGTAACTACTGCATGACCCCAGGCCTGCAGGGCATTGACTGCATGTAAAGCTTAAAAGTTGGCATTATTGCTGCTAGCTTAGTGTGGCATCAAACTGTGTTTTTACTTAGAGGTGGACCATAATGGGTGTTACGTTCAAACCATTGGATTGAGTCTTACTCAGAGCCGACCCATTGAAAATAATGGACATGCCTAACTTGAGGCCACTAATTTCATTGTGTCTACTCTGAGTAGGACTAAATTGGATGCAACCCTTAGAAATTAAGGGACTTGTTAGTCATTTGTAGGGGTCTGCTTTGTGTCTGTCATTGAATGAACACAACTGCTGAAGCTAAATGAACTTTTAAGAGAACGTTTCCCTGAAAAGTGGCACTTAAAGCAGTATTTCAAATTGTAATCTACTTGGAGAACTCAAACTCAATTGCTGGCTTGTTGAATCTGTCTTCTCCTTTGCAGCGAGGACAAGGGAGCTCTAGCTAAACTCGTGGAAGCTGTCAAGACCAACTACAATGAGAGATACGATGAGGTAAGATTGTGCCTATAGGATCTGTGGGTATATTGACTAATTTGTCAGCTTTTGGAAAGTGCCCCCCCTCCCTTGCAGTGGCATGACCACTGTCCAGCTTGCTGAAATCAGGAATGGCTTGCTAGCAGCCTCCAATATGAAAATTCATTCCAGCCCTGTGTAGAGAATTCCCTCATGTAGCAGAAATAATGTGAGTGAACAGCAGTATCATGTTGACCCACTGAGCTGGTAGCGTCTAAAAATATTTTGGACAAGATAACAGGATTGAGAATCTAAAAATGCCCACAGGAGAAAAGAAAAGGACTTGAGCCACCATTGAGTTACACAGCCTGTTAGCAATATTCCAGAGTCTGTGTCTATAGTACTACAATGTTTGGAAGTGTTACTACTTGTTAGAGCACAGGTGTAATGTGTAAAGTGGAGTTGATTTGAGTCTCTGTTCCAGTAGTAGTTTTTGCATCTAATTTGTACTTAAAAGCCGACACTCAGGTTATTGCTTGTGAATGTTAAATCCTCAAAAAAATTATACCATTTAATCTAAATTTTAATTGTAAGTTTTGTAAGTCACTTTGACATGTGAGCAATCTTTTTTCCTTCCAGATTCGTCGTCACTGGGGTGGCAATTTTCTGGGGCCGAAGTCAGTTGCCCGCATTGCTAAGCTTGAAAAAGCCAAGGCTAAAGAACTGGCCACTAAACTTGGATAGATGTATCCGATTTGCCTCAAGAAGTTATTCCCATAAAAATAAAATACTGCAAACAAAATGTGTTCCAGTTGTTTTCTGTAAGTTTTTAGTGATTAGAGTGTGGTGTTCTGTCAGTTATGTCTTATGGTAGCCTTGTCTAGTAAAGGGGGATTCCATAGCACCTAAGAAGAAATTATTCCAGCGTTCCTTTCTCAATTTTCCGTCCCAAGGGGAGAGAATTTAAGATTTGCGCCAGTAATGAGCACCCTGGAAGCTTATCTCTGCAGGTGTGAAAGCTCAAACAATACCTCCATGGAGCTTTGGCCAATGTTAGCTGCAAGTATATTGGGTTCTAGAACATTTCATAAGCTGCCTTGACAAGACAACAGAAATCAATCAGCTCACAGGGGAAGAGTGCAATTGAAATACCCCGCAACTATGAACTTCAGAAGTTTACAATACTTCTTTTTGATAGGGACTTGGTGTCATTATTGTTGCCAAGAAGAAACAAAGCTGTATATGCGACATGATTTATTTACTACTTCATTACATGGAACTTTGCATCATATTGTATCAGCAACATGCTGATTTGCACAAACACTAATACTCTTTAATCCTGATTTCCTTCATGTCATTTCTGATTACATAGCATTAAACAACCCAAGATAAGCACTACAATTTGAAAGGCTTTCACCTTCCCTGTTAAGGCCCCCATCATCCCAATTCCTCCCTTAACCATGCCTACCCAGAAGTGAGTCCTACTGAATTCAGTGGGGCTTACTCCCAGGTCAGTCGGGTAACACTGCAGCTCTAATATATTGCAGCCAACTTTCAGCAGAACACAAGAGTCTTCCTTGCTTCCTTGCTTGGGTCTGCTTGCTCTGGTCACTGAAGTGCTGCAATCAAGTCAGAAGGCCTGTTCCTCTGTATAAAGTAGTGACCTCTGAGACTGGCTGCAGCTCCTGTGAGCATTTTGAGGCCAAGCTTGCACCAAGGAGTTGTAAGTCTTCGAGGTGAACCTTCTGAATGAATTTCTTGTACCACATGTAGGAGGTAGCTGCACACAAACCATACCTGCAAAGAAGGGAGAAAGCTAGTGTTAAGACACAAGGTTAACCTGCGAAGGGCACACAATTTTAGGGTCAGTAATGTATGCAAAGGGTTGCCATATATTGAGTACAAAAAGGACAGCGACCTGGGGAAAGGGGCGTGCGGGGCCACAGTCACAAAGTTCAGGCTGGCGGCAGCCAGGGAATGCAGAGTGCCTGTACGCTTCTCCTGGCTCAGGCTGGCAGCGGCCACTGTGTGCAGAGCAGCCCAAGTCAGGCAAAATACCGTATTTTTCGTTCTATAAGATGCACCTAATTTTTAGAGGAGGAAAACAAGAAAAAATATATTCTGAATCAAATGTTGTTGAAGAGGCTTTGCGCGGCTATCCCTGAAGCCAGAACAGCAAAAGGGATTCCTGTGCAGCAATCCTGCTTGCTGTTCTGGCTTCCGGGATAGCTTCGCAGCCTGCATTCACTCCATAAGACGCACATACATTTCCTCTTTTTCGGAGGGATAAAGTGCATCTTATAGAGGAAAAAATACGGTAAATACTGTCCCCCCAACACTGACATTTCCTTTAAAATTTATAAGTACCCCTGGATGGGCCTGTTGGGCCCCAAAAGAACATGTCTGGGACTTATCAGACATGGCAACCCTACCCAAGGGTCATCCAGTGTAACCCCTGCAATGCATCATTGCTTTTATTTGGCACATTGATTTGGCCATTTAATAACCAATAATTTCCCAAAAATTCAAAAGTGAGAACCAGAGTCATGGAAACTGCAAAATATACATCAGTGCATTTAACTTATTTTGATGGTGGCCTTGATGAGAATCAGGTTATTTATTTATTTATTTATTTATTTAGATTTTCCATCATTAATTTAAAATAGAGAAATAATACATAACAGAAAAGAAACATTAAATCATTACACTGGTCAACAACAAATTTGTTGTCTGCGTTTTTTCAGCTGATTTAGGACGAATCTGATGCACTGAATCCAAAAATCACATTGGTTTTGCTCAATCAGGTCAAGTTTCTGAGTTATGGCCACATGTCGTTTTTTTACATTTTTGTTCACATGTACGCTTGTGTGGAGCATTTTAGAAGAAGTTGGTGCGGGTAAAATGCCATGTCGAATAATTGTTTTGATTGGAAATGATTATTTTAATGACAAGAAGTATTCAGGTCCGATAGTTCTGGGTGATTATGTCGAAAAGGGATCAGTTTGAAGTCATAAAACCTCGAAATCTTCCATAAATTGGTGTGGCAAAGCATAAAGTTGGGGGATCAAAACCCATGGCTCACTCGAGTACACTGAAGGAGAACTATGAAGAGGTGAAGTATGTGCTGGAGAAAATTGGTTATGATCAGCATAAGTGGTTTATTTGTGTTGACCTGAAGATGGTGAACTTTTTGTCTGGCTTCACCAAGTACCCATGTTTTCTGTGCATGTGGGATAGTAGGGACCGTGCTCAGCATTACACGAAGAAGGACTGGCCTGTGCCGGAGGAATTGGTGCCTTGCAGAAAAAGGAACGTCATCAACGACCCTCTGGTGGACAGAGACAGAATACTCTTCCCACCGCTGCTCATCAAGCTCGGCTTAATCAAGCAGTTCACCAAGGCTCTGGACAAGGATGGTGACTGCTTCACTTACTTGTGCCAGGCTTTTCCAGGATTGACCATGGAGAAGTTGAAAGCTGGCATCTTTGACGGTCCTCAGATCCGTCAGCTCATCAGAGATCCAGAGTTCGGAAACTCAATGAACGAAGTGGAACTGGAAGCATGGAAGGCATTTGTTCTGGTAGTGAAGAACTTTATTGGCAACAATAAGGCCAGAAACTACGCAGAACTTGTCAACAACATGCTGACTGCTTCACATATGGACCGGTTTCCTGAGAACCTGGGTTCAATGAGTGATGAGCAGGGGGAAAGATTCCATCAGGTCATGAAAGAGATGGAGACCAGGTATCAGGGTCGCTGGGACGCAGTCATGATGGCTGACTACTGTTGGACTCTGAAGAGAGACCTCCCTGCCGCTGAGCATTCCAGGAGTTCCAAGAAACGGAAGTTCAAGCCCTGAAGTTTGAAAAATGATGAAGCAACATGCAATTTACGTGTTCTTACCTTTATCAATGCCCACCATTCAGTTTACAGTAATCAATGTTTCTATCAGGTAATCAATGTTGTTTTAAAAACATTTTTTTCTCTTAAAAACATATTTAGGATGATATGTGTTGACAAAAATCAGCTGATAATGCCACAAAAATGTAATCGATTTTGTCAAAAGATCTGATTTTTTTCAAATCAACATAGCACAAAAACCTGACCTGATGGAGAGAAACGGATGCCATTTCCTGATTCAGCAGTGCAAAAATACCCTGAATCAGTTGTAGAAATCTAGACAACATTCAAATAGTAAAAAATTGTTGCCCAGTGTTATACATTAAATCATTATACAATACCCAAAAAAGAAAAAGAAAAAGAAAAAACACACAAAATAAAATAAACCCACCCCCCTGTTTAACTTCCCTCCACCGCTACTCGTCTTCTCTAGAATCAATTTTACCCTTATCATTGCATTCTGATTGTTTTTATTTTCTCTCTATACATACGGTGGACGCTCGGGTTGCGAACGTGATCCATGCGGGAGGCACGTTCGCAACCCGCAGCGCTGTGTGTGCGCACACGCAGGTTGCGTTTCGGCACTTCTGTGCATGTGCGATTTAGCGTGAGCGCCGAAACCTGGAAGTAACCCATTCTGGTACTTCTGAGTTTCGGCGCATCCGTAACCTGAAAACCCGTAACCTGAAGTGTCTGTAACCCAAGGTACCACTGTACATATATCATTATAGTTTTGATGCATTTACATTCTTAATCTAAGCATATTAAGCATGTCTTTTTTGGAGCAATATTTTGTCATATAATCATCAAAGCATTGCCATTCGTTTTTTAGTTTTTGATTTGACTGCTGTCGTATGGATACTGTTAATTTAGCCAATTTTAAATATTTAATTTGAGAATCCATTCCTCCTTGGTAGGTAGTTCTTTAGCTTTCCATTTAGATGCTATTACTATCCTGGCTGTGGTGGTTGCATATAAGAAAAATTCTTTTTTTCGATTTCTGATTTTCTTTTCCTAAAGGCCCAGTAGGTAAGCCTCTGGGGTTTTTTTTTGTTGTTAATGGGATTTTAAGCATTTTTTTTAACTCCTCATGTATTTCTCCCCAGAAGTACTTAATTGGGGTGCAACTCCACCACATATGCATTGTTGTACCAGCTTCCTTGTTGCATTTCCAACAGAGGTCGGATTTCAGTTTATAGATTTTTGCTAATTTGACTGGTGTTAAATACCACCTGTAGAACATTTTGATGAAATTTTCTTTTATTGTACTACAGGCGGTAAACCTTATATCTTCCTGCCAAAGTTTCTCCCATTGCTCTAAAAATATTGTGTGGCCGAAGTCTCGCGCCCATTTAATCATTGTCTCTTTCACTTTCTTGTCAATCATGTCGAAATCTAGCAAAAGGTTATACATTTTAGATAGTAATTTTTTGTTTTTTTAAAATAACATTTCATGCATTAATTAATTCTCTTTAGCAAAGCCTTTCTTTGAGTCCAAGTTAAAGACACTTCCAAGTTGTATATATTGCAATTTGTCGGAGACATAATGCCTTATTTCCTCATATGGTCTTATTCTAAGTTTACCTTGATCTTCCATTATCAAATCTCTATAAGTTGCCCATTCCTTATTTATGTTTAGTTTTTTTCATGGCATGGGCTTCTAGAGGTGAGAGCCACCATGGTGTCATTGGCTCCAGTCTCGTTTTGTACTTACTCCAGACTTTAAATAACGCGTTTCTAATTAGGTGGCTATTGAAGTCTTTATGGACCTTATGGATCTTTGATCTTACCTGTTGTTAAAGCCCTCCAGGTCTAATAAATCTGCTTTTTCCAAAGTGATCCATTCTTTCAGCCATACAAGGCATTCTGCTTCATAGTATAATTTTAAATTTGGCAACGTCAGACCTCCCCTCTCTTTTTTGTCTGTCAGGAGTTTGAATTTTATGCAGGCTTTCTTATTTTGCCATATGAATTTTGTCATATCTTTCCTCCACTCCTTGAAACATATTATGGGAATTGTTTGAAAGATGGAGCATTTTGGGAAGGACATTCATTTTAATTATGGAAACTCTTCCTCCTATTGATAATTTTAATCTGCTCCAAGTTTCAAAATCCTTTTTTATTTCTTTCCAAACCTTATAATTATTTTCAAATAAATTGATATTTCTCATGGTTAGTTCTATACCTAAATATTTTGCCTTTTTCACAATTTGCAATTTTGTCTTTTCCTGTAGATCTTTTTGTTCCTGCTCTTGCATGTTTTTCACCATTAACTTTGTAATATTCATCTTAAATCCTGATACACAGCCGAATGCTAGAATTTTCTCTATTGCCTTTGGGACACTTGTTTCTGGTTCTTCAGTCGTTAAAAATAAACAACAACAACAACAACAACAACAACAACAACAACAACAATAATAATAATAATAATTTATTATTTGTACCCCGCCCATCTGGCTGGGTTTCCCCAGCCACTCTGGGCGGCTTCCATAAAAACCAAAAAACACTAAAATATCATACATTAAAAACTTCCCTGAACAGGGCTGCCTTAAGATGTCTTCTGAATGTCAGGTAGTTGTTTATCGTTTTGACATCTGATGGGAGGGCGTTCCACAGGGCGGGCGCCACTACCGAAAAGGCCCTCTGCCTGGTTCCCTGTAGCTTTGCTTCTCGCAATGAGGGAACCGCCAGAAGGCCCTCGGCGCTGGACCTCAGCGTCCGGGCAGAACGATGGGGGTGGAGACGCTCCTTCAGGTATACTGGGCCGAGGCCGTTTAGGGCTTTAAAGGTCAACACCAACACTTTGAATTGTGCTCGGAAACGTACTGGGAGCCAATGTAGGTCTTTCAAGACCGGTGTTATGTGGTCTCGGCGCCCGCCCCCAGTCACCAGTCTAGCTGCCGCATTCTGGATTAGCTGTAGTTTCCGAGTCACCTTCAAAGGTAGCCCCATGTAGAGCGCATTGCAGTAGTCCAAGCGGGAGATAACTAGAGCATGCACCACTCTGGCGAGACAGGTAGGGTCTCAGCCTGCGTACCAGGTGGAGTTGGTAGACAGCTGCCCTGGATACAGAATTGACTTGCGCCTCCATGGACAGCTGTGAGTCCAAAATGACTCCCAGGCTGCGCACCTGGTCCTTCAGGGGCACAGTTACCCTATTCAGGACCAGGGAGTCCTCCACACCAGCCCGCCCCCTGTCCCCCAAAAACAGTACTTCTGTCTTGTCAGGATTCAACTTCAATCCATTAGCCGCCATCCATGATGTAATCAGTAAACACCTTGATTTTAAATATCTTTTCCCCTAGTGTAATCCCTTTTATTTCATCTTATTTCTGAATTTAAACTTCCGAGAGTTATGAATAACAAGGGCGAAAGCGGACAACCCTGCCTGGTGCCCGTCTCAATTTTTATAATATCGCTTTGACACCTCTACAGAATTTTTTCTCCAAGAGCTGATAGTTCTATAGTTTTTTTGCAGAAAGGCCCAAGATAGGTTATCAAAGGCCTTTTCGACGTCTTTTAGCATAAATGCTACTTTTTTGCTAGGTCTTAATTCCAAATATTCAATTAAATTGATAACCACTCCAGTGTTTGTTTTCATATGTCTGTTTGGTAGAAAGCCCAATTGATCATAATTATTAGTATATTTTAGTATTAATTTGAGTCTGCTTGCCAGGATGCCCGCAAATAATTTATATATATATATTTTTTATAAAATATTTATTAAAGGTTTTAAACATTTATAGTCACCAAACACATATAAAACCATCACCATAATACAATAAACAAAGAAAAACACAAAAGAATAAGAAGAATAACACATAATACAAAAAACATACAACAACAAAATCAAGTAGTTCATAACCATATTTTCTTTGCTTTTGGACTTCCTCACATCTCTCGTTCCTGCGTTCCCAGTTTCTAAAGTTTTAAACAGCAAATTATCACCTTGTTTCAAATCTTATTTTGTGATTTTCCAATATTGTGTCTCTAACTTTAAATATTTTTTATCATAAGCTTAAATACTTAATTTAGACATGATATTAATCTGAAGTTTATCTTCTTCTCAAATTTCACTTATAATATCGGTCTTGGTGTTCTTTATATATTGCTTTGACACCTCTACAGAATTTTTTCTCCAAGAGCTGATAGTTCTATAGTTTTTTTGCAGAAAGGCCCAAGATAGGTTATCAAAGGCCTTTTCGACGTCTTTTAGCATAAATGCTACTTTTTTGCTAGGTCTTAATTCCAAATATTCAATTAAATTGATAACCACTCCAGTGTTTGTTTTCATATGTCTGTTTGGTTCCTGCGTTCCCAGTTTCTAAAGTTTTAAACAGCAAATTATCACCTTGTTTCAAATCTTATTTTGTGATTTTCCAATATTGTGTCTCTAACTTTAAATATTTTTTATCATAAGCTTAAATACTTAATTTAGACATGATATTAATCTGAAGTTTATCTTCTTCTCAAATTTCACTTATTCTCATATTCAGCTAGTTTGCTGATGCCCTGTTGTTCTCAATCCTGCATCCTTCTTAACACTCATACAGTTTACAATGTTTTTGTAAATAGTCCTTAAATTTCTTCCAATCCTCTTCCGCAGCTTCTTCTCCCAGGTCGCGGATTCTGCCAGTCATTTCTGCCAGTTCCATATAGTCTATCAGTTGCGTCTGCCATTCTTCCAGCGTGGGCAAATCTTGAGTTTTCCAATGCTTAGCGATAAGTATCCTTGCTGCTGTTGTTGCATACATAAAGAATGTTCGGTCCTTCTTTAGCACCCTCTGGCCAACAATGCCCAAAAGGAAGGCCTCTGGTTTCTTAGGGAAGGTATACTTAAATACCTTTTTCAGCTCATTATATATCATTTCCCAGAAAGCCTTGACCTTAGGACAGGTCCACCAGAGGTGAAAGAACGTTCCTTCAGTTTCTTTACATTTCCAACATTTATTGTCAGGCAAATGATATATTTTTGCAAGCTTGACTGGGGTCATGTACCACCTATATATCATTTTCATAATATTTTCTTTTAAGGCATTACATGCCGTGAACTTCACACCGGTGGTCCATAACCTTTCCCAGTCAGCAAACATGATATTGTACCCAATGTCCTGTGCCCATTTTATCATAGCTGATTTAACCGTTTCATCTTGTGTATTCCATTTTAACAGCAAGTTGTACATTTTTGAGAGTACCTTGGTCTTTGGTTCTAACAGTTCTGTTTCTAACTTCGATTTTTCCACCTGGAATCCTATCTTTTTATCCGAATTAAAAACCTCTTTAATCTGAGCATAATGTAGCCAATCTCGCACTTTATCTTTAAGTTTCTCCATACTCTGCAACCTCCAAGTATCTCCATCCTTTTCTAGTATTTCCCAATATTTCGGCCATTTGGCCTCCATATTGAGTCTTTTCCGGGCCTTAGCTTCCATTGGTGACAGCCACCTTGGGGTCTTATTTTCTAATAAGTCTTTGTATTTCATCCAGACACTAAACACTGCTTTCCTGACAATATGGTTCTTGAAAGCCTTGTGGATTTTAACCTTGTCGTACCACAAATATGCATGCCATCCATAGGCATTGTTAAATCCTTCCAGATCTAAAACATCAGTGTTTTCAAGAAGCAGCCAATCTTTCAACCAGCAGAAAGCTGCTGATTCATAATACAACCTTAAGTCTGGCAGGGCAAACCCCCCTCTTTCTTTAGCATCAGTTAATATTTTAAACTTAATTCTGGGCTTTTTGCCCTGCCAGACAAATTTAGAGATATCTCTCTGCCACTTCCTGAAACAGTCCACTTTGTCCACAATCTGTAAAGTCTGGAACAAAAACAGCATTTTTTGCAATACATTCATCTTTATAGCAGCAATTCGGCCCAACAAGGAAAGTTTCAATCTTGACCAACCTTCTAAATCCCTTTTAATTTCTGACCAGCACTTTTCGTAATTATCCTTAAATAAACTCAGATTCTTGGCTGTTATGTTTACCCCTAGGTATCTCACTTTTTTAACCACATTCAAATCTGTCTCTTTCTGAAACCTTTCTGATTCTGAAGGTGTCAAATTTTTCCCCAATACCTTGGTTTTTTGCTTGTTTAATTTAAATCCCGCCACCCGACCAAACTCATAAATCAGTTCTAAAACTCTTTTCGTACTAGATTCTGGCTCCTGTAATGTCAAAACTAGGTCATCTGCAAAAGCTTTAAGTTTATACTGTTTAGCTCCGACCTGGATTCCTTCAACCAACCGGTCCCCTCTAATCATATTCAAGAGCACCTCCAGGACCGAAATAAATAGCAAGGGGGAGATAGGACAACCTTGTCGTGTTCCTTTTTCAATTTTAAACTCTTCCGTCACCACATTGTTAACTATCAATTTAGCCTTTTGTTCCGAATAAATTGCGTCTATACCATTTTCAAACCCCCGTCCCACTCCCATCCCTTCCAGATTTTTCTTCATAAACTTCCATGAAATGTTGTCAAAGGCCTTCTCCGCATCTATAAAGATTAACACTGCTTTTGTATTAATGTTTGTTTGCAAAAGTTCCAAAATATCAATAATATTCCTTGTGTTAGCAAACAAATGTCTACCTGGGAGAAAGCCTGCCTGATCCTTGTGAATCACTTCATTTAGAACTTTTTAAAATCTACTTGCTAAAATATCTGCAAAGATTTTGTAATCCACATTTAGAAGTGAGATGGGACGGTAGTTCTTAAGTTGTGTCTTTTCGGTTTCTAATTTAGGTATCAATGTGATGAAGGCTTCTTTCCACGATT
The DNA here is from genome assembly GCF_964188315.1 of Podarcis muralis. Lineage (NCBI taxonomy): Eukaryota > Metazoa > Chordata > Lepidosauria > Squamata > Lacertidae > Podarcis > Podarcis muralis. The sequence goes on from NC_135674.1 coordinate 6,960,985, forward strand.
CCGGTGCTTTCTTCCCCTCCATAATCTCATTGCAAACCTCCATTAATGGATGTATCAAATAGTCTTTCAATGCTTTGTAATATTTGGAGGTAAGCCCATCTGGCCCTGGAGATTTGCCCAATTGCATATTCTGAATGGCACCTTCAATCTCTTGTTGTGTTATTTTATGGTTCAGGATTGTCCTGTTTTTTTGAGACAATTTTGGTAGTCCGTTCCTTCTCAAAAATTGATCTATCTCAATTTCATTTTGCGGCCCTTGAGTGTATAGTTGTTTGAAGTATCTCTGGAAGCACTTTCTAATCTCCACAGGATTCTGGATACTTCTCCCTTCAATCTCTAAATTGGTAACCGTATTTAATTTTTGTCTCTTTTTCAACTGCCATGCTAGCAGTTTTCCACATTTATTTGCTGATTCAAATGATCTTTGTTTCATTAATTTAATCTTCCACTCCACTTCCTGATTTATCAATTTGGAGTATTGTACTTGGTAAAGTTTAATTTCTCTCATAATCTCCTGTGACTTCGGTCTCGATCTTAGCTTCTTCTCACATTCTTTAATTTTCTCCAAAATCTTGTCTTTTTTCTCATTCTGTCCTCTTTTCTTTATGGTGTTTTGTTGTATCAGAAACCCCCTCATAACCGCTTTACTTGCGTCCCAGATTACTCTTTTTTCCACTGTGGTGTTCAAATTTATTTCAAAATAATCCTTCAAAGCTTTTTGGGCCTTTTTGGTAATCTCCTGATCTCTAAACAAATTGTCATTCATCTTCCATCTAAAGGAGCCGGTTGGAGTTAGTCTCATATCCATCTTTACTGCATTATGGTCGGAGCAGGTCTTTGGGCAGATTTCCACTTTTCTTATCTTAGGTGCCAGACCTCTAGTTGTCCATATTTGGTCGATTCTTGTCCATGTCAGTTGGGCTTCAGAAAAGAATGTTCCTTCTCTTCCTAGGGGGTTCTTTGTTCTCCAAATGTCAATCAAGTCCATATTATCAGTCAGTTCAAAGAAAGTTTTAGGTAGTCTGCCATCTTTTGTCACATTTTGGCTGTGTGACTTATCCATGTTTGTTGATACCACCCCATTCATATCCCCCATCATAATGATGTTGTTATAGTCCAGATAGTCCAGCATTATCTCATGCAGCTTCTTGTAAAATTCCGATTTCCCCTCGTTTGGTGCATAAATTCCTAATATCAAAAACTTTTCGCCTTGAGTTTGTATCTCAATTGGTAAAATTCTTCCTTGCTCATCTTTGAATAAAAATTTTGGTGATAGGCTCTCCTTTGCATATATCACCACTCCTCTTTTCTTAACTCGGTCCGAAGAAATAAATTCTTGGCCTAGTCTCTTATTTATTAGCACTTTTCTATGGAGCCTAGTCACATGTGTTTCTTGCAAGCAAATAATGTCCAATTGTTCTTTTTTCAGTACATGAAATATTCTTTTCCTTTTTTCCGGGGAATTACAGCCGTTATATTCCAACTAAGAAGTTGCAGAGACATCCTGGACAAATCTGTTATTCCTTTGGTGGTGGCGTCTCTTTCTCCTTGTCTTCAGATCCCAAAGGTGTAGGTACAGGCAATGGCCCAGGCCCTGGAGATCTTTCAATCCCTTTCTGAAGGTCTTCTCTGTAAGCACTTAAAAATTTTTCTTTGTCCTCGGCTGTTTTGATTTTCACCTTCTTCCCTCTGAATGTGAAAGATATTCCTTGGGGAAATTCCCACCTGAAAGCAATTAAATTACTCCTCAGCAGTCCTGTTAACTCTGTGTAAGTGGATCTAAGGTCCAAAAGTTGTTTCGGGATGTCTTTGTAAATTTCTGCTCTTCTGTCCTGAATTTGGAGTGACTTTTCGTAATGTAGACTTAGTATTTTATCTCTTTCCTCCTTAGATCTCAAAGTAATCAAACAGTCTCTGGGCCTGTCTTTCCTTGCTACTTTTCCAAGTCTAAAGGCAGTCACGATTTTAAAGTCCTTTTCTTCTTCCAATGCCCAAAACTTAGAAAATTCTTTTGTCAGGTACTCAATTAAATTCCCTTGTTCCAGTTCTAAAATTGACCTCAATCTCAGATTATTTTCCCGACTACGTAGTTCTATCATAGAAAGATAGACCTGTTGTTCACCAATCTGCTTGTGCAGTGGTTTTACCTCCTGCTTTAATACTTCAACTTTTTGATTGGCTTCCTCAGCCAATTTACGATTTTCTGTGGTGGCTTCAAATAATTTCCCAATTGATTGTGCATTCAGAGCAACTTGTTCAGTTAGTTTGTTAACACTGGCTGTATTTTGGTCAATCTTAGCCGATTGTTCATCCACTTTTTTATCCAAAACTTCCAATTTTTGAAAGATTTTGTCTAATATTGAATCTGATCCTCCTTCTGCCATACCTTCCAGCAAGGTTTGCTCAGTTCCTTCTTCTTCTGCCCCCAAAACAGCAGGAACAGATGATCTACGCGGCTGTGAAATTAGAGTCAAAGTTGTTTGTTTAGCTTTCGCTTTAGCCGCTCTTGTTTTCCCAGCGCCACTCATTCCAGTTCTGTCTACTAGCCAAGGTCAAATTGTGTATGATCTCATGGGAATCCACAAGCACAGAGAGTAAACAACCAGATAGGAGGGAAGAAAAGAAAAGGCAAAGTCACAAAGTCACATACAGTTGTAAGTCCAAAGTCCTCTAGGGGGAGTTCAAATGTATCTTGAGGGAAGAAGCAAAGTTGTTAAATGAATAGTTTTTAACTCCAATTAATCCAAAGTTTCAAAACTTCTAAAGCAATGTCCAAACAGCCACCAATTTCCAAAGAACCTTCAGCTCTTTTGTAGTTAGCAGAGTTGGTCTTAGAAGTAAAACAATGTCTCTAAAAAGTGCCAGAGACAGTATTCCAATGTAGCAGTTCCAATAACACTCAATTGTAGCAGATCAAAATAACAAAGTCTCCAAGTCTGCAATCTGACAGTTCCATTAATCAGGCAGTCCAACTGCCTGGGTTTCTCAATAAAATTGTAATTCCAAAGGAAGAGGTAGAACACAGTCCATAACAGAAGAAAAAAAAAATTAAATCCTTAATCTCAGTAAAAAACAAGTTCCATTAGATGCACGGATTAGTTACTTTTAGCATCTCTTTAAAGGCTCCAGACATCAAAGTCCTTTGCTTTAGATCTTAAGCAGAAGCGGAAGACGGACTTCCTGGTTGCGTCTCCCGCTTTTAAGGTAAAGGTAAAGGTACCCCTGCCCATATGGGCCAGTCGTGTCCGACTCTGGGGTTGCGTGCTCATCTCGCTTAAGAGGCCGGGAGCCAGCGCTATCCGAAGACACTTCCGGGTCACGTGGCCAGCGTGACGAAGCTGCTCTGGCGAGCCAGCACCAGCGCTGCGCACGGAAACGCCGTTACCTTCCCGCTATAAAGCCGTACCTATTTATCTACTTGCACTTGGGGGTGCTTTCGAACTGCTAGGTGGGCAGGAGCTGGGACCAAACGACGGGAGCTCATCCCACCGCGGGGATTTGAACCGCCGACCATGCGATCGGCAAGTCCTAGGCACTGAGGTTTTACCCAATTTTAAATTAATTTGGTCTCCAATTCCTTCTGTCTTTTTACTCACGGGTTGTTGCTTTTCAAGTCGAATGTTCCCAGGAAAAAAGGTCAGCGCTCACCGACAGCGGCTATGCGGCTTCACTCCACAGAAAGAGCGATCGACTCACAGCACCGCGCCAGCCCTTCCACGTTCCGAGACCCCTTACGGGGTCCCTTCTGCGTTTCGGGGGGCGCTTCTGGTGCCCGCCGAGTCCCACGACCACAGGCTTTCGCTGCCTGTGGGTTTCCGATGTGGGTCTCCGCTTCGCCGTAGCGGACGACCCGTTTCCGTGGAGCTTCCTCTTCACAGCGCGAAGAGGACCGCCATTGCCGTTCGCACCGCCTCCGGAAGTCCGCAAATAATTTATAATCGTTGTTTAATAGCGAGATGAGTCTGTAGTTACTTACTGGCTCTCTAGGTGTTCCTTGCTTATGAATTAAAACAATATTTGCTTCTTGCCATGACATTGGAATTTTACCTTCTTCCAATATTTTATTCCTTAGGTTTTTTAAAGGCAGGACTATGTTATCTTCCAATTTTTTATAGTGGATCAATGTTAGTCCATCTGGACCAGGTGCTTTACCAATTTTCAAACTAGAAATTGCTTGGTGTAATTCCATTACCGTAACTGGGGCATTTAACTGTTCCACTTTCTCTTTGCTTATTTTAGTTATTTCCCTCTTTGAGAGGTAATCTGCAATTTCTTGTTCTGTTTCTGACCCTCTTTTATATAGTTTTCTGAAGTATTTTACAAAACATTTATTGATTTCGTCTTCCGTTTCATAAACCTTCCCTTTGTGCTCTACTTTATTTATCTGACTTTCTTTTTGTTTTGTTTTTTATTTGCCATGTCCTGGTCTATTCCCTGCTTCAAAGAACCTTTGTTTCATCCATTTGATGTTGTTTTCAATCTCATTATTTAGCAATGCTGAAAGTTGTATTTGCAATAATTTTATATTTTGGCTCAATGTTTTATCTTTAGGGGATTTTGCTAGTAATTTTTCTTGATTTTCTATATCCTGCTTTATTTTATTTAATTTAGATTCCCTAATCCTTTTCTGTATTATATTTTGTTGATTATATTGATAGTTATAAGAATTTTTTATTATATTGATAGTTATAAGAATTTTGTTGATTATATTGATAGTTATAAGAATTTTCTATAATTACATCAGATATTGATTTTAGTGTAGTGCCTAAATTTTTTTTAATCTTAATCTTAAACTTTTCTATGAATGGCTAATATCTGTCCTTCTGAGTTGAGAACTGTGTTATACTACTTGTGGCTTGTACGAGTCCGCTGTTTTATTTTATTTGATTTGTTTTGTTGTGTTGTGTTGTGTTTCATGATGGGCGTAAAGCCGAATAAACATTTTGATTGATTGATTTTGTTGAATATAGAATCCTCTTATATAGGCCTTACTTGTGTCCCATATTACTCTGGGATCTGTGTCTTGCACCATGAAATATCAAAGAAGTCTTTTAATGTTTGTTGAGCTTTTTGTAAAATCTTATCATTTATTAGTCTATTATTCATTTTCCACCTTGTGTTTCTTTTTGTGTTTTGCCTCATTTCCATAATAATTGGATTGTGGTCCAATATCATTTTAGGTGAAATTTCTATTTTTTAAATTGAAGGTATGAGATTATGTGAAATCCATATCGCATCAATTCGACTTGCGGATTTGTTAGCATCAGAATAATATGTATACTGTTTGTCATTTGCGTGCTTATCTCTCCATATATCTTTTAGATTTAAATCATTTACCATCTGGCAGGATGTTGTTAGAAGTTTCCCAGTTTTAACTGGGGAATCTTTCTCAGTCCTATCCAAGTTTGACGAAATAACCCCATTTAGGCCTCCCATGATTATCATATTCTCATTATTGTATTGTATCAGTTTCTCCTGTAGTTTCTTAAAATACTTTGATTGTCTCCTATTCGGTGAATACACTCCTCCTACTATTAATAACTTCTCTTTACCTTTAATTAATCAAATTCCTAATGTTCTGCCCTCTTTATCTTTGAAGACTAATTCTGCTTCGTGTTTTGGATTCGTATAAATAACTATGCCTCTTTTTTTTTGAGGGGTCTGATGCTATGAATTCATTTCCCATTCTTTTATTGATTAACACTCTTTTGTGTTTCTGGACAATACGTGTTTCTTGGAGACATATAATGTCCCATGCTTTCTTTTTTTAAAATATGTTCAGTTTTATTCCTTTTAATTTTGTAATTTAGACCAGTGATGTTCCAAGAGATTGTTTTCAAGTTCATCCTATTTTATTAATTTCACAGATAGATTTTTTTATTGTCCAGAATAAAAACAGATTGTGAAAAATAATTGAAATAGTATCAGGTTTATGTTGATTTTAACACTTAGTAGTGTTACTACGTTCTTAGCAGGTTGGCAGTTTTGCCTCCTGCCGCTGTCTCTGGTACTGACTCTCTGTCTTGGGTTCCCTCACCTCCCAAGTCCCTTCTGTATTTCAACTGAAATTTCTCTAGTTCACCTGTGGATCTTATGGTTCACCGTATACCTATAAAGGTGAAAGATAAACCTTCTGGAAATTCCCATTTGAACATGATTCCTTTAGCCTTTAACACATCTGTCAGAATCTTATAACTTTCTTTTTTTCAAATGTCTTTTAGGAATTTCTTTATATATTATTATGTCTTTTCCATCAATTGTTAGTTTCCTTTTTTGTAAGATGTTATCTTTAAGTAATCTTGAGTTGAGGAACACCGTACAATCTCCTGGTCCTCTGAAATTCCTTTGGATATCTGGCTTTATCCTATAAATCTTGTCAATGTCCAAAAACAGCTCTTCCTCCTTCACTCCGAGCCATTCTGCCAGTTATTTTATTAATTTGGTTACAATGTCCTCCCATTGGGTCTCTGGGATCCCTCTAAAATGGAGTATGAGCTCTTTCTGATGCATTTCCAAGATTGCAATCTGATTGAACGTTTTTTCGTGAATCTTTTTAAAATCTGTTAATTTAGCTTGCATTAGATCATGTCCTTTTTTCAATTCTTTATTTTCATTCTGTAGTTTTTTCATAGTTTCTTTCATGAGATCCTCTTGTTTGTTTGTTTTGATTTTTAGGTCATTCACTGATTTTTCAATCTCCAGCTTTTTAATTGTTAGGTCCTTTAATTGGCCTGACAAGTCTAAAATTAACTTAGAGTTCTGTTCAATTTTCGTTCCCATGATATCCAACTTATCATTGATAGACTTATTCATATTTTTATTAGTGTCTTTATATCATCACCTTTGTCTAGTTCTATGAGTATAAAGAAAAGCTGAATCATCTATCATCCTGCCTGTTTAAAATGGAACCATAGAAAAAATAATAGAAGGGCCTGCAGCTCCGACTGCAGTGACACCTAGTGGCGGAGGAGGTAAATGCTTTAAATACTACATCAAAATAACCCAGCCTAGCCACAAAATAACAATGACTGTCTTCTTTTTTTGGTTGAATATATAATAAGAGATTTTGGAACTTTCAATTTAAGGTTTAAGGTAATACATTTGAATCCACTTAATAGGTTGATTGTAATTCTGTAGTGTACTACCCACCAAGCAGAAGGTTTAAGGAAATGCATTTGAAATGATCAACTTAGATTGCTAATGAAATCATATTTGATTATTACTAGATTGTTTAAAGTATTTAAATGAATTGTAGAGAGTCGTTTGATGTCAAGAAGTGTATACAGTTGTCTGTTATGAAGAATTAAGCTGAAAGAGACAAATCTACAGGTATGCTTTACACTCTGAAATAGAATATTATATTGTATAGGTGGGAACTCGAGGGGAAGCCAATTGAACAAGTCTACAAATTTCAATATCTAGGAATTTACTTCCAGTATAATATGGGATGGAAAGCGCATATCGCATACTTACAGAATAAGGGCAAAGCCCTTATCTATGCTCTATTACGCTTTTTCTTTACAGAGGGGGCTATGCATGTTCCATCTGCCTTAAAAGTTTATAGTGCAAAAGTGGTTGCAACTATGGCCTATGCGGTCCCTTTATGGGGCGCTTTTGTAAACCTCATGCCTCTGGTGACATTGCAAAATCTTTTTCTCAGACGCCTTTTGAAACTACCCTCCTGTGTAAGCAACTCGGCTATTCGCTTAGAACTTAAGACCCCCTCCTTAGAGATCCTGATGTGGAGACATGCCTTTAATTACTGGCTGTCCCTTTGGCATAAATTGCCCAATTACCATCTTATTCAGTGCCTTTGGAGAGATGAATTTACCAGCCCATGGGCAACAAAAATCCATTCCAAACTGTTGTCTTATGGAATCTCTCCTTCTGATATACTAAATTTAGATCTAATTACAGCAAAAAAGGTCATCAAACAAAGATTGGAGGAGGTTGATTTGCAACAAAATCTTACTACAGGTGGAGGTACATGTTCCCCGATAAATCAGGGCATTACATTTATGTCCCAGATACCTCGATATCTGTCTACCTTATCAGTTGCGTCGCATAGATTCGCTTTTGTTAGAGCCAGATTTAATGTGTTCCCCTCAAATGTGCTGAGCAACAGATTTTCTAACGGTAAAACCTCTGTTTTATGCGCATGTGACAACAAATCAATAGAATCCCTTTATCATATCTTGTTTAATTGTCCTTTATATATTGTTCCCCGATCAAGGATTCTGAGTTCAATCATTTTGGAAACTGTTGCTAAACCACCTGAATTACATCTAGCCTATCTACTCCAGGACATTGACTCTTATAGAATATTACAGGTTGCCAGATTCCTGAATTCAGTTCTTTCATATAAAAGACTTCTGGAATGCTGCATGACTATTAAAAATCTAGTAAACTCTATCCACCATCTTTATATTCAAGGCCACAATATGGTACATCTAGAGATTGTATGTAACGTGAAGGAGATTATGCGTTGAAATATTTTAGTTGATATTTTAGAATGTAAAATGCTATTTTATTTATTGATTGGTTTTACCTTGTGGGCTTATAGCCGAATAAAGTATTATCTATCTATCTATCTATCTATCTATCTATCTATCTATCTATCTAATATTATATAGTATTTGTACATAGTACTTGTTCAAACTCTCAGAATTATTGAACTCTAATGAAATGAACTACTGAATGAAAATGAACTGAACCCCGAGTTCCAGTCGAGCCACGGACCCGACGCAAGCAGGACTTTCTCGGGAGAGAGAAAGTCCGGGTTCTTGAGAGTAAAAGGGGGTGCTACAGGGCACGGTAGCCCCCCCAACCCCTCTGGAGGGAAACCAGAGGGTCAGGAGCCCAGCGGAGCCATTTGCAGATCGCCAGGTCGTCAGGTAACTCCGTAACAGGAGCGAAGAGAACGGCGGGCGGAGAAAGCAGGCACCGGGGAAGCCATTGTCTCACCTTCGATAACGCAGCCCCAGGCTTGCAGGGCGAGTGATTGATTCTCAAAAACAAAGGATCAAAGCCAGACTGGGACTTTGGAATTACAATCGGAATTACAAAAGGATGGCTTTGGAAAAAGAAGTTGAAAAAAAGAGGTCAGTTTTCATCTGAAATCGGAGAACGACGCAAGAATAAGAGCAGAGCGCGGAGAGGAGGTTGGTAACGCATCAAGCAGCTAGAACTTCTCCCTCGTAAAAAACTTGCTAAAAGTCATATAAACTGTTGCTAAAAGTAACAAAGAGTTGTATAAGAAGGGAATAGTTAAAGGAGGGAGCAGAGGGCAACTATTTTAGGACTTTAAAAGGCCCTCGATACAACGAAGGGTCTGAAAGAAGTAAAAAGAAAGGACACTTCCCGGTACTTTCACTTTTAAAACAACAACTGCGCAACAAAGTATAACTTTTGTGCCTCCATTTTAACGGAAAGACAGAGCTAACCAGCTATAAGTAAAACACAGAAAGCTAATATCAGGCAGCATAATTCATTGTCCCACTATCTTTTACCTCTGCTTTCAAATAAATTTAACTGTTTAAACACAACGGAAAGGATTGTATATGAAAGAAGACTTCACCTTCGCAACTGGTTCCTTTTCTTTTTCCCCCTTTTTTTATGTTTATCCGTGGAATGAAATGAGAAAGAGCTGCCTAACAGGCTGCATGAAGGGCATGATTATTATTTGGAGCTTTGTGAACTGTGACTTGAACTAACAAATACTCCCTGTTATTTTTTTTACTTGTTATCTTTATCTTTATTTTAATAGGGGAACAGTCTGGATTAATAAAAAACTACTTTGTTTTCTTCTTCCTTCGATGAACTTTGTTTAACTGAGCTTAAATTTGACACTCTCAACTACGGATCCCTTAGCAACTCCTGAGTTGCTTTTTGGATAGAACCTTCCGGACATCTCCCTTATCCACTCTTTTTGGATATATTGGGCATTTTTGGACCTATTTATTCCCTTGGATTTTTTATTAATACCTTCAGAAATTCTGACTGGACTACGTCCATTGGATTACAATATATAATCATTGGTTTTCATCGGTTACAGCTAATTTATTTCAATAACTGGACTATAACAATTGGATTTAGCCTAAGTGGTGGAAAGAAGAAGGAAGAAACTCTGGGTTGGATAGGCCTCTTTAAAGCAGAAATTTATAGGTCAATAGGTGTTCCGCCTTATAAGTTGAATTTATATTGGGAAAATTTATTTAGGAAAAAATGGTTTATATAAATTAATTGATATACAAATTTAAGTGTATGAGAATTTAGGAGGAGGATCTATTTATATATTTGTTTTATTCAATGCATCATTAGAGGGAAAATATTTTATTGACTGTATATCTGGATTGAACATTTTATTATTGTGGACTGTAAACTAAGTATTTGTAATTTGACTACAATGTCTCATACACAAAAGAAAGGAGGGGATGGGGGAACACCGGCAGAGAGGAGAGGCTCAAAACAAGAGTCAGATCTTAAAGGGGAAATTATGAAAATGTTTGCAGAGGTTAATTCCAACATCAAGCAGAGCGAAAAGAATATAGAAGCGAAACTGGAACAAATGGATAAGAGAATGGGCCAAATGGACAAAAAAATTAATGTTACAGTTAATGAATTAAAAGGGCAACTGAAGGACGTGAACAAGAGGACACAGAACCTGGAAGAGGGAATGAAGACGACAAGAGTGGAAATGAGGGAGATGAGGAAGGAAGAAGAGAGAATATGGGTGGGGATGTCAGAAATTAACAAAACTCAAGAGGAGGTCTGGGATGCGATTTCCAGGAATGAACTCAGGCAGAGAGAAGTGAATTTAAGATTGAGACTTGTCCCAGAACAGCAAGGAGAATATATTAAAGAGAAACTAATAAAAGAAATTGCACAATGGATGGAGATGGATATAGAAGAAGTGACAAAATCTGTGCAAAGTGCATTTCGACTGAAGACAAGATCAGCCAAGGCAAGAAAGTTTCCAGGAGATTGCCTGATTACTTTTAAGGAGAGGGAGATGAGAAACCAGATTCTCCAAAAGAACAGAGAGAAGAGACTGAATATAGAAGGAAATTATATAATTATTTTTAAAGACATCCCGATCAGGCTTCTTAAACGGAGAGACCCATATAAAACAACAGTACAGATTCTAAAAAAGAATAACATTGAATTTAGATGGGAATACCCAGAAGGGATCTCCTTTGTCTACAAAAGTAAAAGACACAGAATCACGAGCCTGGAAGAATCGGGAAAATTTTTGAGAAAATACAAAGAGCTACGAAGCGAGGATGAAGAAACAAGAGGAGCGGAACTAGGAATGGAGGCTGCAGGAGGAGTGGATCCGGAGGAGTTAGAAAAATAAAAAAGGAAGGAAGGAAGAAGAAGAAGAAGAAGAAGAAGAAGAAGAAGAAAAAGAAGAGGTAAACGAATTATAAAATTTATAACAAAGAACTCAAAATGGCTAAAACGGAGTTGAATTTATGGACTTGGAACATTAATGGGATTAACGATAAAAAAAACAAAACAAAGTTGAACAACATTTAAAAAAGAAAAATTTGGATATCATCTGTCTACAAGAAACACATGTGGCGAGAAGGCATAAAAAAATCTTAATCAACAAAAGACTGGGAAATGAATTTGTATCTTCAGATAGGAGTAAAAAGAGAGGGGTAGTTTTGTACATCAGGAAAAATATTGAAGCTCAACAAATCTTTAAAGATGAAGAAGGCAGAGTTATGGCAGTTCAAATAAAGTGGCAAGGAGAAAAAAAAATAATCGTCGGGATCTACGCACCAAATGGAAACAAGACAGACTTTTACAAAAACCTAGAAGAAAAACTGTTTGAATATATGGATCAGAAAATCATAATAATGGGAGACCTGAATGGAGTGGTGTCAATGGAAATGGACAGATTGAAATCAACTGGAGTGGGTAAAGATGGAAAATTATCTAAGACTTTCTTTTCAATGATAAAGAATTGCAACCTGATTGATATTTGGAGACTGAGACACCCGCTAGAGAAACAATTTACGTTCTATTCTGATCCAAATCAATCTCTGTCAAGAATAGATCAAATTTGGGTCTCAAATGAACTAACCCCAAGAATCTCGAAAGTTGAAATTCAACCAAGAGTGATTTCGGATCATAGTGCAATAAAATTCGAATTAAAGGGTTTCGAAGAAAGAAAGTTCAGATGGAGAATGAACGACTACCTTTTGGATGATCAGAAGATAGTTGAAAATGCTCAAAAATATTTGTCAGAGTACTTTCTGAATAATTGCAATAAGGGCACAAAAATGAACATGGTGTGGGATGCCAGCAAAGCAGTGATGAGAGGTTTCTTTATCCAGCAGAACGCTTTGAAAAATAAGAACAGAGAGAAGAATAAGAAGGAAATATTAAAACAGATAATGGAGAATGAACAAAAATTGATAAAGAAACCAAATAATGAGAAGATAAGACAGAGTATAAAGACCCTACAAACACAATTTGCAATGATGATAAATAAGGAAGTAGAAGGGAATATAAAAAGAATGAGACAAAGAAACTTTGAATTCGCGAATAAATCAGGAAAATGGCTGGCGTGGCAGAATAAGAAGAGAAAGGAACAGAATACAGTAAACAAAATCATTATCGACGGCACAGAAATAGAAAACCCGAAACAAATTAGAAAAGGATTCTTGGATTTCTACAGACAACTATATAAAAGCAAGGAAAAGAATAATATGAGAAAGATAGAAAGATTTTTAAAGGAAAAAGAAGTGCAGAAGATCCCGACGGAGAAAAAAGATTTTTTGAACGCCCCAATTGAAACAGAAGAAATAAAAGAGGTAATAAAGGAATTGAAAAAAGGGAAAGCTCCAGGACCAGATGGATTTACAGCCAGAAATTATAAGGAAATGAGAAGCACCCTACTTATACCATTGAAAGAAGTCATAAACAACATATTAAAGAACTGTGAAATTCCGGAAACATGGAAAGAAGCCTTTATCACACTTATCCCAAAACAAGATTCGGATTTGACACAGGTTAAAAATTATTGGCCTATTTCGCTGTTGAACACTGACTATAAAATCTTTGCGAGTATACTAGCAAAGAGAATGGAAAAAGTATTGCAAGAATTTATACATAAGGATCAAGCGGGCTTTCTTCCTGGCAGACAGATGAAAGATAATATAAGAAACATAATAAATATATTGGAATATCTGAATGCCAGGAATGAAAAACAAGCTATTTTAATCTTTGTGGATGCTGAAAAGGCCTTCGATAATATATCATGGAACTTTATGTTAAAAATTCTAGAGTATATGGAAGTGGGTAAGGAATTTTATAATGGGATAAAGGCAATATATACAGAACAGAAAGCAAAGCTAATAGTAAACAACTATACCACAGAAGATATTAAAATAACCAAAGGTACAAGGCAGGGATGCCCACTGTCGCCACTATTATTCATTATGGTGCTGGAAGTTTCGCTAAAATCAGTAAGAAAAAATGAAGATATAAAAGGGGTGTCTATAGGGAAAAATGAATACAAAGTTAAAGCATTCGCGGATGACTTGGTATTGACAGTAGAAGAACCAGTGGAAAGTACTGAAAGAATCTTAGAAGAAATAGAACAATTTGGTCGAGTTGCAGGATTTTATCTCAACAAAAAAAAGACGAAAATCATGGCTAAAAACATGAATCAAGAACTAATTGAGGAAATACAACAAAGGACAGAGATAGAAGTGGTGAACAAAGTGAAGTATTTAGGAATATGGTTAACCCCCAAGAACATTGATTTGTTTCAAAACAATTACTTACCTATGTGGAATCAGATAAAAAGGGATTTGGAGGTGTGGGGAAGACTGAAATTGTCCTTTTGGGGGAGAATATCTACGATAAAAACGAGTGTGCTACCAAAGATGTTATTCCTTTTCCAATCATTGCCAATAATTAAGGGGGCATCAATTTTTAAAGAATGGCAAAAAATAATTTCAAGATATATCTGGCAGGGTAAGAAGCCAAGGATTCAGTTTAAGTTATTAACAGATGCAAAAGAGAGAGGTGGCTTCGCCCTGCCAGATTTGAAATTATATTATGAAGCATCATGCCTCTGTTGGATAAAGGAATGGATTAAATTAGAGAATGGAGAGCTGTTAGATTTAGAAGGATTTGACAACAGATTTGGTTGGCATGCTTACCTATGGTATGAGAAGAAAAAAATTCACAAAGGTTTTGAAAACCACATCTTCCGAAGGTCACTGATAGAGGTGTGGGAGAGGTATAAAAACTTGTTGGAACCTAGACTCCCCCATTGGATTTCACCATTAGAAGCGATGAGTGTGAAAAAAATTAACATGAGGGGGAGGTGGATAACATATGGAGAATTGGTAACAAGAGAGGGGGGGAAATGGAAAATGAAAACTTATGAAGAGGTGAAAGAATTTGTTTACAACTGGGTACACTACTTTCAGATTAATGAAATGTTCAAAAAAGATTGTAAAATGTGTGGGTATGAAGGTAAAGAATCAAAATTCCAAGTGGAGGTATTGAATAATGAGTATAAAAACCTGTCTAAATTGTATAAAGTGTTGCTGGAGTGGCATACAAAAGATGAAGAGGTAAAAGTAGTAATGATACACTGGGCAAGGGACTTTGGTTACAATATACAGTATGATGATTGGATGAAATTATGGAATGAAAGGCTAAAATTTACGGCATGTACTGCGTTGAAAGAAAATGTAATGAAAATGTTTTACAGATGGTATATAACGCCAGTTAAACTGGCCAAAATGTATAAAACATGCAATAAGTGTTGGAAATGTAAAGAAAAAGAAGGTACTTTCTATCATATGTGGTGGGAGTGTAAAAAGGTGAAAGACTTCTGGGAAATGATATACAATGAATTGAAAAAGATGTTGAAATATACGTTCGTTAAAAAACCAGAAGCCTTTCTATTAGGAATGGTAGGAAACGAAATCAATAAGAGAGACTGTAAACTGTTTCAATATGCAGTGACTGCCGCAAGGATACTTCTGGCCCAAAGATGGAAACAGGAAGAAATTCCAACAGTGGAAGAATGGAGAAGGAAATTGACCGAATATGCAGAATTGGACAAATTGACTGGGAAGATTCGATACCAGAAAGACCAAAAGTTTATCGAGGACTGGGGGAAATTTACAGAATATCTGAAAAATATATGTGATGCACAGACAACGCTTGTTGGTTTTGAAGAGACTCTGTGAAATAGTAAGAAATACTGCAAAAAAGAGAGTAAGAGGAAAAGGAGTGGGGAAAGGCAATATCATGTTTAGAAATGCGTCAATAAATAGAAATTTTTCGAAAGATTGACAGAAACTGAGGGAAGTCAAAAATTGAAGCATGAGTGTAAAATAATTTGTTGACTGTATAAAACTTGTTTGGAAAATGAATAAAAATTATTTTTAAAAAAGAAAGAAAATTAACTGAACCCCCAACAAATCCCTCCCCACAAGATTCCGATATTTGTTGACTTATATAGAAGTGTTGGTGTTTTGCAACTTTGACCTGTTGCAGGACCTTAGCCAGACCTTAGCAGAGCATACGCAGAGTTCCAGAAAACAATCAGTTGCAGGCAGGATGGACGAAGCAGGAACAAAACATTGCTACTAGTAACTTGGTTACTTAGATGTGTTTATTATTTACAGCAGTCTCTACAAGTTACTATATGCATGAACAGATACATGGATCTTAACTAGCTCTCTCTTAACAAACTCCAAACGACTCTCAGAACACCACACTGACCAACAAACACATTCCAGTCAGTAAGGTCATAAATCATCATGCCTGTGTGAGACTTCAACCAATGGTAAAGCTGTAACCAGGATCCCATATCTCCAAGCAGATGACTCCTCTCTGCTCAGTCATCCTTGGCTGTTGGCCAATTCTTAATTGACTCTGTGTGAAGCTGCACAGAATGGCACGTAGCCAAAAAACACCTCCTCATAGCTCACACAGTGCAATTAACTTCTGAGCACATACAAAGTATTTCAACCAACTTTATTCTGCAAACCCAAGCATTCACACATTTTCTTGTTTTTTACAAACGACAACGGTTTCGTCAAGATGTCAGCAACATTTTGGGCACTCTGAACATATTCACATGCAATGACATTTCTCTGTACATTACACAAAACATTTTGGTATTTTACGGCTACATGTTTGGATTTAGACTTAAACTGTGTTGGGGTCACAGAATTCTGTGTGAGATAGTAAGTCTGCAGGCTTGAGGTTGCTAGCTGATGCAACTGGCTGATGCAATACTTTCTATGGAAGTGCTGGGTCAGAATGACTCAGCAGTAAGGTGCTGACAGTTGATTGGCTGTCATCGGTTTAAAAGGGAAACCTGCCCAGCAGTAAAGGTGGTGGTGTAGTAGAGTGTGGTCAGAGAGAGTCTTCCTATTTGCCTTAAGGTGCAGCCAGGTACTCTGTTTGACTGTATGAACTGCTCGCGTATTATAGCCTGTAGATATTTGTATATATAGCTCACAATAAGTATACTGCACTGAAGAACCTGGAACCCTGAGCATTTCTGCTAAAGCGCCATGAAGAATTCGCGACAGGGTTACAGGCCCAGCACGCTTCTGCTGTGCAAGAGTACAGGTATCAGTTATCTAGCCATGGGTGCTGGAGGTCAGCTGCAGGGATGGAGCAGTCCAGAGCTGGCATGTTGCTGGAGAAGCTGACGGCCACGAACTACAGCATCTGGTCGGTCCGCATGCAACACTTCCTCAAGCGTGAGGGCCTGTGGAAAGTGGTGGAAGATCCACCGCAGCCCCCTGAGGAGGATGAGAATGACGACGAAAAGCTGGCACAAGCAGAGGCCCAGCTAGAAAAGGATAAGAAAGCCTTGGCTACAATCATCCTTGGAGTGGACGACAGCCAGCTAGTCTACGTAGTTGATAAGGTGACGGCAAGTGAGGCGAGGAATGCGCTCAGGGCTGTCCATGTGCGAGAGACAGCTGGCTCGCTGATAACACTGACCAGGAGACTGAACCGGTGTCTGATAAAACCGGGTGACTCCCTGGTAAACCACCTAAAGTTCCTAACAGACTGTTTCCAGGAGCTAGCCTTAAGAGGGAGGCCTGTGGGGGAAGAGGACAAAGTCTTTATAGTCCTGAGTTCTCTTGATGACAGCTATGATATGATGGTCAATTCCCTCGAGTCGGTAGAGACTGATAAGCTGACTCTGGAATACGTTACCGGACGGTTGTATGCAGAGGAGGACAGGCGTTCAGAGTGAAAGATGACCTCAGCCCAGCTGTTGGAGCATCCCAGAGGGAACAACAGCCGGGAAGAGCAGAGATGTTGGGAGCCGGAGAAACAGCCAGGAGGAGCTGCTGCAGACCAGCCGGTGGTCAACAAAGTAAAAAGGTGTTTTTGCTGCAAGTCCAGTGGACATCTGCTTTGGGACTGCCCAAGAAAACAACAAAAACAGCAGAAGCGCAGGAGGCAGCAGAGAGAGTCTACTGCTTGGGTGTCTGCAGATGGCCAAGAAAATGAAGAGCTGTGGGTTCTGGACAGCGGAGCTTCTCAAGCTTTTTGTAAAAGAAAAGCATTGCTGACTGCTGCCAGGGCTTCAAACAAAAAGCATGTAAGTTTTGCTACAGGCCAGAAAGCTAATGTGATCTGTGAGGGGCAGATTGTGTTCCCACAGCTGGGACACACATTCAGGAATGTGTTGTGTGTGCCTAGTTTGCAAAATAATCTCCTGAGTATTCCTGACTTGGCAAAAGCAGGCTTTGAAGTAAACTTCGTGGGAGATCAGTGCCAGATAAAGCAAAATGGGGTAGTGTTGGCAAATGCTAACCTTAGAAATAATATGTATGTACTACAGTGCGAGTCTAAGGTTGTGAATGTGGAAAATGTCCCAATCCACGATATGTGTATTCATCTCCTGCACAGGTATCTGGCTCATGCTAGCTTTAAGGTGCTGAACAAAACTTTGGAGTTGTGGGGGGGGGATGAAAAACATTAAAAGTTGTGATAATTACTTAGACTGCAATATTTGCAAGGGGGTTAAAAGCAGGGCTTGCCCAGTAGCAAGAGCAAGCCAGGGAGAAACCAAAAAACCACTGGAGTTGATTCATGCTGATGTAACTGGTCCTTTTCCACCAAGCGTCTCCCGTAACAAGTATTGTTTAATCCTAGTGGATGACTATTCTAGATTTGGCTGGGTCTACCCACTAAAGCAAAATCTGAGGTTGCCCAAACTTTGAAGTTCTGGGTAAGAAGGGTAGAAAGGCAGCTTGGCCAAAAGGTGTGCTCTATTCAGACAGACAGGGGAGGAGAGTTTATGGCAAGCTCCCTAAGAAACTGGTTGTGATCCCAAGGGTTTAAACATAGGCTTACCAACATGGCAACTCCTCAGGAGAACGGAGTAGCAGAGCATAGGGGAGGTGTCTTGTAAACACAAATGAAAGCATTGTTAGCAGATGCAAATCTTCCAATTAACTATTGGGCTGAGAGTATTAAGACAGCGAATTATATTGGAAATTGTTTGTGGTCAAGGGTATTAGACGACATACCCTACAAGATTCTCTATAGCAAAAGTCCCAGTTTACAACATTTGAGAATCTTTGGGACAAAGGCATGGGATGACATACCTGTAAAGAACCGAAGAAAGGGTGGGAAAAGGGCATAGCAGTTGCTATTTCTTGGGTATGAAAGTGGAACGAAAGCCTACAGGTTTGAAGATGATAACAATCTTTTGAGTTATAGTCGGTCAGCCAGCTTTAATGAGCAAAGAAATTGGCCCAAGATACATGCAAACCTGCTGCCAGAAAAAGTTTTACTGCCAAGCGTACCTGATAAGGCAGTTGAAACAAAGCTAAGAATTGGCAGCACCCCCAAGGAAATTGAAAGGGAGGGGGTAAAGACTGAGCAATTTTCTCCAGCTGCTCGCATGGAGCAGGGGGAAAAAGAAAGTGCAACCAGGACAGGAGGAGGTAAATCTCCAGAGTCAATCCACCCCAAAAGCAGTCCTGAAGGTAGCCCAGGGGGTGAGATTAATGAAACAAGGAGGCCTGCAAGAAGTAATAAAGGTCAACTTCCAGTCCGTTTTGGGTTCCCAGTCACCATAGACCAGGTTTGTGTAAGTGAGCCAGAAAACTTTGAAGAGGTGCAAGAGTTACCTACTCTAGAGAAAGAGGCGTGGTTAAAGGTAATGCAGGCAGAGTATAACTCTCTGCTAAACAACAATGTGTTTGTACCTACAGAATTGCCTGAAGGTAAAAAGCCAATTAGCTGTAAGTGGGTTTTTTAAGTGAAAAAGTTGGCTGATGGTAGTTGTCAAAGGAAAGCCAGGTTGGTTGCAAGGGGCTTTACACAAAGGAAAACGATACATTATGATGAAGTGTTTGCCCCAACAGCAAAGGCTGAAACAGTAAAATCAGTTATAGCAAAGGCAAGTCTGAGGGGATTAAAAGTTAATCATTTTGATGTTGCCTCAGCGTATTTAAATGCGTATTTAAAAGTTAATTATTTTGATGTTGCCTCAGCGTATTTAAATGCTCCTATTGATGCCGAGGTGTATTTACAGCAAATACCAGGTTATGAGCTGGAAAAAGACAGCATGGTGTTAAAGCTGCAAAGGGTACTATATGGTTTACACCAAAGTGCATGTCTGTGGCATGAATGCATAGACACAAAAGATGGGATTCAAACAAAGCCTGGCTGATTCCTGTTTATATTCAGCAATGGTGCAAGGAAGCGTTTGTTATTTACTTTTATATGTTGATGACATCTGTCTAATAACAACTGCACAAAAGCAAGTGTCTTGGTTTATAAACAACCTAGGTAACAAATACAAGCTGAAGTATTTGGGAAAGATTCAAAATTACTTAGGAGTAGAGATTCAGAGAAATGAAGAGGGCCTCCACTCTCTAAGTCAGAAGGAAAAGATTGAAAAGTTACTGAAGACATATGGAATGGAGAGGGCAAATGAGGTTGACACTCCCATAACGAAACAGTACAAAAATGAACCAGAAGGACAAAAATGTGAGAATGCAACAGTGTTTCATTCTTTGTTAGGTTCTCTGTTATATTTAAGTTGCTGGACAAGACCCAACATAACATTGGCAGTGCACATCTTAAGCCAAAGAAGTGCAGACCCAGCTTGGAGAGATTGGGTAGCACTTAAAAGAATCCTAAGGTATCTGAAAGGCACGAAAGATTACAAACTGGTGCTGAATACAGGATATAATCAGCAAGTGTATGCATATGCTGATGCCAGCTGGGGAGACAGAGAAAATGGAAAGTCTACCACTGGCTATGCCATATATATTGGAAATACCCTGGTTCAGTGGAAATCCCAGAAACAAACATTTGTTGCCACAAGTACTTGTGAAGCAGAGTACTTGGCCATAAGTGAATGTGTGTCACAAATAGAGTGGTTTGCTTGCCTAACAAAAGAACTAGGAATACCTTCTGAAATGCCAATCACTGTGCTCAGTGACAACATGGCAGCACATCTTGCCAACCAACAGGGAAACCTGTCCAGCAGTAAAGGTGGTGGTGTAGTAGAGTGTGGTCAGAGAGAGTCTTCCTATTTGCCTTAAGGTGCAACCAGGTACTCTGTTTGAATGTATGAACTGCTTGTGTATTATAGCCTGTAGATATTTGTATATATAGCTCACAATATACTGCACTGAAGAACCTGGAACTCTGAGCATTTCTGCTAAAGTACCGTGAAGAATTTGCGACAAACTGTTCAGTTTTACTGAGTGTAATACAAGCTTGATTGTCAACATATACATGAACTGGAGAATTGCTTTGTATGCCCAAATCTCTCAGCAACTGCTTGTAATACACTAACTCACTGCAGAGCTCACTAAGTGCAGCATATTCAGCTTCAGTGGATGATATGCTATACTTTGGATGACTATACTTTGCTTCCTGGACTTCCATCCAATTAGTGACCCACCAAACAAAACCACTAGCCCAGTCACTGATTTTCGGTCAGCTAAATTTGCCCAGTCTCTGTCTGAGTAGCACTTTAGCATTTCATCACCTGCTGAGCTTAATTTTAAAACACTATCAGCAATTTGCTTCAGGTACCTCAGAACACGTTTTACTGCCTTCCAGGGTTTAGACACTTGCCTGCTCAAAATCCCTACTGCGTAGCTGATATCAGGCCTACTCCACTGCGATATGTACAGAAGACTCCCAATGGCTGATTGATATAGATCAGGTCGCTCAAACACCGAGCTTTCATCAGCTTGCAAAGACTTAACAAAACCTAAATCCATGGGAGTATTTGTCCCTTTGCAGTCCTGCATTGTGTATGCTGTTAGCAGTTGTTTAATTTTCTTTTCCTGGCTAAGCAACAAACTGCCATCATCCGCCCAGCACACTTCCAGACCCAGATAATTTTTCGCACAACCAAGGTCTTTTACTTTAAATCTTTTGGCTAACTGCGTGGAAAGCGCTTTGATTTGTTTATCAGCCTTAGCAACATGGAGCAAATCGTCCACAAAAACCAAACAGAACTCTCTTTTTCCCCAAATTTTTTTTATTAGTTTTCCACAAATTTTAAACACACACACACACACACACACACACACACACACACACACACACACAAATCCTAACCTTATTAAAACCAATCTTATTAACATTGTTAAGCGACTTCCTCGTATCCCCTTGGTTGAATTTCAGTGTATATCATTTTACCGGTTTTCCAAATCCTATATTCTCATAAAATTAACTTGGTCACATAACATCTTTCTTTCTTTCCTAATCTCAATTTCATCATATAATTTATCACATTACATATTTAAATCCTAAGACTATCTGATATTTGCAAGCTTTTCCAATTAATTTATCTTAACATATTTAACTAAATAATCATTAAATCTCGTCCATTCTTCCTGGTAGTCCTCCTCCTTCTGATCACGGACTCTTCCAGTCAGGTCGGCTAGCTCCGAAAAGTCCATCATCTTCATCTGCCAGACTTCCACTGTTGGTATTTCTTGTGTTTTCCAATTCTTAGCTAGTAAAATTCGAGCAGCAGTTGTGGCATACAAAAATAATTTAACATCTTTCTTGGGCAGTTCTAAACCTGTTATTCCAAGAAGAAAGGCCTCTGGTTTCTTAATAAATGTATATTTCAACATTTTTTTCAATTCATTATAAATCTTCTCCCAGAAGTCTTTCACCTTGGGGCATGTCCACCACATATGATAAAAGGTACCTTCTTTTTCTTTACATTTCCTACATAGATTATCACCAGTATGGTAAATGTTAGCTAATTTAACAGGGGTCAGGTACCATCTATACATCATTTTCATTATATTTTCCTTTAACATTGTACACGCAGTGAACTTGACCCCTCTCTTCCACAATCTTTCCCAATCCTCAAACATTATGTTATGTCCTATATCTCTTGCCCAATCTATCATCACTGATTTAACTTGTTCATCCTTTGTATGCCACTCCAACAATAAATTATACATTTTAGACAAAAACCAAACAGAACGCTTGTTTGTCATTAGCGCCACGCACATACAGACACCTGTCTGCAACACTGTGTTCGAAACCTAGAGAAACCAGAGTTTCATCTAAACACTTGTTCCAATTTCTCGCAGATTGCTGTAAACCATACAGTGCCTTGTGTAGCTTGTACACATTGCCTGACCCAGACTCAAAACCAGAGGGTTCTGCTAAATAGAGTTCCTCACTCAAACTAGCATGTAAATAGGCTGCCTGGATGTCAAAATGATTTACTTTCAGCTTGCGTTTTGCTGCAATTGCCAGCAGCAGACACAGACTCTCACTTCTAGCTGTAGAAGCGAACACTTCATCAAAATCAAGCCCCGGTCTCTGGGAAAAACCCTGCACCACTAAGCGTGCCTTGTACTTAAAATCACCAGTGGCAAAAGGCTTGAGCTTGTAAACCCATCTGCTGTGAGATTTTGACCAGCTTCGGCCCATCTGAAACTGATACAGGTGTTGGGAAACTGCCAGGGAGATATTGTCCATCATGGCCCCAAGCCGGCTGCCGGACGTCCATCGATCTCCCGTAGCCAGGCAGATCCAGCAGTTAGCGACACGAAGCCTCTCTGGAATAGATTGCCACATTCCAGGCTTGTGCACACTGTTTATCAGCAGAAACCACAGCCAGAAAGCTTGCACCGCAGAAGAGCATAATTTACAGACTTTATTTAGCGTTGAACAGAACAAAGGAAAAACATGACCGTTCTGAGTCAGTGACTCCGACCGACTGAAATCGAAAGGAAACAGCAAACATAAACATCCTGTAACAGGAAATACGCAGACTCTGTGACTCACAAGCCTGCTCTCTCTTAAGGTGGAACGGAAATATCCTAACATCCTCCCCCTTTCCGTGTAACCTGTAGTACCTGTGGTTCACCCAATTGCAACCTCTGTGTGTAAACCTTAAGTTGTTCTTTGTTAACAACCTTAGACAACAGATCAGCAGGAATTTCATTTCCTGCCATGTAGGACACCCGAATCAGTCCTTTCTGAATACACTCTCTTGCACGATGTAGCTTAATCTGCAAGTACTTGGTTCTTTGCTTGCAACTCTCGGAGTTCAGCAAAGCCAAACACGATCTATTGTCTTGATACACTTGTATAGGACATTTCACAGAAACCCCGATGTCCTTAAACAGTTGCATCAACCATTCACAATCCATGAGTGAAAATGACAGAGCATTGAGTTCTGCTTCACAGGAACTTAGGCTCACTGTTGTTTGCTTCTTGCACAACCAGTCAAACAGGCAGTGGCTGTACATGTAGCATACTCCAGAAGTGCTCGTACCATCCGTGGTGTCACTTCCAAAACTTGCATCTGCAAAGATTTCAAGACCTCCAGTCTTCTGACTGGTGAACCTCAGCCTGTAGTGCATAGTCCCTTTCAAATAGCGGGCTATGCGCTTCAGAGCTTTCCAATCCTGAATCGTAGGATTGTTGGCATGTCTGCTAAGCAGATTACAGCTTACAGCTATGTCAGGTCTTGAACATCTGGCAATGAAATTCAGCTTGCCTAGAATGCATCTGTACAGCGTTGTGTCAGAAAACGCTTCAGCAGTACTGTCTACCTGGTAACCTGTCACCATCGGTGTGTCTGCAGGGTTTGCATCAACCAAATTCAACCTGGTTAACACATCAGCAATTTTCTGTGTTTGGTGTACCAGAAAATTACCTGCTTGGTCCCTCTCCACCTGCAGAGAAAGATAGTTGGATACCTCACCAAGATCCTTCATGTCAAAGTGCTCCTTCAGCTGAGCTAGGGTGCTTTGATAGAAAGCCTGATTCTTCCAAAACATCAGAAGATCATCAACAAAACATAAACAATACAGTTTGTTTTGCCCCTCCTCCTTGACAAACACACATGGATCAGCTTTGCCCTGGTGAAAACCTAGAGAAAGCAACGTTTCAGTGAGTTTTGTGTTCCAACACCTAGCACTCTGCTTGAGACCATATAAGGATTTCCGCAGTTTACAGACCATTCCCTTCTGTATCTGCATCCCGTCAGGTGGAAGCATAAACAGCTCCTCGTTCAAAATCCCGTACAAAAAAACTGTATTAATGTCATGATGGGAAACATGCAGTTTCTCCTCCGCAGCGATCTTGAGCATCAGCCGAATGCTCTCATATTTGACGGTGGGTGAGTAGGTCTCGTGGTAATCCTGTCCTGGTACCTGTGAAAAACCTCTGGCAACCAATCTGGCTTTGTGTCTGACAACCTTGCCATTCTGGTCTGTCTTGGCCTTGAAGACCCATTTGCTGCCAACCAGTCTCATACCTGGGACTACCGGTACCAGCTCCCAAGTTTGGTTCCTGTTCAAGGAATCAACTTCAGCCTTCATGGCATTAAGCCAAGGCTCAGCATCTTTAGAGGTTAACTCCTGAACCTCTTTGAAGCTTGAAGGTTCCCACACCTTCTCTGAGCTACTAAGAACAGCAGTTGCAGTCTTAGCAAACTCATCAGCAAATCTCTTTGGAGGTCTGCCTTTGGTCGCCCTTTCAGACCTACGTACTAGACGCAAGTCTTCTGGACTCATCTCCTCTTTCTTAGGAGAAAAATGACCAATGGTGAACAGTGGTTCTTCCAGTTCATTGTCAGACGCATCAGATGGTCTGACTGAGGCCTTTGCACTCTTGTAGTCTGCTGTGTCATCACTCTCACTGACATCAGCAGCAGCGCCGCCCACTGAACTGGAATCCGAACTCTGATCATCATCATCATCATCATCATCATCCTCATCCTCAGTTTCCTCAGCTTTCTCAGCATGATCTGCTTTCTTCACATCACCTTCATCCTCCTCTGGGTAACTCTGGAAAATTCCCACATTTTCCCCCCCACTTAGGATTGTACTCAACACTCCTTGTGAACTTTATGGATTTAGAGTCAGTCATCCATACCCTGTATGCACCTTTTTCATACCCCATGAACAAACCATATGCCCCACGCTTCCCAAGCTTGTTGGTTTGTGGGGTGCGTACCCACATGTCAGAACCAAAAATTCTCATGTGTTTGGTGTTGGGTTTCTTGCCAAACATCTTCTCATAGGGGGTACAACCAATGGGTGATGACAATCTGCGATTAACGGTATAAGCTACCGTTGACAGAGCTTCCCCCCAAAATTTCTCAGGGAGATTGGCATCATGCAACAAGGTTTTCATTCCTTGCAGCAATGTTTGATTTGCTCGCTCCGCAAGCCCATTCATCCATGGCGATCTAGGCGTTGACATGTCATGCTGGATTCCCTTCTCAGTCAGGAAAGTTTCAAACTGCTGAGAAGTGAACTCCCCGCCGCGATCGGTAAACAGACAGCCGATACGTTTACCGTGAGCATTCTCCAGCCAAGCACAGAATGCTTTGAACCTAGGAAACGCTTGCGATTTCTGCTCGAGCATAAACACATGAATGTACCTAGAAAAAGAATCAATTAGAACCATGAAGAACCTTGCTCCTCCCAAAGAGGGCGTAAGTGGCCCAACCAGGTCTGCGTGAACTAGCTGGTAGGGTTTGGAAGCCTGCCTGCTAGACTCTTTGCCTTTTGGAGCAACCTTCACCTTGTTCTCTGCACAAGATACACATTTCATGTGATACTTACAAGGTTTGATGTTCAAACCTTCAACCAATCCAGGCATCTTGGCCAGCGCCTGCCAAGACATGTGACAAAATCTTCGATGTGCATCATGAATGCATCCTGCATGAAGAACCTTGTTAGTTTGTGCAACACAACAAGAATCAGCATTAGACACAACAGCATTGTCATCATAAGTTATACAGAATAAACCATCTATAAACTTAGCATGCAAAATGTCCTCTTTGCCTTTCCTGATGACACAGACGCTCCTCTTGAAGTAAATCTCAAAACCACGCCCAGTCAGCTGTGGGACGCTAAGCAAATTGTCCGCAGCTCCAGGAACATACAGTACATTACTGATGGTTGTATGCAAACTTGCAAGTTTAACAGTCCCTTCTCCTGCAATTTGCAACGTCCTTCCATCAGCCAGGTGGATCTCTCCTTCTTGAGGCGAGAAGGAGACAAACAGGTGCTTATCCTTTGAAAGATGGCGGCTCGCACCAGAGTCCACAATAAACCTGGCTTTAGCCTTTGGAGCAGTCTTTGCAGCAAACAAAACCTTGTTTTCCACCGGCGTGGGCTTTTGCAGCTTGCCCCCCTGCTCCTGGCCATGAGACTTACCTTTAGCCTTTGGTGAAGCAGTGCCAGCTAACAAAGCCTTGTTTTCCACTGGCGTGGGCTCTTCACCCCCCTTCTGCTTCGGGCCATCTGCAGGCATCTGTCTTTGTTTACCTCTGGCCTTCCGGCCTCTGCAAAGACGATGACCTTGGCTCCCATGAGAAACAGAGCTCTCAGCTGCCGTCTCCTTGGCTCCCCCTGGAGGCTGGAATGCTGCCTGGGATGACATCACAGTCTGCTCCCCCTGCAGCTTGCAACCGGTGCCCTCAGCATCCCTGCATTCACTCGCATTCTGGGAAACAGCCAGGACCTCCGATGCAGTCAAACTCTGGGCATTCAAACTCTGAGCTGGGATGACTGGCATGTGGGCTATCTTCAAAGCGTTCCACATCTTACGTGCCGTCACGTTGCCAGCAAGCGTAGCAATTTCCTCCAGAGAGACGGATAAGACTATTATGTCAATGGCCCTCGAATTCTGGGCCTCCCATTTCTCTGTCAGAGGATCTGGGGGGGCTTGAGACACAGTATGCCAGACTCCATACTGACGCAGCAAACTCTCACACCATTTTGCCCAGGTCTGATAATTGTGCCGATTTAACTTTGGGCACTCAGTGGCCTCTAAAGCTTCAAAAGCGTGGAAAAACTCCATTCCAGCTTTTTACTTGAGCCGTGAGCCTTTATGCCTTCAAAGACTCCTTATCGTGGCAGCCATTAATCACGAACTCTCTGGCTCGGCTCCCAGGCCAATTAAGCCTTCCGGAGTTCATAGGCTCCGTCCGAGGTAAAACAGAAAAGCCTCCCTTTCTTTCGCTTTTCCCACGTACCTCTCAAACGCAGTCTGTTGCAGCTTTACTCTCCTGTAGGTGCTGTGAATCTGGGCCCATAACCTTGTTGTTGGGAAACTGCCAGGGAGATATTGTCCATCATGGCCCCAAGCCGGCTGCCGGACGTCCATCGATCTCCCGTAGCCAGGCAGATCCAGCAGTTAGCGACACGAAGCCTCTCTGGAATAGATTGCCACATTCCAGGCTTGTGCACACTGTTTATCAGCAGAAACCACAGCCAGAAAGCTTGCACCGCAGAAGAGCATAATTTACAGACTTTATTTAGCGTTGAACAGAACAAAGGAAAAACATGACCGTTCTGAGTCAGTGACTCCGACCGACTGAAATCGAAAGGAAACAGCAAACATAAACATCCTGTAACAGGAAATACGCAGACTCTGTGACTCACAAGCCTGCTCTCTCTTAAGGTGGAACGGAAATATCCTAACAACAGGCTCGTCTTATCTTGAGCCCAAACAGAGCATCGTCACACAGCAGAAGGATAAGCAGGTAATGTGCCACATGCTGACTTTATTTACAAGCTATGCTGAGAGCATACAAACATGCATCCTGCCTCTGTAAGAGCAGAGAAGCAACAACTCCCTCTCGACACAAAGAAAGCCGAGAGAACAGTGAAAAACAGGAAACCAGTGTACGTCACATCCAGTCTCCCATTCCCGTGGGAAACCAACAGTATCTTGGACTGTGGAAGGCAAAACAATGTCTTGTGACATGCATTCGCTGCTCAGTGAGGAAGCAGAAACCAACATCCTCCCCCTTTCTGTGAACATCACTGGGCAGCGTGTTCGTACAGTATCAGTACAAACCCAACTTCTGCATATAGGTACAGTGTTGATCCCTTGGTACAACCTTGGACAATACATCAGCAGGAATTTCATTACCTGGCATATAGGACACCGTTACGAGTCCCTTCTGAATACATTCCCTAGCATGTTGCAGTTTCAATTGCAAATGCTTCGTGCTTTGCTTACAACCTTCAGAATTCAGCAAAGCCAAACATGCTTTGTTGTCTTGATAAACCTGGATTGGACATTTGACAGGAATTTTCATGTCTTTGCACAATTGTAACAACCATTCACAATCTTTAAGTGAATAAGACAGTGCATTCAGTTCAGCTTCACAAGTACTTAAGCTAACTGTTGTTTGCTTCTTGCATGACCAATCAAATAGACCCTGATTGTACATGTAGCAAACTCCAGACGTGCTTTTCTTGTCTGTAGTGTCACTACCAAAACTTGCATCTGCAAATATCTCAAGATCACCAGACTTCTGATTGTTAAATCTCAGTCTGTAATGCATAGTGCCTTTCAAATAGTGAGCTATGCGTTTCAGAGCTTTCCAATCCTTAACAGTAGGGTTGTTGACTTGTCTGCTTAGCAAATTACAGCTAACAGCAATGTCAGGTCTTGAACATCTGGCAATGAAGTTTAGTTTGCCTATCACACTTCTGTATAGTGTAGTGTCAGAAAATGCTTCTTCAGTGTCATCTACCTGATAACCTGTTGTCATCGGTGTGTCTACAGGGTTAGCATCCATCAGGTTTAGTTTGCTTAACACATCAGCAATTTTCCGTGACTGGTGTACTAGAATGTTACCATCTTGATCTCTCTCTTTTTCCAGAGATAGGTAGTTGTTTACCTCATCAAGATCTTTCATGTCAAAGTGTTCTTTCAGTTGAGCTAGGGCGTTATTGTACATTGTGACATCCTTCCAAAAGAAAAGTATACCATCAACATAAAACAAGCAATACAGCTTCTTTTGCCCCTCCTCTTTGACAAATACACATGGATCAGCTTTCCCTTGCTGAAAACCTAGAGAAAACAATGCTTCAGTGAGTTTAGTGTGCCAGCACCGTGCACTCTGTTTGAGACCACAAAGGGACTTCTTCAGAGCACAAGCAAATCCCTGTTTTACCTGTACGCCATCAGGTGGAAGCATATAAAGAGATTCACCTAGAGATCCGTACAAAAACGCTGTATTCACATCGTGGTGCCTAACGTGAAGATTCTCTTCTGCAGCAAGCTTGAGCATAAGCCTAATGCTCTCATACCTCACGGTGGGTGAGTAGGTCTCGTGATAGTCTTCACCTGGTACCTGTGAAAAACCTCTGGCTACCAATCTGGCTTTGTGTCTGACTATCTTGCCATTTTGATCTGTCTTTGCTTTGAAGACCCATTTGCTTCCAAGCAGTTTCATTCCTGGAACTACTGGAACTAGCTCCCATGTTTTGTTCCTCTCTAAGGAATCAAGCTCAGCCTTCATGGCATTTAACCATGGCTCAGCATTATTTGAATCCAAATCCTGGATTTCTTGGAAACTTGAAGCTTCGAATACCTTCTTGGAGCTTTTAACAGCTGCTACTGCTGTCTTAGCAAATTCATCAGCAAATCTCTTTGGAGGTCTACCCTTTGTGGCTCTCTGAGTCCTGCGAATTAGTCGTAAGTCTTCAACACTCTCCTCTTCCTTCTTAGGAGAAAAGTGACCTATTGTGAACAAAGGTTCCTCTAATTCTTGATCAGAGCATTCAGAGGGTCGCATAGAGGCTTTTGCACTCTTGAAATCCTCTGAATCATTTGATTCAGTCTCTGATTCAGAATCAGGACCTTCATCAGTGGGTGTGGGTTGTTGCGGCAGCTGTGGCTGTTGCTGCTGCTGTTGCTGTGGCTGTTGCCTATCCTCAGTTTCATCACTGTCATCAGGATAACATTGGAAAATTCCCACATTCTCCCCCCACTTGGCATTGTACTCAACACTTCTTGTGAGCCAAATTGTCTTAGAGTCAGCCATCATTACTCTGTAAGAACCTTTCTGATAACCTAGAAAGATACCATGCAATCCACGCTTGCCTAACTTGGAACTTTGTGGTGTGTGAACCCACATGTCAGAACCAAAAATTCTCATGTGTTTGATGTATGGCTTCTTGCCAAACATCTTTTCATAGGGGGTAGAACCAATCGCTGAAGATAACCTGCGATTATAACTGTAAACAAAACAGGCCAAAGATTCCGCCCAATAACTCTCTGGAAGATTGGCATCATGCACCAAGGTTTTTAACCCTTGAAGCAATGTTTGATTTGCTCTCTCGCAAAGTCCGTTCTGCCATGGCGAACGAGGACTAGACAAATCGTGCTGAATTCCTTTCTCAGTCAGAAAAGCTTCAAACTGCTGAGAAGTGAATTCCCCCCACCCCCGCGATCAGTGAAAAGAGTCTTTATCTTCTTACCATGCACATTTTCCAACCAAGCACAGAATTCCTTGAACCTTTGAAATGCCTCTGATTTCTGCTTGAGATTGTAGACATAAATATACCTGGAAAATGCATCAATGAGGACCATGAAGTAACTGTTTTCACCCAAAGAGGGCGATAGTGGACAAACCAAATCAGCATGCACTATCTGGTATGGTTCTGTAGCTTGTCTACTAGACACCTTACCTTTCGCAGCCATTTTCACCTTGTTTGCTGCGCATGCCTTGCACTTCATGTGGTACCTGCAGGGTTTAATAGTCATACCTTCAACCAAGGCAGGCATTTTAGATACTGCCTCAAAATGTAAATGACCAAATTTCCTGTGAAAATCATGAATACATCCTGCATGCAAAACCTTGTTAGAACCTGCAATGCAACAAGTTTCATCTTGCACAACATCATCATAATACAAAACAAACAAACGATCAACATATTCAGCATACAACACATAATGGTTTTTCTTTGTGATGGTGCACTTCTTGTTCTTGAAGGAAACGTCAATGTTCCGTTCATTCAGCTGCGCGACGCTGAGTAGATTGTGTGCAGCATCTGGAACGTAGAGAACGTCGTGTATCGACAAGTCCAAACTGTGAAGAACAACAGTTCCGTAGCCTTGACTGGGGATCGTGTGGTCATCCGCCTGGTGAATCGCACCTTCCTGCGGTGTAAAAGACACGAATAGTTGATTGTCGTTGCATAAGTGGCGCGTTGCGCCCGAATCCACCACGAAGAAAGATCTAGACGTCTTCTGGACCTTTGCAACCTTTGGAGTGAAGCGTGAGACCATTGCCTTGTGCTGCGTTGTCCTGGACACCGGACCTTTGCCTTTGCCTTTTCCACGCGATGAGCCTTCGCTGCGTTGCTCTGTCTTGGCCCTGGGATATCTGCATTCCCTCTTCATACGGCCTAGATGTCCACATGAGTAGCATTTCACTGCCTTCAAAGCTTTGGCACCATCTAGTGGTTCCACTGCATTCTGGGATGACATCTGTGAAGACTCCCCCTTACCCATGCAGCTAGCACCTCGCCTGTCCCCTTCATTCAGAACAACGGCAGTAACATGTGCTACTGTGAGCTGAGCAGTTGGCTGAACAGCAATCTGAGTCGCAACGGACTCCCAACTTGAACCCAAAGAATGTAGTATCATGAAGGAATACACAGCCTCTGGAAAGGTGAGTCCTCTCTGTTGCAGCTCATGTCTCAGATTCTGCATCTCCATCAGATGAGCACGCACATCTGCACCTTCAGCAAGTGCCATATCATGCAGCTTGGCATAGTAGAACAAAGAAGCACCAGCTTCTGTTCTCAAATGAGAATCTCTCAAAGTGTCCCAAATCTCTCTGGCTGAGGTCTTATCACGCAATAGGTATAACTCTTCTGGGGATAGTATCAACGTAAGAGTTCCCCTTGCTTTGGAATCCTTAGCTGCCCATTCATCTGCCATCGGAGCTGGGGTGTGTGTGCCTGTTATGACTTCAAACAGACCCTCTTTTCATAGCAAAGCTTCTGCATACAACACCCACTCCGCATAATTCTTTTTATCGAGCTTTGGAATCCCAAAAGCATCAGCCAGCCTTGCATTAGCCATCTCTGCTGCATTAATCAAGCTGCGTCTGTGTACAGCTGCTTCCAAAAGCACTTGTAAAAGCACTTTCGGTTTTCAAGCCTCTGAGTAGCAGGCTTAAAAGTTCAAAGTCCAGCCTTCAAGCCAGCAATTAGGAACTGGCAGGCTGCCCGTTGCAAGAGCACATACCTCTCATCAATCATCTTGACGCGCAGAGCAGATAACGTCCGATCCGTCCCTCTGTTCCTCTGCCAGCAGCCATTAGTTCAGTCTGATTCCGTTTTTCTGGGCCCGGAAGCAGAAACCAACATCTGCACCCCACTATTTTAGCTCCTTTCGGTGGTGGTGTGGGTGTAAACACCTCATGCTCACGCAGAGAATCCATTTCCTCCTGCATAGCATTTTTCCAGAGCAAAAATTGGTTCTCTGGTAACGCCAGCACCTCCTTGTAGCCTTGAGGTTCAGCTGCTACATGGAAAACATTCGCAGTACCAGGTTTAAAACAATCTGGGGGTACACCTTTAGTCTTCCTCTGAGACCTTCTGGGAGTGAAACCGGCTTCGCTTTTACTGTTTCCCCCCTCAGATTCTCGCCCCCCTTGAGGAGAGTGGAATTCCTCCTGTGGAGAAAACTGACTACCATTCTCTTTAGCCTCAACAGAAGAATCCTCTTCTGTGTCTGTGTCTTGTTTTCTTTTAGCATTCAAAGATCTCCCCTTTGATATTTGAAACCAAACTTCAGAGTTGGCATGCAGCTTCTCCCAGCCGCTATGCTCATAGAACGTAACATTCCTTGAAACAACCAGTCCATTTTTACCAACCGCAAACCTGTAACCTTTGCCCAAATCTTGGTAACCTACAAAAATAAGCTGTTGTGCTTTGGGATCACCCTTTCTACGCTGTGCTCGAGGCACATGAACCCATGCCTTCACACCAAATGTACGCACTGTGGAGAGAATCAGAACCTACAGGGTTAAGAGGTTCTGTGTGACGTCTCACATTCTGGGGCGTGGCTCTCCGTACACAGAGGGGAGTGTTTTCTCTGTGTGTCTGTTCTGTTTCGGTTTCCTCCGGAGAGGAAGCAAGATGTGCGCTCTGTCGCCAGGAAAGATTTAAGAGCTGTTTTTCTACACGAATAAAGACTTTTAGAAGATAAGGAAGACACCGTGCGTGCAGCCTGATTTATTATACACACACGTACAGCAACAGTTTCTCGCTGCGTGCACTCTGCTACAGTAGCTGACCGGAGAGCTGAGGGAAGCGTGTGGGCTCCATTTACAGCTACGTAAATATACCCAACAGGTTATGGGTGGTCAGAAAACGCTTTGAAGCTGTTGCCAGACGTGCCGGTGTGTGTGGGAGCCAGCTGAGGAGAGGCTGCAGAGAATTTGGAGCTGAGCCTAACGTTTGAAGGCAAGCTGACGACGCTGTGAAGCCAGCTTTGAGTCCTGCCTGAAGCTGAGAGAGGCAGACGAACTCAGCTGGAGAAGAGGCTGTTCTGCTGGTCCAGGCGCTGGAGAGCTACTGTTTACGTGAGTAAGCTGGGCCCCGGGGGAAGATGGCAGATGGCCGAGAGGTGTTTCAAGCTCCACTTGAAAAGCTTGAAGAGCTCACCACCCAGTCGTGGGAATCCTGGGCCAGGAAACTGAGAGCGTGGTATTGGGCAACAGGGCTGTGGGAAGTAAGCCAGAAGGAGCCGTCCCCAGCCAAACCAGCTGCTGCTGGAGATGCAGCACTGGTGGACAGAGATGCAGAGACGCTGCAGTCTGCTTTGCAGAGAGAGAAAGCTGTGAGAGCTGAGATCTGCATGTTGAGAGCTAGTGTACATGTTAAGCTGCTACCTCATTTGGAAGGCATTGAGTCTGCCTGTGAAGCCTGGAAAGTGCTGAGAGGTTTGTGTCAAAGCTCAGCAGGAGGCCAAGAGCAGGAGGAGGCCGAGTGCTCAGCCAGAAGCCCTGATTTTACAGCCTCACGGAGTGCTGTTGGAAGTGTCGGGGGGGCAGAGAAGCCCAAAAGCCAGTTTGGAAAAGTTTCCACTGTGTGTGACGAGGAGGAGTGCCATTTCAGAGGGGGCGGGGCTAGCATCGAGAGCCCGGGAGCTATGCTAGCTGTGAGCTCACCCCAGTATTTTTCCACTCGTCGCTGCTACATTTGCAATTCGCCAGACCATTTGCGTCGCTGCTGCCCACAGAGAGCGAAAGCAGCTGGGCAGGAAGTTTCCAAGGTCGCATCCCATGGGAATCAGCCAGGTCTCTATGGCAACTGGTCCAGGGGAGGAGGCAGACGTGGGAAACGCAGGAAGAACGTGCCACAGAGTGTGGGAAGGACACCTGCAAAGGCCCCAAGGACGGGGGCAACGGGACGTTTGTTGCTATGGCAGCTTTGGAGGACAGCTGCAGTGAGAACAACGTGATACGTTGGTTTATTGACAGTACTGTCAACAGGCATCTGATAACTGAGACACCTGGTGTCAAGATGTGGAACTGCAAGCCTGATTTGGTTGGGAAAACTGTTTGTTTTGCAAATGAGCAAAAGCCATTGTCTAAAGTTGGACATGTTTATGTTTCTGTTTTGCAGGCGCAGCTGGAAGTCTTCATGTCGCCGGGGATAAAACATTGTCTTTTATCTGTACCTTGTCTCTTACAGGAGGGGTATAAGGTTTGTTTTGAGAAGAATGTCTGCACAATTTCCAGAGGGGGGAAAGTCTTGATCAGTGTTCCAAAAGGGCACAACGGCCTTTTTGTTCTGGAAACACCTCTGGGGGGTAAAGGGAGTGCTGAGAAAGTACAGGCACAGTCTGCAAATGTTCATGCTCATGTTTCATGTGCTTGTGCGTGGCACAAGAAAATGTCACATGGTTCTTGTGAGGATATCCAGATGCTACCGGAGTGCACTAAAGGTTGCAAAATAAGAGAATGTGGTAGACCCCTAAAGTGTAGGTCTTGCAGAAAAGCGAATGTAAAAGGGTGTGGTTTTCCCAGAGTGGAGAGGGTAGCCACAAAGCCTTTTGAGCTTGTGCACACAGACCTTTTTGGTCCCATGCCAAAGCCAAGTCTGGGAGGGGCCAAGTTTGGGCTGACGCTGCAGGATGATTTTAGCCAGGTTGGCTGGTTTTATCCGCTGAAACGGAAAGAGGATGCAGCGCAACTGATCAAAGATTGGATTGCGGAGGTGGAACTAAGGTTCTCCACCAAGGTGCAGGGGTTCCAGAGTGACCGAGGGTCAGAGGTCACTGGGTCTGCTCTGCAGAAATTCTTTCGCCAGAAAGGGATACGTCACAAGGTGACTTCTCCGCAGGAGAAGGGAGTGGCAGAGCTTAGGAGCAAAGCTCTGGTTCAAGCAGCAGAGATTCAACTGTGTGACTCTGGTTTGCCTCAAAGCTTTTGGGGGGAGTCGACGAAGGCTGCGAATTTCACGAAGAATAGGTCCTACAATTCAGTGGTAGGTGAAACCCCGTATTTTATGCTCCACGGAGAGAAACCGCAGGTGCATTTCCTCCGTGCATTCGGTGCAAGAGCTTTGGTGCCGGTACCAAGAGCTCTGCAAGAACAGGGTGGTCCAAAGGTCCAGGAAATGATCTTCTGTGGGTATGAACCTGCGACAAAGGGGTGGAGGTTTGCATATCCAGAAGGTGATCAGACCAAGCTTCTGATCAGTAAACATGCTGAGTTCTGTGAGCAGGATGGTTGGGCAAGGCGCAAAGCGAGCCCTGACATTCACTCAGATTGTCTGTCTGAATCTGAGGAGGAGGGAGAGTTAGAGGCTGAACCTGATGATGAGGGCCAGGTCCAGGATCAAGGTCCGGAACAGGTTTGGACATCTCCACAGGTTGTTAAAGGAGTGTCCAAGAGTGAGCCTTCATCTCCTGTTAGCATAATGGAGAAAGCTCACAGATGGGTCAAGTCAGAGGGGGAGGAGTCTGATGAAGAAGACACACCTGCTGGCCCCAGTGGGTCAGAAGAAGCACCCCAGTTTGTGCCCAGGTGGTCATCTCGGGCAACAAAGGGAATTCCACCTGAAAGGTATGAAGCCACTAGTGTTTGGGTTGGTGTGGCTAGGTGCGAATCTGGGAGTTTTGAGGAGGTTCAACAGTTGCCTGACAAAGATGCCAGGAAGGGGCGAAAGGCAATGGGGAAGGTGTTGAACACTCAGAGGTCTGTAAATGTGTGTTCACAGTACCCCCAGAATGCGAGGCGAGAGGGGGTGTGGAGAGAATCAGAACCTACAGGGTTAAGAGGTTCTGTGTGACGTCTCACATTCTGGGGCGTGGCTCTCCGTACACAGAGGGGAGTGTTTTCTCTGTGTGTCTGTTCTGTTTCGGTTTCCTCCGGAGAGGAAGCAAGATGTGCGCTCTGTCGCCAGGAAAGATTTAAGAGCTGTTTTTCTACACGAATAAAGACTTTTAGAAGATAAGGAAGACACCGTGCGTGCAGCCTGATTTATTATACACACACGCACAGCAACAGTTTCTCACTGCGTGCACTCTGCTACAGTAGCTGACCGGAGAGCTGAGGGAAGCGCGTGGGCTCCATTTACAGCTACGTAAATATACCCAACACGCACATGATCAACTTTGGGCTTTTTGTTGAACAATTTGAAATAGGGTGTTGTTCCAATTGATCTATGAAATAAATGATTCTGCAAATAGCACGTGGACAGAAAAGCTTCTGCCCAAAACACCTTTGATAGACCAGCATCCTCAAGCATTGAGTACAAAAGACCTGTTTTTCCTCTCTGCCAACCCGTTTTCTTCCAGACTATGGGGGCATGTTTTTCTATGACCTGTGTGTTGAATGGTCACTTTAAAATGTGAAGGTTCATTATTGTTTCACAAGTTGTGTATGTCTTTAAGGGCCAGGGCAAATAACGAGACCCAGTCTTAGAGCTGTGAAACATACAAGTTGCTGCTGAGTTGTGTTAATCAAGCTGTGTCAGCAATTGAGTATAGTATATAAGGGGCAGCACCTAGCTCTCTCATTACCCTGGGGGATGGGTTGGTGGTTGGGTCTGGTTTGTTGTTGATGTATTTAGTGTATAAGGAGTTTTTGTTTTTGTTATTAAAACCTTGTTTAAGTTATTTTTGAGTCCCTTTTTAATGCATGGTCTCCCCAGCAAGCTCTCTGCAGCGCTACTAAACTGCAAATAGCCAACACCTTTTGGTTATGGGCCCAGCTGCTGAGTGGATGACTGCATATTTTTGGACTCTGAGAAAGGTTTGAAAACTCCTCCTCCTGTTGGCATAGTTCTGTGGGTCTGGAAGAGTTCCAGAATGGTTGACCGGGTTCCAGAAGCTGAGAAGGCTCTGGTCTTCCCACAGCTGACAGATGAGAACTATAGTTTATGGTCTTTTCAGATGGAGGCACTTTTGACCTCTAGAGAAGTATGGACCTGTGTAACTGATGACCCTCCTGACCCTGTGACTAATGCTTGGTCAAAAGGAGATGCAAAAGCCAGGGCGATAATTAATTTGGCAGTCAGCGACCAGCAAGTAGTCTATATAAGAAATAAGAAAACTGCCAAAGAAATGTGGGACAGCCTTGCAGCAGTGCATATTAAAAAAGAGTCAGCGTCTGCATTGACGTTTTTCAAACAGCTGTACCAGATGAAGTTGCAGCCTGGTGGTGATTTGGCAGTACACTTGAGAAGTCTGGAGGCAATACGCTGCGAATTAATTCGAAGGGACATGGAGATACCTGATATTCAGTATGTTTTTATCATTCTTTGTTCCCTTAATGAGGATTTTGATGCTATAGCTAGCCAGATATCTGCCGTTCCACCAGCACAATTAACTGTGCAAGATTACCGGCAAGATTAATGGGCGAGTTGGACAGAAGGGAGGCTTGTGCCATAAGCTCTATTTCCAGAAGTAATGGGGAACGCCATATGCAAACTTGTGGTGATATGACTGCATTTAAAGCTGCCAAGTGTTGTTGGTTCTGCAGTAAGCAAGGACATTTTGCAAAGGACTGCAGATCCAAAAGAAAGCAAAGTACTCCCAAGTCTGTTTCTGTTCATCAATCATGGTCGTCAGCCCAGCAGCCGACATCGTACCGTAAAGACAGAAACGAGCCGCGAGCTTTTCACGCTCGGACAACAGATCGTAAAAGAATTAAAGGTGCCAAGTGGAATTCTTTTATTGTGGACTCAGGTGCATCCCGACACATTTGCAACGATCAAAGCTTGTTTATTTCTTTCAAAGAGGAAATTGGTAATGTACATTTAGCCAATTCACAAGTCTTGCAGTCGCTTGGCAGGGGTACTGTTAAACTTGACTCTTTAAATGTTACAATAGTGAACTGCATTTACTGCCCGTTAGTGGACAATTTATTGTCAGTAAGGTGCTTCGCTCGTCAAGGCATAACTGCGTTTCTTAAAGTCAATAATAATAATAATAATAAATTTTATTTATATCCCGCCCTCCCCAGCCTTAGCCGGGCTCAGGGCGGCTAACAACAATAAAACGGTACAAAAGTACAGCATAAAAAACACTCTAAAATCATTCATTCTAAAATTAATTAATTCAAGCCACTGGCAGCCATTGGGCCAGAGCTCCGCGAAGATTGCCGAAGGAGGGAGTCAGGCTGTGCCCTTGCCAAAGGCCTGGTGGAACAGCTCTGTCTTGCAGGCCCTGCGGAAAGATGTCAAGTCCCGCAGGGCCCTGGTCTCTTGTGACAGAGTGTTCCACCAGATCGGAGCCACAGCCGAAAAAGCCCTGGCTCTCGTTGAGGCCAGCCTAACTTCTCTGTGGCCTGGGACCTTCAAGATGTTTTTATTTGAAGGCCGTAAGTTTCTCTGTGGGGCATACCAGGAGAGGCGGTCCCGTAGGTACGAGGGTCCTAAGCCGTATAGGGCTTTAAAGGTTAAAACCAGCACCTTAAACCTGATCCTGTACTCCACCGGGAGCCAGTGCAGCTGGTATAGCACCGGGTGAATGTGATCTCGCAGCAAAGACCTCGTAAGGAGTCTCGCTGCAGCATTCTGCACCCGCTGGAGTTTCTGGGTCAGTCTCAAGGGCAGCCCCACGTAGAGCGAGTTACAATAATCCAGTCTGGAGGTGACCGTCGCGTGGATCACAGTGGCTAGGTCAGGGCGAGAGAGGTAAGGAGCCAACTGCTTAGCTTGGCGGAGATGGAAAAATGCCGCCTTTGTTATAGCTGCAATCTGCGCCTCCATGGAAAGGGAGCTGTCGAAGATTACACCCAAACTCTTAACGGACGGTGCTGGCACTAATTGCGCCCCCGCAAGAGATGGGAGTTGCCCCCCCAATCCCATATCGCCCCATCCCAGCCACAGGACCTCTGTCTTCGAAGGATTTAGCTTCAACCGGCTCCCACGTAACCATCCAGCCACAGCTTCCAAACATCTGGTCAGTGTGTCTGGGGCCGAGTCAGGATGGCCATCCATCAACAGATAGAGTTGGGTGTCATCAGCATACTGATGGCAACCCAGCCCAAAACTCCGAACAAGCTGGGCGAGGGGGCGCATAAAGATGTTGAAAAGCATCGGGGAGAGTATCGCACCCTGAGGTACTCCACATACCAAGGAGTGGCGCGATGACAATTCCCCCGCAAGCGCCACCCTCTGTCCCCAACCAGAGAGAAATGAGCGCAGCCATTGAAGGACTGTGCCCTGGATCCCCACGTCGGCAAGGCAGTGGTCCAGAAGTTCATGATCAACCATGTCGAAAGCTGCTGACAGATCTAGAAGAATCAGATCATCTGTTAGGGCAACCAGAGCCGTCTCGGTCCCATGACCAGCGCGGAAGCCGGACTGGAATGGATCCAGAGCCGATGTTTCATCCAGAAACCCACCAAGCTGTTCAGCAACCGCTCTCTCAATCACCTTACCCAGGAAGAGGAAGATTCGAAACCGGGCGGTAATTGGATAGATCTAAAGGATCTAATGATGTTTTCTTTAAGAGCGGGCGCACCACTGCCTCCTTCAGTTCCCCTGGGAATGTCCCCGTGCCAAGGGACAAATTGATGATATCCCCCAGGGGGGCCCGCACCTCGTCTGGACACGCTCTAATCAGCCAAGACGGGCACGGGTCAAGAGGACAGGTGGTGGGCTTTCCAGCTTGGAGGAGTCTGTCCACATCGGCTGGGGATATCCGGTCAAAGTGGTCCAATACTGGACCCGAGGACAGTCGAGGGGCCTCCAGTTCCTTTATTGTATCCAAATTGGCAGGGAGGTCATGGCGGAGCAACAAGACCTTCTCCGCAAAAAAGCTCGCAAATGCCTCACAGCTGTGTGTCAAATTGTTATTTAAATTTGGCTGTCCCTCAAGGGACGTTAAAGACCTGATTATACTAAATAATTGCGCTGGGTGAGAGCTAGCGGATGCAGTGGAGGCCGAGAAGTATGACTTCTTAGCAGCCTTCACCGCCATCTCGTAGGTTTTCATAAAAGCCCTATAAGATGTTCTTGAGGCTCCGTCACGGGCACCCCGCCATACTCGCTCTAGCCGTCTGAGGTCCCGCTTCATTTTCCGGAGCTCCTCGGTAAACCATGGAGCCCGGTTTCTGCGGGGTCGCAGAGGGCGCTTAGGTGCGATCTCATCGATGGCTGCCAGGAGCTGGGTATTCCAGCCCTCAACAAGCTCAGTCAATGAGTCGCCCGGGGGAGCAAGGTCCCGCAAGGCTTGGCGGAATCTATCAGGGTCCATCAGCCTCTGCGGGCGAGCCCAAATCGGCTTGCCACCTAAGCAGGGTGGGGGTGGAAAGTCAATCCTGGCTTTCAGAGCGTAGTGATCAGACCATGGCACCTTCATTGAAGGAGACATGATCACATCTATAACTACGCCAAAGATCAAATCCAGCGTGTGGCCTGCTTGATGTGTGGGGCCTGAAACAAACTGGGAGAGCCCTAGTGTCGCCATGGAAGACACCAGGTCCAGAGCCTGTGAGGAGGGAGTGGCATCAGCATGGATGTTAAAGTCCCCCAATACCAATAGGTTAGGGAACTCCAAGGCCCAGCCGGCCACCGCCTCCAATAGGCCTGACAGGGTGGCTGCTGGTGTGCTAGGTGGCCGGTACACCAGCCAGACAGCCAAGCTCTCCTCGGAGCCCCACACTAGGCCAACACATTCAATGCCGGGGATTGATGGCGA
This sequence comes from Podarcis muralis, assembly GCF_964188315.1. Classification (NCBI taxonomy): domain Eukaryota; kingdom Metazoa; phylum Chordata; class Lepidosauria; order Squamata; family Lacertidae; genus Podarcis; species Podarcis muralis. Next base: position 7,002,445 of record NC_135674.1, read on the forward strand.
TGGTAGAGCCCTGAAAGGACAATTTTCCCGGATTAATAATGCCACCCCTCCCCCCCCGGCCCACAGTCCGCGACTGGTGGAGGACGGAGAAACCCGGGGGCGCCATCTCTCGTAAGGTAACTGTTGCCCCTTCGCGCACCCAGGTCTCCGTCACACAAGCCAGGTCGACCCCCTGCGAGATAAAGAAATCTCGCAGGGTGGCGGTTTTATTGCCTATAGACCTGGCATTGCACAGCACCAGTGACGGAGGTGAGTAATCCTTGCTCACCCTACCCTCGTCCCTCGGGATGGGGCGCAGATTGGAAGGGGTACGAGCGTATCCATATCTCGATCCCCTTTGCCTATAACATCTGCCCCCACCGCCATACCTTCCTCGCCCCTCCACGGTAGCAATCCCAGGCCTCATAGTAGCCTCCATTGATGGCAATTAGTGTTATTCTTTCGCAGCCGAAAACAATAAAACCTTAAAACAATAAAAACAAAAAACAAAAACAACCCAGAAAACAATAAAACAATACAAGTAACAACTGCAAAAATTACAAAATCAACAAAATCTAACAAATTCCCAAGCCACCCACACATCCATCCCACCCCCATATATAAAAAATCTAAAGGAAAAGGGAAATTTTAAAACATGTTAAAACATGTTTAAAAAAAACTCTGCACCCCACCGGGTCCTCCTGGGCAGGAGCAGCATCAGTGGCAACAACCATCCTTGTGAGGCCCCACCCTGGGCCAGATAGTAAGTGGCAGGAGCTGTCCTTGTGAGGCCTGTCAGGCCCTCCCTGGGCCAGGTGGTAAGTGGCAAGAAGGAGCAGGGCCCTCAGGCACTCACGCAGGAGAGTCTTCCTGGGCAGCGGCAGCAAGCAGCACACAGTCCTTATGAGGCTTCAGGCCCCGCCCCAGGCCAGATGGTAAGTGGCAAGAGCAGGGCCCTCAGGCACTCACCACAGGGGAGTCTTCCTGGGCAGCGGCAGCAAGCAGCACGCAGTCCTTATGAGGCTTCAGGCCCCGCCCCAGGCCGGATGGTAAGTGGCAAGAGCAGGGCCCTCAAGCACTCACCACAGGGGAGTCTTTGTGTGAGTTCTTTGATGGGAACAAACGTCTATTGTATGCCCGGGACTCTGATGGTTTATATAGACTGTATTTTCGCACCGACTCCCAATTGCCTATAAATTGCAGAGCAGCAAAGTCAAGCCATGGGTTGAGGAAGGTAAGGCCACATTCTGGGTGTGTGCACGAGGCACACCGTCTTCTAGGACATCTGAATTTTGCTGATGTAATTAAGAGAAAGAATATTGTTAATGGCCTCAACTTAAAACCATGTAAATTCTTTATGCAATGTCTATCCTGTTGCAAGAATAAGATTAAGGTTGCACGCAAGGGTAGGTGCTCAGATAGGAAAGTAACTGAGCCATTTGAGTGTGTAGATTGTGATTTAGTTGGGCCACTCCCACCATCATTAGGAGGTTCTAAGTACTGGCTTACCCTGATAGACCAGTGTAGTAGATATTGTTGGATTTATGCAATAGCTGAGAAGTCACAAGCATTTGAGAAGTACAAAGTTTTTTACAGTTGGGTAAAAACACATTTTAAAAAACCTATTAAGAACCTGTTTTCTGACCGGGGCGGGGAAATTGTTTCTGAGGATTTTGAGAAATTCCTGGAAGCGCAGGGGACTACTCATGAGTTATCTTGCCCCCGAAGTCCCTGGCAAAATGGGCTTGTTGAAGTTGTGCAGCGTGACCTGCAGGCAGGGGTTAAAACTTATCTGCACGATGCTAATCTGCCCGAGGTTTTTTGGGCTGAAGTGCTCAATGCCTTTTGCCATGTTAAAAATCACAGTTATCATTCTGGTTTAGATGTCACTGCCTATGAGAAGCTGTTTAAAAAATGCCCTAATCTGAAATACCTACGCATTTGGGGTTCAGATGTAATTATGCATTATCCTGCTAAGCAGAAATTGGGTGAGCGTGTAGTGTTCAGGGAAAATTAATGGGCTACCAGCAGGGAGTGTACAGAATTTACATACCAGCAACTGGCAAATTTCATATTACCAGAAGCATGATGCAAACTGTAAATTGGAATGGAGTTGCTGTTTTCCAAGATACTAACGGTATAGATGATACTGAGGAGGAGGAAGAAGAAGAAGAAGAAGAAGAAGAAGAAGAAGAAGAAGCAGGAAATGGTGCTTCTGAATTAATGGAAAAAGACGAAAAGCCTGTTGAATCTGATAATTTGTTTGATTTAAAGTCATAGGCACCCGAGGGGAGGTTAGATTCTCTTGAGTTTTCTGACCGTGAGCTTAGCCTACAGGCATCTCTTCAGTCTGACAATGATGATTTACAACCTGAAACTAGTAGTTCACTTAGTCCCATTAAGTCTGAGGAGTCTGACTCTCCTTCTGGACTGAGACGTTCAGATAGAAAGAGGCAGAAGCCGCAACGTTTTGCAGATGAACATTTTAATACTGTGTATGCCAATAAGGCGGTTTTCGAGCCAAAAAGCTGCAATGATGTTCAGAATTTACCTAAGCAACAAGCTGTAAATTGGTATAAAGCTATGAACTCTGAGATAGCTTCTTTAAAAGAGCATAACACTTTGTCTCTTGTACCACAAACCCCAGATCTGAGACTTTTTGATTCAAAATGGGTTTATAGAGTGAAAATGAATGACAAAAATGAAGTTGTAAGGTACAAGGCTAGATTAGTTGCTAGGGGTTTTCAACAAATTCCAGGCAAAGATTATGATTTGTGTTATTCACCAAGTGTAAAATATGAAACAGTTAAGCTTTTGTTAAAAGATGCATCACAACGTGGACATTCTGTTTATCATTTAAATATAAAAACTGCATATTTGTTTGCAGATTTAAAAGAACAAATTTTTATGCGTGTTCCTGAAGGCATAGACGCCACTGAAGGTTTGGTATGCAAATTAAATAAATCCCTTTATGGTCTGCACCAAAGTGGAAGGAATTGGCACCAAACCTTAGCAAAAGAATTGCTGGATATTGGTTTTTCACAAGGAAAGGCAGACAATTGTGTGTTTATAAAGGAAAGGGCAAACTCTGCAACAAAAATATGTTTGTATGTAGATGACGTGTTAATTTCTACAAAAACTAAACAGGAATATGAACAGGTAGTATCACAGTTACAGAAGAAATTTGATGTGGTGGAATTAGGCATAGCTAAAAATTACTTATCCATGCAAATTGAGAAAGGCAAAAATGGATCTTTTCTGGTTCATCAAACTGCAAAAATTGATGATCTTGTTGAAATGTTATGTTTAGAAAATGCAAATGGGAAGGAAACACCTATGGTGTGTGGTTTCACCTTTACAGGTGAAGATAAGCCATTTCCTAACAAAACTTTGTATCGTTCTGCTATAGGCAAACTAAATTTCATTCAAAGAATCTCAAGACCAGATATAACTTATGCTTTTCACTTTCTGGCAAAATTTGTGGAAAAGCCCACTACACAATGTTTCTTTGCTCTTAAGAGAGTGGCAATGTACCTTAAACATACCAAACATTATAGGTTGCACTTTGCAACATGTATTGACAAAGTTTTTGAATTTTTTTTTTTAAATAAATTTTTTATTATGGTTTTTACAATATTACAAAATAGAAAAAGAAAAAAAGAAAAAATACAAATAAAAACAGTTAAAAACAGTCAATCTTTTCATCACTTATTTTTCATTTACTTGTTTCCTGGACCTCCTCATACCTCCCTTTTTTGTATTCCAGTTCTATTTATTAGTTCAGCAGTTTCTTTCCCTCTTTATTTTACCCTGATCTTTAATCTTAAATTATTATAACATTAAATTTTACTTATAATAAACCATTTTTTCCTATTCTTTTGTACCATTACAGCTAGAAACCACTTAATTTCAGTCCAACATCATTCTAACATTCATTAATTTTGCAATATCTCTGTAAATAGTCTTTAAATTTCTTCCAATCTTCTTCCACCGACTCTTCTCCCTGGTCTCAGATTCTGCCAGTCATTTCCGCCAATTCCATGTAGTCTATCACCTTCATCTGCCATTCTTCCTGAGTGGGTATGTCTTGTGTCTTCCAATACTTTGCAATAAGTATTCTTGCTGCTGTTGTAGCGTACATAAAGAAAGTTCTATCCTTCTTTAACACCGATTGGCCGACTATGCCCAGGAGGAAGGCCTCTGGTTTCTTCAAGAAGGTATATTTAAATACCTTTTTCAATTCATTATGTATCGTCTCCCAGAAAGCCTTAATCCTCGGGCACGTCCACCAAAGGTGAAAGAATGTGCCTTCAGTTTCTTTACATTTCCAACATTTGTTATCGGGCAAGTGATAGATTTTTGCAAGCTTGACTGGGGTCATGTACCACCTGTATATCATTTTCATAATATTCTCTCTTAGGGCATTACATGCCGTAAACTTCATACCTGTGGTCCATAACTGTTCCCAGTCAGCAAACATAATATGATGTCCAACATCTTGTGCCCATTTAATCATAGCAGATTTAACTGTTTCATCCTGGGTGTTCCATTTCAACAGCAGGTTATACATCCTTGACAAAATCTTAGTTTTGGGTTCTAACAGTTCTGTTTCTAATTTTGATTTTTCCACCTGGAAGCCAGTTTTCTTGTCCAAATTATATGCCTCCATTATCTGATAATAATGAAGCCAGTCTCGCACTTTGTTCTTTAGTTTCTCAAAACTCTGCAATTTCAATCTATCTCCATCTTGTTCCAAGATTTCCCAATATTTCGGCCATTTAGCCTCCATATTGAGCTTTTTCTGAGCTTTCGCTTCCATCGGTGACAGCCACCTTGGGGTTTTATTTTCCAATAGATCCTTATATCTTATCCAAACATTAAACAATGCTTTCCTGACAATATGGTTTTTAAATGCTTTATGCGCTTTGACCTTGTCATACCACAGATATGCATGCCATCCAAATACGTTGTTAAAACCTTCCAAGTCCAAAATGTCTGTGTTTTCAAGAAGTAGCCATTCTTTCAACCAGCAAAAAGCTGCTGATTCATGGTAAAGTTTAAAGTCTGGCAGGGCAAATCCACCTCTTTCCTTTGCATCTGTTAATATTTTAAATTTTATTCTGGGCTTCTTGCCCTGCCAGACAAATCTTGAAATATCTCTCTGCCACTTCTTGAAACAGTCCACTTTGTCCACAATTTGCAATGCCTGAAACAAAAACAACATTCTAGGCAATACATTCATTTTTATAGCAGCAATACGACCCAACAGTGAAAGCTTCAAATTTGACCATATTTCTAAATCTTTTTTCACTTCTGACCAACATTTATCATAGTTGTCTTTAAATAAATTCCCATTTTTTGCTGTCATGTTAATCCCCAGGTATTTCACTTTCTTAACCACTGTTAAACCTGTCACATTCTGAAACCTCTCTCTCTCAATTGGTATTAAATTTTTCTCTAAAACCTTGGTTTTTGACTTATTCAGAGTTTTTGAAATTTTCTGCAATGCGTCTCATGCAGTATAACAAAATAATTGCAGGGGTGTGTCTGGTATGGTGTTTTGTTATAACAGTTGTCCATTTGAATGGAAGTCCCAGACACAAACCATTATTTCTCTCTCCACAACAGAGAGTGAATTATGTGCATGCGTTCAGGCCACTCGTGATGTGGAATGGTATCTGCAAGTATTTGCAGACCTACAGATGCAAGTAACACTACAAGTAAAAGTTTACCTTGATTCCCAGAGCGGACTTGCTATCCTGTGTTCAGAGACCAATACGCAGCGCACGAGAGTCTTAAGGTTACCGTTTACAGTTTGTAAAGAAACTAATTGCTGACGAAATGATTGTATTTCAATATGTTCCAGGTGACAATCAAATTGCAGACATTTTTACTAAAGCTCTTCCAAAAGTTACACATGAAAGACATGTACAAAATATGCTTTATTGTTTTTGTTCCACAATAATGAACCGCAGGGGAAATGTTGAATGGTCACTTTAAAATGTGAAGGTTCATTATTGTTTCACAAGCTGTGTATGTCTTTAAGGGCCAGGGCAAATAACGAGACCCAGTCTTACAGCTGTGAAACATAGCAGTTGCTACTGAGTTGTGTTAATCAAGCTGTGTCAGCAATTGAGTATAGTATATAAGGGGCAGCACCTAGCTCTCTCATTACCCTGGGGGATGGGTTGGTGGTTGGGTCTGGTTTGTTGTTGATGTATTTAGTGTATAAGGAGTTTTTGTTTTTGTTATTAAAACCTTGTTTAAGTTATTTTTGAGTCCCTTTTTAATGCATGGTCTCCCCAGCAAGCTCTCTGCAGCACTACTAAACTGCAAATAGCAAACACTGTGCCCTTTGTCTGTAACCAAGACTGAAAAGGTCCAGACATAAATTTGCCTCCACGATCAACGTGGAGGCAGTCCGTAGTAGCTGAACCTGGGTGCAGGGCAGGAAGTCGGGTGAAGTCAGGAACAGGCTTGCAAGCAGGGAGCCAGGGTGGGTCAGGAGCTCGGGCAGGAAAGCTGGACAGGGTTCAGGCAGGAACTAACAATGTTGCTCCCACAACTTGAGACTGGGGCTAGCTGGCTTTTATCTGCCCCAAGGCATAGGGCGGCCCCGATCCTCTGGTGACTCGCCTCTCCTTGCCTGGAGGTGAGCACTCCTCCTGCGGGAACTTAGTTCCCTCCACCTCTCTGCCCTGAGCCTCTGCAGCTCAGGAGAGGCTGGAGGGTTACTGGACCCAGAGGCAACCTCGTCTTCCCCTGACGGGGCTGAGAGTGGAGCACCTGCAGGCAATGTGTCCTCCATCACCTCGGGAACCAGAGCAGACTCATCTGATGCCTGCACCTGAGGATCCAGCACAGGTGAGGACCCTTCAGGCTCATGCCACAGCCCCGGCTCAGCTGGTTCTGGAAGCGGGGAATACTGTGCAGGCTGGGATCCCTCAGGTTCAGCATCCGAGTCCGAATCCCAGGCCATCACACTCCGCCTTTCTGGATCTCACAGTAACTGTCCCGGAAATGCACTACAAACCCAGCTTTCAGCAGACAGGAGACAGACATCAGGTTGCTCCTCAGCGAAGGAACACACAGAACGTTGTCCAGATGCGTGCTTAGACAGGAGACAAAAACAGAACCACCCAACTCCACGTCAGATTTCCTCCCGTCAGCCAATGCCACCTGGCTCCGTGGTGTAGAAACTTTCTTGGCAAAAACCGCCTCTGAAACAACAATGTGCCAGGAACTCCCTGAATCGATAATCCAGGTGTTTCACCGCTCATCAGGACACTCGACCACGGCCGTCACAAGTTGCGCAATCTGCTTCTTCTTTCCAAACTTCGTTTGCTGTTTCCGCTGCTTTTGACCCTCAGATATGGCCTCCTCCGGACACTGCTTCCTCAGATGCCGAGTAGAACCGCACCTGTAACAACGACAAACAGCAAATGCAGATTCCTCACCAGCCGTAGCTTGGGTATGTTGTTTTGGCTGGTTCTCCTCAGAAATGCTGCCTGCATTCTTCACAAGCCGATCGCTTGTCGAAGCACTCGGAGCAGACAACTGCTTGCCGTCACACCTCTGCCATTCCTCCAGTAGCCGGCCAGTAACATAATCCAGAGTCAGATCTTCTTCATGCATAGCTTCCAGCGTGAGAACGAGATTGTCCCAGCTATTGTGTGTATATAGGGAAATAGACATAATGGCTAACAAAAAGGGCCAACAGCTGATTACAGTGGTATCTCGGGTTACAGTCGCTTCAGGTTACAGACACTGCTAACCCAGAAATAGTATCTCGGGTTAAGAACTTTGTTTCAGGATGAGAACAGAATTCGCGCGGCGGCAGCAGGAAGCCCCATTAGCTAAAGTGGTACCTCAGGTTAAGAACAGTTTCAGGTTAAGAACGGACCTCCGGAACAAATTAACTTAACCAGAGGTACCACTGTACAACCTCAATAGCGTCAGCAAGATGCCAGTCTATAGTAGAAGTAGATACCAAAAGACGCCAATCTGTACGAGAATCAGGTTTTTTAAAATCATTGTTGGCAAAAACACTTGCAGAATATTTACTACTTAGCATCATTAAAAAAAATTCTGTGCCACACAATACCACTCAAAAATGGTATATAGATAAAATCAACAGGAATATCCCAAAGGTTGGGAACATGGATGAAACTAGGGCTGGGTGATACCTGATTTCAACATTGCAATATTGTCACCAGCTAAACATCACAATATACGGATATATCACTATGTCTGAAATAAGGATGGAGCTATAAAGAAGCATTACCTGGCTTCACAGCTTTTCCTGCATCATGATTTTCAAATATCGCCCCGCTCTAGATAAAACCCCAAATGTTTTGTCACTTACCAGGTAATGATGTGTTGCATGTGCTCGTTGCGTAACGTCACCCTCGTCTGGCCTCCAAAGGGCCCCCCTGGAACTGTGCTTTCTGTGGTTGCAAGAGAGAAACAGCAGGGAGTCAGAACCATATGCAATATGAGCCTTTAGAAAAGAAATTCAAACACCAGGGGCAGCTTACTTTTATGTAAAAAGTGAAAACCTATGTAGGTAGTCCTATGTAGGTAAACTTATGTAATCTCTACTCCCACTCCCACCTCACTCTCCCTGCCAATGATACAGCTCTCCCATGCTCAGATTTTCTGTGTAACTCCCTGTTCTACTTCACCCCCTGTATAACATAGCAAACCAACCAAATGGCTGCTCTACCCAATCCACACCTGGCTCTGACATAAAGGTAAAGGTAAAGGGACCCCTGACCATTAGGTCCAGTTGCGGACGACTCTGGGGTTGTGGCTCTCATCTCGCTTTATTGGCCAAGGGAGCCGGCGTACAGCGTCCGGGTCATATGGCCAGCATCACTAAGCCGCTTTCTGGCGAACCAGAGCAGCGCACGGAAACGCCGTTTACCTTCCCGCCAGAGTGGTACCTATTTATCTACTTGCACTTTGTCGTGCTTTCGAACTGCTAGGTGGGCAGGAGCAGGGACTGAGTTCCCCCCTCCGCGGGGATTCGAACTGCCGACCTTCTGATCTGCAAGCCCTAGCTCTGTGGTTTAGGCTCTGTGGTTTCTGACATAAGTGGTATTAAACTAAGTGGAACTCCATTCATTCGGATCCTGCCCCCTCCAGAGCAGGAAAAAACATGCTGCTTCCATCTTCCATGTGACACCCCATAAGATACTTGAAGGTGGCTACCCTATCTCCTCTCAGTCTTCTCTTCCAGGCTAAACATACCCAGCTCCCTCAACTGTTCCTCATAAGGCTAGGCTTCCAGATCCTTGATCATCTTGGTTGCCCTCCTTTCCACATGTTCCAGCTTGTTAATATTCTTAAATTGTGGCACCCAGAACTGAACACAGTACTCCAGGTGTGGTCTGACAAAGGCAGAAGAGAGCGGGACTATGACACTATATTTCTGTTGATGCAGCCTAGAATAGCTTTAGCTTTTTTGCTGCTGCATCACATAGTTGACTCATGTTGAGGTTGTGGTCTAATAAGACTCCTAGATCCTTTTCACATATACTGCTGGCAAACCAGGTGTCCCCCATCTTTTATTTGTGCAGCTGGTTTTTCCTGCCTAAGTGTAGAACCTCACATTTGTCCCCACTGAAATTCATTATTGCGTGTATGTAGCTCTGCATGTGTGTAGCTCTACTCAATACTACTCTATAATTTAGTGTAGATATATTTCTTATATATTTTAAATGTGTAAAAAAAATATCCTACGGTTAAAAATATTCTTAATATTGAACCAAACCAATAAAAGAGATGTCAAATTATGTGTTACTTACTAAATCTGTAGTGTTTATCCTCCAAAAAAACTCAAAATAATGTACATGGATTCCACCCCACTGCCTCTCATATTATTTTATTTATTTATTATGTAATATATTTATATCCTGCCAAGTTGGAATTCAAGGTGGCTTACAACATTTTAAAACATCAGTCATAGAATAAAGAATAATAAAAACAAACTGGTTAAAAACAATACTTAAAATACATCACAATATATCTAAAACCAGCAATTAAAATTTGAACTGACAGCAGCCCAGTCATCAGCATTGTCTGCACCTTAGTTTCCAAATGCATAAAGCCCTTTACTGCAAAAGTAAATTGATGCCTCCTTGCCTGAATAGAAGCAGGAGCCAAGTCACAAAGAAGAAACTTTGTTTGCTGATTGGAATCTCCTTCTCACAGGACTGCTGAGAAACAAAGTTTCCAATAAGCAAACAAATTTACTTTTTCTCCCAATAAGATCCATGGGGCTTTAAGGCACACACCATGCCTCTTGTTAGGCAGAGTAGAGACCCCAAGACCGTGCTAAGCTTGATACCATGCTGGGCTTCTATTCTGCCTAGCAAGGGGCACACAAGTGGATCTTATGGGGGGAAACAGATTGGGCAGGCAGGAAATGGCCATTTACTTTGCAGTAAACTTGGCTTTACCTTGCAGTAAAGTTCTGCTTCCTGCCTGATGTTGGTTTCTATTTCCCTCACTGAGCAGCAAATGCATGTCACAAGACATTGTTTACATTCCACAGTCCAAGTTACTGTTGGATTCCCACGGGAATGGGAGACTGGATGTGACGTACACTGGTTTCCTGTTTTTCAGTGTTCTGTCGTTTCTTTGTTGGAGAGGGAGTTGCTCTGTGCTCTCACAGAGGCAAGATGTACGTTTGTGTGTTCTCGATGTAGATGAGAAATAAAATTAGCATGTAGCACGATACCTGCTTATCCTTTTGTCTGCGAGATTACACTCTGCTGTATCAGCTCCAGATGGGCAAGAGCTGATCAAAATCTCACATTTTAGGTTCCGGGCCCAGAAGTTGGAATCGGAATGACGAATAGCGGCCGGCAGAGGAACGGAACGGAGTTATCTGCTCAGCGTGTCAAGAAGATTGGTGAGAGGTATGTGCTGTTGCTATGGGAAGCCTGCCAGTTACTAATTAATGGCTTTAAGGCTGGACTTTGAACTTTTAAGCCAAAACAGCCGTTTGCTGCGGCAAAAGCTCGAGAGGCTTGAAATCGAAAGTGCCTTTGGAATGCAGCTGCTGTAAACAGACGCAGCTTGCTTTAAAGCAGCAGAGATGGCTAATGCAAGGCTAGCTGATGCTTTTGGGATTCCTAAGCTCAATAAAAAGAATTACGCAGAATGGGTGTTGTATGCAGAAGCATTCAATGTCATTTTTAAATTTAAATTTTTATTCCTTTCCCCCCTTTTTTCCTTTGTTGGGGGTGGGTGGGTGGGATGGATAGTTGGTTGGGGATTAATTTTAGTATAATTGTTCTGTTCCTTTTTTTCTGTTGTTGTAGTTTTATTGGTTCTGTATAGTTTGTGTTTTGTTTTTAAGGGGCGGGATCAGGGCTGCCTGGGAGTGGGTCCCCAGCCAACACGATGGCTGGGACAAGTTCCACAGGGGGGGAAGCACTGGGACATTCGATCTCGGTGATCATGGGCAGGAGGCGGAGTTACGCTAAGACCAGACCATGTCATTACCGAGGAGGCAGGTTTAGTCGCTGTTTGAAGACTATCCCTGCCTCCGGGTCTGGCCTTGACCGGATGGATACTGGAATCAACAGGGGAAACCCACGTGACCTGAAAGTGTTGCTGTGCAATGCCAGGTCAATGGTGAATAAAACCACTGCCATCCACGACTTGATTGTGGATGGAGGATTTGACCTGGCATGTGTGACAGAGACCTGGTTGGAGGAAGTAGATGGGCCTGTCCTTGCCGCTGCTTGCCCACCAGGTTTCTCTTACGCACAGCAACCCAGGTCATGTGGACGGGGAGGGGGGGTTGCAGTGATTTTTAGGAAGTCACTAGCTTGCACCAGGCGTCCTACTGGGAAGATCCAGTTCTCTGAGTGCACGTTCTGGAAGTTGGGCAATAGGGGCAGCACAGGATTCCTTTTGGTGTACCGACCTCCCCGCTGCACCAAGGATTCCCTGTCTGAGCTGCTTCAGGTCGTGGCGGATTTTCTCCTGGAGACACCTAGTTTGGTTGTCCTAGGGGATTTTAACATCCATGCCGACACAACCTTACAAGGGGCTGCTCGGGACTTCGTGGAAAGCATGGCCTCCATGGGGCTGTCCCTGAATAAGTTTGGCCCAACTCATAGTCATGGACACGCCTTAGACCTGGTGTTCACCTCTAGTGACGTGGGTGATCTGACACTAAGTAAAAGCGAAACTAAAGAAGTGCCATGGTCAGATCACTTCCTGGTGCAACTGGACTTCTCCGCGACCCTTCCCCTCTGCAGGGAGGTGGGACCAATTCGGATGGTCCGCCCCCGCCACTTAATGGATCCAAATGGTTTCCAGAGAGTGGTAGGGGATGCTTTATACCATGTTGATGGCCTTTCAGCTGATTCCCTGGTGGCCCGCTGGAATGCGGAGTTAACCAGGGCTATCGACTGTCTGGCTCCGAAGCGCCCTCTCCGATTTCATGGAGCCCGGACAGCCCCGTGGTTTTCTTCAGAACTGAGGGCAATGAAACAATCGCTGAGACGGCTAGATCGTCGGTGGCAGAAAACTCACTCCGAATCTGACCGGACACAGGTTAGAGCTCAACGTCGAGCCTACCAAGTGGCGATAGCGACGGCGAAGAAGACTTTCTTCACCGCCTCTATTGCATCTGCAGAAAATAGTAGCAGGAGACTCTTTCAGGTGGTCCGCAATTTAACGGAACCACCTTTACCACCGGGGCCTTGTAAAGACCCCAAGATCTCCTGCAATGATTTTGCAAAGTTTTTTGCAGATAAAATCACTCATATTCGGAAGGAGCTAGACACCACCGTGGGAGCAGGGCTGGGGCGGGAGAGTGCTAGAGCTCTGTCTGGTCAAGTTGCATGGAATCAATTTCAATCCGTTACCCCCGAGGATGTGGACAGGCTGCTTGGACGCGTGAAACCAACCACCTGTCTCCTTGATCCTTGCCCATCCTGGCTAATAAAAGCAAGCCAGGAAGGGCTGGGCGATGGGCTCTGCGGGGTGGTGAATGCTTCCCTCTGTGAGGGAACATTCCCAGATCCGCTGAAAGAGGCGGTCGTTAAACCGCTTCTTAAAAAACCATCTTTAGACCCGGCCAGTATGGCCAACTATCGCCCAGTCTCAAATCTTCCATTCTTGGGCAAGGTGATTGAGCGTGTGGTTGCTGAACAACTCCAGGCACGCCTGGAGGATGCGGACCATTTGGATCCCTTTCAATCGGGATTCAGGCCTCACCATGGGACTGAAACTGCCTTGGTCGCGCTGGTTGATGATCTCCGGCGAGCTAGGGACAAAGGTGAGAGTCGTTTCCTAGTTCTGCTGGATCTCTCAGCGGCCTTTGATACAATCGACCATAACATCCTTCTGGACCGTCTAGAGGGGCTGGGAGCTGGGGGCACTGTTATACAGTGGTTTCGCTCCTTCCTCCTGGGCCGTGTTCAGAAAGTGGTGGTGGGGGATGAGTGTTCAGACCCCTGGGCCCTCACTTGTGGGGTGCCTCAGGGTTCTGTCCTCTCCCCCATGCTTTTTAACATCTATATGAAGCCGCTGGGAGAGATCATCAGGGGGTTTGGACTGGATGTCCATCAATATGCAGATGATACCCAGCTCTACCTCTCTTTCAAATCAGAACCAGTGAAGGCGGTGAAGGTCCTGTGTGAGTGCCTGGAGGTGGTTGGAGGATGGATGGCGGCTAATGGATTGAAGTTGAATCCTGACAAGACAGAAGTACTGTTTTTGGGGGACAGGGGGGTGGCTGGTGTGGAGGACTCCCTGGTCCTGAATAGGGTAACTGTGCCCCTGAAGGACCAGGTGCGCAGGCTGGGAGTCATTTTGGACTCACAGCTGTCCATGGAGGCGCAGGTCAATTCTGTATCCAGGGCAGCTGTCTACCAACTCCACCTGGTATGCAGGCTGAGACCCTACCTGCCTGCGGACTGTCTCGCCAGAGTGGTGCATGCTCTAGTTATCTCCTGCTTGGACTACTGCAATGCGCTCTACATGGGGCTACCTTTGAAGGTGACTCGGAAACTACAACTAATCCAGAATGCGGCAGCTAGACTGGTGACTGGGGGCGGCCGCCGAGACCACATAACACCGGTCTTGAAAGACCTACATTGGCTCCCAGTATGTTTCCGAGCACAATTCAAAGTGCTGGTGTTGACCTTTAAAGCCCTAAACGGCCTCGGCCCAGCATACCTGAAGGAGCGTCTCCACCCCCATCGTTCTGCCCGGACGCTGAGGTCCAGCGCCGAGGGCCTTCTGGCGGTTCCCTCATTGCGAGAAGCAAAGCTACAGGGAACCAGGCAGAGGGCCTTTTTGGTACTGGCGCCCGCCCTGTGGAATGCCCTCCCATCAGATGTCAAAGCGATAAATAACTACCTGACATTCAGAAGACATCTTAATGCAGCCCTGTTCAGGGAAGTTTTTAATCTGTGATATTTTACTGTATCTTTGGTTTCTATGGTAGCCGCCCAGAGTGGCTGGGGAAACCCAGCCAGATGGGCGGGGTACAAATAATAAATTATTATTATTATTATTATTATTATTATTATTATTATTATTATTATTATTACTTGTTGAAGGTGCAGATGTGCGTGCTCATCTGATGGAGATGCAGAATCTCAGGCATGAGCTGCAACAGAGAGGAATCACCTTTCCAGAGGCTGTGTATTCCTTCATGATACTACATTCTTTGGGTTCAAGTTGGGAATCCATTGCCACTCAGATTGCTGTTCTGCCAACTGCTCAGCTCACGGTAGCGCATGTTACTGCTGTGATTCAAAATGAAGCTGACAGGCGGAGTGCTAGCTGCATCGGTAAGGGGGAGTCTTCACAGACGTCATCCCAGAATGCAGTGGAACCACTAGATGGCGCCAAAGCTTTGAAAGCAGTGAAATGCTACTCGTGTGGACGTCTAGGCCACATGAAGAGGGAATGCAGATCTCCCAAGGCCAAGACAGAGCAGCGCAGCGAAAGCTCAACGCATGTAAAAGGCAAAGGTAAAGGTCCGGTGTCCAGGACAACGCAGCACAAGGCAATGGTCTCACGCTTCACTCCAAAGGTTGCAAAGGTCCAGAAGACGTCTAAATCGTTCTTTGTGGTTGATTCAGGAGCGACGAGACACATTTGCAACGAGAAAGGACTGTTCATGTCTTTTACACCGCAGGAAGGTGCAATTCACCAGGCGGATGACCACACGATCTCCAGTCAAGGCTACGGAACTGTTGTTCTTCGCAGTTTGGACTTGTCAATACACGGCATTCTCGACGTTCCAGATGCTGCACACAATCTACTCAGCGTCGCGCAACTGAATGAACGGAACATTGACGTTTCCTTCAAGAACAAGAAGTGCACCATCACAAAGAAAAACGATTATGTATTGCATGCTGAATATGTTGATCGTTTGTTTGTTTTGTATTATGATGATGTTGTGCAGGATGAAACTTGTTGCATTGCAGGTTCTAACAAGGTTTTGCATGCAGGATGTATTCATGATTTTCACAGAAAATTTGGTCATTTACACTTTGAGGCAGTATCCAAAATGCCTGCCTTGGTTGAAGGTATGACTGTTAAACCCTGCAGGTACCACATGAAGTGCAAGGCATGCGCAGCAAACAAGGTGAAAATGGCTGCGAAAGGTAAGGTGTCTAGTAGACAAGCTACAGAACCATACCAGGTAATGCATGCTGATTTAGTTGGTCCACTATCGCCCTCTTTGGGTGGAAACAGGTACTCCATGGTCCTCATTCATTCATTTTCCAGGTATATTTATGTGTTCAATCTCAAGCAGAAATCAGAGGCATTTCAAAGGTTCAAGGAATTCTGTGCTTGGTTGGAAAATGTGCATGGTAAGAAGGTAAAGACTCTTTTCACTGATCGCGGGGGGGGGGGATTCACTTCTCAGCAGTTTGAAGCTTTTCTGACTGAGAAAGGAATTCTGCACGATTTGTCTAGTTCTCGTTCGCCATGGCAGAATGGACTTTGTGAGAGAGCAAATCAGACATTGCTTCAAGGGTTGAAAACCTTGCTGCATGATGCCAATCTTCCAGAGAGTTATTGGGCAGAATCTTTGAGCTGTTTTGTTTACAGTTATAATCGAAGATTATCATCATAGATTGGTTGTACCCCCATGAAAAGATGTTTGGCAAGAAACCATACATCAAACACATGAGAATTTTTGGTTCTGACATGTGGGTTCACACACCACAAAGCTCCAAGTTAGGCAAGCGTGGTTTGCATGGTAACTTTCTAGGGTATCAGAAAGGTTCTTACAGAGTAATGATGACTGACTCTAAGACAATTAGGCTCACTAGAAGTGTTGAGTACAATGTCAAGTGGGGGGAGAATGTGGGAATTTTCCAATGTTATCCTGATGACAGTGATGAGACTGAGAATAAACAACAGCCACAGCAACAGCCACACCCTACACCCACTGATAAAGGTCCTGATTCTGAATCTGAGGTCTGAATCAGATGATTCAGAGGATTTCAAGAGTGCGAAAGCCTCTATGCGACCCTCTGAAGGCTCTGATCAAGAATTGGAGGAACCATTGTTCACTATAGGCCACTATTCTCCTAAGAAGGAAGAGGAGAGTGTTGAAGACTTATGGCTAATTCGCAGGTCTGAAAGAGCCACTAAAGGTAGACCTCCAAAGAGATTTGCTGATGAATTTGCTAAAACAGCAGTTGCAGCTGTTAATAGCTCCAAGAAGGTATTTGAACCTTCAAGCTTCCAAGAAATCCAGGATTTGGATTCAAAGGATGCTGACCCATGCTTAAATGCCATGAAAGCTGAGCTTGAGTCCTTAGAGAGGAACAAAACATGGGAGCTAGTTCCAGTAGTTCCAGGAATGAAACTGCTTGGAAGCAAATGGGTCTTCAAAGCGAAGACAGATCAAAATGGCAAGATAGTCAGACACAAAACCAGATTGGTAGCCAGAGGTTTTTCACAGGTACCAGGTGAAGACTATCATGAGACCTACTCGCCCACCGTGAGATATGAGAGCATTAGGCTTATGCTCAAGCTTGCTGCAGAAGAGAATCTACACATTTCTCACCATGATGTGAATACAGCATTTTTGTACGGATCTCTAGGTGAATCACTTTATATGCTTCCACCTGATGGTGTACAGGTAAAACAGGGATTTGTTTTTTCTCTGAAGAAATCACTATATGGTCTCAAACAGTGCACGGTGCTGGCACACTAAACTCACTGAAGTATTGTTTTCTCTAGGTTTTCAGCAAGGGAAAGCTGATCCATGTGTGTTTGTCAAAGAGGAAGGGCAAAAGAAGCTGTTGATGGTATACTTTTCTTTTGGAAGGATGTCACAATGTACAATAACGCGCTAGCTCAACTGAAAGAACACTTTGACATGAAAGATCTTGGTAAGGTAACCAACTACCTACCTCTGGAAATAGAGAGAGATCAAGATGGTAATATTCTAGTACACCAGTCACGGAAAATTGCTGATGTGTTAAGCAAACTAAACCTGATGGATGCTAACCCTGTAGACACACCGATGACAACAGGTTATCAGGTAGATGACACTGAAGAAGCATTTTCTGACACTACACTGTACAGAAGTGTGCTAGGCAAACTAAACTTCATTGCCAGATGTTCAAGACCTGACATTGCTGTTAGCTGTAATTTGCTAAGCAGACAAGTCAACAATCCTACTGTTAAGGATTGGAAAGCTCTGAAGCGCATAGCTCGCTATTTGAAAGGCATTACAGACTGAGATTTAACAATCAGAAGTCTGGTGGTCTTGAAATATTTGCAGATGCAAGTTTTGGAAGTGACACTACAGACAGGAAAAGTACGTCTGGAGTTTGCTACATGTACAATCAGGGTCTATTTGATTGGTCATGCAAGAAGCAAACAACAGTTAGCTTAAGCTGAACTGAATGCACTGTCTTATTCACTTCAAGATTGTGAATGGTTGTTACAATTGTGCAAAGACATGAAAATTCCTGTCAAATGTCCAATCCAGGTTTATCAGGACAACAAAGCATGTTTGGCTTTGCTGAATTCTGAAGGTTGTAAGTAAAGCACAAAGAACTTGCAGTTGAAACTGCAACATGCTAGAGAATGTGTTCAGAAGGGACTCGTAACGGTGTCCTATATGCCAGGTAATGAAATTCCTGCTGATGTAATGTCCAAGGTTGTACCAAGAGATCAACACTGTACCTATGTACGGAAGTTGGGTTTGTACTGATATTGTACGAACACGCTGCCCAGTGATGTTCACAGAAAGGGGGAGGGTGTTGGTTTCTATTTCCCTCACTGAGCAGCAAATGCATGTCACAATACATCTTTTACATTCCACAGTCCAAGTTACTGGAGGGAGTTGCTCTGTGCTCTCACAGAGGCAAGATGTACGTTTGTGTGTTCTCGATGTAGATGAGAAATAAAATTAGCATGTAGCACGATACCTGCTTATCCTTTCGTCTGCGAGATTACACTCTGCTCAATCAGCTCCAGATGGGCTGGAGCTGATCAAACTAACACCTGCTGGGTCTGCAAGCCCAGCTAGGCAGTGCATTCTCAATATATTACAGGGTGAAAAAATATGAAACCTTGATCGTGGTCTGGACGTGATCTGGTGAGGAGAATCAGAACTTACAGGGTTAAACAGTTCTGAGTGACGTCTCACATTCTGAGGCGTGGCTATGTTCACATACGGGAATGTTCCTTTGTGTGAGTTCTCTTTCGTTTTTCACTGAGAGGCGAAGAGGATGTCTGGTTTTTCGCCGGGCTGATTTTACGATGTTATTCTACGCAATAAAAGACTGTTGGAGATAAGCGAGAAGCTTGCAGTCTGATTTATTACCCACACACGGCAACAGTGTTTCCTCGCTGCGTGATCTCTGCTGAGACTAAGCTAAGAGAGCTGAAGGTGTTTTCTATCGTCACAGAGGCACAGTACGAAGGGGGAAACGTGCCGGACGCCATCATAATTCCACAGTTCATACTGGTAAGGAACAAAGTATCGATATATCACCCATCCCTACTTACCTTCACAGAGCTATGATTCAGAGTTCCCTGGGAAGAGGGATTGACTATTAAACCACTAGTAACTGTAGCTCTGGGAGAGGAATTGGGGGGTGGGGGCTCCTAACAACTCTCAGCACTGTTAACAAACCACAGTTTCCAGAATTCTTTGAGGGAAGGCATGACCATGTCAAGTGGTATGATACGGTTTTAAATGCAGATGGGGCCCAAAGTCAGGAGCCTGTTGCAGTCCACTCCTATCAAAAGCTAAGACTACACAGCCAGGTCCTTGGGGAACTCACAGAAGTCTGCATCAAGGAAGATGGGGTCAGCTCCTGTCACTCTCGCCATGGCATCCAGATCCCGGTAATGCCAATGATTCCTTTCAATGTCGTTCTTTGGAACAAATGGCTTGCTGGTTTCCGACAGCCTCACCACTCCTGTGAGCTCAATTTCCTCTTGGATCTACAAGGAAGAGTCAAATAGCAGTTTCTGTCCTTTAAAAAAAAGAAAGCAGTGTCTTATGATACATAATGTGGCAGTTTCCACCCCTTGCTACCTACCTGTCCTCGCAACCTGGTCTCTGGCTTAAGTTTCTTTCTGGAGACAAACCCTCTGTTGACAAGGATTGTGATCCTGCAGGGTCAGGGGGGAAGGGAGTGAGAGAAGACAATAAACTCTGTAAGCATGGAAGCATCCCAGCCCCCTAAAAGCAGGAGTGGAAAATGTTTGGCGTGCCAGATCTTGGCTGACCTACAACTCCAGGTACCCCTGGCTGTTGGGTATGTTGGCTGGAGCCGATGGCAGTTGTAGTTCAGCAACATCTGGTGGGTCCACTTCTGCTGTAAGGCACCTAACATTGTAATTCTATGCCAGTCTACTCAGAAGCAAGCATCATTTATTCAATTTGGCTTACTCACAAAGTCCATTTGTATAAAACTTATTTTTGCTAGCTGGGAAGAGTTAAGAACACAGCCATCAACATTGCATTGTTGCAATTTGTTTGGATTCTATTATGAGTGCCCTACATTGTACTGTTAACATACTAACAGTTCTCTTTCATGTAACTTGGCTTTTGACTCCACAGCAATGGTTTTTCTCTCTCCTCTCTGTGCTCAGAGTAGATCCACTCACTTAGCTAACCAGCCCATGCACCTTAGAGTAGGTTCTAGGGCAGAAGACATCTGTTGGCCTTGAAGATGCAGAATTCTCTCTTGTTTTCTGCAACAGACTAACATGGTCACATGCCTGGAAAATTGACATTTTACGTTATGACAGTTCACACATTTTTACCAACGTGAAATAAACCTATTGTGATGGGATAATGAGCTGCTTGTGCGTAAAATGCAAGTCCCTCAGAGTTTGATAAGGTTCTCAAACCTCTGCCTGTGACGGAGCCCCTCCGGCATGGCTGCGTCAGTCGCTAGCAGAGTCCGAAAGTGGTTGCTTTCGGAATCTCTTCCAACATAAAAGCTCCTTAACGGAAACACGTCTTCTGGACTCTCTGCGTGACAGTTTCCGGCGAGGAGTGGGTGTCCCTATAGGAGGTCCTGAGACCTCCCCACTGTTTTCGCTGGAAGCGTCTCTGAGCCATCCCTCCGACTCACTTTCCCTTGGAGTTCCTTCTCTCCCCCTACTGGTTCCCTCTTCAGCTGCTGCGTCTCTCTCAACCTCAGTGAGCCTTTCCACCTCCTGTCCTTCCGATGGCAGTTCCCTGACATCCACCTCCCCTCCAGGGCCCCCTTCACCCCCTCCCGTCTCCTCCTCTATGGGCGGTGAGGAGGTAAAACCCCTGAAAGAACCTCCCTCATCTTCCGAAGTTTCGAACACTTCCCTCCGCTTGTTGCTGTCCCTGGTCTCCCGGTACTCCTCGTCATCGGAGTCAATTCCCTCTTCCAACTCCGAATCCGCGAATCCTTCCAGTTCCTCTTCCTCGTCGGTGGTGCCGAAATACTCCCTCCTAAACCTTGCTACCGGCTGAGGTTTCCTCGGGAATCTTTGGTGGAACGTTTCTATTAAAACCTCGTCATTGACCTCCCCTGCAGTCACCCAGGTGTTTTCTGACTCCGGTTCCCCTTCCCACGCCACCAAATACTCCACCTGATTTCCCTTCCACCTGGAATCGAGGATTTCCGCTACATGGTTGCTGCGTTCCCTTTCTTCCAAGGCTGGTCCCCTGGCGTGCTCCCCTTCACGTCCCCCCCTGTATGGTGACAGTAACAACCTGTGGAACACTGGGTGCAATTTCATGTGGTTGGGCAACCGGAGTTTGAAAGCCACTGGGTTGACCTGCTGAATGACCTCAAAGGGTCCCAATCTTTTGGGTCTCAATTTCTTACAACCCCCTTTGAAAGGCAACCCTTGGGTTGACAGCCACACCTGATCCCCCACCCTTATGGTTTCACCTTCCCTTCTGTTCTTGTCTGCCTGCTTCTTATATTGTGCCTTGGCCCTTTCTAAGTTGAGCTGGAGCTGATGATGGATCACTTCCATCTCTTCTACAAAATGTTCGGCCGCTGGGACGCTCCATCTCTCCCCTCCATCCCCTGGAAATGCCCTGGGGTGACACCCGTAATTAGCCAAAAAGGGGCTCATCCCTGTGGACACATTCTCCGCATTATTGTAGGCAAATTCTGCCAGCGCCAACTTTTCGACCCAATCGTTCTCTCTGTCATTGACATAACACCTCAGGTATTGTTGGAGGATACCATTTGCTCTTTCCGCCTGCCCGTTGGTTTCAGGGTGCCGGGCAGTCGAAAAATTGACCTCCACGTGCAGCAAGCTCATGAGCTTCCTCCAGAACCTGGACGTAAATTGTTTGCCCCTGTCTGAGATCACCCTCAAGGGGGCGCCGTGCAACCTAAAGATGTGTTCTACAAACAACTTCGCGGTTTCTTCCGCTGTGACTCCATGTGAGCATGCTACAAAGTGGCACATCTTAGTTACTACCATGATGGCTGTTTTCCCCTTGGACTTCGGCAGATCCGTCATAAAATCTATCGATACCGAGGACTTCCGGTTCCGGTCGCAACCTGTGTAGAAGCGCGGAAAACCTGCTCCCGGTTTTCTGGGTTCTGTGGAGGCTTGGGGAGACGCTAGGGCGCAGCGCACCTCAAAACCCTAAGGGGGGCACCCTTAGGGGTAAGGTACCCAGCAGCGTGGAAGCGGTCGCACCATCCTCCCGAGCTGGTACAGGGGGAAAACGAAGGACCGCGAGCGCGAATTGGGGAATTACCGACTCTGCAGGGCGACGCCTCGAGCTTCAGCCGGGATAGGCGACGGGCCGCCTTAAGAAAAGAACGGAACCCCCCAGCGTTTTTTAATGTGTTTTGCTTTTTATATAAAACGCAGTGTGCAAGGCAAAAAGCCAGTAGTGAAGCTGGGCGGCGCCTGGAGGGTATTGAACTGTGTTTGGGAGTTCGCTCGGTGGAGGATATAAGATGGCGCAGATGGAAACTCGACGATATAAGGGGACTTTGGAGAGTCTGTTTGAGTAAGAACAATTTGATATGAGGATTTAAGATCGGATAGAATTGGACTTTAAGGACTACCCGGACCCTGGTGAGTTCTACAGTCCATCTTTGGTGGTTGTTTATGTTATTTTCGCTGTTACGCAGGGACAAGTGGTTCCTGGCGTTTATAGCTAACAATTTAACAATTAAGACCTGGAGCGCCTAAGCCACTTTTGGAAGGAGTTTAAGGATTTTCTAGGGGAGGGACGGCAGCAGGTATAAGGTGAGAGGACGTTAAAGCTCCCGTGTTTGCCGCCACACCCCGTTTCTCTGTTTTTTCCCCCCCGCCTGTCCCCCCTCTTATCCCCGGGAGGATACTTCCGGGTGATAGGAGCTGAACAGGGGGTTTCTAAGCAGACGAGGTGGCGTGACGTATTACTTAGTTTCACGCGGTTTAGAAAGACGGCTGCACTACACCTTGACCTGGATGGCTTCTGGACTGTGGCTTCTGGAATCTGGACTTTGACTATAACTTGGACTATAACTATAATTTGAATTCTGACTATACGGGATAAAAGTGGACTAATTGGGACTACATCTTTAAGGCTTGACGATTGGACCATTAATCGCCCGCCCACGTGACGTAGGGCGGGTGGGTCAAGTGGACTGGAATTGGGCAAAGAAAGAGATCGCCAGGAGCTGGGAGGGAATTACCCCGTACCCCTCCTCAACCTCTCTCACTGGATCGAATATAGGACTTTTGCTCTGGGACGTCTGAAGTTTATGCTGGGGACATTGCTTCGAGGGGGCTGCTTAACTCTACCGGGAAACTGGCCTTTTTCTGGCCTACTATAGAGGGTTACTACTGACAATTCCTGCTTATAACTGTGGTTAATTGGAGGGTCGAAAGGGGAAGGAAGTAAAGGCAGGGGTGAACCCGCAGGAGGAGAGATTTGGAAATGACGGGAAAGGATGGGAGAGATGGGAAGAAAGGGGGTGGGACCCCGGGAGAAAGAAAACTGTCGCGGCAAGAGGAAATCAAAGATTTAGACAATTTGTGGGCTAAAATTAAGGAGGAATTTAGGCAAAATGTATTATACATGGAAAATAAACTAGGAGAGGTTCAGGAAATGATCGACAAAAAAATAGAAGGAGCAGTTGGCGAACTCTCAACTAAAATTCAAGATCTCTCCGCTAAGTCTAAAATGATTGAGGAATCTAACAAAAAGCTGCAGAAAGAGATGAGG
Organism: Podarcis muralis; assembly: GCF_964188315.1. Classification (NCBI taxonomy): domain Eukaryota; kingdom Metazoa; phylum Chordata; class Lepidosauria; order Squamata; family Lacertidae; genus Podarcis; species Podarcis muralis. The sequence continues at coordinate 7,026,122 of NC_135674.1, forward strand.
GAACAAAAAAAGGAGACATTGAAGGTAAAAGAAGAGCTGGGAGAGCTAAGCATCTCTCAAGATAAGATCTGGGATAACCTAGCCATGGCAGACATGCGGCTAAAACAGCTTCATCTTAAATTCAGGGGAGTAGCAGAGGACAGAAATGAAGACATAAGAGGGAAGATGATAAAGGAACTCTCTAATTGGCTAGGTTTAAGGGAGGAAGAGATGGCATCTACCGTAGATAATGTATTTAGAATGACTAGGCCCAAACATCTGAAAGCGAGTAAATTCCTGGGGGATTGCCTGGTGATTTTTAACTCCTTGGAAATGAAAAATCTAATTCTGAGAAAGAGCTATAATAATAGATTAAGAATTGATGGAAGACCTATTATCATTTACAAGGAAATACCTGTTAGGCTACTTCGCAAAAGAGAGGGATACAAACAAGTGGCAGCAGCTTTGAAGAGAAACGGGGTACCATTTCGATGGGAGTTCCCGGAAGGGATTAGTTTCTTCTACAAAGAGAAAAAGTTCAGATTGTTGGACACACAAGAGGCGGATAAGTTTTTGAGAAGATATGAAAAAGATTTGGGAAAGGCAGAGAATAGATCAAGGAGTAGGGAGGAAGAAGAGGAAGGAGAGATAAGGAGCAGACAGGAGGAGGGGAGGAGAGCAGGAGAGGAGGTAATGGAATCAGATGAAGATGATGAGGAGGCCGTAGTGGGAGTGGAGACGGCAGAAGAGGGGGAGCGCTCAGGAAACAAAGGCGACAGATTATAGTTTGTGATTCCGGTTAAAGGTATAGAAGCAGACAAAGGTAAACAATAACACACACACTAAAATTTTTATCGTGGAACGTAAATGGGTTGAACGAGAAGGTTAAAAGGAATAAAATTGAGAAAGTTGTGAAAAATAAGAAGTACGACGTAATTTGTTTTCAGGAAACTCATATTGCTAAGAAACATAAACATATCCTGGTGAATAAAAAGCTAGGAGTAGACTTTATTAACTCGGATGTTAAAAAAAAAAGAGGAGTAGTAATATATGTTAAAGAGAAGTGGGAACCAACTCTGATCTGTAAAGATGAGGAAGGAAGAATCCTAGGGATTCAACTAAATTTCCGGGGGGGAAAAATCAATGTCGTGACGGTATACGCACCGAATACAAACAGAGCAGAGTTTTTTGAGAAACTTGAAAGTATGTTATTAGAGTTGGAAGCCCATAAACTAATCCTGCTCGGGGATATGAATGGTGTTCCGGTGCCGGAGCTGGACAGGAGCGAGAAGAAGGGGAAACTGGACAGGGGGAAACTGCCGAAATCATTTAGTGACATGGAAGGAAATTTAGACCTAATTGACATATGGAGACACAAAAATCCTACCTCTAAACAGTTTACGCATTATTCTGAACCCCATCAGAGCTGGGGCAGAATCGACCAGATCTGGACGACAAGAATACTCACGTTGAGGGTCAAGAAATGTGAAATTCTTCCTAGGACAATATCTGACCATTGTGCCTTAGATATGGAAATAAAAAGCGAAGTGAAGGGACAAAACAGGTGGAGGATGTGTGAGAACCTATTTGATAACGAAGAGGTGAGGGAAAGAATTAAAGGCACCTTAAAAGAATATCTAGATTTAAATTTGAATAAAGAAACCCCCATAGATGTGGTTTGGGACGCCAGTAAGGCGGTTCTGAGGGGCCTCTTAATACAACAAAACAATTATAGGAGAAAGGTAAGGGAACGTAAGAAAGAGGACATCCTCGCTCAACTGAAAAAATACGAGAGAAAACTGGTTATAAATCCAACAGATGACGACGCCATCCGAGCCTCTAAGGTGCTTCAATCCCAATATTCAGCAATATTAAATCAGGAGATAGAGTGGAAAATTAAATTCACAAAGCAAAGATATTTCGAATCAGCAAATAAAATGGGGAAGTTACTCGCTTGGCAGCTAAGAAAAAGAAAGAAACAAAATGTGATAAATAAAATAATAACGGAGGATAATATCATAGAAGACCCAGAGGAAATAGAAAATAGGTTTACTCAATTTTTTGAAAAGCTGTATGAAAGAGGAAGAGAAAACAGCGTAGAAATTAAGAATTATCTGGATCAAAATGAAGGGAAATATATATCAGAGGAGGATAGAGCACAACTGAATAAAGAGATCACAGTAAATGAGATTAAGGAGGCCATTAGCAGGATGAAGATTGGGAAAGCCCCCGGGCCAGACGGCCTGTCCGTAAAATATTATAAAACGTTAGAGGAACATCTAGCCCCAGTGCTCAAAGACGTGATTAATAATATCTTTCAGGGAGGGAAGATCCCGGCCTCGTGGAAAATGGCTTATATAACCTTGATCCCAAAAACAGAGAAAGACAAAACAGATATAAAAAATTACAGACCAATCTCTCTGCTTAACAACGATTATAAGATCTTCGCTGATATTATGGCCGGTAGACTTAAGAGACTTTTAACGAAGTATATACACAAAGACCAAGTGGGATTCCTCCCTAACAGACACCAGAAAGAAAATGTTCGTCACATATTAAACATCATCGAATACCTAGATATGAGAATAGATGTCCCTGCAGCATTGATCTTTATAGATGCCGAAAAGGCGTTTGACAATGTCTCATGGGAATTCTTATCACAATGTTTGGAAAAGGCAGGTATTGAAGGTCCCTATATGAAAGGTATCAGGGCAATATACTCAGAACAACAGGCCAGGCTGATTATAAACGACAATCTGACTAAACCCTTTAAGATCGAGAAAGGTACAAGGCAGGGCTGCCCACTGTCCCCCCTATTATTTATAATGGTACTAGAAGTAATTGCAAATAGAATAAGAGAGGCAGTAAATGTGAGGGGGATAAGAATTGGGAAGAAAGAATTTAAGCTTAAGGCCTACGCCGATGACCTGGTTCTGTCCGTGGAGAATCCAGTGGACAGTGCAAGCAGGGTGATAGAACTTCTAGAGGACTTTGGCAGACTGTCGGGTTTTAGACTAAACAGGAAGAAAACAAAAAGTCTAATAAAGAACATGACTGAACAGGATAAAACCCAACTGGAAGAAAAGACTGGTATTAAAATTGTGAACAAAGTGAAATATCTGGGAATCTGGCTCTCACCTAAAAATATAAATCTGGTTGAAGATAATTATAGTAAGGTATGGCAGGATATTAAAAAGGACATTGACACTTGGCATAGACTGAAACTTTCATGGACAGGGAGGATGTCTGCAATTAAGATGTGCATCCTTCCGAGACTATTATTCTTGTTTCAAAATATCCCGATAATTAAAGGTACCTCCCTCTTTAAGAACTGGCAAAAAACCCTGACCAGGTTTATCTGGCAGGGGAAGAGAGCCAGAATAAAGTTTAAATACTTAACAGATTCAAGAGACAGGTGCGGATTTGCAGTCCCGAACATCAGGCTCTATTATGAAGCAGCCTGTATATGTTGGCTAAAGGAGTGGGCCACCCTCAGAAATACAGATCTCTTAGATTTGGAGGGCTTTAATATTAGATTCGGGTGGCACGCCTACCTCTGGCAAGAGAAAGGGGAGGTTCACAGAGGCTTCTCCAATCATATAATTAGAGGCCCATTACTAGAAGTGTGGAAGAGGTATAAAAAATTGATTGAAAAAGGTATCCCATGGTGGCTTTCCCCAACTGATATAATTGAAATAAAAAAAACTAACATGACTGAGGGAAGATGCACATACGAGGACCTTCTGGTAAAGACAGAAGAAGGATGGAAGGTGAAGCCCTATGAGGAGTTGAAAGACAAAATAAAAGAATGGTTGCGTTTCCACCAGATCAACGCCTTATGGGGCGAGCATAAGAGAGTGGGGATGAGTGAAAAAAAATCAAGGTTCCAGGTAGAAATTTTGGAAAGTAACGATAAACTCCTCTCCAAAATGTACAAACAATTATTGGAATGGGATACCAAAGAAGATCTGGTGAAGGGAGTGATGGTAAAATGGGAGAAAGACCTTGGTTATAATATAGATTATAACAAATGGCAGACACTTTGGATGAAAGGTGTAAAATTTACAGCATGTGTAGCCCTTCGTGAAAATCTAGAGAAAATGGTGTACCGCTGGTACTTGACTCCAGCAAAGTTAGGAAAGATGTATAAAACTGTTGATAATATCTGCTGGAGATGTAAGGACAAGGTTGGGACCTTTTCCCATATCTGGTGGACCTGTGATGTAGTGAAGGAATTTTGGACACAAATCTATGACGAACTGAAAAAAATTTTGAAGTATAATTTCCCCAAAATTCCCGAGCTGTTTCTTTTAGGAATGATTGGTAAAGAAATAAAGAAAATAGACCAAACCTTTATTCAATATGCCATGGCTGCGGCAAGAATTCAAATCGCACAAAAATGGAAAACCCCTGACTTACCTACGGTCGGAGAGTGGCAAATAAGGCTATACCAATATATTGAACTAGCGAGATTAACACAAAAAATAAGACTAAACAACACAGTTAAATATAAAGACGAATGGAATAAATTTTTAATTTATTTTGAGACCATCCAGGGAATAAATAATTTATCAGTAGACGATAACTAAAATCATCGATGTATAACGTTTTAGCAATACTGTAGAAGTAATATAAGAATAGGTAATTCCAAGACCGAGTTGGACGGAAGTTCTGTTATTTGTAACTGTATATGTTCTGTTTGTTTTTTTTTCTTCTCTTTTCTTTTTGCTTTTCTTTTCTTTTTTCTTCTTTTGTTCTCTATTTTTCTTTTTTTGTGTATGTATTTATTTGTACTATAATGTAAAATGTGTATCTTTCGTAAATAAAAAAATCAAAAAAAAAATAATCTATCGATACCGCTTCCCAAGGTCGTTCTGGCGTGGGTAATGGTTCTAATAACCCTGCCGGCGCCCGTCTTTCCTCTTTGGCTCGCTGACATTGGTCACACCCTCTTACATACTCCCTTACATCTTCCCTCACCTTGGGCCACCAAAATTCCCTGGTAACCAACCACATGGTCTTGTGTTGCCCAAAATGTCCCGCCGTGGGGCTATCGTGCAACTGCTTGAGTACTCTCCCCCTCAATTCACCTTCGGGTATATACAGTGCCCCTTTGTAATACAATGCCCCATTTCTTTCCTCAAAACCCCCGGGGTTCTCGCCCTCCCCCCTGAGACCTCTGAGCTTATCCTGGGCATATTCATCATTTTCCGTTTCCTCTACCAGTTCTCGTTGCCCCACCAGCGCCGCCCCACACACCCAGCGGCCCTCAGGGATGACATGTCTCTCTTCGATTGCCCCCTCCCCCTCCAAATACTCTGGTTTGCGTGAGAGAGCGTCCGCCCTGACGTTTTCTGGGCCTGGCACATAACGAATTTCAAAGTGGAATTTGGAGAACTCCTGTGCCCATCTCACTTGTCGTTGGTTGAGCACTCGAGCCGTTCTCCAATACTCTAAATTCTTGTGGTCAGTGCACACTTGCACCTTGTGTTGTGCCCCAATTAATAAATGTCTCCACCTCCGGAACGCTTCGTGAATGGCGAGTAGTTCCCTGTCATACACCGTGTAGTTCCTCTCGGATTTATTCAGCTTCCGCGAGAAGAAGGCACACGGTCTCCACTCCGACGTACTCCTCCCCGGTTGAAGAAGCACCGCCCCTACCGCCCGGTCGGACGCATCGGTTTCCACTCTCATGGGTTTTTGTAAATCCACATGCAGAAGTTGTTCTTCCGAGGCGAAAGCCCTTTTCAGTTCTTCAAAAGCTCGCTCCGCCTCCGCCGTCCAAACAAATTTCTTCTTGCTGCTGAGGCAGTCGGTGATGGGAGCCGTCAAGTGGGCAAACTTCTTGATGAACTTCCGATAAAAGTTCCCAAACCCCAGGAATCTTTGCACATCCTTCTTGGTCTTCGGTGTTTTCCATTCCAGTACCGCTTGGACCTTGCCTGGATCCATGGCCAATCCCTTGTCCGACAAGCGGTACCCCAGGAATTCCACCTCCTTGGTATGAAACTGACACTTCTCCAGTTTCACCCACAGCTGGTTGGCTTGCAGCCTGCCCAACACTTCTCGAACGTCCCTCACATGCTGCTCCTCGTTCTCCGAATACACCAACACGTCGTCTAAAAAGGCCACACAATTCTTGTAGAGCAAAGGTCCCAGGACGTGATTCATAAAGGCTTGAAAACACGCCAAGCCGGCTTGTAGACCGAAGGGCATAATGAGATATTCAAAGGCTCCCAAAGGGGTGAACATGGTGGTTTTCCATTCATCCCCCTTCCTTATTCGTATCAGGTTGTACGCCCCCCGCAGGTCCAGTTTTTTTTTTTATATAATATTTTATTAAGGATTTTCTTGTTTTACAGAAGTGTAGTGCCTCGTATCTTTTTTTTTTTTTTTTCATGTAACATTTTTACAAATCCATTTCATTTGTTGAGGCATTAGGGGGAGAAGAAAAAAGAAAGAGAGAAGAAAAGGGGGGTGGAGAGAGGGAAGATGGATGGGGGTGGGGTCGGGTGGCGGTGTTTCTATTATGTTTAGTGTGTGTAGAGTTTGGTGTCAGCGTTGTTTGTGTTGTTCACTTGTGTTCCTTTGGTGGTGAGAGAGGTTGGAGTTGGCCTAGGTTGTGATTGTTTGCTTGTGATTGGCTGTGGTGATCTTTGTTTTTGTGTGTGGGTGAGGTGGGTGGGTGTTTTGGATCAGGTTAGCCATATTGATTTGTATGCTGTTGGTGGATTATTGTCATTGTCCTGTTGGGCTGTGTGTGTGATAAAGGGGAGCCATACCGGGGTGAAGGTGTCTTCTTCTGTTTGTCCCCATGTCATTTTCAATTTATTAGTTAATTTTTCTAGTAGGGCTGTTTCCCATACTATTTGGTACCATTGGTCCATGCTTACTCCTGACAGGTCTCTCCAGTGTCTGGTTATGGTATTTCTGGCTGCTGAAAGCAGGTGGGTTATGAGTTCTTTGTGGTGTAAATGGGCATTGTTGTCTTGGAAGATGTTTAGTAGGGCCAATTCTGGGGTGATGTCTATTACTTGCTTAGTTATTGTACATATTTCTTGTACGGCTGTTGTCCAGAATAGTTGGATTTTGGGACACTCCCACCACATGTGGAGGTATGTGCCTGTGGAGGTGCACCCTCTCCAGCATTTTGGTGAGGTTCCTGGGTGTATTAGCGCTAGTTTCCTTGGTGTTAGGTACCACCTGTAGGTGAGTTTCAGTGTGAGTTCTTTTCTTTTCGTTGATATGGATTTAAAGGGGGGTTTAGACCACATTCTGGTCCATTGAGTGGGGTTAATCTCATAGCCTATGTCATTCTCCCATTGTTTTTTGATTGCGTCTAGCGGATTTGCGGGATTTTGGAGCAGTATTTTGTATATTGCGGATACCGTCCCTTTACCGTTTCCCTTTGTTGTTAGGAGGAGGTTTTCGAAGGTTGTCAGGGGCCTAGTTGCTGCTGATTTTACTGTTGGGTTGTTTAAGAGGGCATGTAGTTGGTGTTGTGTTAACCAGGGCATTTGGGTGTCTTCTAGTTTGTCTTGTATTTCTTGTGTTGACAGGGGTTTGTCATTTTTATAAAAGTCTATTAGGCGATATAAGCCTTTGGCTCGCCAGGTTTTTATCTGGAGGTTTTGTGCTGCATGGTGGGTTAATGGGTGGTACGCCAGGGGGGTTAGTGGGGATGGGGTTGGGGATAGTTTGCCTATTTGTGTTTTCCATGCTTTGAGCATGGTCTGTGTGTACCTGTTAAGTGTTGTGGGAATTTTCTTTAGTTTGTTTGGGAGGAGTGGATATGTTGTAGTGTAGGTATTTTCAATTGTGTCCCTCTCTAGGTGTACCCATTGTTTTGTCTCATCTTCTAGTATATATGGGATTATATGGCGTATTTGGTTGGCAATGTAATATGCTTCTATGTTGGGGATTCCCCATCCTCCTTCTGAGGTGGGGAGGTGCAGGTATTTGGGGCTTATTCTTGGTTTTTTATGTGAGAAGATGAAAGAGTGTAGTTTTCTCTGCCAACTGCGAAGTTGGGTTGAGGGGATCCAGATTGGGAGGGTTTGGAATAGGTAGGTTAGTTTTGGGAGTGTGGTCATTTTGATCATGGCTATTTTGTCTGAGAGAGTGAAATTCATGTTATTCCATCTCTTTAGGTCTTTGTTAATTTGTCGCCACAGGGGCTTGTAGTTGTGGAGGTACAATTTATTGAGGTTTCTGGTTATTTGTACCCCTAGGTATCTGAACTTGGTGTGGCAAAGTTTTATTTTGGTGACCTTCGTGAGTTCTTTTTGGGTGTGAGGAGGGGTGTTGAAGCACATAGCTTCTGACTTTGTGAAATTTACCTGTAGGCCCGACACCATTGCAAATGTGTTGAGTTCTCTGATTAGGGAGGTTGCTGTGCTTATGGGGTCTGGTGTTGTGACCATTAGGTCATCTGCAAAGAGCCCTAATTTATAGGTTCTGCCTTTTATTTCCACTCCCTTGATGTCTGTGGCCGCTCGGATGCGGATTGCTAAGGGTTCCAGAGCCAGGATAAATAAGAAGGGAGACAGTGGGCATCCTTGTTTCGTGCCTCTTTGGATAGCTATAGTATTAGAATCCATATTGTTGGTTCTGCATTTTGCTGAGGCTTGGGAGTATATTTGTTTGAGGATTTGTAGGAAGTTGGGGCCAAATTTCATGTTAGTTAGTACTGCTAATATGCATTTCCACTCTAAGCAATCAAAGGCTTTGAGGATGTCTAGGGACATAATTGTCAATGGGAGTTTGGTTGCCTTGCTGTGTTCGATCAGGTTCAGTAGTTTCCTGATGGGGTCTGTTATATTGCGGCCAGGGACAAAGCCAGTCTGGTCTGGGGCTATTAACTTGTGTAGGAAGATTTTTAGGCGGTTGGCCAAGATTGATGTGAATATCTTGTAGTCTTGGTTTATTAATGAGATTGGGCGGTATGATTCTACTTTGAGGATGTCTTTTAGTGGTTTTGGGATGGAGACTATTTTGGAGTGGGTCCAGGTTTTGGGGATGGGGCCCCCTTTTATGATGTCGTTGAATAGGCGGGTCATGTAGGGCATCAAGGGTTCTTTGAATTTCCTATAGAATTCTGCTGTGAAGCCGTCTGGGCCTGGGGCTTTATGTGGTTTCAGTTTTTTGAGGACCGCATCTATTTCCTCTGGGGTGATAGGGCTGTCCATGAATTCCTGTTCCTCATCAGTTAGGGTAGGCATGGTCAGTCCTGCTAGAAATTTTCTGATTTCCTTCTCTGGTGGGTTATGGGAGGTGTATAGGTTGGAGTAGAATTCTGCAAATTCTGAGATTATTTCTTTGGGGGAGAATGTTATGTTGCCGTCTTTTTTGGTGATGCAGTGTATTCTTGTTTTGAGTGCTTTTTTCCTACATCTATTTGCTAGTAATCTGGAGTTTTTTCCTCCATATTCGTAGAAACGTTGTTTAGAGTATAGAATGTTGATCATTGTTTTGTTAATTTCTAGGGAGTCTAGTTCTCTCCTTTTTTGTTCTATAAGTTTGAGGAGTTTTTTAGATCCTGTTTGTTTGTAGCGTGATGAGAGGGCTGTGATGTCTTGTTCTATTTTGCTAATTTTTGAGGAGGTTTGTTTTTTAAGGAATGTTTTCTCTTTTATGCAGGCTCCTCTGGTGACCGCTTTCATTGCGTCCCATAGGAGGGGGGTTGTTATATTGTTTACATCATTTTCCTTGAAGTAGTTTTGGAGGGTTTTTGTGAGACTCTCTCTAATTTGTTTGTTTGTAGTTAGGATGGGGCTGAAGGACCATGATGGGGTGGTTTGTGTTCCTTCTCCTATTTTAATGATGACTTCTACTGGGGCGTGATCTGTGATTTTAATGTTACCTATGTTTGTTGATTCTACTGAGGGGATCAGACCCTGTGTGAGTAGAATGCTGTCTAGTCTGGACACTGTATCATGGCGTCCCGATTGGAATGTATGGCTGATGTCTCCCGGGTTTTGCTCACCCCAAATGTCGTAGAGACCCCTGCTTTTTAGCATTTTTAGTAACTTGTAAGAGTTCCTAGTTGTTGGGGGTTTCCTTCGGAGGAAGGTTGCCCATGGGGTTGTGGGGTGGATATCTTTCAGGGATAAACCTTTCATATTTAGATTGAGGTCCCCTCCTAGGATTGCTTCCCCTTCAGAGAAGGAGAGGAATTTGTTTAGTGTCTTCTGGAAGAATTCTAATTGTTTCGTGTTTGGGGCATATATGGAGCCGATTGTCAGTTTGATTTTGCCATCAAGTGTCCCTTTAGCGAAAATGAATCTGCCTTTTTTGTCCTTGAGGACTGTTGTGGCAGTGAAGTTCAGGTCTCTACTGAGTATTATGGCTACACCGCGGGCTTTCCCTGAGCCTTGTGCGACCCACTGTTGACTGAAGCGGGGGTCGCTCAGGAGTTTGCTGCCTTTGGGTGGGTTGTGTATTTCTTGTAGGAAGGTTATGTGTGGTTTCATGGTGTTTATGTATGAGGTGATGCGTTTTCTTTTGATGGGGTTTCCCAGCCCCCTCACATTTAATGTGATTGCTTTTAGGTTAGCCATCTTGCTTATCTATTATGTGGGGCGATTCCCTGCCAACCCGTTCGGGTTGTCTTGTGTCTCTCTCTTCGTGTTGTTTAAAGAACCAGTGGGGTTGCGCTGACCTAGGGTGTGGTGGGTGGGGGGCTAGTAGGATTAGAGTGAGATTTGGGTTAAAGAGTAGGGGGTAAGTTGTAGAGAGTTTCCTATATGTAGTCATATAGGTGTTTGTTTGGGGTATTTTAGGCCATCTGGCATTTAGCCAGTTGGTCCTAGGTCTCAGCTGGTGTGGAAGGCCGTGTTCAAGGACAGGCCTTCCCCCCTGTTGTTTGCGATAGAGGGTGACCAGCGAGACAGTGTGAAGTGACTTTGTAGCGTCGCTGTCAGGTATAAGGTTCATAAGCAATGTTGCCAGTGTTATGGGCAACATTGTTGGTGTGTTGGGGTGGGGATGTGGGTGCTGGTACGCTCTGGTGCCACCATAGTGCTGGTTGGGTATCAGATTTTAGCCTGATTGTGGGTTGTGTTATTAAGGTTGGAGGATTTGTTTTTCCCTAGTATGGAGTATGGGGGTGTTGAAGGTGTGGGTGGTGGGGAATGTGGTTGAGGTCGTCTGGACTGGTGTTGGGGTGGGGATTTCTGTGGGGGTGGGGGGTTGGGGGGGATGCTGATGGTGTTAACTAAATCTATGTTTTGGGGGGGGAGGGGGAAGGGGGGGGGAAATCACCAGTACTTCAGTTTGTGGTTTTTTCCTGGTTTCTTCATTCAGCTGCGGTTGTTGTTGTTGTAGGGTTGTCCATCTGCGATGAATTGGTTTGGTTAATCTTGGTCTGGTTTCTTGTGTCGTATGGCCGGCGGGACGGTTCTGAGCATGATGCTTGCCTGTATTGGTTTGCGTTGTTGTGCCGCTTCTGTTGTTTCTTATTCTTCTGTACCGTTGTCCAGTTGTTTGCTGTTGTTTCCTCGTGGTTGGGGCTGTCACTTGGTGGGTTTGTCGGTTGCCATTCCGGTGGGAGGTCGAGTTCAAGGTTCTTTAGTAGTTGCAGGGCCTCAGGTGTGTTGGTAGCCATGTGTTGTGTTGTGTTGGTTGTTACAATGAGGCGGAAGGGGAAGCCCCATCGGTATTTGATCCCTGCTTGTTGGAGACGCTGGGTGCATGGGCGCAGGCTTTTCCTCCGGTTTAGGGTATCCTGGGATAGGTCCTGTAAGGCCAGGATGGGGGTTTCTCCGTATCGAAGGTTGGTTAAGTTTCTGATGTTGTTCCATACCTCTTCCTTCTTTTGGTAGCGTGTGAAGCATACAATGATGTCTCTTGGGGGGGCGCTGGGTTTTGGCATAGGTTTTAGGGCTCTGTGAGCCCTCTCCAAGTCATCTGCCTCAAGTTTCAGGCTTGGGATTGTGTTTTTCAGCCAGCGTATAATTAGGTCTGCTGGGCTTTTCTCCTCTGTTTTTTCAGGAAAGTTGCGGAAGCGGATGTTACAACGTCTATTGCGGTCTTCAAGGTCCGCTTGCTTAATTTTCATCTCTCTGTGTTCTGCTTCCATTTGGTTTACCAGTTCGTCCAGTTTCTTGTTCACACGTGCATTCTCCTCCCGGTATTGTTCTATTATTCTTTCTTGCATTTGGTTCTTGTTCTCTAGAGCTTCCACTTTGGAGGTTAGGTTGTTGATTAGTACCTGCATGGGAGCCATTGTGGCCTTCAGTGTTTCTTCTAATCGTGCTTCTAATCTTGCTTCCATTTCCCTCAGGTCTCGTTTCGTTACTGGGCGGTCATCATCTTGAAGGGGAGTTACGGTCTTAGCTTTGTTTGCCATCTCCCTGGTTGGTGTCATCTCAGTCTCCCTAATGGTTTTGGTTTGAGGTTGGCTTGGCATCCTCTTGGAGTAGAGCGGTGGTTAGGAGTTGTGGCAGTGGTGGTTCCTGGGTGTTGTTGGGTTGCTGAGCTGATCAGGCGTTGCTGGCTGGTGGCTTGTGCAGAGCGTTTGGATTAGGTGGTCATTTGTGTCACTTCTAGCCTGTGTTTTAAGAACTTCTGTAGGGCTTCTGTAGTTGCCTCAGCGGTGCCGCCAAAGCGGGGGGGGGGGGGGCAGGTAAGAAGATGAGTAGACTGTTGTTGTTTTTTTAAAAAAAACTATTTCCCCCTAATTATTATTATTATCTTTTGTTTATAAATAATAATAATAATTAAAGTGGTACGGGTAGAAGATAAAAATGAGAATTAAAGGTTTTTTTTTTAAAAGTGTTTTTGTGTGTGTATATATATATATAAGGTTATTTTATTTTAAAAAATGAGTAAGGTACGAAGAGGATAGGTAAAAGAGAGTGGAAAGTCTGGGGCGAAGTGGCAGTCCCAGGAAATGACCTGTGTTGTTTCAGGGCTCTTTTCTGGGTACTGCCATTTTAATTCTTAAGAGGGGAGTTTGAGGTGAAAATAAAATGAGATTTAAGTTGGGGTGTGTGTGTGGAAAAGGGTGTCTTTAAATAGTGTAGAAAAGGTAGAAACAACAATAAAAATTCAAGTAAAGGGTGGCTGCAGCAGCAGTGGCTCCTCTTTTAAAAAGAAGAATGATAAAAGTAGGTATATGGGGGGGGGATAAAAAAGATTTTTTTAAAAAAAAAATTTTAAAAAAAAGGGAGAGAGAGGGGGAGGAGGAAGGGGTTAACAAAAAGGGGGTTAAAAAAAAGAAAAAGGGGGGGGAAGGGTAGTTTCTTCCTGTGATCTCCTTTGTCATGCAGCTTTTCGCTGTTTTCCTTGCCGCTGGAGCTCAGGTCGGGCTCAGCCACGTGTTTTTTCGGAGCCTCTTATCCTTCCCGGTGCTCACCTACCTCTCCTCTTTTTTTCCCGTCGGCAGAGATGGGGGCAGCAGCGGTAAATTTGGGGCTCCTTTTTCTGTCTTTCTTTTTCTTCCTCTCTCCCTCTTTGCTTTAGCTCCACTGTTCTCCTGGTTTTGGAGCTCCTCTGGGCTGTTGGGGGGGGGGTCGGGTGCCTTTCCAGCTCAATCTCAGTCCTGGGGGGGGGGGTGTTTTGGCTCCTTTGATAGACTCCCGGGCACCCCCGATTCCTCTCCGCTGGCGGTGTTGGCGGCAGCAGTCTTGGGAGCCGGGGAAATGGCCAGACAGCCTTTTACTCTGGCTGGCTTCAGGAGCTCTTTTCTGCTGTTGCAGCCGCCATGCTGCCTCGCCGGAAGTCCACCCCGCAGGTCCAGTTTTGTAAAAATCTTTCCCTTCCTCACCCTAGTCAAAATGTCATCAATTCGGGGCATAGGGAAAGCCAGGGGTTCCGACACTGCATTCAGGGCCCTAAAGTCCACTACAAGCCTCGGCTTATCTGTGTTTTTTTTGTCCACAAAAAACACTGGGCTGCCCCCCACCGCTCGGGACTCTCTGATGAAACCTCGTTTCAGGTTTTTGTCAATGAACTCCCTTAACTCCTGCATCTCCCTGTCTGACATGGCGTACAGCTTGCCCACTGGGAGTTGGGCTCCAGGGAGTAGATTGATTTGACAGTCAAAGGGTCTATGCGGCGGCAGTTTGTCTGCTTCCCTTTCGCTGAACACGTTGCTCAGATCTGCGTATTGCGGGGGCACCTTCCCTTTGTCCGATACTTCCATCCCTGCTAGGGTGACTCTGGCTCCTCCCGGAACCATTCCCTCTTTGCAGTGTTCTAGGCAATGCGCTGACCCAAAGGAGACCACCCTCTGATGCCAGCCCACTAGCGGATCGTGTAGCGCCAGCCAGCTCATCCCCAAAATAATGGGAGCTCCTCCCAAGGTGGCCACATTAAACGCTATCCGTTCGGTGTGCCTTGCCACCCTCATTATCATCGGGACAGTCTGTTGGCTAACTTCTCCTCCCAACAGCTCTCTGCCGTCAATCGTGGTCACCTGCAAGGGGTTACTTAAAGGGATAGTCTGTATCTGGTGCTCAGCTGCAAACTCCTTACTCATGAAATTACAGGAGCTGCCTGAATCCAAAAGCGCCTTGATCTTTAGTGGGTGTCCGTTTGGCAGCTCTAGTAACACCTCTATCACTAAAGCAGGTCTTGGAGGTTCCGGCGTGGGCACTTTCACTGCTCTTTGGCCTGGCTGCTGTGCCCCGACGGTGGCAGCCAGGCCTTGGCTTTTACTTGCTCCTTGCCTTCCTCCTCTTTTTCCCCAACAGCTCCTGCCATCCCTTGCCATTCCTTTCTTTGTGGGCAGACTCTGGCAAAGTGCCCTGGCTGTTGGCAGAGATAACATTTCTTGGCGCTCTTCCCCTCCTTCTTCCGCCCTTCACTGGGATTTGAAACTGCGCGCGCCCGCGCTGTTCCAATTTCCATCGGCTCTGCCGGCGGGAAAGGTGGCTCTGGAATGTCTGGAATGCGGAAATCCCTCCAACGTTCCCCTTCCCTTTCCACCTCCTGTCCTTCCGATGGCAGTTCCCTGACACGTATGATAGAGGCAAAATTCAGACATATTAGTGAAATTACATACATTTAATTATAGGAGATATGCCTATCTCCTATAATCAAATTCATGTAATTTCATTTATACTTTTGGAAAAGTTAAAAAACAAAAAACAAAAACAAATCACAGGTATAAGTACATTCTGAAACAAGCTCCTTTTACAGAATCCAGAGAATGGCTTAAATTAAAACAGTGCAGAACATTTCAGGTCCTCATGGTTTTGAGGCAGAATCTGAATATATACAGACTGTATTTACTGAAGGGACACGAGCCTCAGATACGTTTAGAGACCCATGCACACTCTGTCAGCAGAGTGTGTAAATCTCAAAATGGAAGAGGCGGACAGAGAGAGATGTGTAAGCATATTTACAGCATTTATTCAGCATAGTTCAGGAACAAAGGAAAACATGACTGCTTGCCTTCGTGTCCAGCAAAAACAGCAGTATAAAAACCAAATCTATTGTCATAACCTTCCAAATCCAACAAATCTGTATTTCTTAACAGTATCCCTTAACCATCCCTTAACCAACAGAGGCAAACCGCTTCATAATACAACTTCAAGTCTGGCAGGGCGAAGCCCCCTCTTTCTTTAACATCTGTTAACAATTTATATTGTATTCTCAGTTTCTTCCTCTGCCAGACATATCTTGAAATTGCTTTTTGCCATTCTTTAAAAATTGCTGCCCCCTTGATTATAGGAATTGATTGAAACAAAAATAACATCTTTGATAGGACATTCATTTTTATAGTTGAAATCCTTCCCCAAAATGATAATTTCATTCTTCCCTATATTTCCATGTCTCTCTTAATTCCATTCCACATTTATTTTGAAATAAATCTATATTCATTGTGGTTAACCAGATTCCTAGATACTTAACTTTTTTAACTACTTCTATACCAATTTCCTGCTGCAACATATCAACCAAGTCTTGTTTCATATTTTTAACTAATATTTTAGTCTTGCTATTGTTTAATTTAAAACCTGCTACTTGTCCAAATTGTTCTATTTCTTTAATAACTTCTTTGGCATTATTTAATGGTTCTTCTATAGTTAGTACCAAGTCATCTGCAAAGGCTTTCACTTTATGTTCTTTCCAGCCTACTGAAATTCCTTTTATTTTCTCATTTTCTCTTATTGTCCTTAGAAAGACTTCCAGTACCGATATGAATAATAACGGTGAAAGCGGACACTCTTGTGTTGTACCTTTCGTAATTTCAATATTTTCAGTTATTATATTAAGGTAAAGGTAAAGGTACCCCTGCCCGTACGGGCCAGTCTTGCCAGACTCTAGGGTTGTGCGCTCATCTCACTCTATAGGCCGGGAGCCAGCACTGTCCGCAGACGCTTCCGGGTCACGTGGCCAGCGTGACAAGCTGCATCTGGCGAGCCAGCGCAGCACACGGAACGCTGTTTATCTTCCCGCTGGTAAGCGGTCCCTATTTATCTACTTGCACCCGGAGGTGCTTTCGAACTGCTAGGTTGGCAGGCGCTGGGACTGAACGACGGGAGCGCACCCCGCCGCAGGAATTCGAAAAGTTGAAACCTTTGGAGAGTACTTTGGTTTCAGTTGAGGTGAGGATCCTGTCTGATATGTTATGTACTGTTTGTTTCATGGGTTGTTGTGAGCTTCGATGTTGTATCTCTCTTCACACAAGTGCCCATTAATGAAGCCTTGACAGCCATTCAAAACAAATACAATCCCCCCGAATACATCTTGGACCTGACCAACCACTGCCTAACCAACACGTACTTCATCCACAATGGACAAAGATACAAACAGATAGAAGGAGCACCTATGGGATCACCCCTCTCACCGGTCATCGCAAACCTGTACATGGAACACTTTGAAACCAATGCTTTAGACAAGTCAGAACACAAACCCAAACTTTGGCTCAGATATGTTGACGACACCTTTGTAATTTGGCCACACGGGAAAGAAAAACTGGACAGCTTCCTCACACATCTCAACAGCCTACACCCCAAAATACAATTCACTATGGAAATAGAAGCCAACAACCAACTTCCCTTCCTTGACGTCCTAATCTACAAAAAACCTGATGGCTCCCTAGGACACACTATCTACCGGAAAAAAACACACACCAACCGCTACTTACATGCACAATCACACCACCACCCTGCACAAATAAACTCCGTAGCCAAGACTCTCATCTCCAGAACCAAACGCCTGGCTGACAAAGACCACCTGACAACTGAGTTACAGAATCTCTCAAATGTGTTAATTGCCAATGGATACCAGCAAAACAGGGTTATGAAGCTAATCCAAAAAGAAACACCCCCCAAAAACCAAGACACAGAAGAAAACAATGGCATGGCCCTCCTTCCTTATATCAAGGGCACTACAGATAAAATTAGCAAAATCCTCCATAAACACAATATCAAAACAGCCTTTTGCACCAACCAAAAATAGCCAATATCCTCAGAAACCCCAAGGATAAAATCCAGTTGGAAAACCAAGGGGTCTATGAAATACCCTGCAAAGTCTGCCCAGCCACGTACATTGGACAAACAAACAGACGAATAAATGCACGTATTGCAGAACACAAGAATGCCGTCAAAAAAGAAGAAAAAACTTCCTCTCTTTTCCAACACATGAAAGAAACAGGACACGAAATTAATTTTGCAGATTCCAAATTGCTCTTTAACATGGAACATCACCACAAGAGAATAATCATGGAAGCCATCGAGATAGAGAAACACCCTCACAACATGAACAAGCGTGACGACACATCCCGCTTGCCAGACATCTGGAAATTAGCCCTCCCCACAAAAACTGACACCAGAGCCAGAGGCACACAGAACGCCATCACCAATCAACCACACCAGATCCAAACCCAGACCCTCTCCACAGATAAATTACAGACACCATCCAGTAGCCAAACCATGGTGGCACCTCCGGATGCTGCACCCCCCTGCAATCCCTACACAGATCTGGCTGGCACAGGCCACAAAACCACAGCTCGCCCCTATACACGAAGCCAAGCCAGAGCACAACTAATTTCAGTACAGCCATCTTCTCAGAAAAACTCTTCACAAAGTTCAAGAGGTCAAGACACAAAGGCCTTAGCAACTAATCCACACCTAATGACCCACCTAAGTGGTACTCAGGATATCACTCAAGAAATCACTCAAGATATCCCTCAAGTAATTAAGGAACAAAAGAAGAAAAGGCACACTAGCCTGGGAACTTCCTCTCTGCCCAGAACATTGGAGGCTATACAACACACCTCCTCAACAGTATTTATAGGAACTCAAACACTGAGATCCTGCTCTGTTCCAGTAACAAGAAGCCGAAAGCACCAGCCTGAAGATGACGAGTGAGACCTCGTCGAAACGTCGCCTAGACACCCCATCTTTTACACGGGAAGACACCCGAGGACACCAAAACCTGCATTCCTGTACCCGTGAAAATCTACGAAAGCATATATATATATATATATATATTATTATTATTATATTAGTTACTATCAATTTTGCTTTTTGATTACAGTATATAGCTTTTAAGCCTTTTATAAACAATTGTCCAATGCCCATTAATTCTATATTCTTTATCATAAATTCCCAAGATATATTATCAAAGGCCTTTTCCGCATCTACAAACATTAGCTTTGCTTGTTTATCATTCCTGGCCGTCAGATATTCAATTATGTTCACAATATTCCTTATGTTATCTTTCTTCTGGCGACCAGGAAGAAAACCTGCTTGATCTTCATGTATTATCTCATTCATTACTATTTTCAATCTGTTTGCTAAAATACTAGCAAATAGCTTATAGTCATTATTCAACAGCGAAATTGGCCTATAGTTTTTCACTTGTAGTAAGTCAGAATCTGGTTTTGGTATTAATGTAATATATGCTTCTTTCATTAATTTACATTAATTTGGTATTAATGTAATATATGTGGGAGGTAGTGGAGGACAGAGGTGCCTGGCGTGCTCTGGTCCATCGGGTCATGAAGAGTCGGACACGACTAAACGACTAAACAACAACAAATGCTTCTTTCCATGTTTCTGGTATTTCTCCATTGTTTCATATATTATTCATCACTTCTTTCAATGGTACAAGTAGGGTATGCTTTAATTCCTTGTAGTATTTTGCTGTAAATCCATCTGGCCCTGGTGCCTTTCCACTTTTCAATTGCTTTATTGCTTCTTTAATTTCTTCTTCCTCTATTCTTTCATTTAGTCGTTCCTTCTTCTCTGTCAGGATTTGTTGCACTCCTTTCTGTTTCAGGAATTCCTCTATCTTTTTTACGTCTTCCTTTCCAGTTTTTTTATACAGTTGTTTATAACAGTTATATACCCCTTTTCTAATTTCTTTCAGATTTTCTACTTCTTTTCCATCCAATATTATTTTATTTATTGTACTTAGAGCTTTCCATTTTTTAATTTGCCACGCCAACCATTTACCTGATTTGTTGGCATGTTCAAAGTTCTTCTGTCTCATTCTTTTAATATTCCATTCCACTTCCCCCTCCCAGGCCACCAAGTACTCTCCCAGGCCACCAAGTACTGCCTAAACATCGGGGTAGGGTCAGCAAGGTGGCTCACTCTGGGTGGGGTTAAAAAGCATCTAAACAATCTCCTAAACATAGAAATCACACAATGTGATCTCATTGCAGTATTACCTTTGAACCAGCACCTCAGGCAACAGAAAGTGATGCTTGCGTTTTACTCTCCAAGGATCCCTTCAGCTATCATCAGGCAGAAATCACTCTTAGCTAGGTATGATATCATCCCAACAAGAGTTTTTATGGATAGCATGATCCACCCCCTTCTACTTGCCGGTCACGGCACGGAGCGGACTCTGGCGGAGAGGTCGGGAGCACCTCGGGACATCGAGCCTCCTCTTCCGGAGGATATCCATCCGTACCGAAACTGGACTTACTCTACGTCCCCACGAGCTCTAAAGAAACCCACTGGCGCAAGTAATTCTCTGACCCCGCCGGAGGAAAGAGAGCTTTTAGCCACCTTTGGCGACCTTCCACCGAGGGAACAACAAGAAATAATTGATAGACTAGAAGTACTTAATCATCAGCTCATACATGTCCAGAAGAACGGAAAAGTCCTGCCCACCTTTCAGGATAACCCTGCCAGCTTTTCGGAGTCGTGTTTTAAGGAAGCAGGAAGTCTTCCATACCTTAGTCCAGCTCCTAAACCCATGCCTCCCCCACTTGTGGGCAAAACCCACCGACGCTTGGCAGACCCAGGTTTTGCCTCACAAGTTGGCCTCTCATCCCAACTCTTGATAAATTTTGACTCGCCCTCCAAGAGTCCCTCGCTGAAGAGTGTAACTCAGAGTTCCTTCCACCAAAACAATTCCTTACCATCTAATCCATCAATGCCGGAACTGGAGTCCTCATATTCCCCTGAGCGGCATAGACCCGACATACAAACAGTACCTGTACGCCGAGCATCCCCAGTACCTTCGCTAGCATCAGGTCAGGGGAGTGTTCCACCTTCATCAAAAAATGGCCCGGATTTGATTGAAGACCCGGCCGGTCATATAAATCAAATGGTTTCATCGGCGACCTTTAGACCTCGCGGTGGGGCAGTCTCAGCAAATTCTGTGGAGTTTCCCACTGAAGTGTCCGCCCTTGGGTTAGCCAGCGGGAGACCCGTTCTGTCGCCCCAGTCAGAATACCTCACTACCAACTTCAAGACTAGGTACCTTCAGCAGGTGCCTGCCATGCAAAGTAAAATAACTGACTTTTTTGTGGGGTCTGCCCTGCCTCCAAAGGACTCACATCTCTCCCTGAAATGACAGCGAATTGGACACAACAGGAACTCCCCCCTATCAGTCCTCAGCTGGAACATTGCGGGCTGGAGGGGAAAAAAACTTGATCCAGAATTCTTGGAGTATATTAACCTGTTTCATATCATCTTGTTCCAAGAATCGTGGGAAGTAGAGAAAATTGTCCTAAATGGCTTTGAGCTTCTAGAACTCCCTGCCTGCCCCTCCCTGAAAGGTGGCCGCCCTAAAGGGGGCCTAATAATAGGCATCTCCCTCAACCTACATTCTAAATTTACTCTAGTACAGGCCTTGCCTCCTTACGCCCTTACCGGGCTGATTGCGGGGGAAAAGATCTCACTTCTAGTTACAAATGTTTATTTGCCACCTGGGGGTTCTTCCCTCGAACTGGGCTCTAAATGGGACTCGCTAGAAGAGCATTTGCTCTCATGCTATGTTAAGTTTCCTAACACCCCGGCCATAATAGGTGGCGATTTTAATGCCCGCACAGCAGCAAACTGGGACTCGCTGACCAAAGCCAAATGGTGGGTTACCCCAAACCTTGATAATTATGATCTGGAACATATCATGAGGAGAACTTCTAAAGACCACAGAGCAAATGAGGCTGGAGTACTCCTCTATCAAATGGCCATCCGTTTAAATCTGGTCCCCTTAAATGGCACATGCCCCCCTGATATTCCAGGGGATTTCACTCACCTGAGCGTTAAATCAAACAGCGTCCTTGATTACCTGTTGGTCCCCAGGGATCTACTTAAGTGTATTTCCACCTTCAAGATCGAGAATGTACAATCTAGTGATCATCTTCCCCTTGTAGCCAAGCTTTCCCTGAACTGGCAGCCGGAGGCCCATAGACATGCGACCCAGATGGTAACCAACGAATCTCTCCAAGTAAGAGGAATCAAATGGTCGGAGACCCAGGCTCAAAGGTATCAGGAATTCTTTCAAAAAGAAATCCTCGGGCCCCATTCCAACATAGGCTCTGCCTCAGACGAGCATAGCATAGTGTTGAAACGCTTCCACCATTATACGACTGATCTTACATCCTTCTTCAGGTTACCACCCAAAAATTTAAATCGAAACGAGTATACTTACGGTGCCCCCTGGTATAATTCTCAGTGCAAACAAGCAAGACAGCGCCTTCGTGCTATATATAATGTATATAAGACCTCCGATGCATCTACTCTGCCAGCTAGTTATGCGCAAGCCAAGCAAGTTTACAAACGCACGCAGAAAATTGCCAAACGTGAGTGGCAACATAATCGTTGGCAGGCTTTGATTACTGCTTCATTTTTTTTAAAAAAAATATTTTATTAAATTTTCTTTCAGATAGTCAGAGATTTACAGAATAAAAAGTAAAAAGTAAAGATAAGAAAAAGAAAGAATACATAAACACCAACTTTCCAAAATACTTTAACCGGTCCAATCGGACTTCCCCACATCTTCCGAATCCTGCGTTCTTTGCAATTAAAACATCAGCAATTTGTTACCTTATTTCATGTCTTACTGTATCTTTCAAATACTATGTTTCTAAATTTAAAATACTGTATCTCAGTTATTTGTACCTTAAAAATAAACATAGTATGGTTACTTCATGTTGTCCACCTCATCTTTCTTATAACTTAGTTTCCAATTCACCTTCACCAAGTCATCTGCAAATGCTTTCAGTTTATATTGTTTCACTCCGACCTGTATTCCTTGTACCATCCGGTCCTCCCTAATCATGTTCAAAAGCACCTCCAGGACTGAAATAAATAAAAGAGGGGATAAGGGGCACCCCTGTCGTGTCCCTTTTTCAATTTTAAACTCCTCTGTCACCACATTGTTCACTATCAGTTTAGCTTTCTGCTCTGAATAGATTGCTTCTATTCCATTTTCAAACCCCCGTCCCACTCCCATCCCTTCCAAATTTTTCTTCATGAACATCCAAGAAATGTTGTCAAAGGCTTTCTCCGCATCAATAAAAATTAACACTGCTCTTGTATTGATTTTAGTTTGCAAAAGTTCCAAAATGTCAATAATATTCCTGGTATTATCAAACAAATGTCTTCCTGGGAGGAAGCCTGCCTGATCTTTATGGATTACTTCATTCAGTACTTTTTTAAGTCTACTTGCCAGGATATCTGCAAAGATTTTGTAATCCACATTTAGGAGTGAGATGGGACGGTAGTTCTTAAGTTGAGTCTTTTCAGTTTCCACCTTAGGAATCAATGTGATGAAAGCTTCTTTCCACGACTCCGGGGCCTTCTTCCCCTCCATAATCTGGTTACAAACCTCCATCAAAGGTTGTATCAGATAGTCTTTCAAAGTCTTATAATATTTGGAGGTAAGCCCGTCAGGGCCTGGAGACTTGCCTAGTTGCATATTCTGAATGGCACCTTCAATTTCCTGTTGCGTTATTTTGCAATTCAGGCTTGTTCTCTTTTCCTGAGTTATTTTTGATAATCCATTGGTTTTTAAGAATTGATCTATTTCAAACTCTCTCTGTGGCCCCTGTGCATAGAGTTCTTTAAAATATCTCTGGAAACACTTTCTGATTTCTTCTGGTTTCTGGACAATTCTCCCTTCAATCTCTAGATTTGTAACTGTATTCAATTTTTGTCTCTTTTTCAACTGCCATGCTAGCAGTTTTCCACATTTATTTGCTGATTCGAATGATCTTTGCTTCATTTGTTTAATTTTCCATTCCACCTCTTGATTTATCAATTTCGAATATTGTGCTTGATGGAATTTAATTTCTCTCAGCACCTCCTTCGACTTTGGTTTGGTTCTCAGTTTTTTCTCTCCTTCTCTTATTTTCTCCAAGATCTTCTCCTTTTTTTCATTCCAGAGTCTTTTCTTGATCGTATTTTGTTGTATCAGAAACCCTCTCATAACTGCTTTGCTTGCATCCCAGATTGTTCTTTTTTCTACCGTGGTATTCAAATTTATTTCAAAATAGTCTCTTAAAGTTTTTTGGGCCTTCTTCACAATCTCCTGATCTCTTAGTAAGGTGTCATTCATTTTCCATCTGAAGGAACCGGTTGGAGTAAGTCTCAATTCCACTTTCAAGGCGTTATGGTCGGAGCAGGTTTTTGGGCAGATTTCCACTTTTCTAGTTTTAGGTGCCAGCCCTCTAGTTGTCCATATTTGGTCGATTCGTGACCATGACAAATGAGCCTCAGAAAAGAAAGTTCCTTCTTTACCTAGGGGGTTTTTTGTCCTCCATATGTCAATCAAATCCATATTGTCAGTTAGTTCGAAGAAAGTTTTAGGCAGTCTTCCATCAGTCGTTAAGTTTTGATTTTGTGACTTATCCATGTTTGTTGATACCTCCCCATTCATGTCTCCCATCATAATGATGTTGGGATAGTCCAAATAGTCCAGCATAATCTCATGCAGCTTCTTAAAAAATTCTGATTTCCCATCATTAGGTGCGTATATTCCTAATATCAGGAATTTTTCTCCCTGTGTCTGAATTTCAATCGCCAAAATTCTTCCTTGATCATCTTTAAATAAGAATTTCGGTGACAGGCTCTCCTTTGCATAAATCACCACTCCTCTTTTCTTGACTTTGTCCGATGAAATAAATTCTTGGCCTAATCTTTTGTTGATTAACACCTTCCTGTGGAGCCTAGTCACATGGGTTTCTTGTAAGCAAATAATGTCCAAATGTTCTTTTTTCAAAATGTGAAATATTTTCCTTCTTTTTTCCGGGGAATTTCCGCCATTTATATTCCAACTAAGTAGCTGCAGAGACATCCTGGACTAACTTGTTGATCTTATAGTGGGGTCTCTTCCTTTTCTTCTGATCCCGAGGGTGCAGGCGTTGGTCCAGCTCCAGGCGGTGTTGATCCGGGTAGTGGTGGTGGCCAAGATGCTGCTGCTCCTTTTTGGAGGTCTTCACCGTATTCGTGCAGGAACTTTTGCTGGTCTTCTGTTGATTTGATTTTAACCTTCTTTCCTTTATGGGTAAAGGATAATCCTTGTGGGAACTCCCACCTATAGGGAATTTCGTTGTGTCTCAACAATTTTGCTAGTTCTGTATAAGTGGCTCTTAGGTCCAATAACTGTTTCGGTATGTCTCTGTAGATTTCAGCCTTTTTATCTTGTATTTCAAGTGATTTTTTGAAGTGTAGGCCTAGTATCTTGTCTCTCTCTTCCCTTGATCTCAAGATTATCAGGCAGTCTCTGGATCTGTCTTTCCGTACCACTCTTCCCAGTCTGAATGCCGATACAATTTTAAAATCCTTGTCTTCTTTTATACCCCAGAACTTGGAAAATTCTGTTGTCAAATAGCCAATCAAATCTCCTTGTTCAAGTTCTGGAATGGCTCTCAGTCTGAGATTGTTTTCCCGATTTTTCAATTCCACCATTGACAGGTAGGCTTGTTGTTCACTGACCTGTTTATGCAGGGGTTTAACTTCGCCCTTAATCTCCTCGACCTTCTTATTTGCTTGGTCGGCTTTTTGAATAGCTTCCACAGCTAATTTATGGTTTTCAGTCGTTGCTCCTTGCAAATTTTCAATTGCTTGTGTGTGCTGGGAAACCTGGTCAGTCAATTTGCTAATCGAGGATATAGATTGGTCAATTTTTGTTGATTGATCATCCACCTTTTGGTTTAAGATTGACAATTGCTCTAAAATTTGTTTCAAGACTGCTTCAGATCCTCCTACTGCCATATCCTCTGCTGCAGATTGTTCAACTTCCACCTCCTGTGCTACCAGCACAGCTGGGACAGATGATCTACGTGCTTGAGTCAACGTTGTTTGGACAAGTTGTGCAGTTTGTTTTGCTTTAGCTGCTTTAGCTGCTTTAGCTGCTCTTGTTTTCCCTGTGTCACTCATTCCACACCAGCCTCTGTTCAAGGTCAAATTGTCTATTGTTCCATGGGAAAGACAAGTCCAAAATATAAACAATCCAATACCGAGAAGTCAAAATAAAGTGTAGTTCCCAAGCCTTTGTAAGTCCAAGCTCCTCTAGGGGGAGTGCCACAAAAGTTTAGCAGAAAGAAGGAACCCTTTCCGCCATTAAAGTTCCTGCAATTTCAAACTAAGCCCCTGTAATTCCAATACAAAAGGAAGGTCCTCCAGAGCTCTTCTTTAAATTAAACAAAGTCTCAAAAAAGGTGCCTGCAACAGTATCTAATCAGTAGTGCTCAAAAGTAGCAGTTTAAGTTCATGTATCAGTTCCCGCAGTTTGACAAGTCTCTTACGTCTGGCAGCTCACCGATTTGGTTTCTTTGATCCTTAAAATCCACTGTCAGGGGGATAGCTCCAACTTAGAAATCCCACAAGTTTGAAAGAAATTTCCTCTTTTTCTTTTAAGAACCGGTTTGGTAAATGCACGATAGTTCAAACTTTTTACAATCTCTTTTAAAGCGCTTCCCGCTTCTCAGAGTCTTTGCTTTGATCTTATAAACAAAACCGGAAGACGGACTTCCTGTTTCTCGTCTCCCGTTTTCTGCCGAATTTAGCAATTTAGTCCCAAATCTTAATGCCCCTTACTCACGGGTATGTTGCTTGTAGCCAGATGTTTCAGAAAGAAAGGTCGGCGCTCATCAGTAACAGCCGCGCGGCTTCGCTTCCGCGGAAAGAGCGATGAACTCACAGCACCGCTCCCCCTTCTACATTCCGGAGCCCCTTACGGGGTTCCTTCTTCGTTTCTGGGGGGGCTTTAGGTGCCCGCCGAGTCCCACGGCCACGGGCTCACTCTGCCCGTGGTTTTTCTTGATGGGTCGTCGCTATGCCGCAGCGTACGACCCTTTTCCGCGGAGCCCCTCTTCAGAGTCTGAAGAGGACCGCCATTACCGTTTCGCGCCGCCTCCGGAAGTTCTGATTACTGCTTCAAAACCACACAGATCCAGGGAATTCTGGTCTTTGATTAACAGAAGGGGGAGGAAATACCCAAGGGCAGTCATCCCTGCACCGACATGGGAATTGTTCCTGAAGAAATGTTTCTCACAGGCAGATGCTCCCTCCGACCATCTGAGGCATCTGTTTACCCACCTACCTATTTGGCCTCCCACCGATCCTGACGAAATAGCCAAGCTAATAGCTCAGCTGAAACCGGGCAAAGCCCCAGGGCCCGACCTGATCCCTGCTGAAGCCATCAAACTACACCCAAAATGGTGGGCTGGCATCTTGGCCAAAACCTTCGATGCAATCAACGCTTCCGGTCTCATCCCCAAAATATGGAAGGAGGCCATTATAGTACCAATTCATAAAAAATGTTCTCCAATGGAGCCGGAAAACTACCGTTACATCAGCCTCCTTTCGATCATAGGGAAAATTTATGCCAGCTTTTTGCTGACTAAACTATTGCGATGGGTAGATGAGACTAACCAGATTGGCCACGAACAAGCAGGGTTCAGAATTAAACGTTCTACAACCGATCATGCGATAGTTCTTTATCATCTGGCACGGAAGTACTCCTCCCCTCCCCGGGGCTACCTCTGTGCTGCCTTCTTAGATCTAAAGGCAGCCTTTGACAGCGTTCCTAGAAATATTCTTTGGGAGAAACTTGCGAAACAGGGCATTGATAGAAGACTCTTATGGCTTATAAGTCAGCTCCACGAAGGTACCCTTGCCAGAGTGAGACTTACTCCTGCGGGCGACCTCACAAATTCGATACCAATAAACAAGGGAGTGCGCCAAGGATGTATATTGGCTCCCTGCCTATTCAACCTATTCATCAGCGACATGCGAGCACCCCTAGTTAACTCATCTCCAAGTACACACGCGCCTAGACTAGCGGATTACCGCTGCCCACTTCTTTTATATGCGGACGACGCGGTACTTCTATCTTATACACGCGTTGGACTAACCAGAGCTCTGAAGATCTTTGCCACGTATTGTCAACTCAACCAATTAACCATCAACCATGTTAAATCCAAGATTCTGATTTTCTCCAGAAGCCGGAGATTATACGATTGGAAGCTTGGTGGAGCAAAAATAGAGCAAGTCCTAAAATTTCAATACCTTGGAGTTATTTTTCAATACAATTTGGGGTGGAAAGCTCAAATTCAACACCTACTTAACAAGGCCAAAACTCTGTCATATGCGCTCCTCCGATTTTTCTTTTCGGATGGAGCTTTGCATGTTCCCTCGGCCCTAAAGGTGTTCAAGGCAAAAGTGGTTGCCGTGCTTGCTTATGCTGCCCCGCTCTGGGCCGTGATGACAGATCTTGCTCCCCTTAAGACTGTGCAAAACCAATTCCTACGTCGGCTCCTAATGCTCCCCCTGTGCGTAAGCAACGCAGCCATGCGACTAGAATTGAAGATCGCATCCTTAGAAACTTGCCTGTGGAAGCAAGTCTTCAACTATTGGTTATCATTGTGGCATAGATTACCAAACCATTACCTTGTCCAATGCTTATGGCGAGATGAATTCTCTAGCCTTTGGACTAGTAGAATTCATGCCAAACTCCTGAGTTATGGAATCTCTCCCTCAGATTCCCTAAAACTAGACCAAATCACTGCTCAAAGACTGATCCGCCAAAGACTGGATGACATCGACTTACAGCGAAATTATACACTGGGGGAGGTGTTTGTTCGCCCCAGAACATTGGTATCACTTTAACTTACTGCGTTCCATCATACCTCTCCTCCCTTTCGACTGTTGCCCATAGACTGGCCTTCACCAAAGCGAGGTTTAACGTTTTTCCCTCCAATGTCCTGAGACATAGATTCTCAAAGGGCCAAGCCTCCGCCATGTGCGAATGTGATAAGGAGACGCCTATGGCCTATGGCCGTAATAAAATTTTATGTTATGTTATGTTATGTTATGTCTCCCTGGTGCCCTCTCCACCTGGAATTGAGTATTTCCGTTGCTTCATTACAGCGTTCCCTCTCCTCTGCGTGTGGATGGGTGGGCCCCCATTCCTCCCTTCCCGGGAAGCTGTGCCCCTCCCTGTAATGCGAAAGCAGGGACCTATGAAACACCGGATGTATCCTCATGCTGTCCGGCAATTTCAGCCTGAATGTCACTGGGTTAACCTGCTGTATTACCTCAAAGGGCCCCAGCTGTCTAGGCTGCAATTTTTTGCAACCCCCCTTTAAGGGCAAACCCTGGGACGACAACCACACCCTGTCCCCCACCCGTATGACCTCCCCTGGCCTGCGGTGCCTGTCTGCCTGCCTTTTGTAGACTTCCTTAGCCCTTTCCAAATTTAGCCGGAGTTGTTGGTGCGAAGCCTCCATCTCTTCTGCAAATTGCTCCGCCGCTGGCACACTCCATTCCTCCTCTCCATGCCCTGGGGTGGCACCCGTAGTAGGCCATGAAGGGGCTCATTCCCGTGGACTCGTGTTCAGCGTTGTTATACGCAAACTCAGCTAGCAGCAATTTCTCTACCCAATTGTTCTGCCTCTCACTGACGTAACAGCGTAAGTACTGCTGCAATATTCCGTTCGCTCTTTCAGCCTGTCCATTGGTTTCTGGGTGCCTTGCCATCGAGAAGCTCACCTCTACCTGCAGCAGGCTCATGAGTTTACGCCAGAACTGCGAGGTAAATTGTCTTCCTCGATCGGATACAACCCTCAATCTGGAATGTTTGGAATGTTGTGGCCACAGCCCTTGTAGCCTTTGTAGCTTCCGTCTCGAGCCCACACGCTTCCACCCTCAGCGCTTTCTGCTGTGGATTTGGTCTGGGAGTTACCATTGCCCATGAGATCGGTCACAGGTCACTGGGCAAGGAATTAATCTCATCATTATTATTTATTGAATTTGTATATAACCCTTCATCCGAATGGTCACAAACATCTGTCTGTATCCACATACATATCCAGCACTTACATGTGTTCATACACACATTACAGAGAGGTTTGGGATCTTTTGCTGGAGTTATAACGTGTGTCCATTTACGAATATGTGTTTTACCCTTAAATCTATACCCATAGAAGTTATTGCACAAAGGAATAAAGCTTGGTTTATTATATGAAACAAAAGTGACAGAATATATAAATGCTACTTCAGACAGCAAAATTACTATTCAAGCTGGCAGCAAATTCTATCATAAGTCCACACCTTGATCTGAAGAGTGAAAGATTCCCCAACTGTTTTTAAAAAACTAGAAAAGTGAGAATGACAATTTTCCTATAGAACTCACAGTGAAAGTAAAGCAGAGAGCAAGGGGGAGAGTACACCTAACCTTAAAGCAAAGCAGGCATGGGAGCGCTGAGTAAGTTCCTTGCTGTTGGAGCTATGATAGTTGTGGTTTGAGGACCCGATCCCCGCTTAGTGAAATGAAGACACAAGGACACGTAATATAAGGTTAATGGGTCAAGAAAAGGCCACAATTTTATTGATTACAGCAAGTGAAAAGGTATTGGCTTAGGCATTGGATCACGTGACTTGACTCCACCCACTCGGAGAGTGGTGAGTCTAAAAAGGGGGGTTTATTCACCAGTAGGTGGAGCCCGTTGATGCTAATCCAACTATAAGCTCTCCCCTGATGTCACCAAGGGTCGTGCCATGGCCCCCCGCCACACAGGCATCGGACAGGATCCACGACCGCCGGATTCCTTTAACAGAATACCCAAAATTGAAGGCGTAGGCGATGGCCACACCTAGCTCTTCCACCACCACAAACACATTCCAATGCCTAACCGCCACCCGAGCCCAAAAGGCTCGCCGCCAATACCCTCACAGCTGTAACCAATCCCTGATACTGCTGATGATGCTACTTAACCAAATGTCGTTCCCCACATCTGAAAGATGAACCCCATCATTCCGGAACAAGGCCTGATTGCCAATCCGGATACGGTCATGAGAAATGACTCGGCCATTCATGAAGCGCACCCAGCAGGCTACTGCGCGATTTAAGAGTTTCCTGGATTTTTCCATGGCCATAATGTTCTGCGCACCGCGCCAAACTATTCTCTTTAGGAAGGAGGACCAGAACACCGTTGTTCCGGGACACAAGGCAGCAAGCTCATCCAAGTCTCTTTTTATGTTCCACAACAAATCTGCACTTCTTCTGCCAACAAGGTCATTCTCCCCCAGTTGAAGGATAAGGATGTCAGGGGGGCCAAACGCGGCAACTTTCTCCCTCGGCAATGGCATGAGCTCCTCCCAACGCATGCCTCGCCTTGAAAACCAGGAAATTCGCATCCCAGATGGCAGCCCGAGATTAGGGGTGAGGCCGCAGCTTGCAGACCATACACGGGGCCAGTGAACTATACTGTGGCCGCAGATCCAAACACTTTTTCTGAAGACGGCTAAGGATAAAAGAAAGAAAAAGACAGGTAAGTGGAGGTAATGCAACGAAGTTCAGAGCATGCTAACGAATGTAGCCTTTATAAGCATCGGATTTCCAGCGGCCCATTTCTTTAATCCTATCTGACGGCAGGACCAAGCGCGCAGCTGTTGTGGCGGCGCCGATCCTGAACGAGTGTGCTGCGTAGTCCTGGGAAGATAAACCACAGGCGTCTATAGCTTTGCGGAGTACCCTTGTGAATTGGTGCCTCATCAGTCGTGACCCATCCTCCGGAACCAGGAGCAGGCCAGGACCGGGCGGTCTGAGGTAAAGGTTCTGGAATGTTGGAATGTTTGGGGCCACAGCCCTTGAAGCCTTTGTAGCTTCCGTCTCGAGCCCACACGCTTCCACCCTCAGCGCTTTCTGCTCACCTCTCCGGTCCAGCTACTTCAAGCAGAGTATACACAGCTTTTACTGTTGCTGTGTGTGCGTGTGTGATAAATCAGGCTACACGCACGGTGTCACCTTATCTTCTAAAAGCCTTTATTCGTGTAGAAAAACAGATCGTAAATCTCCCGGTGATCGAGCAGACATCTTGCCCGTCTCTCTCTCTGTTGCGAGCGGAACTGAAACCAGACACAGGAAAAAACCTTCCCTCAGTAAACCACGCCTCAGAATGGGAGGCGTTACACAGAGCCTCTTAACCCTGTAGGCTCTGATTCATTCCACACCCCCTCTCGCCACACATTCTGAGAGGCGTTGTGGACACACATATTTACAGACCCTTGAGAGTTCAACACCTTCCCCATTGCCTTTTGCCCCTTCCTGGCATCTTTGTCAGGCAACTGTTGAACCTCCTCAAAACTCTCAGATTCGCACTGTGCGAAACCAACCCACGCATTGGTGACCTGAAACCTCTCAGGTGGAACACCCTTCGTTGCCCGAGATGAACGTCTGGGCACAAATTGGGGTTCTTCTTCTGACCCACTGGGGCCAGCAGGTGTGTCTTCTTCATCAGACTCCTCCCCCTCTGACTTGACCCATCTGTGAGCTTTCTCCATTATGCTAACAGGAGATGAAGGCTCACTCTTGGACACTCCTTTCACAACCTGTGGAGATGCGCAAACCTGTTCCGGACCTTGATCCTGGACCTGGTCTTCATTCTCAGGTTCAGCCTCTACCTCTCCCTCCTCCTCAGATTCTGACAGACAATCTGAGTAAATGTCAGGACTCACTTTGCGCCTTGCCCAACCATCCTGCTCACAGAACTCAGCATGTTTACTGATCAGAAGCTTGGTCTGATCACCTTCTGGATATGCAAACCTCCACCCCTTTGTCGCAGGTTCATACCCACAGAAGATCATTTCCTGGACCTTTGGACCACCCTGTTCTTGCAGAGCTCTTGGTACCGGCACCAAAGCCCTTGTACCAAACACGCGGAGGAAATGCACCTGCGGTTTCTCTCCGTGAAGCATAAAATACGGGGTTTCACCTACCACTGAATTGTAGGACCTATTCTTCGTGAAATTTGCAGCCCTCGCCGACTCTCCCCAAAAGCTTTAAGGCAGACCAGAGTCATACAGCTGAATTTCTGCTGCTTCAACCACAGCTTTGCTCCTAAGCTCTGCCACCCCCCTCTCCTGAGGAGAAGTCACTTTGTGATGTATCCCTTTCTGGTGAAAGAATTTCTGCAGAGCGGACCCAGTGACCTCTGACCCTCGGTCACTCTGGAACCCCTGCACCTTGGTGGAGAACCTTAGTTCTACCTCTGCCACCCAATCTTGGATCAGTTGTGCCGCATCCTCTTTCCGTTTCAGCGGATAAAACCAGCTGACCTGGCTAAAATCATCCTGCAGTGTCAGCCCAAACCTGGCCCCTCCCAGACTTGGCTTTTGCATGGGACCAAAAAGATCTGAGTGCACAAGTTCAAAAGGTTTTGTGGCTACTCTCTCCAGCCTGGGATAGCTGTATCCCTTGGCTTTGGCTTTGGCTTTTCTGCAAGCCCTGCAGTTCAGGAGTCTACCACATTCTTGGATTTTACAACCTTTGGTGCACTCCGGAAGCATCTGGATATCATCACAAGAACCATGTGACATTTTCTTGTGCCACACGCAAGCACATGAAACATGCGTGTGCAGCGGAACAGTTGCACACTGAGCCTGTGCTTTATCACTCCTTTTACCCTCCAGAGGTGTTTCAAAAACAAAAAAACCGTTGTGCCCCTTTGGAACACTGATCAGGACTTTCCCCCCTCTGGAAATTGTGCAGACATTCTTCTCAAAACAAACCTTATACCCCTCCTGTAAGAGACAAGGTACAGATAAAAGACAATGTTTCATCCCTGGTGCCTGGAAGACTTCCAGCTGCGCCTGCAAAACAGAAACATAAACATTTCCAACCTTACACAAAGACTTTTGTGAATTTTCTGCAAAGCAAACAGTTTTCCCAACTAAAACAGGCTTGCAGTTCCACGTCTCGATACCAAGAGTCTCAGGTATCAGATGTCTGTTGACAGTACTGTCTATAACCCAGTTCATCATTTCGCCCCCACTGCAGCTGTTTTCCAAAGCTGCCATAGCTGCAAACGTCTCGTTGCCGTCCTTGGGGCCTTCGCAGGTGTCCTGTACAACCGCTGTGGACGCTGTTAGCTGATAAGCTCCGTCTTCCCCCTCTGAGCCACGTTGTCTCTGCGTCTTCCCACGCTTGCCTGCTCTGCCAGACTGGTTGCCATGGAAACCCGGCTGATTCCCATGGGAAACGGCCTTGGAGACATCCTGCCCTGTCTCCCTTGCTCTCTGGGGGCAGTTGCGCCGCAGATGGTCAGGGGAATTGCAAATGTAACAGCGACGAGTGGAAAAAGCTTGAACGGAGCATTCCGATGGCCTGGCCCCTCTGCAACCTGAGGAGCCCCCCGAGCCACCTTTGCCCTCTCTGATACGCCGTTCTTCTTCATCCCCTAGATGGCCTGTGACATAAGACAGCGTCAGCTGTTGCGGATCCATAGACTCCAGAGTTAGACACAGATTGTCATAACTCTTGTCCAAAGAGCTGAGCAAGATATAAACTTTCAGTTCCTCAGAAAAGTTAACTTGCAACAATCTCAGCTGGTTGAACACAGAAAGCATCTCAGTTACATGCTTCCTGATGCTGTCCCCAGGACGCAGCTTCATCTCAAACAAGCGTCTGGTGGTGTGTATCTTTGCCCCAGCTGTGGTCCTGTGGTGCACTCTTTCCAGTGCACGGTAGGCATCATAAGCAGTCTCAAGCCCCTCTACCAAAGGCAGCTGAGAACCCTCCAAACTGAGCACGATAGCTCCCAGGGCCTTTTGATTCTTTCTCTGCGAAGCGTGTGCATCTGCAATTTCAGCTGCCGAAGCACCGGCCGCCGGTTGGGGTAGTGGAAGCCCTTGGACCGCTCCCCACAAACCCTTGGCTACCAGCCAGGCCTTCAGCTTCCTACTCCACTCCTCCCAGTTGGTTCTGTCCAATTTTGCAAATGGAACTACAAATGATTCATGGCTGTCTGCCATCTTCCCCCGGGGCCCCAGCTACTCACGTATCCGAACCGTAGCTTTCCAGCTCCCGGTGCCAGCAGATCAGCCTCTTCTCCAGCGAGATCCTCTGCCCTTCCTCCAGGCAGGACTCAAAGCTGGCTTTTAACGTCGGCAGCTCCTTTCAGCTTCAAAGCAAAGCTGGTGTCCTTGACCGGGCATGGGCCCTGCTGTGCCGAAGCTGTAGGTTTAACAAGGGAACCCTTACCAGCCTGATCGGTTTTAGATTGCTGTATCCGCACCGTCATGCTAGCTTCGGACATCTGCACATCCTCCATGAGGAGGCCGCGCGTTGAGCCACTTGTGGTAACCTCGGCTACTACCTCACCGACCCTAAACGCGCCAAAAAAGGCGATAGCATATGCTGCAGAAAAGAGGTGGGCAAGTTTGAAGTTTTTCCCCGTAATCAGGGCTGTGGAAGCATTTACAAGCGTGAGTTTTGCCCGTATTTTCAAGGAAATTGCTATGACTAATCCTCCACTAGGCCGGCCTCCTTTAGTAGACGGGCATGCCGGTAATGATATAGCATCAAAACCATTAATATTTACTCTCCCCTCTTCCCATGTTTCCTGCAGGAGAATTACTTGGTGTGAGTTTATTAGTTTTACAAAGTCCGGGTCGAATTTTTTCCCCTTCCAACCTGCTATGTTCCAGCTTAAAAGGGAGAACGGGGGAGAGTTTGGCTGAGGTTTGGGTAGTCACAGTGGAGAAGGGGGGAACGCTGGTCTTGGTGGGTTGTCAAGTTTAAAGAAGTCAGTAATTTTCCTTTGGCTAATAGTAAATGGCTTCTCTCCTTTTGGCGCAGGTGTGCCTCTTGAGCTATTTGTAATTATGCTCTGCTTGCCCGATCCTATAGGGGTAGTGTCCTGGTTTGGTCTAGTTTCCTCTCTGAAATCCCTTGTTTTATCAGAGAGCTTATCATCTAGGGGAGCAGAGACTAAGTCGGTACAAGTTTTAACTATTATTAGATTTTCCTTCCGTGGGTATATCATCTTATTTATATGGCACAAGGGGTCTTCTGTCCAGTCCGTATCGATAGCAGATTGGACTTCCAAATCATCAGCTAGAGATTCTCCGTTCGAAAATGATGACTCCAGGTCAGGCATTGAGGAATGTGTCGAAATTTTGTTTATATTTGGCTGTTCTTTCGTAGGTATAACCATTTCAGCAGATGCAGAAAGAGCTGGGTCCGGATTAACTAATAGGGGTGGCGAGACAATTGTCTGTATCGTTGTCTTGGCTTTTATGGATCTATTTTGGGGCTGTGGGCTGAATTTGAGAAGGTCCACTGAGACTCCAATGGCCCTGTTGGTTTGAATTCCTTTGTTTCCTATTTTGCTTTTGGCCTGAGACATCTTCTCTCTTAATTTATCTAATTTATTTATTATTTTTTCCTTTTCTTGTGACTGTAATTCGTCAAATGAATTCATAAGTGCGCTTTCATTGTTGGATATTCTGGAGCCGCCCAAATTCATCCCTGCTTGTGGACTGCAGGCAATCTCCTCCGTTCTCAGTGGGGAAAGCAACATCTCTTTGTCTGGTGATTTTGTAGAGCTTGTTTCTGGATCTAATATCTCTTTCTCTTTTTCCACAAGTAGTGGTTTTACTATACTGTCCGCAAAAACCCTTGTGGGTATGATTTTTGTTTTTATAAATTCCCATTTTTGTTTTATTATTAATAAGGGTAGTCTCAGCGAACGGAAGGCTAAAATAACTTTGTAAGGGCCATTTGATTGAGTTAGCGGAAGTAAAGCATAAAGATCGATATGAGCTCTGCTTATTCTCAGAATTTTGCTTAGGGCAGTTTTAGCTCCTTCCAAGCTTGACCAATCCCATATCTCAGACCTTATCGTTAGGCACACCTTCTTAGGTTGCAGTGTTAGATTTTGCTTAGACATGAGATCGTTTAGTTTGTATTTTCTCATCCCCTTTGCCCCGAAGTTTGGCGGGGCTATCACTGGAGGTCCCCTCTGGTAGTTATTTTTTGGGGCAATTTTGGCATCCATATCCATCACTTTTTCCGTTAGCTTGGAAATTGAGCCTGTCAGAGAGTTAAAAATACAGTCCAGTGTCCTAATGACTAGTTGTAAATGGGAGGACTCATTTCCCAGCTGGTTTTCTTTGTCTCGGATCTTTTCCCCATCCAGCTCGGGCCCACCCTTGATGGGAGTGCTCATTAGATTACAAGTGTGTAGGGTGGTATTTTGGGACTTGGGGATGTTATTAGCCACATCCAAGTCACCCAGTGGAAGAAATCTATTGTATGTGGTAACTGCTGCTTGAAAATTTGACTGGTCTCTTCTTCCTTTAGCTTGTAGCTTAGGGCTAGGGAGAAGTAGTAATTCCTCTGCTTCTCTGAGGCGTTTCCTCTTGCCCATAGCCGCAATATATATGGGCTAAATAATGTAAATAATACAGGAAAGAAGAAGGGGACTTCTTACCACAGTCAATGATTTAGCTATACAGCTGAGTGTTTAGCTCCAGGGATTTCTCCGCAGTTCGTTGAAGAGCCAAGAGCCCCAGAAGGGAGACTTTCTGTGGGCTGGTTCACTGATTCCTTCTAAGCAGTCTAAGCAGGCCGGGCCCAGAACGAAGTCGTGCTGAAGCCGGTTACCAGACCTCCAGAGGGTCCTATCCGGTGCACTTTTGTAAAGTTATTGTGTAGATTAGAAACTTCCCTCCTTCTCCAGGTACCGTCGGTCGGGTAAGCAGTTCACAGTTCTATCTTTAGACCTCTTCTCTCTCTCTGCTCTCAGTACAGGCGGCAGCGTTCTCTCCTCCCTGGCAACCTTGACCAGGCAGCTGATAAGGAGGGAGGGAGCAGGCTGAGACAAGCCGACGACAGGCTGAAGCTCGCAGAGCCAGCAGGAATTGTAAAAGTACTCAAGATCTTTAAAATGTTTCCTGTTTGTTAAAATAAATAAATAAATAAATAAATAAATAAATAAATAAATGGCGTCCGGAGGGCAATTAAGATACGGTTTTAAAAGAATAAAACTGAGCGCCAGGGTTGCAGAGCTGGGTGTCTATGGGCCAGTCTCAAGGCCAGGCTCACCGTCGTGTCTCTCCTTACCCTCCTTCTCCAGACACCGTTGGTCGGGTAAGCAGTTCACTTCACTCTCTGCTCTCAGTTCAGGCAGCAGCGTTCTCTCCTCTCTGGCAACCTTGACCGGGCAGCTGATAAGGAGGGAGGGAGCAGGCTGAGACAAGCTGAAGACAAGCTGAAGCTCGCAGAGCCAGCAGGAATTGTAAAAGTACTCAGAGTCTTTAAAATGTTTTCCGTTTGTTAAAAATTGGCATCCGGAGGGCAATTAAGATAAGGTTTTAAAAGAATAAAAGTGAGTGCCGGGGAGCGCCGGGGAGCGTGACTTGCCTCGGCGCCATCTTGATTGATTCAAGAGGTGGGCCTCAAACTTGGTCCAACAGATCGACCTAAGCTTTATGCGTATTTGAGAGAGCAGCCCGTAAGAAATTGGCTTACGGCCCTCGGCTCTAGGGGGTTGCAGCCTACCCCAACCTTCAATAGCTCTGCGGATCAGGAAGTCACTGCACGGGTCAGAAGAAAACATGGCTTTACAAAAGAAGCTGATGGCGGCTACGTGTATCTTTAAAGTTTTGGGGGCCCGGCTATAAGGAGGCTATAACGTATGCCACAGAGAACACCAGGGCCTTGAACTTGGGCCAGCAAATTGACCTAAGTTTCATACGGATTTGGGACAGCAGCTCGTAAGAAATAGGCTTGCAGCCTTTGTTACTTGGAGGCTGCAGTCAACTCCAACCTTCAATTGCCCTGCGGACCATGAAGTCACAGCACGAATCGGTGGAAAACATGGCTCTACTAAAGAATGTGATAGCGGCTATGTGTAACCTCAAAGTTTTTGAGGCTCAACCTAGGCCATGAAGGTGTGTTAAGTATTGCAGAACGTTTTCTGTGGAGGGTGTAACATTAGTGGAAAGGGAGGATACTTTGGACCTGAACCCCATGAAATCACACCAGACCTTCTTATATGATCTAAGCGTAGAGGGTGTGACAGATGCTAATACTCCCTTAATCACTTCACGTCTTCAAGGTTCCACAGGTGCTCCGGTTCTGGCAGTGGCTGAACCCCAGGAGCTAATGATCGGAAGCGAGGCACCGGAGGACGAATGATCGGAGTAGGCGCGACACCCTCTCGGAACGCGATGACTGCTTAGCCAGTATGTTAACCACCGCCTGGTTATCAGTTCTGAAGCACACCTGGCGATTCTGGAACTCCTCAGTCCAAATGTGAACAGCTACAACTAAGGGGAAAAAACTCCAGAAAAGTGAGATCCCGCGTGATAGCCTCGCCCTGCTACTCTGCTGGCCATTGTTGAGCACACCAGTGTCCCCTAAAGAATAAACCGAAGCCCAGGGACCCAGCGGCATCAGAGTGAACCTGGAAATCTGAGGACAGGTTGACGATTTCCTGCCATAAGGAAATTCCATTGTAGCGTTCCAGAAACGTGATCCAGATCTCAAGGTCTGTCTTAACTGATTTTGGGAGTCTTACCCTGTGGTGCGGTTTGTTTGTTTGTTTGTTATTTTATTTTATTTTTTAAGGTTAGGTATGCACACAGCCCCCAAGACTCATTTTGTATCATGACTTTTAAACTTCTGATTTGTTTCTGAGTCACTTGGTGCTCTCTGTGCTGAATCTGAAGGCGGATGGCACACAGACTAACTGAATGTGGATGTTCATTATGCACTGTATTATAGTATAGCACAGTGATTATAAAAATATCTGCTTGAGTATACGTTTTCATCGTGTGTAAAACTCATAAGGAATAAACAAATAGTTCTATATTGTGAGCAAGTAACTACTAGAACAAAATTGTAAGTTTTAGCTTCAGAAAACCAGTTGCTTCTAGCCAACATCCTGTTGCCAATGTAGCTAAAATTTTAGCACTTTTGATTGTTAGTTGATAACAAGATTGTTAGTATGACAAGAGATTGGTGGGATGCTCTCCTACAGATTTCCAAAACTGTTGTACTATAGACACAGCCAGGACATTCCAGAACAATTCTATCTGATACTGTAAATGTCAGGTTTCATTTTCACTCTAGCTAGAAAGAACTGCTACATATGCAACATGTTCTAGAAGATTGCCAAAAGTGAGCTCTTGGCCAAAGCGTTATCCACTTCAGTGAAGTGTTATTTCTCACAAAACTAGCAATTTGTTTTCTAACTATACATGTTCCCTAATATGGTTAAAGCATTGAAATTATGCAATTCCGACTGTTGGGCTTAAAGGCTTACTAGATTCTAGGACTAAGGACTAAATCATTATTGTACTTCTTTGCAGTTTTGCCCACAGCTGCCCTGCTCATTGGGCTAACAGGAAATGGATCTGGAACACTTCAAAGCAGTACCATTGCTCCCATGTGTCTTCCTGTTTGGGCTGTCATTTTGTTAAAGCTGTGGTCTTGCTCTTGTAGTTGATCTGGGGTGGGGCTAGCTACCCGTGGGGCGAGGCGAGCGTCCTTTCCTTTACTGACTTCTGATTAGGAGAGTCCTTCGCGGTTAAGGAGCCGACTACTGGGATTCTGAAACCCTCTGAGAAACCCTTCCAAAGATAGGATGCTGCGCTTCTGTCCGGATGGATAGATAAGAGGTTGTGGAGAGGAGAAAGCTGAATTGGAGAAAATGCTAGACCCAGAAGGACTTTATTGATGGTTCCCTGCTGCTGGGGCTCCTCTGGAACTAGAGTGGTGGAAGCCCCGACCTCCCCAAAAGGGCCGCTTCCCTTTGTAACACGCTGCGGCTGGGTGAGCCCCTGCACATCTCTCACACTCATGCGGGTACTTACAAGACTGCCTTTGGCATTGCCCTTTATTGAATTACCAGCACACCTTACGTTTTAAATCCTTTCTAAGGTCCAGCTTTCCAGTGCGATACGCCTCTGATGGCTTCTTCTCGACATACGGGCTAACCATCACTGACCAGATGCCGTTTTTAATCTGATCCCAGCATGCTAAAGGGATCCTGGAAGCCTTTCTGTGAAACTTCTTATCATAGCTAATAGCGGCGGCCTCCCCAGAAAGAGCGTAAGCCGTTCTGACTCATCATC
This sequence comes from Podarcis muralis, assembly GCF_964188315.1. Classification (NCBI taxonomy): domain Eukaryota; kingdom Metazoa; phylum Chordata; class Lepidosauria; order Squamata; family Lacertidae; genus Podarcis; species Podarcis muralis. The sequence goes on from NC_135674.1 coordinate 7,066,663, forward strand.
ACCGGCTGATGCGGTGCCCGATTCTGGAAGCTGGACCCTGGGCTGCTTATTCTGCAAAGAACTAGAAGAACTGGAAGCAACCGGGTTATTGATACCGGCCGGCAGCCTCCACGCAGGCGCCCCGATGCGGTTCTGAAAGTCAGTTGTCGCCGAGCAAACATGAGACCTAGTTTGCACAGCCGCCGTTCCTGTCTGAGGGCTTGGGCCTGCACCTGCAAACTGAGAATCGTCAAAGAGGGCAGCAGAGGTACCTGGGAGATCATCAACTTGGGTGAGAGGCAGGCTCTCCGGAACTACCTTTGTATCTGGTATCGTGTCAGGGATAGCATCGGGGGAGGGCATGAGGCTGGGGAGTTGATCAGAAAAACGTTGCTCGTAATCATCAACGAGAGACCTGAAAGCATTCAAGAAATGCGATATAGGCTTGGGGTTATTATCTCGTCCGCGTGATGGGTTACTGCTGCTGGCAGCCATGCAGCCCAAAGTGCACGCCGATTCTGCCACTACACGCTTCCTCTTAGGAGCCATGGGTAATGCGCTAAAATTACTGACCACAAGGGCATGTTATTAATTATCAAACAGCTGTACAAAACGTGTTATAGATTATAAAAAAGGTTGTAGTTGATCAATTAAAAAAATTTCTTTGCACTTTATTTATATATTAAACCAATTAATTATATGAATATTTATTAGCCAATATGCTTAATATGTGTGCACGTGTGTACAATATTTTATGTCTTATTCTTTGATTTGATTTTTTTCTTTCTTCTTCTTCTTAAATTAATTAATTAATTAATATTATTATTGTTAATATTATTATTTTTATATAGTTTATTTTAATTTTATTTATTATTTATTTTATTCTTTATAATAATTTTTTTAAATCCTCCATTTATTAATCAATTTATTCTTGATGTTAATGTTGTTGTACAATTCTATTCAATTTTCATTTATTTATTTATTTATTTATTTATTAATTATAATTGATATGTTTTACAGATCAAATTACTACCAACTAAATTTAATACTAATTTATTATCTATATCCTGTTATTAATAATGATGGGAGTTGATTATTAACGATTGACTGTATAAATTCTTAACTTCAGCTGAATTAACCACACTATGCAAATTGCATGCAATAGTATGCTCAGAACATATTTCCTTATTAATTTATGTATCTGTTAGTCAATATACAATTCAGGCAGATGCACCCAATCAATTATATAGAGCTGCTTCCTCAGGCAAAACTCCTAGTGATTTAGAGGGATGGTAAAATAGAACAATCAGAGAACAACAGACAAAAGAACTGCTATCAAATGAAAAACGTAGGGAAAATACACTTAAGGAAATGGTCCCTCTACCAGCACTTCAGCAGAACAGTGAGCCTTTTTTCTAAAAAAATAATAATATCTCATTCAATCCCCTGCAATGCAGGAATATGCAGGGGCTCCCATACAGGGATTGAACCAGCAACCTTGGCATTATCAGCACCATGCTCTAACCAGTTGAGCTATCCAGGCTCTTAGGGGAGGGGAAATGTTGATGCTTATTGCTATGTACTGAGTTGAATAGGATCCAACTGCAGCAGTCTGATTGGTCCTAGAACAATAAGATCCAAAAGGCAGCAGTCTGATTGGTCCTAGAACAATAGGATTCAGAATGCAGCAGTCTGATTGGTCCTAGAACAATGCAGCAGTATGATTGGTTGGCAGGAACTACCCAATCATGCTCCAGATAGAAGTGAATCCACAACCTGATTGGCTTACAGTAGAATTCTGGAATTAGCCAATCATGTGCAGCCCATTGTGTAAATAATGTATATAAAGCAGATACTTTGAGGGGACTTTCATTCATTCCTCCTCACCACTATGAGCTGAATAAAGAGCATGAAATCACTTTGCGACTCTGAGTATATTTCACTGGCGACGAGGATGGGATCCCGCTGAGCTGACTGCCACACACAGCACCGCAGCACCGCCACCTGCCGTACTGCTGCCTCGCACCGTGTATCCAGGCTTCAGCTCCGGGACACAAGGAACTCAGAATGGCAACTGACAGCAGCTTCTCGCCGTTCAACCCAGCATCTGGAGACTGGGAAGCGTACACCTCCCATTTCACCTTCCTCCTAGAAGCCAAAGGGGTCACCGATGAAGAAGACGCCACGAAGAGGGCAATATTCTTCAGCATCTGCGGAGAGGAGACGTTTGAAATCGCCCCAGCTCTCCTTGCGCCTGAAGACGTCGCTACTGTTCCATACAAAACAATAATGGAACAGCTGAAGGGGCAATTTTCGCCACAGCCCTCAGTGGTGGCTTGTCGACATGCCTTCTACGCAAAGCGGTATGCCCCTGGGGAAAACATAACTGGGTTTGTGACCTCTCTCCGCCAAGCTGCCCGGTTCTGCAACTTCTCAGAGCTGGAGAACATGCTTCGTGACCGCCTCGTTGGTGGCCTGAAGGATGAGAAGCTGCAACGACGCCTCTACGCTAAGAAGGACCTAACCTTCCAGGTCGCTCTGGAGGAGGCCCTGGCAATGGAAGCTGCCGAGAGGTCGACGCAAGAGGGACGGCCAAGCCAGCCCTCACCGACGCAAGAGGGACGGCCAAGCCAGACCTCACCGACGACTCAGGATCCGACAGGGAGGAGGTGCACTGAGTACAGCAGCGCACTCAAGCAGCCCACATACCACAGCTGCCTCGATGAGAAGGAGGGAACTGAGCAAGCTGTGGAGAAAGTCACGAGAGGAGGACCTGCCGTTTCCGCAACGCAGAGTGCAGGCAGTGCAGAAAATCGGGACACATCGCCCGGTTGTGTCGGGCTCGGCCCACCCGACGCCAGGCATCAGATGACAAATCCAAGAGCCTTAGGTCCCGGGGCCCAACGCACCAAGGCAACTCGACGGAGCTCACGGACTTCCAGGTATACCAGTTGCCCCACCTCAACGTAGAGAAAATTTATGTTGACGTACAGATAGAGGGGGCCCCATGCCGCATGGAGCTTGACACGGGTTCAACTCTATCCATAATCTCAGCAAGGACCTTAAGGAAACTGTATCCTACTGGGGGTCCCAAACTCAGGCCGGCCCCATTCACCCTCCGGGACTTCCAGAAACGTAAGGTCCCCACAATGGGGGTGGGGACCTTCAGGGTGCAATACCGAGGGCGGACGCGGCAACTGGACTTGCTTGTGGTCAAGGGCCCCTACATTAGCTTACTGGGATTGGCATGGTTTGGACCACTGGGGCTAGCCGTCACCGGGGTGAACCACACTAGCTTACAAGTGGACGTGGACGCCATATGCAAGGAATTTCCAGGGGTTTTTGGTGGGAAATTGGGACAGTATACGCCCCCCCCCTTGTTCTACAGCTTGACCCCGCAGTACGACTGGTCAGGCTCAAGGCCCGCCGGGTCCCGTTTGCCCTGAAACCCCGTATAGACGAGGAATTGGACCGGCTCGTGGAGCAAGGAGTGCTGGAGCCGGTGCCTAATGCCCCCTGGGAAACCCCAATCGTCACACCCGTCAAGCCTAATGGTTCGGTCTGCATCTGTGCAGACTACAAATGTACCATAAACAAGGCCCTCACGGCCCATGCATACCCAGTGCCAGTGGTCAGCCATGTCCTTGCCACCCTGGCTAGGTCGAAAATTTTTGGCAAGCTGGACTTGGCCCAAGCATATCAACAGCTGCCAGTAGATGAGGCCACAGCAGAGGCACAGACGATTGTGACGCACAGAGAAGCGTTCAGGGTAAAGCAGCTGCAATTCGGTGTCAGCGTGGCACCAGGCATATTCCAGAACCTAATGGACTCTCTCCTTAAAGGGATTCCTGGCGTCACCCCCTTCTTCGATGATGTGTTGATTGCCGGGCCCACACCAGAGGATTTTGAGGACCGCCTCCGCACCGTTCTGCACCGTTTCCAGACGGCGGGTCTCAAGGTGAAGCGGGAAAAATGTCTACTAGGAGTGCCTCAGGTGGACTTTCTGGGATTTATGGTGGATGCAGAAGGGGTCCACCCGACTGGGGACAAGGTACGGGCCATTTGTGATGCCCCAGCGCCCAAGAACAAGACTGAACTTCAGGCCTTCTTGGGACTATTGAACTTTTACCATTCCTTCCTTCCCCACAAGGCGGCGGTAGCGGAGTCCCTACACAGATTCCTGGAAAAGCGGGCCCCTTGGGTGTGGGGCCAGCGCCAGGAGGCCGCATTCCAGGCAGTCAAGGACTTGCTTGTCTCAAACTCGGTCTTGGCACACTTCGACGAGAGGCTGCCGGTGGTGCTAGCATGCGACGCCTCGCCCTATGGCATTGGCGCTGTCCTGGGACACCAACTCCCGGATGGAAGAGAGGTACCAGTGGCATACTTTTCCCAGACACTCAACGCAACCAAGCGGAACTACTCGCAAATCGACAAGGAGGGTCTGGCAATCGTGAAGGGAGTAAAAAAATTCCATGATTTCTTGTACGGGCGGCCCTTCACCGTGGTGACTGACCACAAGCCGTTGCTTGGCTTGTTTGCCCCTGAAAAGCAGACCCCCCCCAAGTGCTGTCTCCTCGCGTCCTCAGGTGGTCAATTTTCCTTGCCAGCTACCAGTATGCACTGATTCACCGTCCTGGGAAGGTGATGGGCCATGCGGACGCCCTCAGCAGGCTACCACTACCGGAAACAGGCCCCGACCCAGCACCTGCACAAGAGGTTATGAGCCTGTAGCTGCTTCCCGACCGCCCCATTCAGGCACAAGAAGTTGCACACCATTCCAAGAAAGATAGGGTCATCTCCCTGGTCCTGGACTGGGTGTGGAGGGGATGGCCCAGCAGCAGCCCCGGGCCAGAATTCGCCGGCTACACAACCCGCAAACATGAACTGTTGGCCCACAAGGGGTGCCTGTTATGGGGAAGCAGGGTCGTTGTTCCCCAGCCCCTCCGCAAAAGGGTCCTCACAGCCCTACACGAGACACACCGAGGGGTAGTAAGAATGAAGGCCCTTGCCAGGAGTTATGTGTGGTGGCCGGGGATCGACGGAGAGATAGAGGCCTAGGTCAAACACTGCCAGGCCTGCCAAGAATCCCGCCCAGATCCCCCAAGGGCCCCAGTCCAGTCCTGGGAGTCCGCCCGAGCACCATGGTCACGCCTGCATGTGGACTTCGCTGGCCCCTTTCAGGGGAAAACATTCTTCATAGTGGTGGACTCCTACACCAAATGGCTGGAAGTCGCACTGGTACCGTCCACTTCTACGTCCGCAGCCATCCGGGTACTACGCAGGCTGTTTGCAACCCACGGGCTCCCTGACACTCTTGTCTCAGACAACGGGACTGCATTTACGTCAGGAGAATTCCAAACCTTCACAGCGCAGAACGCCATTCGCCACATCCGTTCGGCGCCATTCCACCCTGCCACCAATGGCCAAGCAGAACGCATGGTGCAGACCACCAAGGACACCCTTCGCCGCATGACGCAAGGGGATTGGGAGTACCGCCTTGCCACATTCCTTCTAGCACAGCACAGCACCCCCAGCTCAACGACTGGCCGGAGCCCCGCTGAACTACTAATGGGTCGGCACCTTGCAATCAGATTGGACCGCCTTCACCCCGATAGAGCTCAGGATGAGGTAGTGGTGGGGGAAGGCAAGAACCCCCGGACCTTCGAGGCCCAGGACCCAGTGTACGCAAAGAATTTTGGGGCAGGTCCAGCATGGGTATCCGCCACAGTCACCAGGGTCACTGGCCCCGTGTCGTACGAGGTGCTAACAGATGGGGGGCAATGCTGGCGCCGCCACTGCAACCAGATATGGCGACGATTCCCGGGAGAAAACCAGGAGGAGGAGGACAGGTCAGAGGAGTCCCAAGGGAACAGTGGGGCAGTGAGGCCCATAGAGCAGCAGGGGCCAGCAGGAGAGGCAGAATCAGTAAATACAGAGAGGACCCGCGAGGCTGAAAGGACACCGGAACCAGAACCACGACTGAGTGAGCCAGTTGCACCAGACCAAACAGCCCCATCACAGCCAGCATCCTTGGAACACGAGCCAGAACCTGAACCCTGGACCAGGGAACACCCCAGGCCGCAACGCACACGTAGGCCGCCGGCGTACCTTGAGGACTGTTCAGTAGATTTATTGCTTTATTGTTCGGCGTCCAGCCACGCTTCCCCTGGGGGCCTCTGTAGATCGTAAAGCAATTAGCAGAATTACACAGCGTCTGTGTCGAAAGGGCAGTAAATAAGCCCAGACGTTTCTTCTATCTTAATATCTCTTTATTGGGAACAAAAATAGCGTATTTACAATCTCCAATTTCCATCTGATTCAAGCTGCATTTTCTCTGCGTCCTTCTCTCTCAGTGCAGCAGCTGAACTGAGTGCTTTCGATTTCCACTCAGCTCACAGCATTCCAAGCTGCTTTCGTCACGTCCTGGCGTACTTCCCTTGTACGCGCCTCCTCTCAGGCTTGAGGCACAGAAGGTTAACCCTTCACTACACCCAACAAGGACTATGAATGCGACCTCCCGGGCAGGACTGGAACTTAGAGGGGAGGGGTGTTATGTACTGAGTTGAATAGGATCCAAACTGCAGTAGTCTGATTGGTCCTAGAACAATAGGATTCAGAATGCAGCAGTCTGATTGGTCCTAGAACAATGCAGCAGTATGATTGGTTGGCAGGAACTACCCAATCATGCTCCAGATAGAAGTGAATCCACAACCTGATTGGCTTACAGTAGAATTCCGGAATTAGCCAATCATGTGCAGCCCATTGTGTAAATAATGTATATAAAGCAGATACTTTGAGGGGACTTTCATTCATTCCTCCTCACCACTATGAGCTGAATAAAGAGCATGAAATCACTTTGCACGGGTGCGGAAGGGGAAGATTTTCACCAAACTGGATCTCCGAGGGGCTTACAACCTTATCAGAGTACAAGAAGGCGATGAGTGGAAGACCACCATGTTCACCCCGATGGGGGCGTTTGAGTATTTAGTCATGCCCTTCGGTTTGCAGTGCGGAAGTCACTGTTTCCAAGCCTTCATGCACCCGTGTTAGGACCCTTGCTCTACAAAAACTGTGTCTGCTTTTTAGATGATCTTCTTGTGTTCTCGGAAGATGAACAACAGCACGTGAAGAATGTACGTCAGGTCCTGAGCAAACTCAAGGAGAACTGCTTTTGGGTCAAGCTGGAGAAGTGTCAGTTCCACGCAAAGCAAGTCAAATTCCTGGGGTACCGGCTGTCGGACCAGGGGTTGGCTATGGACCCGGGGAAGGTGAAGGCAGTGGTGGAATGGGAGAGTCCCAAAACCAGGAAAGATGTTCAGCGTTTCCTGGGTTTCAGCAATTTCTACAGGAAATTCATAAAGAATTTCGCAGAGTTGACGGCGCCAATCACGGACTGTCTCAGTGTTAAGAAGAAGTTTCAGTGGACGCAGGCAGCCCAAGAGGGGTTTGAGAAACTAAAGAGGGCTTTCGCTTCAGAGGAGCAACTGATCCACGTCGACCCGGCTCAACCACTACGGGTGGAAACAGATGCGTCGGATCGGGCGATAGGGGCGGTGCTGCTGCAGCCAGATCGAAAAGGGGAATGGCGTCCGTGTGCCTTCTTTTCGCGGAAGCTCAACAAATCAGAGCAGAACTACACCATCTACGATAAGGAATTGCTTTCGATCGTGGCTACTTTTAAACAATGGTGGCACTTCCTGGTTGGGGCAAAGCACCAAATTTTGGTGTGCACTGACCACAAAAACTTGGAGTATTGGCGTACGGCACGGGTGTTGTGCCAGAGACAGATAAGATGGGCAGAGTTCTTTGCCAACTTCAACTTCAAGATCCAATACGTGCCGGGAGAGCAGAATGCGAGGGCGGATGCGCTCTCCCGGAAACCCGAGTATATGATGGGGGAAGGGCCACCTGTAGCAAGACTGATGTTCCCGGAGAGCAAATGGTTGTGCGGGGGGACTTTGGTCAAGGACGACGAACTGATGCAAATGCTCAGAGACGATGCCTTTGCCAGACAAAAGATGGGGGAGTTAAGAGGAAGAGGGGGTCCCGAGGGTGGTTTTGAGGTGAAAGGGGGTTTACTGTACCACAAAGGGGCCTTGTATGTTCCAGGAGAAGACCTTCGGGGCCAAATCCTCAAGCAACTCCATGACAGTTGTACGGCGGGGCATTTTGGAAAGCATAAGGCCATGCTACTGGTCACGAGGGAATTTTGGTGGCCAAGGGTGAGAGAGGATGTAAAGGAATATGTGCGAGGATGTGACACATGTCAGAGGGCCAAAGGGGAAAGGGCGACACCAGCGGGGTTGCTGGAACCATTGCCCACACCTGGGAAGCCGTGGGAGGTGGTGGGTGTAGATTTTATCACTGATCTGCCCAGATGTAAGGGGAAGACAGCGGTCATGGTGGTGGTTGATCACTTAACCAAAATGTGCCATTTCGTGCCCTGTTCGCACGCCGTAACGGCGGAGGAAACAGCTAGGCTGTTGGTAGAGCACGTGTTTAGGTTACATGGAGTACCTGCAAGGGTGGTGTCAGACCGGGGGGCTCAATTTACCTCATGATTTTGGTGCAAGCTCATGGGGCTGCTCCAGGTGGAAGTGAGCTTTACAACGGCGAGACACCCCGAGACCAATGGGCAAGCGGAGAGGGCGAATGCTGTTTTACAACAGTATTTGAGGTGTTATGTAAGTCAGAAGCAGAACGATTGGGTGGACAAACTAGCCCTGGCAGAGTTTGCTTACAACAACGCAGAGAATGTATCCACAGGGATGACACCGTTCTTTGCCAATCATGGGCTTCATCCAAGGGCCTTCCCCGGGAGGGGGGAGGAGTCATGGAGTGTTCCAGCGGCCAAACAGTTTGTGGAGGAAATGGAAGCGATCCACAGACAGCTGCAGTTAAATTTGGAAAGGGCTAAGGAGTTATACAAGAAGGAAGCCGACAAACATCGGCGATCAGGTGAGGTCAGCAGGATTGGGGACAAGGTGTAGTTGTCCACGCAAGGATTGCCTTGGAAAGGGGGCTGTAAGAAACTCAAGCCCAGGAAGGTGGGGCCCTTTGAGGTTATCCAGCAAATAAATCCGGTGGCGTTTAAGCTCAGGTTGCCAGAAAGCATGAGAATCCATCCGGTGTTCCATAGGTCACTGCTGTTCCCCTACAGGGAGGGGGGAAGGAGAGCGGGTAGAGGGAGAGTGGAAGGCTCACCACCTGAAATGGAGGAAAGGGAGCAGTGCAACGAGGTGACGGAAATACTGGACTCTCGTTGGAGAGGGGGGAATGTGGAATATTTGGTGGCTTGGGAAGGGGCCCCGGCATCGGAGAATACCTGGGTCCCAGAAGATAGTATTTCTAACAACGAGCTGGTAGAGGAGTTCCACAATTTCTTCCCGGACAAACCAAAAGGCAAGGTGAGGTCCTTACAAGAGGTGTTCGAAACAACAGACAACGAAGAGGAATTCGAAGGTTTCCCAGCATCAGATGAGGAGGAGGAAGAAGACGAAGGCGTAGACTGGGGAACACCAGGACTTGGGGGTTGGAGAAGTGTGTTCGAAGAGACAGATGAGGAAGAGGGTAGTTTTGCAGGGTTCTCCCCGACCAACTCTGAGGAAAGAGAAGGGGACGTAGTCGGGTCTCCTGAGCGGGAGGGGGCCTTTGAGGAGGGGGTGGATGTCAGGGAGAGGCAAACGGGAAAAGATGAAAAGACAGAAACCAGCAGTTATAGAGAGCCTAAAGAGATTATCAGCAGCTTGTCGTCTGACAGTCAGTCTGACGTAGAGGGGGAGGAGGATGAGCCTGGGACAAGTCATGCTGTACACAGAGGAAGTAAGGGGAGGAGTTTTCGCAGACTTGCATGCTGGGTGCGGAAAAGGAGGAAGTAACATTAGAGAGAGCAACTGCGCACAAGGGGAAGGAGGTTAATGGAAACGCTGGAGATGTACTGTCAGGGTTGCTTCAAGATCCTAGCTCACAGAGGATCACGCTAGCCAACGGTCATTAAGTAAAAGTCTTTATTGAGTTACAGTTTCCATTCTCAAGCTGCTGCGTGCAACCCTACGTCTAGTAGCTAGATCGGCGAAGCTCCGTCTGAATCTCCGCCCCTCGTACACCAACTTAATATCCTAGCCCTGCTCCACCTTTTCCGCCTGACTGTTCTTCTCTGGGTCCCTCTGCCCCCCTGGGTCTCTTCCTTCCGGGATTCTTCGGACGCTGACCCCCCGGACTCTCCTGTCTCCTTGCGCCGGGCTTTAGGACCCGGCTCTCTTTCCGGGCTGCCTACTGCGCCTCCTTCCTGTGCATTTGAACTTGGCGCGCGCGCCCAACCTTCCACCTTCCGTCTAACCGTTTCTTCGCTCCCAGATGGAGGTGTGGCCACCCCTGACTCGTGCCCTCCCTCCTGCTGTGAGCTGCCAGCGCTTGCCCCCTGGCTCCTTTCCTCTTCCCTGTTCTCTGGCGGTGACGCTGGACCCGATCTCCAACTGCTCTCCTCTGATTCCCCTCTGGCTCTATCTCCCTGGGGTGCCCCCCTAAACTCCCCCCTTGCCTTGGCCACTGGTGCTCCTTTCTGTGAATCCTCCGACTCACTGGAGAGACTCGGAGATCTCGGGTCGTCGTCATCGCTCATCCTTTCTTCTGCCTCCTCCCCTTCGCTCTCTGTTTCCTTCCTTGCCCTTGCCTCTGCTCCTGAACCCCTGACATCCACCCCCCCCTCGAAGCCCCCCACTCCCCCTTCCCCTCCTTCCGGTGCTGGAGCTGGGTGCTGCTGCGTCAAGGAGACGAATGTCGGGTACCGTTCGGTTCCCGTAGCGGGCCTCCCTCCGAAGTCTTCCGGTTCTTCCTCCCTTCTCTCGTCGACGACGGTCACCTCTGCTTCCATCTCTGTGCCGCCGTGCTCGAAACCTGGATCGTCCCCGAAAATGTCCATGTCCGTCTCTCCCTCGCTTCCTCCAGGCGGCGTTGCTCGGCCTGGACCTTCTTGCCACTTCCTGCGCCACTGTTCCTCTGGTTTGTCGTCCCACCAATACGAGGGTTCTGAGGCAGATCCCGAGGGCGACCCCTCCGGGGAACGGACGTCTCGTATCGGGTCCTCGTCCGAGTCGAACCCCCGGAACGTGCTGCCCGAAAGCGTGGGTGTGAAAAGCCAGTCGTCGAAAAAGTCTGCTGGCATCGGTCTATGTGGGAAGAGGGCATGAAACTCGTCTTTGAGCAGAGGTTCGTCCAAGGCGTAGTCCGGCACCCAACTGTTCGCACTGGCCGGGGTGCCCTCCCTGGCGAGAAAGTATTCTACCCCTTCTTCCCCCCATCTGGAATCCAAAATCTCTGTGACTTCGTTGATGCGCTCCTTCTGTGCCACTCCTGCGTGCCCTGTTCTGTCTCTGGCCGGACTCTGCGCCGTTCCGGGTTCCTGAAACCTGTGCGGTGCCTTGTAGGGAGTGAGCACCGATCTGTGGAATACCGGATGCATTCTGGAACCCTCCGGAAGCGCCAGCCTGAAGGCCACCGGGTTGACCTGCTCTTCGACTTGATAGGGCCCCAGTTGCTTATGCCCTAGTTTCTTCTTGGCCAACGACCTGGCCGGCACTGCGTGGGCTGCTAACCAGACCCAGTCCCCCACGTGTAGCTCTTCGCCCACCCTTCTGCGTTTGTCCGCTTGTACCTTGTATGTGTGCTTGGCCAGTTCCAGGTGGCGCCTCAGCTGATCGTGGACTTCCTGCAGTTCCGACGCGAACGCATCTGCCGTCTGCGGCTCCCCTTCCCCCAGCCTTTCCAGTCCCGGGAAGGTTCTGGGGTGCCTCCCGTTGTTGGCGAAGAACGGTGTGACCCCCGTGGACACGTGCTTCGTGTTGTTGTAAGCGAACTCGGCGAGCGGCAGGTAATCCACCCATGTCGCAGGCTGTTGATTTGCATAACACCTCAAGTACTGCTGCATGATGGCATTGACCCGCTCTGCTTGCCCATTGGTTTGCGGGTGTCTCGCCGACGCCAGGTTGATCTTGACGTTCAGGAAGCCCATCAGCCGCTGCCAGAAATTTGAGATGAACTGCCGCCCCCGGTCGGACAGAATAGACCGTGGCAGACCGTGAACCTTGAACACGTGGTCTATGAACAGTTTGGCGGTTTGTTCCGCCGTGGCCACCTTCGCACACGGAATGAAATGTGCCATCTTGGAGAACAAGTCCACCACCACCAGCACTGCCGTCTTGCCCCTCGAGCTGGGCAGATCCGTGACAAAGTCCAGGGCCACCCTCTCCCAAGGTTCGGCCGGAGTTTGCAGCGGTTCCAACAGTCCGGCCGGCGGTCTAAGCACTGGCTTCGCCCTCTGGCAGGTGTCACACCTCGCCACGTAGTCCGCGACCTCCCTTCTCATTCCAGGCCACCAGAAATCCCTGGCTACTAGTTCCACCGTCTTCTCCTTGCCGAAGTGCCCTGCAGTGGGCGCGTCGTGCATCTGCTGCAGCACCTTGGCGCGAAGTTCGTCTCCCGGCACGTAGATGGCCCCTTTACGGATGAGCAATCCATCTCTTAGCTGGAAACCGTCGGCCGCTGCTTTGCCCCTTTGCACCTCTGAGATCTTTGCTTGCGCGAAGGAGTCCCCCTGCAACGCTCGTCGCACCGCCTCCAGATCCACGGTTGCCGCGGCGCACGCCCACACTGTTGGTGCGAAGATGTGCATGGCGGCCGCTGGCGTTGCTTCCTCCAGATACTGTGGCTTGCGGGAGAGAGCGTCCGCCATGATGTTGGTGTCCCCCGGGACATACTCTATTCGGAAGTCGAAGTTCGCAAAGAACTCAGCCCAACATATCTGCCTTTGGTTCAGGAACTGTGCCGTGCGCCAGTGCTCTAGGTTCTTGTGGTCCGTGCAAACCTGCACCGTGTGCTTGGCGCCGATCAGAAAGTGCCTCCACGCCTTGAACGCTGCATGAATGGCCAGCAACTCCCTGTCCCATATGGTGTAGTTCTGCTCGGACTTGCTGAGCTTCCTGGAGTAAAACGCTCCCGGTCGCCACACCCCCTGCGGGTCTTTCTGCAGCAGGACCGCCCCCACGGCTCTGTCCGAGGCGTCAGTCTCCACCCTCATCGGCTTGCTGGGGTTGACATGAAGCAGCTGCTCTTCCGACGCGAAGAGACGCTTGAGTGCCTGAAAGGACTGTTCCGCCTGCTCTGTCCAAATGAACTTCTTTTTCTTGGAGCTAAGCGTGTCAGTGATGGCCGCCGTCTGCATAGCGAAGCCCTTGATAAACTTGCGATAGAAGTTCGCGAAGCCGACAAACCGTTGGACCTCCTTCCGGTTGCGCGGGCTCTTCCAATCCAACACCGCTCGAACCTTGGCGCTGTCCATGGCGAGCCCCTTGTCAGACAGCTTGTAGCCCAGAAAATCCACCTCCGTCACGTCAAATTGGCACTTCTCCAGCTTGGCGTAGAGCCTATGGTGCTTCAGCCTGTTCAGTACTTCCTTGACGTGTTTGTCATGCTCCTGTTGCGACTCCGAAAAGATCAGGATGTCATCTAAGAAACAGACGCACGTCTTGTAGAGAAGTCCCGCCAACACGTGATGCATGAATGCTTGAAAAACGTGGGAGCCATTTTGCAATCCAAAAGGCATAACTCTATATTCGTAGGTCCCCAGTGGCGTGAACATGGCTGTTTTCCACTCGTCTCCCTCCCGCATGCGAATGAGGTTGTACGCACCTCGCAGATCCAATTTGGTGAACACTCTGCCCTTCCGCACCTTTGCGAGGAGGTCGTCAATTCGGGGCATGGGGAAGTCCGACGGCTTAGTCACACTGTTCAAGATCCTGTAATCCACTACGAGCCTCTTTTGGGGCGTATCCCGCTTCTTAACGAAGAACACCGGGCTGCCTCCCACCGCCTTGGACTCTCGGATGAAACCGCGCTCCAAATTATGATCTATGAACTCCTTGAGTTCTTGCAGCTCGTCCTCTGACATGGAATACAGTTTCCCCTTAGGCAGCGCCGCCCCTGGCAGCAGGTCAATCTTGCAGTCATATGGCCTGTGAGGGGGTAGCCTGTCTGCCTCCTTCTCGCAGAAAACTTCCAAAAATTCTGCGTACTTGTGGGGAATCGCTTGCAGCGTGCCTAGCAGTAGCTGTGACTCCTCTTCCTCTCCTTCCTGCCTGGGCACGATGCAGTGTTCAGCACAAAAGGAAGAGCCGAAGGTCAGCTGCCTCTGGTACCAAGCCAGCGTTGGGCTGTGTTTGTCCAGCCAACTCATGCCCAACACAATGGGCGTGTCCGACAATTGAGTGACGTTGAAGCTGATGACTTCTTGGTGATTCCCAAGTCGCATCACCATCGGTGGCGTCTGCTGCACCACTTGCCCTCCTAGCAGCTCCCTGCCATCCACCGTGACCACCTGCAGGGGCAGTGTGGCCGGCAGCAACTGTATAGCATGCTGGTTGACAAAGTCCTGCCCCATAAAGTCCGCATTGCTGCCTGAGTCAATGGTGATTGGCACGTCCATGGTGATGCCATTGGGCAGCTGGAGCGACGCGGTGAGCCTCACCACTGGTTTGGGCGGGAGGGGGTTCACGGGCTGTAAAATCTCTGGGGACTGCATCATTAATACGTCTGGCTGGGCCCCAGTGCCTCTTCCTCCAGCCAGACAGCGTCGTTTCCCTGCTGTGGTTCTCCTTGCTGCGTTGCTGCAGTCGCCATTGCTGAGGCTGCAGTGAGCTTGTGGAGCCTCTGGGGACACTCTTTCGCCATATGCCCTGGCTCCTCACAGACGTAACACTTCCTGTTCCCTCTAGGAGGCTTCGCTTTCACTGCTGCTGGTGCTAGGGCTCTGGTTGCTGACTGAGCCCTGGCACCTCCAACCTCCATCGGTTCAGCTCCTCCCCCTGGCGGAGGCGTGGATTGCGTACGTGCTGCTTCTCTGGGAAAGAAGGAGGAGCCCCTGGCTGGTTCGCGCCCTCCACGCCCTTCGTCCCTGCTCCACGGACGTCCTTCCAGCCGTACCCCCACTGCCAGCGCCCTCTGCACGACCTCCTGGGTGGTCCGGGGTCTCTCCCCTCTCGCAATCTCATCTTTTACAGAGCTGTTTAGTCCCTCCCAGAAAAGGTCTCTTACAGGGGTCGCATCTCTGTCCCATTCTAGGGCACTGGCCAAGGCGAAAAAGCGGGCATGGTACTGCCGTACGCTGGCCCTTCCCTGCTTCAGTCCATGAATCTGTTGCCGAGCAAGATCCACGTCAATGCTTGATAAAAAACACGCATCCATCGCTTTAATAAAGGCATTCGCATTTTGGAGCGCCGGATCGTTATCCCTCCATAAATTGCGCAGCCATGCTCTGGCATCCCCATGCAAATAAGACATGATGAACCCCACTTTCTCTTGCTCATCTCTAAAATCTTTACTCAGCAGTTGCAGTGCACACAGTACGTCTGCTTTAAAATTGGGATACTGTTGCAGGTTCCCATCGAAGTGAGAGACCAGACCGCCTGTGCGTCTCCCCAACCCAATCCCCTCTGGTTTGGGTGTCTGTTGCCCTTGCTTCGTAAGCACTTCCAACCTGACCTGGAGATCCCTGTAGGCGGCAGCTGCGTCCTCCTCTCTCTTCCTGGATGCGAGAGCCTCGGCATTCAGCTGTGACACTGCTTCTCTGAGTTCCGCTATCTGCTGTTCAGCCGTCATGTCGGCTGCCGTTCGTGAGCTCACTAGTAGGCACCTGCTTCTCTCCTCTCCTCGAGGCTGTAGATGCCCACAATACGTGAGACGGAGCTTACTGTCAGGGTTGCTTCAAGATCCTAGCTCACAGAGGATCACGCTAGCCAACGGTCATTAAGTAAAAGTCTTTATTGAGTTACAGTTTCCATTCTCAAGCTGCTGCGTGCAACCCTACGTCTAGTAGCTAGATCGGCGAAGCTCCGTCTGAATCTCCGCCCCTCGTACACCAACTTAATATCCTAGCCCTGCTCCACCTTTTCCGCCTGACTGTTCTTCTCTGGGTCCCTCTGCCCCCCTGGGTCTCTTCCTTCCGGGATTCTTCGGACGCTGACCCCCCGGACTCTCCTGTCTCCTTGCGCCGGGCTTTAGGACCCGGCTCTCTTTCCGGGCTGCCTACTGCGCCTCCTTCCTGTGCATTTGAACTTGGCGCGCGCGCCCAACCTTCCACCTTCCGTCTAACCGTTTCTTCGCTCCCAGATGGAGGTGTGGCCACCCCTGACTCGTGCCCTCCCTCCTGCTGTGAGCTGCCAGCGCTTGCCCCCTGGCTCCTTTCCTCTTCCCTGTTCTCTGGCGGTGACGCTGGACCCGATCTCCAACTGCTCTCCTCTGATTCCCCTCTGGCTCTATCTCCCTGGGGTGCCCCCCTAAACTCCCCCCTTGCCTTGGCCACTGGTGCTCCTTTCTGTGAATCCTCCGACTCACTGGAGAGACTCGGAGATCTCGGGTCGTCGTCATCGCTCATCCTTTCTTCTGCCTCCTCCCCTTCGCTCTCTGTTTCCTTCCTTGCCCTTGCCTCTGCTCCTGAACCCCTGACATGTACGTTTGAACTTTGTCAAATAAATCAATTGTTTGGAACTGGCTGGGAGCCCAGAGTCTTATCTATGGCCAGCTGGACAGCACTAAGCCTCTGACAGTTTGGTCAAACTCACGCTGGTAGCTTCAAGAACACTGTCCAATCATCTCGTCTTCTGTCGTCCCCTTCTTCTTGTGCCCTCAATCTTTCCCAACATCAGGGTCTTTTCCAGGGAGTCTTCTCTTCTCATGAGATGGCCAAAGTATTGGAGCCTCAGCTTCAGGATCTGTCCTTCCAGTGAGCACTCAGGGCTGATTTCCTTAAGAATGGATAGGTTTGATCTTCTTGCAGTCCCTGGGACTCTCAAGAGTCTCCTCCAGCACTATAATTCAAAAGCATCAATTCTTCGGCGATCAGCCTTCTTTATGGTCCAGCTCTCACTTCCATACATCACTACTGGGAAAACCATAGCTTTAACTATATGGACCTTCATTACATACAGATTACATTACATACAGATATGCTTACTCCAGAACAATGTTTTTTCATATACTCTTTAGCACATCCCCATTCTTTTAATAATTTTTGTTCCGATTGTCCCCTTATGAATGCTGTGAGTCTTGCCAGATTTATATATTCACAAAATTTAATTTGCCATTCTTTCATTGATGGAATTTTTCTCCCTTTCCAATTTTTTGCTATAAGCATCCTGGCAGCTGTCGTCGCATAAAGAAATACTTTCCTTTGATTGTCAGGAATATCGTTTGTGATTATACCTAAAAGGAAAGCCTCCGGTTCTTTACTGAAAGATATTTTAAACATCTTTTTGATTTCTTCATATATTTCATTCCAAAATTGTTTAATAGGTCGGCATTCCCACCACATGTGAAACATTGTTCCTATTTGCATCTCCAACAGGTACTTGATTTTAATTTGTAAATTTTAGCCAATTTTACCGTAGTTAAGTACCACTGGTACACCATTTTCATCAATTTTTCTCTGATTGTGTAACATGCCATAAATTTAATATCACATTTCCATAATTTCTCCCATTGGTGCAGCCTAATTGCGTAACCTATATCACATGCCCATTTAGTCATAACTTCTTTTACTTCTTCATCCTTTAACTCCCATTCTAATAATAAATTATACATTTTGGATATACTCTTTTTCAAGTTTTGTAATAATACTTTTTGTAATTTTGATTCTTCTTTTTCAAATCCTATTGCTTTATCCTGATTAAATATTTGGGCAATCTGATGAAATTGTAACCATGTGGTGCAGTATTGGGTCACCTCTGCATATGGTCTAATTTTAATTGGCCCTGTTCCTCCTTTAGGAGCTGCTGGTATGTCGCCAATCTTCCTATCGTAATTTTCTTTTTAACCAATATTACTTCTAACGGTGAAACCCACCATGGGGTTTTTGGTTCTAACAACCTTCTATGTCTCACCCAGACCTTATATAACAAATTTCTAATTACATGACTTAGAAATTCTTTATGCACTGCCACTTTGTTGTAAATTAGATAGGGATGCCAACCGTATCTGTTGTTCCATTCCTCCAAGTCTAAAATGTCATTATTATCTAATGTAATCCAGTCTCTGATCCAACTAAAGCATGCCGCATCATAGTATATTCTCAGGTCTAGGAGTCCAAAGCTACCTTGCTCTTTTATGTCTGTTAATAATTTATGTTTGATCTGTGGCTTTTTGCCTTGCCATATAAATTTTGTTTAGGTCCGTTTTCCATTTTTTAAAACAATAATCTTTACCTATTATGGGGATCATTTGAAAAAGGAACAGGAATTTTGGTAAGATATTCATTTTAATAGATGAAATTCTACCCCAGAGTGTTAAATTCAATCTTATCCAAATTTCCTTTTCTCTTTTTATTTCTTCCCAAATTTTTTTATAATTATCTTCAAACAAATTTATATTTTTCATTGTTATTTGAATTTCTAAATATTTCACTTTTTTTACAATTTGTAATCCAAATTTTTCTACCAGTCCCTTTTTCTCTTGGTCTTCCATGTTTTTACCATTAGTTTTGTTTTTTCTTTATTCAAAGCAAAACCTGAAACCTTTCCGAAGTTTTCCATTTTTTTCTAGAGCCTTTGCTATGCTTTCCTTTGGGTTTTCCACCATTAAAACTAAATCATCTGCAAATGCCCTTATTTTATATATTTTCTCCCCTAAGGATATAACATTTATTTTTTGGTCTAGTCTGATTTCTTGATTTAGTATTTCCAAAACCAAAATGAATAATAATGGTGAAAGCGGGCACCCTTGTTTGCTGCCCTTCTGTATTTTAAAATAATCAGTCATGTCATTATTTATTGTCATATTTGCTTCTTGTTGTTCATAGATTGCTTTTAACCCTCTTGTAATTTGGTCTCCCATGTCCATCTGGTCTAATATTATTTTTAGAAATTTCCATGAAACTTTGTCAAACGCCTTTTCCGCGTCCACAAATACAAAAGCTACCTTCTTATTCGGTTTCATGTCTAAATACTCAATCATATTGATCACTGTTCTTATATTATCGCTCATTTTCCTGCCCAGCAAGAACTCTGCCTGCTCTTTGTTTATACAATCCTGCAAAACTGTCTTTAATCTTGTTGCCAATATTTGTGCATAAATCTTGTAGTCATTATTAAGTAATGATATTGGTCTATAATTGGTTATGAACCCCTTATTTCGTCCTTGTTTCGGGATTACTACTATATGAGCCTGCTTCCAGGTATTGGGAATCTTCCCGTCTTCTAGTATTCTATTTAAAAGTATCTTCATAGGTGATAAGTGATTCCTCTAAGTTTTTGTAATGTATTGCGGTAAGACCGTCTGGACCTGGGGATTTTCCCAATTTCATCTTAATTATCGCTTGATGTAGCTCTGTCATGGTTATTGGGGAGTTTAGGTCTTGAATCTTTTCTTTCTTAATTTTAGGTATGTCCTTTCCACATAAATACTATTTTATTTCATCCTCTGTCTCAGTTCCTGCTTTATATAGCTTATTATAATATTTTATAAAGCACTTTTTCACTTCCTCAGGATTATCTAAAGTTCTCCCTTCTTCCACTATTTTATCAATTAGTTTTTCCTTTTGTCTCTTTTTCAATTGCCAGGCTAGCATCTTTCCAGGTTTATTTGCAAATTAAAATGACCTTTGTTTCATCCATTTTATATTATCCTCAATTTCACTATTTAATATTGCTGATGCCTGAGTTTGTAGTATTTTTAATTTTTGTCATATTAATTCATTTTTGGTTGTTTTGTTAATAATGTTTAATGTATTCCTATTTCTTTCCTTATTTGTTCTAGTTTTTGCTCTCTGTTTCTCTTCCTTATTGCATTTTGTTGTATGTAAAAGCCTCTTACGAAAGCTTTACTTGCATTCCATATTCTGATGTCTGTATCCTGTTCTTTATTTAATTCAAAAAATTCTTTCCTTAATTCTTGCACTTTTTTCACAGTCTTTTCATCGTTTAATATTCTTTCATTAAGTCTCCATCTTTTATTAGTTTTCTTATATTCCTTTAATTCTAATGTGACTGGGTTATGATCTGTAATAATTTTGGTCTGTATTTCTGCGTTTTTAATTTTAGTTGTTAAATTATTAGCCATATTCCGTCAGTTCTATGGGCTGATTGTTTTACTTCCAAGAAATGTGTATACTGCCTTTCTCCTGGGTTTTTATATTTCCATGTGTCAATCAGAAGGTGTCTGGGAGTCTACCTTTTTTTTATTTTCTTTCTCTCTCTGTCCTATCTAATTCTATTGATGTAACGCCATTTAGGTCTCCCATCAAAATAATTTCCTCTTCTATAAATTCCAGTAAATTAGCTTCTACTTTTCTGAAAATTCTGTTTTGTTACCATTCAGTGGGTGAACTCCTACTATAATTAAATGTTCTTTACCTTTTGTTATTTTTACCCCTAATAATCTACCCTCATCATCCTTGAAGATATTTTTTTGCGTCTAGTTTAGGGTTTACATAGATCACAATTCCCCTTTTATTTTTTACATCTGAGGATATAAATTCTTGACCCAATCTCTTGTTTTCTAAAACCCTTCTATGATTTCTAGTCACATGGGTCTCCTGCAAACATATGATATCCCATTGTCCTTTCCTCAATACATATTCTATTCTATTTCTCTTTCTCTAATCATTTAAACCGTTAACATTCCAAGATATAATTTTTAAATTCATTAATCTTTATTTGTTATCTACAATGGTTTCATTGAGTAAATTAAAAAAAGAAAAAAAAAAGAAAAGAAAAGCTTAGAAGTTTGTGGATTTTGATATTATGTTTTTTCCAGTCTCCCCCCCCCCTCTTAATACCCGCTTGTCTTTCTATACTTCTTGTGGTGTCTGCGTTGTTTCTTCTCGCTCCAACGTTGAATCCCCAGTTAGTTCCTTTTTCTACTTCCTCCAGAATTTTCCCAACCCGTCCACTGATCTAAAAGTTTTTCTTCTGTCCTTGTATGTAAAGGTGATACCATCAGGAAATTCCCACCGGAATCTAAAAGAATTCTTCTTGAGTGCTTCTGTTACTGTCTTATAGTTCTGCCTTTTCTTCAAAATTCTTTTTGGGATTTCCTTAAATATTTTGATAGGTCTGTCATCTATTATTAGCTTCACTTGTCCCTTTTGATGTAATATTTTGTCCTTTAAAAGTCTTGAGTTGAAAAAAAATTAAGCAATCTCCTGGCCCTTTATAAGTGATCCGATCTTTCTGATTTGATCCTGAAAATTTTATCAATATCCAGTAGCATCTCTTCTACTTCTACTTCCAACCAGTTTGCAATCTCCTGTAATAATTTCTCTTGAATTTGCTCATTGTGAGTTTGTGGGACGCCTCGAAGGTGGAGAACCATCTCCTTCTGATGCATCTCCAACAACGATATGTCATCGAGTATCTCTTCATGGGCTCTCTTTAAGTCGCTTATTTCTTCCTTCATTGAGTCTTGTGATTTTTTAATGTCCTTATTTTCACTTTGCAATTTCTTCGTCATTTCATCTTATTTGGTGGTTTTACTCTTGAGTTCTTGTACAGATTTATCCAGTTCTTTATTTTTAAGTGAGAGGTCACTTATTTGTGTTGTTAAGTCTATTATTAGCTTTGAGTTTTGTTTTGTAGGATGTTGCCAGCTAATATGTCCAGCTTATCATTCAAGCTCTTTTCCATCCCCATTATAAGATCTTTTATGTCAGTGTTGGGGTCAGTTTCAGCTGTTGATTGCCTTCTTACTTGTAGTCCTGACCCAGATGTCAGTGTAGTTTGGTATTTTTTAGAACCCATATTCGTCTTCTTCCTTTTGGTTCTGATCTAAATGTCTTTACTTCAGCCAAAGAATATTATATTTCTAAATTTTGAAGATGTTCTGTTTATATTTTATGTTTCCGTCCTTTTATTTTATCTGTTGGGATTGAAAGTCAGTTAAGATTCCAGTGGTTTTTCACTATGTCGTTACCAGTTCATCTCAAATGTTTAATTTTTTAGTCAGAATTTTTATATAAATTTAGTTGAATATTTTATTTTATTTATTTTGGCAATTATCAAAAAAATTCCTTCACAGTACTTAAAATCCATCTTAAGAACTTATTTTCTAGAAGCTGAGTTTGCTATTTCAGATGTCATTTCGTGTGTAGCTAGTTTTCTTTATGGTTGTATTTCAAACCTGTGTCTTCGCAGTTTTTTTTAAATTGTGGGAGTAATTTTATTTTCCGCCACTAGATGGCGCACTTTTCCAATTTACTTGTGAGGTGGTCCTTCTTGTTTTGTTCCTCTAGCCTCTCTTTGTTGCAGTTACTGTTTCCGCCACTATTCTTCTTCTGTCTTTTTTCCCTTCTGAGGGCGATGACTCATGCTTCCCCCCAGCGCCATTTTCGCCATCTGCTTTCTTCCCTATTCTCGTCTTTTTCCTCCTTCTTTCTCTCCCTTCATATATCTCTTCATCTTCCCTTTCACTTCTTTATCTTTATCTTTATCTTCCCACTGCTCTCTGGTCTTCAAATCTTTTCTACTCCTTCTCTTCTCCACTGTATCCTCCACGTTCCTCCCCCTCCTACTCCCCCCCACTAACCACTCTGTTTTGTGCTGATCTCCTTCTCTATGGCTGCTGCTTTGTTGTCACCGCTGCTGCTTGCTGTTTCAGCTCCTTGTCTCTCTCAACAGTGCATCCCCCTGTAGAAGCAGGTACTCGGTATGTCTCAGTTTTTATTTTCTGCCTCTTTACAAGGCTTATTTTCCACAACTTGCTACGTCTCAGAACGCTGAAGCTCCTCTCTCAGTTTACTTTACTGTCCTTTATAATCTTAAGTTAGTCCGTACTCCTTTTATTTTAAACCAACGTTGTTACTTTCTTCCTTCAGGAGTACTCTTGATTTTACAGTTTTAGTTTGGAGCAGCCTGGTGCTTTCTCATTCAGGTCTAAAGGGTGTCTCATGGTCAGGTGTGTGATCTTTCCGCACTGAGGTTCTTCCACCTTCCTTCTACTTTTTGTGCTGGAATGGCAGAAAACCCCTTTATGCGCTGCTTGGATCTATTTTCTTCAGTCTGGAATCTTCTCTCAGACCTCTTCAGGGTTCGCATTGCCCTCGCTTCCCCGTCCTTTTAGCCCATACCCGTGACTGGGAGCGCTCTTACTGCAGCAGAGTGCTTTCCCTGACCCATCGCTGAGCGCACCACACCAGGAAGTCTTCTTGCTTCCATTTTTGTGCCAATAATATTCTTGCTGCCGTCACTGCATATAAAAACTGTAGAGTTTGGTGATTATAGGGTTAACTTATAGAGTTTGGTGCTTCGTGTCTGAGGGAGGGTTTTTTCTATAAGAAGTCAGCCAGGATGTCACGTCCCAGTTTCTTTGTTCTGTGATTCTAGTTTCATTTTCAGTCAGAGCTGAGTCGGAGTGTGTTTGCTGTGGCAACCGTGCAGGACACCTGCAAAGGCCCCAGCCAGGGGGACAGTCGGGGGGAGAGCGTTGCTATGGCAATTCTTGAGGAAGCTCAGCAACAAGACACTCTCTCCATTGTCATTGACAGTGGACGCATTGCCTCGTTCCCTTTTCTGGCCTTCTTCTAAACTGCAAGGAAGTAAAAACTGGTTGCTATTTCTCCCTAGCAGATGGGAGTAAACGGCCGCTCACACAGACTGGAATGCTTTATTGTTCTTTTCTTGATCATGAAGTTCAGGCCTATGTTGTTCCAGAGATAGCAAATTGCCTGTTAAGTGTGTCTGCTTTAGTAGCAGATGGCTTCTGTATATCTTTTGCAAATAACATGTGTTCTTTTTCCAGGGATGGTAAGGAACTGTATACTGTGGAATGCAAGGACAGATTATTTACTGTACAGATGCCAGTTGTTACTGATGATGCCACTGAGGAAGCTAGGGTGCAATGTGTGAATGTAGTGCCACATAGTGGTTGTGCTTGTCTCTGGCACAGAAGATTTGGGCATCTGGGTTGGAGTTATGTTAAAAAGGCCCTTGAATTAA
This sequence comes from Podarcis muralis, assembly GCF_964188315.1. Lineage (NCBI taxonomy): Eukaryota > Metazoa > Chordata > Lepidosauria > Squamata > Lacertidae > Podarcis > Podarcis muralis. The sequence continues at coordinate 7,090,617 of NC_135674.1, forward strand.
CAGAAGGATGTAAATTTAAGGCTTGTGATAAATTCCTGGATTGTAGAGCCTGCAAACAATCGAAGGTTGTCACATGCTCTTATCCCAAGTCAGAAAGGAAGACCACTAGTCCTTTTGAATTGGTTCATGCAGATTTGTGTGGTCCAATGTCTGTAGAGTCCCTGGGGGGTTCAAAGTTCGTTCTTCTCGTTGATGACTTCTCGAGATCGGCTTGGATTTTTTCTTTAAAAACAAAGGGAGAGGCTGCTGGGTTGATCAAAGATTGGATCACAGCAGTAGAGGTAACCTTCTCCACCAAGGTGAAAAGTTTTCAAAGTGACAGGGGCGCGGAGTTCACTGGGTCTGCGTTGCAGAATTTCTTCTGACAGAAGGGAATCAGCCATAGGTTGACCGCGCCCCATAGTCCACAGCAGAATGGGATTGCAGAAAGGAAAAAAAGGACTTTACAGGAAGCAGTGTCCGCCATTCTGTTTGATGCAGGGCTACCCCAACGCTTTTGGGCCGAAGCCTGGAGATTTGCTGTTTTTACACAGAAAAGAGTGTACAATTCAAGTGTAGGGAACACACCCTATTTCCTGCTGCACGGTAGGAAGCCCAAGGTGCAGTACCTCCGTGTGTTTGGTTGTGAGGCCTGGGTCCTCATTCCAAAGGCTCTGCGCAGGAAGGGTGAGCCAAGGTCTAAGAAAATGATCTTTGTGGGGTATGAGCCTGGCTCAAAGGCTTGGAGGTTTGCATACCCGAGTGGGAACCAGTCCAGACTGGTGATCAGCAACAGTGATGAGTTCTGCGAACAGGCTGGGTGGGTACATCTTCATGGCAATCCAGACATGCTTTCACAGCAGTTCTTTGACTCAGATGGTGAGGAGGAGGAAGAGGAACTTGTTGTTGAGGACCAAAGTCCAGAGCAGCAGAGTCGTCCCCACAGGGACGGAGTCCACAACAGGGGCAGTTCAGGATCTCTCAGAGGGGGGAGTCCAAAGACACCTCCTCAAACCACTGTCAAGTCTGACCCAAAGAGTGAGCCTTCCTCACCTGCTGGACCGGCTGTCAGGTTCAAAAGGTGCAGCAGGTCAGAGGGGGAAGTCTCTGACACTAAGGATGGTCTTGCTGGCCCTAGTGGGTCAGAGGAGGCACCCGGGTTCACGCTGAGAAGATCAGCGAGGTCAACCAAGGGCAAGCCACCTGATAGGTTCGAGGTCACAAGTGTGTGGGTAGCTGTGGCTAGATGTGAACCTGAATCCTTCGAGGATGTTCAAAAGTTGCCTCAGGAAGAAGCCAGCAAATGGCATGAGGCAATGCAGAAAGAGATGATAAAATTGCTGGCTGGCAACCAAGCTGTGAGTTGCAGATGGGTTTATTGCCTTAAACCCACAGAAGCTGGAGAACCACAGTATAAAGCAAGATTAGTTACCAGAGGTTTCACACAGAGAAAAGGGATTCATTTCACGGAAGTGTATTCACCTACTTCTCGGAGTGAAACTCTGCACGTGCTCTTAGCTGTTGTAGCACAGAGAGGTTGGAAGGTAAACCACTTTGATGTGGATGTTGCCTACCTGAACTGAGATCTTCAGGAGGAGTTGTACATGCTTCCTCCTCCAGGTTTTGAGATCAATGGGCAAGGCATCGTGTGGCAGATGCACAAATCCATCTATGGGTTACGTCAATCTGCCAGAAACTGGAATATGTGTCTAAATGAAGCCTTGGAAGAGCTAGGTTTCAGGAGAAGTGTTGCTAATAGTTGCCTTTATCTGAAGGGGTCAGGTGCGACACAGGAGGCTGTGCAGGTCTTTGTTGACGATCTTTTGTTTCTAGGACAGACAGGTGCACAGGTAGAGAAGTTTGCTAAGGAGCTTGGCAAAAGGTTCAAGCTCAAGCAGCTTGGAGCTGTTCGGACTTATCTCGGTGTGGATGTTTTTAGAAAACAAGATGGAAGTTTTATGCTCAGCCAGAGAGGTAACATTGAGCAACTGCTTCAAAAGTTCAGGATGAGTGATTGTGCAGGTGTCAGGACCCCTATGGAGGCTGGTTACATGAAAGACAGCCAGCAAGTAGAACGCTCTGTGTTCAAAAACGCTGAAATCTTTCAATCAGCTCTAGGAAGTTTGCTTTATTTGTCCCAGTGGAGCAGACCAGATATAGCCTTTGCTATTAATCTGCTCAGCAGAGAAGCTTCAAGTCCTAGTGTGCAGACCTGAAATGGCATCAAGAGGGTGCTACAGTATCTCCATGATACCAAAGATTTTTGCCTTGTCAGTTCAGGGTGAGGTAAAGCTGACCTGTTGGGTGGACCCGAATTGGGCTAACTTGGATGATCACAAGTCCGTGTCCGGCCTAGTGGTGAAGTTTGGGAACTCAGTATTTGGGTGGAGGTCCAGAAAGCAAAGCCTTATAGCACTTTCATCCACTGAGGCTGAGTTCAGTGCTCTTTCTGAAGTGTGCAGAGAGCTAGAGTTCTATGCTTGTTTGGTACAAGAGCTCTGTGGAGTGAATAGTTTGCCCGTCACGGTTTTTGAAGACAACCAACCGTGCCTAAAATTGGCCGAGACGAGGCAATTCAAGGCCAGGACCAAACACCTAGACATTCGCTTTCAGAACGTGTGTCAGAGTGTTCACAAGGGATTGGTTGCACTGAAGTACTGTCCCTCAGCTAAGAACCTCGCTGATGGTTTCACGAAACCACTGACCTTCCAGAGACATGGAGAGTTCTGCAAAGGTCTGGGTTTGGGTTAACAATGGGTATGTGTTTCCCCTCAGACGCAAAGCAAGATGGGGTGTAGAGTTTGGTGATTATAGGGTTAACTTATAGAGTTTGGTGCTTCGTGTCTGAGGGAGGGTTTTTTCTATACGAAGTCAGCCAGGATGTCACATCCCAGTTTCTTTGTTCTGTGATTCTAGTTTCGTTTTCAGTCAGAGCTGAGTCGGAGTGTGTTTGAACTATGAGAAGAAAAATGTGTGAAAGCTCGGATGGAACAATACTGCTTGTAAATAATAAAGCTTCTAGATTAGAAGATTCTGTCTCTGGACTGTTTCACTCCCTATTCTCCCACGACAGCAACGCCGCTGCATCTCTGCTACTACTTCTGCCTCAGCTGAAGTGTTTTCCCAGAAGATTGCACTGAGAGAGAAAGCAGTGTTTTTTGGCGCAGGGAAGCGTACTGGACAGGCAGAAGTCCAACAAAAACAACTTACAATCCTGTCTATTAATATCCTCCCCTACAATGCCAAGTAAAAAAGCTTCTGGTTTTTTTAATAAATGTATATTTCAACATCTTTTTCATCTCATTATATATCATTTCCCAGAAGTTTTTCACTTTTTTACATTCCCACCACATGTGATAAAAAGTTCCTTCCTTTTCTTTACATTTCCAACATTTATTACTTGTTTTATACATTTTAGCTAATTTCACGGGGGTAATATGCCACCTATACATCATTTTCATCACATTTTCTTTCAAAGCATTGCATGCAGCAAATTTTAATCCTTCTTTCCACAGCTTTCCCCAATCTTTTAGCTGTATATTATATCCAAAATCTTTGGCCAATGTATCATAACCGACTTTACCTCTTCATCTTTCAAATGCCATTCAAGCAGCAATTTATACATTTTAGACAAAATTTTATAATCATTGTTCAGTACTCCTAATTCAAATTTTGATTTATTATCATCAAATCCCTTTTCCTTCAACTCCTGTTTAAACATCTCATTGACTTGGTGATAGTGCAACCAATCATTCACATATCCTTTTACCTCTTCATAAGGTTTCATTTTCCATTTACTTCCATCCTTTTGTATTAATTTTTCATATGTGGCCCAATTTTTACTCATATTTATCTTTTTCACACTCATCGCTTCTAATTGGGACACCCATCGTGGTGTTTTACATTCTAATAGAGATCTTCGGAATATATGGTTACCAAATCCTTTATGGACTTTTGTCTTGTTATACCATAAATATGTGTGCCAACCATATCTATTTTCATAACCCTCCAAATCCAACAAATCTGTATTTTCTAACAACATCAATTCCTTTAACCAACAAAGGCAAGACGCTTCATAGTACAATTTCACGTCTATAGCTTGAAATTGAAGCTATTGATTTTATCTCAGTTTCTTGCCTGCTTCCCACTCTGTGTTTTGCTTAAAACAAAAGGTTGAAAAAATATGTTCCAAGTGAGCAATTGACTAAACCTGGCCATCCTTTTTTTCTACCTGCTGCCTTAAAATTATCTCACCATTAACTTGATGCCATTCATTCAGGTGTTGAACAGACTTTAGTGGCAACTTGATTCACACGTGCTGACCTTTACGAGGTATGAGGATATCTTCCTGACTGGCTTTCAGAATATGTTTGTGATATGGCTTTCAGAATATGTTTGTGTCATGGATCACTGCCTTGCCGTGGCGAAGGGGCTTGAATAACTATGCTATGAAATAAATAAGCTATGAGCTATGCCGTGCAGGGCCACCCAAGATGGACAGGTCATAGTGGAGAGTTTTGACCAAATGTGATCTACCTGGAGCAGGAACCGGCAAGCCACTCCAGTATCCCTGCCAAGAAAACTCCATGGATAAAGACAACAGGCATATAAAAGTTATGACGCTGGAAGATGAGCCCCTCAGGTCAGAAGGCGTCCAACATGCTACTGAGGAAGAGCGGAGGACAAATACAAGTAGATTCAGAGCTGATGAAGCGGCTAGGCCAAAGCTGAAAGGTCACTCAGTTGCGGATATGCCTGGAAGCGAAAGGAAAGTCCAATGCTGTAAAGAAAAATATTGCATAGGAACCTGGAATGTAAGAACCATGAACCTTGGTAAGTTGGATGTGGTAAAAAATGAGATGGCAAGAGTAAATATTGACATCCTGGGCATCAGTGAACTAAAATGGACGGGAATGGGCGAATTCAGTTCGGATGACTATCATATCTACTACTGTGGGCAAGAATCCCGTAAAAGAAATGGAGTGGCCCTCATAGTCAACAAAAGAGTGGTGAAAGCTGTACTGGGATGCAATCTCAAAAATGATAGAATGATCTTGATACGAATCCAAGGCCAGACCTTTTAGCATCATAGTAATCCAAGTTTATACACCAACTACTAGTGCTGAAGAAACTGAAATTGACCGATTCTATGAAGACTTATGTCAGGGAACTGCCATCGGCTCAGGGGCGAGAGGGGAAAAGCAGGATGGATTACAGAGAGCCCAAAGATCGTGGGAAGCAGCACTTCCACAGCGGAGGAAGGTAGCCAAGCCTCTAGTGGAGAGGAGATGCAGGGCTCGGAGGAGGGGAAGGCGGTGCCAGGGCACCTTGCCTGAGCAAAGCGGGGAGGAGAGAGGTCCCCCATTACCCACGCCTTCCTTGCGCAGTAGGCTTCCACGCAGAGAGGGAAGGCGCAGACTGGGCATCAGGAAACTACTCTGCTGGGGAAGGTTTAAGGACCACCCACTCTCAGATTCTGACAGTGAATGAGCTAGACACGGAATAGAGGCACTCTGCATTCTAACGGTTTTATTCACCAATAAAAACCTTTAAAACAGACTATTGAAGCATATTGCCTGATTGCTCTCAAGCAACAAACCAATACCTCTAACAGCAATCTGAGAGTCCCTGACGTTGCTCGAGGGTAGCCGCGTGAAGGCAGCACGATGAGCCAGACCGGAGCAGCCGTGGAGACAGAGACGATGGTGCGAGGGTTAATGGAACGGAACCGAGACCTCGAGGCGCAAGTTGCTACGCTGTCAGCCCGGCTGGAGGAAAGGCGAGCGCAGGATGGTCAGGTCAGAGCCACCCCGATCGGAAGAAAGGTAGCAGGGCTAGTGAATAAGTTTGGAGGAAAGCCCCAAGATTACAATGCGTTCCGAACGGAGATACAATACGCATTGGAATTACAAGAAGAGGAGTTTGCTAGTGACCGAGAGAAAGTTGCTTTTGTAATTGGACACCTTGAGGGGGGGGGGCTCGAGAATATATTAGGGAACGATAGCAGCAGGGAACGATGTCTTGAAAGACCTGAAAACAATTATCAGGCGATGGACGCTATGTTCTCCAGCGAGGCGCGGAAGGGAGTGTGACATGAAGGGAGCTGCTGAGTCTCAAACAGGGGTCTCTGACCGTCAGGAGCTACTGGTCACGTTTTGTGATGCTAGTGCACAAGCTAGGCTGGGACTTAGACTCTGAACCCCTGCAAGCTCTGTTTGAGGCAGGTTTGAATCCCAAAGTAAAGGATGAATTATCCAGAGCCCCCCGCCCACGGTCCATGGAGCAGTTAACTAAGACGGCGTTAGCCATTGGGGTGCAACAGGAGGTGCGGGCTCAGGAGAGGCGGGAAGCCAGAGGCGAGTGTTTCCAAGGAACTTCCCACAGTCTGCCAGCAGCCAAGCCGTTGGAAATTGATGGAGCCCGCGCGCGAGAGTTTTCAAACGCCGGTGAGCTCAGGAAGAAAGAGGGGAGGGACTGGAAGGCGGCCCAAAAGTGTTTCATCTGTCAGTGTCCGGGTCATTTTGCGAAGGCCTGCCCCAGAAGAAAACCTGGCAAGGCATGATGGGGGCAGCAGGCAAAGAGGAGGAGGGAGAGAAGGCTCAGGTGCAGGGAAACGAAAGAGCCTGGCTGCAGACCAACAGGGGCAGCAGCCAGGCAGGCGACCAGTAGAAGAGCCCCTACCAGTGAAAACTGTAATTTGATAGACATATGGAGACTAAGACACCCATTAGAAAAACAATTCACTTACCATTCAGAACCGAATCAATCAATGTCAAGAATCGATCAAGTTTGGATCTCTAGTGAATTAACCCCAAGAGTTTCAAAAATAGAAATACAACCAAAGATACTTTCGGATCATAATGCAATAAAATGTATAATAAAAGGAATAGAGGAAAAATCCTTTCGATGGAGAGTAAATGAGAGTTTATTTGATGACCAGAAAATAATAGAAAAGGCACAGAAGAATTTGACAGATTTTTTTGTAAATAACTGCAATAAAGGTACAAAAATGAGTATAGTATGGGACGCCAGCAAAGCAGTAATGCGAGGCTTCTTTATACAGCAGAACACTGTTAGAAACAAATTTAGAGAAAAAGGGAAAAAAGAAATATTAAAACAAATAATGGAAAATGAGAAGAATTTATTTAAAAACCCTAATAATTCGAAAATAAAACAGAATATCAAGATATTACTTTTACTTATCAAACCTTTATTAGGCATTATGCAAATAAAACCATAAAAGAGAAAATAGCATATAAAAGCCTTAAAATATATATAGAAAGGCAGCAGTTGGCTACATACATATTTATATATATACATATAAAATCAGTGGTTTTCCTTGTTAACCTGCTCCTTGGAGGACTGCTACCAAAAACTCGGCTACCCCCGCCGTTACCCTTTGGTCAACGTCGGATAGGCAGAATCCCACACATTCACCTTGCTGGGGTTCCAGACCACCCAAAAGAGGGGACAGCACGCGTTGACGGAGCGTACTGTACAATGGGCAATGAAAGAGAATATGCTCTACAGTGTCCGGGACATTCATAGAACATCTGCAGAATCTCTTGTTTCTGGGAATGTTTTGATATCTTCCCCTGACAAATGCTGAGGGAAAAACATTCAAACGGGCCAGCATAAAAGCCCTACGTTGGGCTGGGATTATTAATTTAGTGACATAATTGGCTCTGCTATCTAAGATATTTAAATCATAGAATATGGGGGAGCAAATTTTGTTTACAGCTGCCATAATATTTTGTCTCTCGACATCCTTTAGTCTAGTTAGGATATTATGGAAAATGTATTGCTCATTAGAATTGTACAGGGGCTCCAGCTCGATGCCTAAAGATTCAATCTTTTTTTCGAGGTACTGATACCATCTTGATTTATAGGAGTCTTTGAGCAAATCAGCGAGCAGACTTGATGGAGGGCAGCGAAAATGGCAGCGTAACCAGTACTTTATTGAGGTGGACCAGGCCCAATATTCCATTGTGTGTATGCCTATTTCTGCACACATTGTTTCATATTTGATCACAGCTGGGAGTCCGAGAATACGTCTCAGAAAGCTGGAGTGAATCTTTTTTAAATCACTGTTATATGCTTGGACCCATAGCGGGATTCCATAGAATATCTGGGATTGCACTTTTGTTTGAAATATCTGATTGGCCGCAGGAATAAATTGATTACCTTTTTGATAATAAAAACGGGCAACTGCTGATGAGGTGCACTTTGCCTGTTTTATGGCATTTGTGCGATGATTTGCCCACCCTAAATTGCTCTGGAATAAGATTCCCAGATACCTATAGATTTTCACTTGTTGGATTTCTTGCCCTCTTATTTTCCATTTCTCTAATTTCCAACCATTCGAGAAGACCAAAATTTTTGTCTTCTCATAATTTATAGAGAGTTTGTTACATTCACAGTAAAGGATCAGAGAAGATATAAGACGTTTCAGACCCAAGCTCGTTAATGATAGTAGGACAGCATCGTCTGCGTATAATAAGAGAGGGACTGGTTTCTGATTAAGTTTAGGGGCATGTGATTCTATTTTTTGAAGGTGATCTGGCAAGTCTGATAAAAATAAATTAAATAGAAAGGGGGCAAGAATACACCCTTGTTTCACCCCTTTCGAGTTTGGGATGTCTGATGAAAGGTGACCTTTGGTGTTAAGTTTGACTTGACAGGTATTGGAAGAGTATAGATTTTGTATTAGAATCAATAAGCGCTGATCAATTTTTAATTCTGCGAGTTTCCTCCACAGCTTTGGGCGGTCAATTGAGTCGAATGCACCACGAAAGTCCACAAAAGCAGCATATATCTTAGATTGCCTTTGGGATCTGTATTTTTCAACCAAATGCATAAGTATAAGGCAGTGGTCTAATGTAGAGCAACCTTTGGAGAAACCTATTTGTTCTTTCCCTGGTAAATTTAGGTTTTTCATCCAGGTAAGGAGTTTAGATAAGAGGTGCTTAGCGTAGATTTTCCCTATCACTGATAGTAGGCTTATCGGTCTATAATTCCTTGGTTCTTTTGGGTCGCCATTTTTAAAGATTGGGATAATTATTGATCTTAGCCATATCTCAGGTATGATCCCATATTTATCTATGAGAGTAAACAATTGAGCTAAGGGTTCTGCCCACCAATCTATATAGGTCTTGAATAATTCTATTGGTAGACCGTCTGGCCCAGGAGATTTCCCCGATTTGAAATTTTTAACTATCTCTCTAATTTCCTCTTCTTCTACCCTTGGCCACTCCTGGAGTTTATTGATTTTATTTTTAGTGGTCTCATTTCCTTTAGGTTCACTGTGTAGATTGTTAAATACAGATGTAAAGTATTGGGACCATTTGGATTCTGCAATTGGTGGTAGAGTTAGTTGATTTTCGGCTTTCAATCCTCCGTACACTAGGTTCCAGAACGCTTTGTTGTTTTTACTCTGAATTGAGTCGAATAATTGTAGCCATTTTTGGGTTGCATATTTCTGTTTCTTTTCGGCCAGAATGTAATGATATTTTCTTTTTTCATCAAGATAAGAGGGCTCTAGTTTAGTGCGATTATTTTTAAATATTTGGCGCAGTTTTCTTTTTAGCTGGAAACATTCATCATCAAACCAAGGGCTAGCACTATGTTTAAGTACCCAAACTTTAGGTGGAGTACTAAGCTCTACGAACATTTGGAAGATTTCATTATAAATTTTCGGAATATCACTGTGGGAATTAGTGGTCTTTAAGTTGGATAATATTTGTTTTCTCAGGTTGGCTGTAAGTTTTTGCCCCACTGCTGCACTCATTTCCTGGGACCATTTTAATTGGGTCATTTGTTTGTATTGAGAAGGTTCTATGATATTGTACTTGGTTATTTTGGTTTCGACCTTTAAGTTAATAGACAACGATAATGGCTGATGGTCGCTTTCAGTACGCGTTCCAATTTTGAGGTCCATGATCGAATTTATAATATTATAAGGGACAAGAATATAGTCGATGACACTGCATCCTCGGGGGGAGAAGTATGTAAACTCCCCGCTTCTATCGCCTTTTGTTGAACCGTTCACAATCTGCAAATTAAAGTTGTTACATAATTCAAGTAGGCGTAGGCCTTCGTTGTTTACAACCCTATCTCTAGAGAATCGTCCTATTTTCAGGGCATGTGCGATATCATTATCAGTATTCCAATTTAGTCTGCTACATAGTTGTTCATTGTTGGTTCCCACTCTGGCATTAAAATCACCTGCTATTATCAGTGAGGCGTTTGGGTATTTATCGGTCAAATTTTCTATATAAAAGGTTAGTTGTGACCAATTTTCACTGCTGCTGTTGTTTTTAGTTGGGGGGATATAGACATTTACAAGTAGCAAAGTATCGTCTTTTTGGGTTAAAAGTAGAGCTTGTGCAAGTGGTAAGCATTTTTCTAGCTGCTTGATTTCAAACCCTAAGTTGTCTTTGATCATACAACAGAACCCTGCTTTCGGCCGGCCCTTCGTGTTTGTTTTCAGTGCGGGTTTCGTATAGGAGGTGAATCCATTGATTTTAATATCTCTAGTTGACCATGTTTCTTGTAGAAGTATTAATTCAAAATCTTTAAAGAAGTTCATTAGGTCTGGGTCTCCGTCTTTGTTTCCCCACCCTGCAATATTCCAGGACAGCAAGCGTAGGATCCGTTTTTGAGTTGGTGGCTGGTTGACAGCATTTAGTCATTCTAGTTCTGTTATTGAGTCCAGCGAGGGATTTTGTCTTGTGCAGATACAGCCATTTGTCGCTGCTTTCGGTGGGGAACATAGTGGTGGATCTTTTAGACTCTTTTTTAAAGTGCGGGAAATTAAAATTTCCTCCCTTTCTTGATTTTCTTCCTTAGCTGTTCCTTGTTCCTGAGAAATTTCTGTGGTTGGTGGACTGTTATGGACAGTAGGACTGTTTTCAGTCTCTACTTCCATTTCTTTGGCCTCATTTGGTGTTGAGCTCAGTGTGTCAGGTCTGTTGGAGGCCATCTTTTGTTCGGCAATGTTAGAGTCCTTTGTAGTACTTAAATAAGGGGTACCTATTTCGTTTGGAGCTAGTATTTGATATCTCAGCCAGGAATTTGTGGTCTCATTGCTGGAGTTTTTCCTTGCCATTTCATATTCTAAAGGAGGCTGGATTTGAAGCTCTGCATCTATACATTTGAAAGTTCCATTAGTAGCTCTCTTTTTGACTATGCATTTTGGGGAGAAGGCTGGTAAGTGTAAAGTTTGATTGTATATTGTTTCTACTGCATTTTGTTGACCTTGTTGGTGAATTTCGGTCAATCTGGCCTGTAGTTTCGTCAATTTACTGAGTATGTTTATTTGTTCTTTATCTGGTAGCTTGGTAAAGTTACTCAGCAGATCTTCTTCTTCTGGGACTGTCCAGTCTATTGTGTCAAGGGCGAGGCTGTTATTTGGTGCTACAGTCGCATGGTTTGGGAGCTTGGATTTTTCTTGCGTGATTTCCCGGGTAGCTGGCTGCGGTTTCTCCCATCTACTGGGTTCTTCCACGGGAGTAGGGCAGATGTCGGCTTCTGGTGGAATGGCCTTGTTCATCTTGTTCTGTCTTTTAGATGCAATCAATGGTCTGAGTGATATATCTTCAAAGTGTCGACGCGGAATAATTCCTTTCTGGGCTAAATGAGCCTTTTCCCTTAAGATTTTGGTTGGAATTCTATGACTACCAAATCTTAGTAGTACTTTTTTGGAGTATCCATCGTTAGTGAGCCTCTTGACTGCTTTTAAGTCGATGCTTCCACCCTCAAGGCCTAGGAGCAGATTTAGATGATGTCTGGCCCAGAAGGATGACTCCCAGTAAGGTAGGGGCCCTCTATATGGAAAAATGTGGAGAACAATCTCACATGGCCTCAGTATCAGATTGACTGAGTGAGGGGGGCTTCCTCTGGTTTTTGGCTGGTTTAGAGGTATAAATTTGTATTTGTTCTGTTTATCTCCAGGGCTTGTTAAGGATGGCAAAAAGGGAGTAAGTTGCCTCCTTTCATCTGGGTTATCCAGCTTCTTGGAGATGTTTTGTAATTGTTCAAAGATTTTTTGAACTGTTTGAGCAGTCAATAGGCAGCATTCCTCCAGCAGCTCCACCTTTCTATCAATTAGTGCTTGTGCCTCGATTATGGGAGTAGTAGCCTTGTCCTCATTTATTCCTAGGGATATCTCTTCAACTGTCTTTCCATGTAAAGAGTTGAGGAAGGTTTTGGGAGGAGATATGTGCTGTTTTTGAGGTAGCAGGTAATTATCTAGATTACTCTGTTTGAAACCAGAGGGCTCTGCGTCAGTTTCTGTATCAGAACACCTGAGTCTTTTGGCTCTTCTCATTGCTAGATTCTTCTTAAATCAATGAGATCAGACTTCTAAATAGAGTGATAGAGTGCTAAAGTTCTCAGGTCGCAATCTCATTCACTTCTCATTCAGTCCTGGCTGGGCTGCTGCGAGGAGTTTAAAAACTGGGTCCAATTAGAGCACTCCTTTGAAGTATCCCCCCCCCCTTCTTCTCAGTTTGTTAAAACAACTGAGATGTTTGGGGGTCCACGAAGTTAGAGGTGGTGGGAGAAATTTGTGGTTTTATGAATTTGTAGTTTTTAGGGTTAAAAGCCCATTAGAAGTCCTTGAAGATCCTTGGGATAAGTTTGTCACGAGGAGTCAACGAGAAACTGGGAGGGAGTGCCTTAATGCCCGGGAGGGAATGTCTGAGAGCCTTCGTTAAAACTTCATTAACTTCATTAAGTCCCGGCACCGAGGAGGATAAGATAAGATGTTCAAAAGCACAGCGAAGTAGTGAAAGGAAATAAAATCCAAAAGAAGGAGGAGAGCCAGCAACAAAGGCATTTAGTTAAAAGATTTCTTTGAGCTCCGATAAGAGCGTCTTACCTCGGCGCCATCTTAGTGTCGAATCACAAACTCAATATTACAAACTCAATTCACAATGATAATAAATAAAGAAGTAGAATGGAATATTAAAAGAATGAGACCAAAAAATTTTGAACATGCAAATAAATCGGGAAAGTGGCTGGCATGGCAGATTAGAAAGAGAAAGGAATAGAATATAATTAATAAGTTTATGTCAGAAGGAAAGGAAATAGACAATCCGAAAGAAATCAGAAAAGGATTTATGGACTTTTACAGACATCTATATTAAAAAACTGGGAAAAGCGATGTTAAGAAAATAGAAGATTTTCTTTAAATCTTCTGAGCTTTAGGGCAGCAGCTGAAGAAGGAACAAAAAGGGTTTTCTTGTGTGAGTTTCTTGTGGCTGTTTAGCTGCTCTCTCTGGGCAAAGGTCAGAGGGGGCAGGGCTTCTGTTGAGGTAGGTGATTAGCTGTGGGAGGAGCTTATCAGAGCTTTAGGGCAGCAGCTGAAGAAGGAACAAAAAGGGTTTTCTTGTGTGAGTTTCTTGTGGCTGATTAGCTGCTCTCTCTGGGCAAAGGTCAGAGGGGGCAGGGCTTCTGTTGAGGTAGGTGATTAGCTGTGGGAGGAGCTTATCAGAGCTTTAGGGCAGCAGCTGAAGAAGGAACAAAAAGGGTTTTCTTGTGTGAGTTTCTTGTGGCTGATTAGCTGCTCTCTCTGGGCAAAGGTCAGAGGGGGCAGGGCTTCTGTTGAGGTAGGTGATTAGCTGTGGGAGGAGCTTATCAGAGCTTTAGGGCAGCAGCTGAAGAAGGAACAAAAAGGGTTTTCTTGTGTGAGTTTCTTGTGGCTGATTAGCTGCTCTCTCTGGGCAAAGGTCAGAGGGGGCAGGGCTTCTGTTGAGGTAGGTGATTAGCTGTGGGAGGAGCTTATCAGAGCTTTAGGGCAGCAGCTGAAGAAGGAACAAAAAGGGTTTTCTTGTGTGAGTTTCTTGTGGCTGATTAGCTGCTCTCTCTGGGCAAAGGTCAGAGGGGGCAGGGCTTCTGTTGAGGTAGGTGATTAGCTGTGGGAGGAGCTTATCAGAGCTTTAGGGCAGCAGCTGAAGAAGGAACAAAAAGGGTTTTCTTGTGTGAGTTTCTTGTGGCTGATTAGCTGCTCTCTCTGGGCAAAGGTCAGAGGGGGCAGGGCTTCTGTTGAGGTAGGTGATTAGCTGTGGGAGGAGCTTATCAGAGCTTTAGGGCAGCGGCGTGCGCAGTTTGATCCATATTTTAGATTTAGGGGAGCTAGTCTCAAACATTTGTTGGGGGAGACCTAGGTTTTTTGGGAGGGATTTATTTGTCCTGTCTCCACACTTTTTATGATAGAGGACCACTGTAGTCACCCCCAACGACACGTTCCCAAGATGGAGGGTGAGGGAACAGCTGCAGTCGCCTGTGGTTCCTGCGCAATGTTTGCCATCTTGCCAAAGGTTGCAGGCAGCTTTACCTGCAGCAATTGCATGTTGATTGCCCTCTTAAAAGACAAAGTCCAGCAACTGGAGGAACGTGTAGCTACGCTCCAAAGAATTAGAGAGCTGGAACTCTTCTTGGAAGCAACAGAGCACACCGTCTCCACCAAGGAAGAGACAGGGGACTCCCCTGAGAAGGTGGCTAGTTCACCAACACAGGAGTCAGATATATGGAGAAACGTGACTCAAAGAAGTAGGAGGCCCAGGGTTTGCTCTGATTGTTTAGAAATACGCAATCGCTTTGAGGTCCTTTCCCCTAGCATGGAAGACGAAGAGCAGACTCCATTTGAGGATCTCTCCCTCATTACAGTCGATCAGGTATATGAAGACGAGGAGCAAAGGCAGTCCTCTGGGAATGTCCAGGCGACCTTGGAACCGACAGCTCACAGAAGAACCCCGACCAGACCTAAGAGGAGGCGTGTAGTGGTGATAGGGGATTCCCTACTGAGGGGAACAGAAGCAGTGATTTGTGGGCCTGACAAGATGTCTCGGGAAGTGTGCTGTCTCCCCGGGGCTAAGATCCAAGATGTAACTGAACGACTGCAAGGAATCATAAAACCCACTGACAAATACCCCTTCCTCTTGGTTCATGTGGGAACCAATGACACTGCAAGCAATAGCCTCCAGAAGATCAAAAGAGATTACGAGGCTCTGGGCAGGAAATTGAAGCAATTAAATGCACAAATTGTAATCTCATCTGTCCTCCCAGTTGAACGACGTGGCCCAGGGAGAGAGGGAAAAATAGTGGAAGTGAACAACTGGCTTCGCAAATGGTGCAAACAGGAACGGTTTGGATTCTTAGATCACGGAATGCAGTTTCTTGAAGATGGACTTCTGGCAAGCGATGGGCTGCACCTCACAACGGTTGGGAGGAATGTTTTTGCAAAAAATCTCAGAAACCTCATCAGGAGGGCTTTAAACTGACTAATGTGGGGGAGGGAGACAGTGCTCCTGAAGGTAGGAGTCTATCAATTGATGAAGATGATCATCCAAATGTCATAGACCGAATGGAGCAAAGAGCATGCAGACCTAGTGGTGGGAGGAGAAAATCCTTAAATAAGAGACACGGGGGAATGATTAATGGACTTCAATGTCTGTACACTAATGCGCAAAGCATGGGAAATAAACAAGATGAGCTTGAGCTCCTGGTACAGCAAACTAAATATGACATAATAGGAATCACTGAAACCTGGTGGGATAAATCCCACGATTGGAATGTAATAATGGAGGGATACAATCTATTTCAAAGAAACAGACCAGACAAGAAAGGAGGAGGAGTGGCGTTATATGTCAGGGATGTGTATACCTGTGAAGAGATCCAAGATTTAGAACCTCAAAGCCAAAGTGAGAGCATTTGGGTCAAAATTAAGGGAGAGAAGAATAACAGTGACCTCATTGTGGGAGTTTACTATAGATCCCCAAGCCAAACGGAGGACATAGATGATGCCTTCCTGGAACAGATGGCCAAGCATGCAAAAGGAAGGGAGATAGTAGTAATGGGGGACTTCAATTACCCGGATATTTGTTGGATGTCAAACTCAGCCAAGAGCATAAGGTCAAACAGATTCCTCACTGCCCTTGCAGACAACTTCATTGTCCAGAAAGTGGGAGAAGCAACAAGAGGAACAGCCATTTTAGATCTGGTCCTAACCAATGTTGATGACCTGGTTAGTGGGGTAGAAGTGGAAGGATCATTAGGCGCGAGTGATCATGCTCTTCTGAAGTTTACTATACAGCGGAAAGGAGCAGCCAAGCATACTAGGACTCAATTTCTCGACTTTAAGAAAGCCGACTTCATAAAACTTAGGGAAGTGCTGGGTGAGATCCCATGGACAGTAATACTAAAAGGAAAGGGAGTTCATGATGGCTGGGAGTTTGTTAAGAGGGAGATAGTAAAAGCACAACTTCAGGCAATACCAATGAGACGGAAACATGGAAGGTGCCTAAAGAAGCCAGGGTGGCTATCTAAAGAACTTTTAACTGAGTTAAGATTAAAAAAGGATGTGTACAAAAAATGGAAAAGGGGGGAAACCACCAAAGAGGAATTCAAACAAATAGCCAGCACGTGTAGACACAAAGTCAGAAAAGCTAAAGCACAAAATGAACTCAGGCTTGCTAGAGAGGTTAAAAGCAACAAAAAAGGCTTTTATGGGTATGTTCGTAGCAAAAGGAAGAACAAAGAAACCGTGGGGTCACTCAGAGGAGAAGATGGTGAAATGCAAACAGGGGACACAGAAAGGGCTGAACTCCTCAATGCCTTCTTTGCCTCAGTCTTCTCCGATAAAGAAAACAATGCCCGACCTGAAGAATTTGGAGCAAATGATTCAGCAGAGGAAACACAGCCCAGAATAACTAAGGAGATAGTACAAGAATACTTGGCTAGTCTAGATGTATTCAAGTCTCCAGGGCCAGATGAACTGCATCCAAGAGTATTAAAAGAACTGGCAGATGTGATTTCAGAACCACTGGCAGTCATCTTTGAGAATTCCTGGAGAACAGGCGAAGTCCCGGCAGACTGGAGGAGGGCAAATGTTGTCCCTATTTTCAAAAAGGGGAAAAGAGAGGACCCAAATAATTACCGCCCAGTCAGTCTGACATCAATACCAGGGAAGATTCTGGAGCAGATCATTAAGCAAACAGTCTGTGAGCACCTAGAAAGGAATGCTGTGATCACCAATAGTCAGCATGGATTTCTGAAAAATAAGTCATGTCAGACTAACCTGATCTCGTTTTTTGACAGAATTACAAGCCTGGTAGATGAAGGGAACGCAGTGGATGTAGTCTACCTTGATTTCAGCAAGGCATTTGACAAGGTGCCCCATGATATTCTTGTAAAGAAGCTGGTAAAATGCGGTCTTGACTATGCTACCACTCAGTGGATTTGTAACTGGCTGACTGACCGAACCCAAAGGGTGCTCATCAATGGTTCCTCTTCATCCTGGAGAAGAGTGACTAGTGGGGTGCCACAGGGTTCTGTCTTGGGCCCGGTCTTATTCAACATCTTTATCAACGACTTGGATGATGGACTCAAGGGCATCCTGATCAAATTTGCAGATGACACCAAACTGGGAGGGGTGGCTAACACCCCAGAGGACAGGATCACACTTCAAAACGACCTTGACAGATTAGAGAACTGGGCCAAAACAAACAAGATTAACTTTAACAGGGAGAAATGTAAAGTACTGCACTTGGGCAAAAAAAATGAGAGGCACAAATACAAGATGGGTGACACCTGGCTTGAGAGCAGTACATGTGAAAAGGATCTAGGAGTCTTGGTTGACCACAAACTTGACATGAGCCAACAGTGTGACGCGGCAGCTAAAAAAGCCAATGCAATTCTGGGCCTCATCAATAGGAGTATAGCATCTAGATCAAGGGAAGTAATAGTGCCACTGTATTCTGCTCTGGTCAGACCTCACCTGGAGTACTGTGTCCAGTTCTGGGCACCACAGTTCAAGAAGGACACTGACAAACTGGAACGTGTCCAGAGGAGGGCAACCAAAATGGTCAAAGGCCTGGAAATGATGCCTTATGAGGAACGGCTAAGGGAGCTGGGCATGTTTAGCCTGGAGAAGAGGAGGTTAAGGGGTGATATGATAGCCATGTTCAAATATATAAAAGGATGTCACATAGAGGAGGGAGAAAGGCTGTTTTCTGCTGCTCCAGAGAAGCGGACACGGAGCAATGGATCCAAACTACAAGAAAGAAGATTCCACCTACACATAAGGAAGAACTTCCTGACAGTAAGAGCTGTTCGACAGTGGAATTTGCTGCCAAGGAGTGTGGTGGAGTCTCCTTCTTTGGAGGTCTTTAAGCAGAGGCTTGACAACCATATGTCAGGAGTACTCTGATGGTGTTTCCTGCTTGGCAGGGGGTTGGACTCGATGGCCCTTGTGGTCTCTTCCAACTCTATGATTCTATGATTCTATGATTCTGAGACAGAAAGAGGTGCAAAAAATCCCGACGGACAGAAAAGACAGGCTGAATGACCCAATTGATGTAGAAGAAGTTAAAGATGCCATAAAGGAATTGAAAAGTGGAAAGACACCGGGACCGGATGGATTCACTGCAAGATATTATAAAGAAATGAAGCACACCCTACTTGTGCCAATGAAAGAAGTAAAGAATAATATACTAAAAAAGGGAGAATTGCCAGAAACATGGAAAGAAGCCTACATTACACTTATTCCAAAGCAAGATTCGGATTTAACACAAGTAAAAAATTATCGGCCGATCTCTTTGTTAAATAACGATTATAAATTATTTGCAAGTATATTGGCAAATAGGTTGAAAAAAATATTGAAGGAAATTATACATAAAGATCAAGCAGGTTTTCTTCCTGGCAGACAGATGAAAGATTATATAAGAAATATAATTAATATACTTGACTATCTGACAGCCAGGAACGAAAAACAAGCAATGTTAATTTTTGTGGATGCTGAAAAAGCTTTTGATAATATATCTTGGGAATTTATGGTTAAAAATTTGGAATTTATGGGTATAGGTCAATTCTTCCTTAATGGAATTAAAGCGATATATTCGGAACAAAAAGCAAAATTGATTGTGAATAATATAGTAACAGAAAATATTGAGATTACTAAAGGCACAAGACTAGGGTGTCCCCTTTCACCGTTATTCATATTGGTACTGGAAGTCTTCTTAAGATCATTAAGGAGAAATGAGTTAATAAAGGGCGTGACAGTCGGTCGAAATGAGTATAAGGTGAAAGCCTTTGCTGATGACTTGGTATTAACAATTGAAGAACCATCTACAAGTGTTAAAGAAGTATTAGAGGAGATAGAACAGTTTGGGCAAGTGGCAGGTTTTAAATTGAACAAAAGTAAAACTAAGATAATTGTTAAGAATATGAAACAGGACCTGGTTGATACATTGCAGCAACAAATAGGTATAGAAGTTGTTAAAAAAGTGAAATATTTAGGAATTTGGTTAACTCCTAAAAATATTGATCTATTTCAAAATAATTATACGCCAATGTGGAATAGTGTCAAAAGAGATCTAGAGACATGGGAGAGGTTGAAGTTATCATTTTGGGGTAGGATTTCAGCTATTAAGATGAATGTGCTACCAAAGATGTTATTTCTGTTTCAGACAATTCCTGTAATTAAAGGGGCTGCAATATTTAAAGATTGGCAAAAGACAATTTCAAGATACATCTGGCAGGGTAAAAAGCCAAGAATTCAATTTACCGTATTTTTCGCTCTATAACACGCACCTGACCATAACACGCACATCGTTTTTAGAGGAGGAAAACAAGGAAAAAAATTCTGAATGAAACAGTGGATGTATCATTTTTGTGCTTCATGCTGTGGCCACAGACATGTGATCTGATGGTGAATTTGGGGTAGCTCAATGCAAAGATCCTGAGGATCCATGTGGATCCATGCTTTTTAACCACATTTTTGCACCATTGCAGCCCTAGGCAACAGTGGGTGTGTGATTTTTGGGGGGCAGGCTGCTATGTGATCTGATGGTGAATTTGGGGTGGCCCAATGCAAAGATCCTGAGGATCCATGTGGATCCATGCTTTTTAACCACGTTTTTGCACCATTGCAGCCCCAGGCAACAGTGGGTGTGTGATTTTTGGGGGGCAGGCTGCTATGTGATCTGATGGTGAATTTGGGGTGGCCCAATGCAAAGATCCTGAGGATCCATGTGGATCCATGCTTTTTAACCACATTTTTGCACCATTGCAGCCCCAGGCAACAGTGGGTGTGTGATTTTGGGGGGGCAGGCTGCTATGTGATCTGATGGTGAATTTGGGGTGGCCCAATGCAAAGATCCTGAGGATCCATGTGGATCCATGCTTTGTAACTACATTTTAAGTGGGGAGTGAAGGAAAAACACAGAAGGGACAAGAGAGCGGTGTGCAGAGAAGCAGCTGGCTAAGAAAGCAGGAAAGGGATTTTACGGGAGGGAAGAAAGAAAGGCAAAAGTTTCCACAAACCGAAGCCAGCTTTCTCTCTCTTCCTGCATGTTTTCTGGCTGCCTGCGAGGAGCACGGAGAGGAATTAGAAGGAAAGACCTCTGCTTTCCCCTCTGCTTGCCTGGAGGGGAGGGGATTTGCCTGCTCTTTGTTCCGTTTGAGCAAACACAGCAACGAAACAGAGGAGGGTGGGCAGTAAGACCCTGAGGCAGAATGCAGGAAAGCAACCACTTCCTCTTTTCAGGTTTCCCTCTCGGACACAACGCATGATTGATTTTTGCTGATTTTTGTTCCTGCGCTCCCCTAATCGGCTCCAGGGACCCCCCATATTCGCTCCATAACACGCACAGACATTTCCCCTTCCTTTTTAGGAGAAAAAATCTGCGTGTAATAGAGAGAAAAATACGGTAAGTTATTAACAGATGCTAAAGAAAGAGGAGGCTTCGCCCTGCCAGACTTGAAATTGTATTATGAAGCATCTTGCCTCTGTTGGTTGAAGGAATGGATGAAACTAGAAAATATGGAATTGCTGGACTTGGAAGGTTATGACAATAGATTTGGTTGGCACGTTTATTTATGGTATAATAAGACGAAAGTCCATAAAGGATTTGGAAACCATATTTTTCGAAGATCTCTAATAGAGGTTTGGGATAGGTATAAAAACCTATTGGAACAAAAAACACCGCATTGGCTATCTCCATTAGAAGCGATGAGTGTGAAAAAGGTCAATATGAGTGGGAAATGGATAACATATGGGAAACTAATAAGTAAGGAAGATGGTAAATGGAAAATGAAACCATATGGAGAAATTAAAGATTATGTTTATGATTGGTTACATTATTACCAGGTCAATGAAAGGTTTAAACAAGATTTTAAAGAAAGAGGATTTGAGGAAAAAGAATCAAAATTTGAACAAGAAATATTAAATAATGATTTTAAAAATCTGTCGAAAATGTATAAATTGCTGCTGGAATGGCATTTGAAAGATGAGGAGGTTAAGTCGGTTATGATTCATTGGCCTAAAGATCTTGGATATAACATACAATTGAGTGACTGGGTGAAATTATGGAAAGAAGGTTTAAAGTTTACTGCATATAATGCACTCCTGTTAAGCTGGCGGAAATGTATAAAACTAGCAATAAATGTTGGAAATGTAAAGAAAAAGAAGGAACATTTTATCATATGTGGTGGGAATGTAAAAAGGTGAAATGTTTTTGGGAAATGATATATAACGAGTTGGAAAAAAATGTTGAAATATACATTTACAAAGAAACCAGAAGCATTTCTATTGGGAATGGTGGGAAGTGATATAAATAGAAAAGAATGTAAGCTTTTTTTATATGCAGTAACAGCAGCTAGAATACTATTAGCCCAGAAATGGAAGCAAGAAGAATTGCCAACGATTGAAGAATGGAGGATGAAGTTGATGGACTATGCAGAATCAGACAAATTAACAGGAAGGATTCGAAACCTGCGGGACCAGAAATTTACCGAAGACTGGAGTAAATTTACGAACTATGTGAAAAGTATTTGTGATGATCAGACGACATTTGTAGGGTTGCAAGAAGTTCTGTGAGGAGTATTGTTGGAAATATTGTAAAAATGGAAAAGGGGAGATGATAAGTTAAGAGAGGTAAAGACAATATAAAATTAAGTAATGCATAAAAAGAGGTTAAGACAGAAGATCATCAGAGGTGCTGATGGAAGTCCAAAAAAAAGTGTATTTGTAATAATTTGTGTGGTACGTTTTATAATTTGTATGTTAAAATTAATAAAAATGTATTAAAAAAAAAGGGAAAAAAAGAAGAGCCCCTACCAGATACTCCAAATGCATAGCTGTTGAAGTGGTGCTGGAGCTTCCTAATGGGCACCCAATCGAAATCCAAGCCTTGTTGGACTCTGGGTCTTCTTGCGATTTTTTAAGCAGAGACTTCGCTCTAGCCCACAAGCTACACCTGTTGCCACTAGACTTCCCTTTGCAAGTTACCACCATTGATGGGCAAGAGCTACTGGGGGGGGGGGATAACGCACCAGACACCCCCGATGAGGATGAGGGTGTCCAGGCACGTGGAAACAATTGCCTTTCATGTAGCCATACTGGCGGCACCCCCCGTTATATTGGGGATGAGCTGGTTGGCACAGCATGACCCAGTGGTGTCGTGGCATCAATTATCCCTCACCTTTGGGTCAGCTCACTGCTTGGAAAATTGCCTGGGAGGGAAGGAACCAAGAATGACTATGGCCACTGTTGCGGGGAAGACCCTGGAGGAGAAGGGGGGTGTTCCACCGCAATATGCGGATTTGAAGGTGGTGTTCAGCGAGAGAGAGGATGACAAGTTGCCCCCCACCCCCAGGCCCTACGACTGCCAAATCAACCTGGTCCCAGGGGCCCAGTTGCCGGTGGGTAAGCTGTATTCCATGTCCGACCAGGAGATGCAAGAATTGAGGCAGTTTATTGACAAGAACTTAAAGAGGGGTTTTATAAGGGAATCGAAGGCCGTAGGGGGGAGCCCAGTATTCTTTGTGGACAAGAAAGCAACGAATCAAGATCATTTGGTAGTTGATTATCGCCTCCTAAACAAGGTAACTGAACCCATAGCCTTTCCCATGCCCAGAATTGACGATGTTTTGACACATGTAAGGCAGGGGGAATTTTTTACCAAGCTGGACCTCAGGGGAGCGTACAATCTGATTAGAGTGAGAGAGGGAGACGAATGGAAGACGAACATGTTCACCCCCCTGGGGGCGTTTGAGTATCTCATCACGCCATTTGGACTGCAATCGGGATCTGCCTGCATTCAGGCCTTTATGCACCACGTGTTGGGCCCCCTGCTGTACAAGAATTATGTGGCCTTTTTGGATGACGTTTTGATCTTCTCTGAAAATGAAGCACAGCACGTGAAAGATGTGCTAGAGAGATTGAAGAAGCATCAGTTGTGGGTCAAGCTGGAGAAATGCCAATTCCATGCTCGGCAGGTGGAGTTCCTGGGGTACCGACTGTCGGACAAGGGGCTGGCCATGGACCCAGAGAAGGTGAAAGCAGTGCTGGAATGGAAGAGCCCCAAAACAAAGAAGGATGTGCAGAGGTTCCTGGGTTTCAGCAACTTCTACCGGAAGTTCATCAAGAACTTTGCACACTTGACAGCACCCATAACGGATTGTCTCAGCGGCAAGAAGAAGTTTGCGTGGACCAAGGAAGCGCAGCAGTCCTTTGAAAGGTTAAAAAAGGCTGGGGGGCCGCTAGGGGTGCCTTGGAAGATGGCCGACAATACCATCTCTCCAGCTCACACGAGGTAATTAAGAAGCTGACGATGGGAGTAAATCAGCCTCCCAGGATCTCCCCAGGGGATGGGGAGACACTGCCTCGTTTGCAGTTGCCAATAAATCACCCCTGAGTTCGAAAGAAGGAGGGGGTGAGGGCACTGGACGGAAAGCCCTCGAGTGAGATTCTGGATCTCCCTGATGCTGCTTCTGAGTGCAACCTAGTTGCATTGCTTAAGATAAAATAATTGGATTAAAAGTAAATGCACATGTTTCGAGCGAAGGATGTTTTATCTGCTAATTAAATCTACCACTGAGAAGTCAAGAGTGATGGGATGGATTGAACAGAAGATTACAGCAAAGAATCACAGCTATGTCAGTATGTTGAAACGGAATGGAAGGGGGGGAACTTCTTTCTTTTTCAATATGTTTACCTAACAACTCCTCCCCTAGAAGAACCGTCACATGATTGATTGATAGCAAGTGAGACTGGAAAATAAACTATGTGGAAACAAAAATATTAACTAAAGGCTTTGTTTTGTGGACGATCTGGAAAGAGAAAGGCAGTTGCGCAGTTACTACGGGGATCCGCCATTATGAGACAGACTTTGTTGCGAGATTTACAGTCAAAGGGGGAGTAGAGCCATCGTTTTGCTTTCATGTGTGGATTATAGATCTGAATGGGCAAAACTCCCCTGGAAAGATTGATTTATGGTGCAACTGGTCTGGGAAAATTAAGGAGCAGAAGCGAAGACTGTATTTCATTGGAATTGTCGAAAATGGCCCCGGCGGCTGGAATAAGACTTTTGGATCAGCGTGAGACGAATTACGGGAGAGCATTACAAAGTTCACACAGAAACATAAATAATGTTTGATTCAACTTGCCTGTGAAAATACTCGGAGGTTGTTAAGAAGAAAAAGGATAACAACAAAGAGATGGGAAGATGGGACTTGTGAACATCAAAGCAGCAGAAATATGAGATGATTGGACCCTTTCTGAACTCAAAGCATGGGTACTCCCAACAAAAATTTAAAACTCGGCTAAATATTAGAAATTTATTTGGAATTAATGTGATATGATTGGTTTGTTAAATGGAAATTTAATAAAAATTATCTAAGAAAAAAGAAAGGTTAAAAAAGGCCTTCGCCTCTGTGGAGCAGCTCCTGCACGTGGATCCTGGGAAGCCACTGAGAGTGGAGACTGACGCTTCAGACTGTGCCACCAGAGCAGTACTGTTGCAACAAGGACCAGGGGAGGACTGGAGGCCTTGTGCGTTTTTCTCCAGGAAACTGAGCAAGTCAGAGTGTGATGGCCTGGGAATCGGATTCAGAGGCTGAACCGGAGGAATCCCAGCCTGCACAGGAGTCCCTGTCTCCAGCACCAGCTGAGCCGGGGCTGGGGCTTGAACCTGAAGGGCCCTCACCTGTGCCGGATCCTCAGGAGCAGACACCAGCTGAATTTGCTCTGGCTCCAGAGGTGATCGAGGACCCATTGCCTGCAGGTGCTCCACTCTCAGCCCTGTCAGGAGAAGGTGAGGTTGCCTCTGGGTCCAGTAACCCTCCAGCCTCTCCTGAGCTGCAGAGGCTCAGTGCAGAGAGGCGGAGGGAACTAAGTTCTTGCAGGAGGAGTGTTTGCCTCCAGGCCAGGAGAGGTGAGACACCTGTGGACTGGGACCGCCCTATGCCTCGGGGCAGATAAAAGCCAGCCAGTCCCAGTCCCAAGTTGCGGGAGCAACATTGTTGGTAACCTGATCCTGCCAGCACCTTGTCCTGCTCTTCTGCCAGAGTTCCTGACCACACCCGACTCCTTGCCTTGGACCCCGCTTCAGCCTTGACGGACAGCCTCCATACCACACCCTTGACCTTGGACTGTACTCAGACCACGCTGCACGGTAACCCCCTGGGACCAGCACACAGAGCAAAATTGCACTGTTTATGACAAAGAATTGCTGGCCATTTATGTGGCCTTTAGGCAGTGGAGGCACTTTTTGGTTGGGGCGCAGCACCAAATTCAGGTCCGGACAGACCACAAGAACCTGGAATACTGGCGAACAGCGCTCGTGCTCAACCAGAGACAGGTCCGGTGGTTGCAGACGTTCTCTCAGTATCACTTTGAGATACAATACGTTCCTGGGAGGGAAAATGTGAGGGTGGACGCACTTTCCAGGAAACCTGAGTACATGGAAGGGGAAGGACGACCTGTGGCCAGGCACATGTTCCCAGAAGACCAATGGTCGTGTGGGGGAGCACTGGTAGGGGAGCAAGAACTGGTTGGGCTCACCAGACACAATGAGTTTGCTCAGACTAAAATCAGAGAGCTCAGAGATGGAAAAGGGGAAGATGGGGGTTTTGAGGGAAAAGGAGGGCTCTTGTACTACAAAGGGGCACTGTATGCTCCGGGAGAGACATTGAGGGCCAAAATACTTAGGCAGCTCCATGACAACCCCACAGCCGGGCATTTTGGGCAGCATAAGACCATGCTACTAATCACCAGACAGTTCTGGTGGCCCAAGGTAAGGGAGGATGTGCGAGAATATGTCCGAGGGTGAGACAGGTGCCAGAGGGCCAAAGGGGAAAGAACCATACCAGCAGGGTTACTGGAACCCTTACCGACACCGGAGAGGCCCTGGGAGGTGGTGTCCATTGATTTTATGACAGATCTGCCCAAGTCAAGGGGAAAGACAGCAGTGATGGTGGTGGTCGATCTACTGACCAAAATGTGTCACTTTGTGGCCTGCTCCCATGCGGTGTCAGCAGAGGAGACAGCCAGGCTGTTTGTGGACCCATTGAGTGTGGATAGAACCAGAGCCTACAGGGTTAAGAGGCTCTGTGTAACGCCTCACATTCTGGGGCGTGGTTTACTGAGGGGAGTGATTCCTGTGTCTCAGTTCTGTTTCGGTTTGCTCCGGAGAGGAAGCAAGATGAGTGCTCGGTCGCCAGGAAAGATTTAAGAGTTGTTTTTCTACACGAATAAAGGCTGTTAGAAGATAAGAAAGACACCGTGCGTGTAGCCTGATTTATCACAAACACAGAGCAACAGTAAAAGCTGCGTATACTCTGCTTGAAGTAGCTGGACCGGAGAGGTGAGCAGAAAGCGCTGAGGGTGGAAGCGTGTGGGCTCGAGACGGAAGCTACAAAGGCTACAAGGGCTGTGGCCACAACATTCCAAACATTCCAGAGGTTATGGATGGTCCGAAAACGCTTTGAAACTGTTGCCTGACGTGCCGGTGTGTGGGAGCCTGCTGAGAGAAGCAGAGAGGAAAGCCAGCTTTGAGTCCTGCCTGGAGGAAGGGCAGAAGATCTCGCTGGAGAAGAGGCTGATCTGCCGGGAATCGGGAGCTGGAGAGCTACGGTTCGGATACGTGAGTAGCTGGGGCCCCGGGAGAAGATGGCAGACAGCCATGAATCATTTGTAGTTCCATTTGCAAAATTGGACGGAACCAACTGGGAGGAGTGGAGTAGGAAGCTGAAGGCCTGGCTGGTAGCCAAGGGTTTGTGGGGAGCGGTCCAAGGGCTTCCACTACCCCAACCGGCGGCCGGTGCTTCGGCAGCTGAAATTGCAGATGCACATGCTTCGCAGAGAAAGAATCAAAAGGCCCTGGGAGCTATCGTGCTCAGTTTGGAGGGTTCTCAGCTGCCTTTGGTAGAGGGGCTTGAGACTGCTTATGATGCCTACCGTGCACTGGAAAGAGTGCACCACAGGACCACAGCTGGGGCAAAGATACACACCACCAGACGCTTGTTTGAGATGAAGCTGCGTCCTGGGGACAGCATCAGGAAGCATGTAACTGAGATGCTTTCTGTGTCCAACCAGCTGAGATTGTTGCAAGTTAACTTTTCTGAGGAACTGAAAGTTTATATCTTGCTCAGCTCTTTGGACAAGAGTTATGACAATCTGTGTCTAACTCTGGAGTCTATGGATCCACAACAGCTGACGCTGTCTTATGTCACAGGCCATCTAGGGGATGAAGAAGAACGGCGTATCAGAGAGGGCAAAGGTGGCTCGGGGGGCTCCTCAGGTTGCAGAGGGGCCAGGCCATCGGAATGCTCCGTTCAAGCTTTTTCCACTCGTCGCTGTTACATTTGCAATTCCCCTGACCATCTGCGGCGCAACTGCCCCCAGAGAGCAAGGGAGACAGGGCAGGATGTCTCCAAGGCCGTTTCCCATGGGAATCAGCCGGGTTTCCATGGCAACCAGTCTGGCAGAGCAGGCAAGCGTGGGAAGACGCAGAGACAACGTGGCTCAGAGGGGGAAGATGGAGCTTATCAGCTAACAGCGTCCACAGCGGTTGTACAGGACACCTGCGAAGGCCCCAAGGACGGCAACGAGACGTTTGCAGCTATGGCAGCTTTGGAAAACAGCTGCAGTGGGGGCAAAATGATGAACTGGGTTATAGACAGTACTGTCAACAGACATCTGATACCTGAGACTCTTGGTATCGAGACGTGGAACTGCAAGCCTGTTTTAGTTGGGAAAACTGTTTGCTTTGCAGAAAATTCACAAAAGTCTTTGTGTAAGGTTGGAAATGTTTATGTTTCTGTTTTGCAGGCGCAGCTGGAAGTCTTCCAGGCACCAGGGATGAAACATTGTCTTTTATCTGTACCTTGTCTCTTACAGGAGGGGTATAAGGTTTGTTTTGAGAAGAATGTCTGCACAATTTCCAGAGGGGGGAAAGTCCTGATCAGTGTTCCAAAGGGGCACAACGGTTTTTTTGTTTTTGAAACACCTCTGGAGGGTAAAAGGAGCGATAAAGCACAGGCTCAGTGTGCAACTGTTCTGCTGCACACGCATGTTTCATGTGCTTGCGTGTGGCACAAGAAAATGTCACATGGTTCTTGTGAGGATATCCAGATGCTTCCGGAGTGCACCAAAGGTTGTAAAATCAGAGAATGTGGTAAACTCCTGAATTGCAGGGCTTGCAGAAAAGCCAAAGCCAAGGGATACAGCTATCCCAGGCTGGAGAGAGTAACCAAAAAACCTTTTGAGCTTGTGCACACAGATCTTTTTGGTCCCATGCAAAAGCCAAGTCTGGGAGGGGCCAGGTTTGGGCTGACACTGCAGGATGATTTTAGCCAGGTCAGCTGGTTTTATCCGCTGAAACGGAAAGAGGATGCGGCACAACTGATCCAAGATTGGGTGGCAGAGGTGGAACTAAGGTTCTCCACCAAGGTGCAGGGGTTCCAGAGTGACCGAGGGTCAGAGGTCACTGGGTCCGCTCTGCAGAAATTCTTTCACCAGAAAGGGATACGTCACAAGGTGACTTCTCCTCAGGAGAGGGGGGTGGCAGAGCTTAGGAGCAAAGCTCTGGTTGAAGCAGCAGAAATTCAGCTGTATGACTCTGGTTTGCCTCAAAGCTTTTGGGGCGAGTCGGCGAGGGCTGCAAGTTTCACGAAGAATAGGTCCTACAATTCAGTGGTAGGTGAAACCCCGTATTTTATGCTTCACGGAGAGAAACCGCAGGTGCATTTCCTCCGCGTGTTCGGTACAAGAGCTTTGGTGCCGGTACCAAGAGCTCTGCAAGAACAGGGTGGTCCAAAGGTCCAGGAAATGATCTTCTGTGGGTATGAACCTGCGACAAAGGGGTGGAGGTTTGCATATCCAGAAGGTGATCAGACCAAGCTTCTGATCAGTAAACATGCTGAGTTCTGTGAGCAGGATGGTTGGGCAAGGCGCAAAGTGAGTCCTGACATTTACTCAGATTGTCTGTCAGAATCTGAGGAAGAGGGAGAGGTAGAGGCTGAACCTGAAAATGAGGACCAGGTCCAGGATCAGGCTCCGGAACAGGTTTGGGCATCTCCATGGGTTGTGAAAGGAGTGTCCAAGAGTGAGCCTTCATCTCCTGTTAGCATAATGGAGAAAGCTCACAGATGGGTCAAGTCAGAGGGGGAGGAGTCTGATGAAGAAGACACACCTGCTGGCCCCAGTGGGTCAGAAGAAGAACCCCAGTTTGTGCCCAGACGTTTATCTCGGGCAACGAAGGGAATTCCACCTGAGAGGTTTCAGGTCACCAATGCGTGGGTCAATTTCGCACAGTGCGAATCTGAGAGTTTTGAGGAGGTTCAACAGTTGCCTGACAAAGGTGCCAGGAAGGGGCAAAAGACAATGGGGAAGGTGTTGAACTCTCAAGGGTCTGTAAATATGTGTGTCCACAACGCCTCTCAGAATGTGTGGCGAGAGGGGGTGTGGATAGAATCAGAGCCTACAGGGTTAAGAGGCTCTGTGTAACGCCTCACATTCTGGGGCGTGGTTTACTGAGGGGAGTGATTCCTGTGTCTCAGTTCTGTTTCGGTTTGCTCCGGAGAGGAAGCAAGATGAGTGCTCGGTCGCCAGGAAAGATTTAAGAGTTGTTTTTCTACACGAATAAAGGCTGTTAGAAGATAAGAAAGACACCGTGCGTGTAGCCTGATTTATCACAAACACAGAGCAACAGTAAAAGCTGCGTATACTCTGCTTGAAGTAGCTGGACCGGAGAGGTGAGCAGAAAGCGCTGAGGGTGGAAGCGTGTGGGCTCGAGACGGAAGCTACAAAGGCTTCAAGGGCTGTGGCCCCAAACATTCCAACATTCCAGAACCTTTACCTCAGACCGCCCGGTCCTGGCCTGCTCCTGGTTCCGGAGGATGGGTCACGACTGATGAGGCACCAATTCACAAGGGTACTCCACAAAGCTATAGACGCCTGTGGTTTATCTTCCCAGGACTACGCAGCACACTCGTTCAGGATCGGCGCCGCCACAACAGCTGCGCGCTTGGTCCTGCCGTCAGATAGGATTAAAGAAATGGGCCGCTGGAAATCCGATGCTTATAAAGGCTACATTCGTTAGCATGCTCTGAACTTCGTTGCATTACCTCCACTTACCTGTCTTTTTCTTTCTTTTATCCTTAGCCGTCTTCAGAAAAAGTGTTTGGATCTGCGGCCACAGTATAGTTCACTGGCCCCGTGTATGGTCTGCAAGCTGCGGCCTCACCCCTAATCTCGGGCTGCCATCTGGGATGCGAATTTCCTGGTTTTCAAGGCGAGGCATGCGTTGGGAGGAGCTCATGCCATTGCCGAGGGAGAAAGTTGCCGCGTTTGGCCCCCCTGACATCCTTATCCTTCAACTGGGGGAGAATGACCTTGTTGGCAGAAGAAGTGCAGATTTGTTGTGGAACATAAAAAGAGACTTGGATGAGCTTGCTGCCTTGTGTCCCGGAACAACGGTGTTCTGGTCCTCCTTCCTAAAGAGAATAGTTTGGCGCGGTGCGCAGAACATTATGGCCATGGAAAAATCCAGGAAACTCTTAAATCGCGCAGTAGCCTGCTGGGTGCGCTTCATGAATGGCCGAGTCATTTCTCATGACCGTATCCGGATTGGCAATCAGGCCTTGTTCCGGAATGATGGGGTTCATCTTTCAGATGTGGGGAACGACATTTGGTTAAGTAGCATCATCAGCAGTATCAGGGATTGGTTACAGCTGTGAGGGTATTGGCGGCGAGCCTTTTGGGCTCGGGTGGCGGTTAGGCATTGGAATGTGTTTGTGGTGGTGGAAGAGCTAGGTGTGGCCATCGCCTACGCCTTCAATTTTGGGTATTCTGTTAAAGGAATCCGGCGGTCGTGGATCCTGTCCGATGCCTGTGTGGCGGGGGGCCATGGCACGACCCTTGGTGACATCAGGGGAGAGCTTATAGTTGGATTAGCATCAACGGGCTCCACCTACTGGTGAATAAACCCCCCTTTTTAGACTCACCACTCTCCGAGTGGGTGGAGTCAAGTCACGTGATCCAATGCCTAAGCCAATACCTTTTCACTTGCTGTAATCAATAAAATTGTGGCCTTTTCTTGACCCATTAACCTTATATTACGTGTCCTTGTGTCTTCATTTCACTAAGCGGGGATCGGGTCCTCAAACCACAACTATCATAGCTCCAACAGCAAGGAACTTACTCAGCGCTCCCATGCCTGCTTTGCTTTAAGGTTAGGTGTACTCTCCCCCTTGCTCTCTGCTTTACTTTCACTGTGAGTTCTATAGGAAAATTGTCATTCTCACTTTTCTAGTTTTTTAAAAACAGTTGGGGAATCTTTCACTCTTCAGATCAAGGTGTGGACTTATGATAGAATTTGCTGCCAGCTTGAATAGTAATTTTGCTGTCTGAAGTAGCATTTATATATTCTGTCACTTTTGTTTCATATAATAAACCAAGCTTTATTCCTTTGTGCAATAACTTCTATGGGTATAGATTTAAGGGTAAAACACATATTCGTAAATGGACACACGTTATAACTCCAGCAAAAGATCCCAAACCTCTCTGTAATGTGTGTATGAACACATGTAAGTGCTGGATATGTATGTGGATACAGACAGATGTTTGTGACCATTCGGATGAAGGGTTATATACAAATTCAATAAATAATAATGATGAGATTAATTCCTTGCCCAGTGACCTGTGACCGATCTCATGGGCAATGGTAACTCCCAGACCAAATCCACAGCTCCAGGAACTGGAACAGGCCCCGCCCAGCTGAGTGACACCACGCACTTGCTTGTTTCCATCAGGTAAATTCCAGGTCAAATCTAAAGCAAAACAGGTAAAGAGGAAGAACACTAGAACAATGGGGTGGGGAGCTCCTCCAGAATGTATTTTGTGGGAGTGCAAGTGCATACTGGAAAATTTAGGTGTGCACAATTAAAGTGGGATTAAAGAACTCTGTTGCCCTGGTGCAACAAATCTACTTTAAAACAAAGCTTCACTTTTTTGAAGTTAGGAAAGTGGTGGGAAAATGCATTGAAAAGTGCAGCGTTAAGAAATGACTAATGGAAAGACATATAAACTTCCTGCAAGCAAATCAAGATGGATGTTCAATAAAGACAGGCATTGTCTAACCTCTGTGTAAGTTTTGTGCAAGCAGATCAGGGCAATTGCTTGGTAAATATGTTGTCTTGAGGAGCCTAGGCAGATGGAGAGATAGGAAACCAGTGGCTCTCCCCATGCTGTTGGACTACAATTCCCATTATCCCCTTTACACTAGCTGTATTAGCTGGGGCTGATGGGACTTAAGAGTCTGGCGGGCCCCAGTGTTTCCTGTCCCTGGACAAGGCTATCATGAGCTGCTTTGCAGTTCCATGGGCATTGCAAGACCTACTGAACTGCTAAGTTCCAGCACTGGGTGCTCTCACACCATCCATGTAGGGACCATGTGCTCACGGGAGAGGTTCAGGCAAGCAAAACTTGGAACACACTGGGCCTATGGTCCACCTTCCATTACACATCACTCAAACAAAGGAGAGAGAGCTTAATTTACCTGGTCATGTACAGAACTAGATCTGCATGGTGAGGATCCGAATCATTCTCAGGGTTGACTTTCCCAGCCCATTTGCAAATGCTGATGATTGAGGAAGTGATGTTGGTAGAGATGTCAATGCCTTCTTAGAGAGAGGGTGTTAACTGAGGCCATTTTAGTCTCAGGGGTGCCCTTGTAAAACTCAGCAGGGAGGAGGATGGGCACAAACAAGAATTAGTTGTCTCTGGTTTTCAATGGCTATGGCTCTGCTTACCATGGACTGGGGCTCCACCTACTGTTTGGGCTCCTGGCCTCCCCCTTCCCATCCCAATGGCCAACAACCACCCAATTAGGGACATAATTCATGAGTTGGATTCATTTCATTTACCGTTCACGAGTTATTGATCCTAGCTTGGCCCACGGCTCACTTTAATATTTTAATCTAAGTGCTAGTTTGTTCCTGCCTGAGGAGGGTTCTGGATCTGAGTGCACACAGATCCATATGAGCTTAGTAGGCCAGGAGGTTCCCAGTAGGGCACTCTACTGACAAAAGTCCCTAGAACCTGATGCACTTAGGAGACGGACTCACTGTGTGAGAGGTCCCTATGGAGGGTGTCATGCGCCAGGGCCAACTAAAACCTGGAGCTGACTAGGGCTGGGTGATATCTGCTTTTCAACACTGATGTATCACCAGCCAAACATTGTGATATAGTTATATATAATGATGTCTGAAAATTAAGAGGAAGGAGGACTTCAAAGCGGTTTGAACTATCTCAGTGCAGTAGCCAGCCAGCCCTCCACAGCCATTCCTCTTTTGTACCACGTTGTAGCTTCCATCTGCACTGATGGGACAGCATATACCGACAGTATCACCTCACCTCAGCGCCTCTCACTGCCCCCAAGCAGACACACCAGCTCCCTTCTAGTCTACCCCATGGGCCTCGCTGCTTCATGCTGCGCCTCATGGTGCCAGCGCCACAACCTGTCCCACAATCTCCATCTTGCGGGCAGCCGCTTGAGGGGAAATAGGCACCACTGCTACCACCAAACCACCATGAAGACCTGGGCCTGGAGGCGAAGAAAAGGAGCTAGCACTGCTCTTGCCGCTGCTCCCTGCATGCTCCCTCCTCAGGGGCTCAAGGGACTCGGCCATGCCTCCGCTTCCCAGCGTCAAGTGTGAGGCAGAAGGGAGGAGGCAGCCCACTTGTTTGGCTGGAGAAGGGATGGTGCTGGCAGGCAAGCGGGCAGGTGGGCGAGTGAGTGAGCCAGTGCAGCGCTCAAGAGGTAGGTGCAGGCACAGCTGCTGCCCCCAGGACCACTCCAGTATCTTAGGGGATGGCTGGGCAGTGGAGGGAGGGAGTGGGCCTCAGGTGGCCTTGCATGGCTCTCTAAGGAGAGCTGAGGACTGAGAAGGCCATGCATGAAACACTGGTGACACCTGCTGGCTTTCACAGTATATTGCCTTGCCTAAAATAGTGAATTTGTCACTGTGGTGCAGGTTTCAAAACCGTTTTCAGGTGATGAATCGATACATCGCCCATGCCTAGAGCCGACATGGTCTTTATTTATTTATACCTCAGGTTCAGTGAGGACAATCATTTGGACTAGGTGAACCCTGAACTGCGCTCCCAGTGACACATCTCGAAGCAGCTCTGCTCCCTGTCAAGAAAAAGAAAGAAAGCTTAAGGCAAAGGTGGGGAACATGTGGCTCTCTTAGATGTTGTAGGACTAAAACTCCCATCAGCCCCAGCCAGCATAGCCAACGGTCATAGATGGAAGGAGTTTCAATCTAACTTTACATGGAGGGCTACAGGTCTCTGGTTTAAGAGAAAGCTATGAGCTTCATATCAACAGCTGTTGATGAATTACAGTGCAGAACACAAGCCATTTCAACTTGTTCTGTGAAGCTTTGGAAGGAAAGGGCCACCTTTTAAACACTGATTTTTTGCATTCTCTGTTGCAATAAATGTGAGAGCTGAAACAGTCTCAGAAACGCTTAACTGAATGGATCCTCCAGATCCAGGAGCAGACTATCTCTGGATTCCAGTTGCTGGGGGGAAAGGAGGAAGAGCAAAGGAGGAGGCTTGGCTTTTTGGAAGGCCATGGGTGGCCACCATGGAAGTGAAACAGGGTGTTAAAATAAAACAAACATTTGGTCTGATGAAGCAGGGGTTTTAATGGGGGTGGAGGGGAGGAAGCAAGCCTCCAGCGCTATCAGGATGTTGGCAGAGTTTGCTAGATGTTACTGATGTATAGATATCATTGCTTCACACCTACTTTTTGTGCTCTAGCTACTAGTGCGTTCATGCCCTGCTTGCAAACTTCTTGTTAGGGCATCAGGCTGGCCCCTGGGATGTGAGAATCCTGCTCTTAGGTAGGCTTTTTGCCTGATCCAGTAGGACCTTTTAAATTTTTTTAGTGTAACATCACATAAAAGATACAAACTGCCACAGGATCAGGAAAAGAAGGGAGAGAGAGAAGGGGGAAAAAACACCTGCATACAGCCAGAGAGCAACTCACAATGTTCACATTGGTGAGGATAGAATCATAGAATCATAGAGTTGGAAGAGACCACAAGGGCCATCGAGTCCAACCCCCTGCCAAGCAGGAAACACCATCAGAGCACTCCTGACATATGGTTGTCAAGCCTCTGCTTAAAGACCTCCAAAGAAGGAGACTCCACCACACTCCTTGGCAGCAAATTCCACTGTCGAACAGCTCTTACTGTCAGGAAGTTCTTCCTAATGTTTAGGTGGAATCTTCTTTCTTGTAGTTTGGATCCATTGCTCCGTGTCCGCTTCTCTGGAGCAGCAGAAAACAACCTTTCTCCCTCCTCTATGTGACATCCTTTTATATATTGGAACATGGCTATCATATCACCCCTTAACCTCCTCTTCTCCAGGCTAAACATGCCCAGCTCCCTTAGCCGTTCCTCATAAGGCATCGTTTCCAGGCCTTTGAAAATTTTGGTTGCCCTCCTCTGGACACGTTCCAGTTTGTCAGTGTCCTTCTTGAACTGTGGTGCCCAGAACTGGACACAGTACTCCAGGTGAGGTCTGACCAGAGCAGAATACAGTGGCACTATTACTTCCCTTGATCTAGATGCTATACTCCTATTGATGCAGCCCAGAATTGCATTGGCTTTTTTAGCTGCCGCGTCACACTGTTGGCTCATGTCAAGTTTGTGGTCAACCAAGACTCCTAGATCCTTTTCACATGTACTGCTCTCAAGCCAGGTGTCACCCATCTTGTATTTGTGCCTCTCATTTTTTTTGCCCAAGTGCAATACTTTACATTTCTCCCTGTTAAAGTTAATCTTGTTTGTTTTGGCCCAGTTCTCTAATCTGTCAAGGTCGTTTTGAAGTGTGATCCTGTCCTCTGGGGTGTTAGCCACCCCTCCCAGTTTGGTGTCATCTGCAAATTTGATCAGGATGCCCTTGAGTCCATCATCCAAGTCGTTGATAAAGATGTTGAATAAGACCGGGCCCAAGGGGGGAGGAGCCAACATGGCGCCGAGGTAAGACGCGCTTACCGGTGCTCTTCGGACTTCTTTTAATCTTCTTTTAATCTTTTATATTTTTATCTTAACTGACCCAGTCAGTTTTTGAAGTATTTTATAATTGCTGCAGCCGCATGCTTTGGAAACTCTCTGAGAGATTTGGCCCTGCTCCAGACTGTTGCAGGCTGCTCTTTGTTTCTCTCTTATCAGCGGGCCGGCCTTAGCTGCTAAAAGAGTTGAGAACGCCATTATCTTAATTGCGTGTCAAGTGTTATGTCATTTTAAGAAGCGTATAATCCCTGGCCTGAGGAAAGCATGGGTCAGAAAAAACGCTTGAGAGACTTTGACGAGCCCCTATCATCCCCTAAACCAAAACTATCAAGGTTGGTGCCACACCGGAATAGAGGAGGGAGTGACCATGCCGAGCAGTGCTTTGCAGTGGAAACCCAAAATCGCTTCCTACCTCTAATTGATTTAGAAGCTACTCCAATTCCGATGACTCAAAATGTTTCAAAAGTAAAGCCTGTAAAGGAGAATACGAAAGAAAAACTCTCATCACAGGAAGATGGTTTGGCATCTGATATGGGGGAGTTCCCCGGTTGTGAGCAGTTACACTTAGTAATTAAGACCCTTCACTGTATTTTTAAAAGGCTGGACGAGGTATCTTCACAATTATTCAATATCCTGCTGAAAATCGAAAAACTTGAATCAACAACAGAACCCTGTGGCACCCCACTAGTCACTCTTCTCCAGGATGAAGAGGAACCATTGATGAGCACCCTTTGGGTTCGGTCAGTCAGCCAGTTACAAATCCACTGAGTGGTAGCATAGTCAAGACCGCATTTTACCAGCTTCTTTACAAGAATATCATGGGGCACCTTGTCAAATGCCTTGCTGAAATCAAGGTAGGCTGCATCCACTGCGTTCCCTTCATCTACCAGGCTTGTAATTCTGTCAAAAAACGAGATCAGGTTAGTCTGACATGACTTATTTTTTAGAAATCCATGCTGACTATTGGTGATCACAGCATTCCTTTCTAGGTGCTCACAGACTGTTTGCTTAATGATCTGCTCCAGAATCTTCCCTGGTATTGATGTCAGACTGACTGGGCGATAATTATTTGGGTCTTCTCTTTCCCCCTTTTTGAAAATAGGGACAACATTTGCCCTCCTCCAGTCTGCCGGGACTTCGCCTGTTCTCCAAGAATTCTCAAAGATGACTGCCAGTGGTTCTGAATCACATCTGCCAGTTCTTTTAATACTCTTGGATGCAGTTCATCTGGCCCTGGAGACTTGAATACATCTAGACTAGCCAAGTATTCTTGTAGTATCTCCTTAGTTATTCTGGGCTGTGTTTCCTCTGCTGAATCATTTGCTCCAAATTCTTCAGGTCGGGCATTGTTTTCTTTATCGGAGAAGACTGAGGCAAAGAAGGCATTGAGGAGTTCAACCCTTTCTGTGTCCCCTGTTTGCATTTCACCATCTTATCCTCTGAGTGACCCCACTGTTTCTTTGTTCTTCCTTTTGCTACGAACATACCCATAAAAGCCTTTTTTGTTGCTTTTAACCTCTCTAGCAAGCCTGAGTTCATTCTGTGCTTTAGCTTTTCTGACTTTGTGTCTACACGTGCTGGCTATTTGTTTGAATTCCTCTTTGGTGGTTTCCCCCCTTTTCCATTTTTTGTACACATCCTTTTTTAATCTTAACTCAGTTAAAAGTTCTTTAGATAGCCACCCTGGCTTCTTTAGGCACCTTCCATGTTTCCGTCTCATTGGTATTGCCTGAAGTTGTGCTTTTACTATCTCCCTCTTAAGAAACTCCCAGCCATCATGAACTCCCTTTCCTTTTAGTATTACTGTCCATGGGATCTCACCCAGCACTTCCCTAAGTTTTATGAAGTCGGCTTTCTTAAAGTCAAGAAATTGAGTCCTAGTATGCTTGGCTGCTCCTTTCCGCTGTATAGTAAGTTTCAGAAGAGCATGATCACTCGCGCCTAATGAGCCTTCCACTTCTACCCCACTAACCAGGTCCTCAACATTGGTTAGGACCAGATCTAAAATGGCTGTTCCTCTTGTTGCTTCTCCCACTTTCTGGACAATGAAGTTGTCTGCAAGGGCAGTGAGGAATCTGTTTGACCTTATGCTCTTGGCTGAGTTTGACATCCAACAAATATCTGGGTAATTGAAGTCCCCCATTACTACTATCTCCCTTCCTTTTGCATGCTTTGTTATAGGTTTCAGAACTCACAGAGTTAAAGAGTTCTGTGTTACGTCTTTTTCCTGAGGCGTGGTTACAAACACTTATGGGAGTGGTTTGACTCTGAGTGAGTCAGTCTGCCTCTGGTACGCTATGCGAGAGGGAGGATGGGCGAGCTTTCGCCAGGTCTGATTTATGCTGTTATTCTACATGATTAAAGGCTAAGAAGATAAGGAAAGCCTTGTGTCTGTTCTGAGTTTATTACCCACACGCTGCAATTTGCTTCTAACTGCTGCGATTGCTCTGCTACCGGCTGAAGAGGCAGAAGGACTTTTGGAGCGGCATGGATAGTTTACAAGCTGCGCAGCGGAAGCGTGCCGGACACCATGTTTGGCCTTTCTTGGCACTTATGGCACTTTTGGCCTCTTGGCTGCATAGGTCATGGGTGTTTGCCAACGCTTTGAAGCCTTTGCAGCAAGATGGCAGGCAGTCATGAATCATATAACGTACCCTTCGAAAAATTAAACGGACAAAATTGGGCGGAATGGAGTCGGAAGCTGAAGGCCTGGCTGGTAGCCAAGGGTTTGTGGGCAGCGGTTCAAGGGCCTCCATTACCCCCACCAGGAGCCGGTGCTTCGGCAGCAGACATTGCAGAGGCACACGCCTCACAGAGAAAGAATCAGAAAGCCCTGGGAGCTATAGTGCTCAGTTTGGAGGGTTCCCAACTACCCTTGGTTGAAGGGCTGGACACTGCTCAGGAGGCCTACCAAGCTCTTGAGAGGGTGCACCACAGAACCACGGCTGGTGCAAAGATCCACACCACCAGGCGCTTGTTTGAGATGAAGCTGCGTCCCGGTGGGAACATCAGACAGCATGTTACTGAGATGCTCTCTGTTTTCAATGAGTTGAGGCTGTTGCAAGTCAACTTCTCAGAGGAGCTGAGGGTTTATATTTTGCTCAGCTCTCTGGACAAAAGCTATGACAATTTGTGTCTGTCTATGGAGTCCATGAGTCCACAGGATTTGACTCTCCAGTACGTGACAGGACGTCTTTCGGACGAACAGGAAAGGCGTGTCCGAGAGGGCAGGTCTGGCGCAGGCAGCTCCACCGGTTGCAGAGGGGGGGCCAAGCCAGATGAGAGCTCTGTTCAGGCTTTTTCCACTCGTCGGTGCTATCTCTGTGGGTCCAACAGCCACTTGAAAAGGGCTTGTCCGCAAAGGAGCAGAGAGGCCGGGCAGGATGTCTCCAAGGTCGTTTCCCATGGGAACCAGTCTCGGAGAGGAAGCCAGCGTGGGAACGCGAAGGAAGGACGTGACTCAGAGAAGGGAGACTGTTATCATCTCACGGCTTCTCTGGCGGCTTTGAAAAACAATTCCAGCAGGGACACAGCTGTGCAGTGGGTGGTTGATTCAGGTGCCAGTCATCACCTCATTGGAACGCCACCTGCTGGGGGGCTGCGAAATTGCAGGGCTGTTTCAACTGGAATGACTGTTACGTTCGCTGATGGAACACAAAAGCCAGTTTCTGCTGTTGCTAATATCTATCTTTCCTTTTTACAGGCGGAGCTAGAGGTCTACGTTGTGCCGGAAATGCATTGTTGCCTGTTATCTGTACCTGCTCTTGTGAAGCAGGGGTACAAAATCTGCTTTGAAAATGATGCCTGTTCCATTTTCAGAGGGGGGAGACAACTTGTCAACATGGAAAGCAAGAACAATCTCTTTGTTCTGGAAACACCTCTGGAGGGTGGGGGGAATGCTGGAAAAGCACAGGCGCAGTGTGCTAGTGTTCCCAGTCATGATTCATGTGTTCATGTATGGCACAAGAGAATGTCTCATGCTTGTTTGGAGGATGTTAAGAGGTTGCCCAGCTGCACCAAAGGTTGTAAAATCACACCATGTGAGGGATCCCTAGAGTGCAGGGCATGCAGAAAGGTTCAAAGGTGCAGTTTTCCCGGGATAAAGAGGGTAACCACAAAACCTTTTGAGCTGGTTCACACAGACCTTGCAGGACCCATGAAGTGTGAGAGTCTGGGTGGGGCCAGGTTTCTGCTGACGGTGACAGATGATTTTTCTCAGAATTCATGGTGTTTCTCTCTCAAATCGCAGGGGGAGGCGGCGCAACTGATCCAGAATTGGGTTGCGGAGGTGGAACTAAGGTTCTCCACCAAGGTGCAAGGGTTCAAGAGCGACCGAGGGTCAGAGTTTACTGGGTCTGCTCTGAAGGAGTTTTTCAAGCAAAAGGGAATACGTCACCAGGTGACGGGTGCAAAGTCTCCTCAAGAGAGAGGCGTGGCAGAGCACAGGAGTGAAACACTGGCTGAAGCTGTCAGGGTTTTGCTGTGTGACTCTGGGCTGCCTCAGAGCTTTTGGAGTGAAGCTTGGAAAGCTGCCAACTTTACGTTTAACAGGTCCTACAATCACGCTGTAGGTGACACACCGTTTTTTCTGTTGCACAAGAGGAAGCCACAGGTGCATTTCTTCCGTTCGTTTGGTTCAAGGGCTTCAGTGCCAATACCAACAGCACAACGGAAGGAGGGTGGTCCAAGGTACCAGGACATGATCTTCTGTGGGTATGATCCTGCAACAAATGGGTGGAAGTTTGCATACCCAGAGGGTGATCAGACCAAGCTGCTGGTCAGCAAGCATGCTGAGTTCTGTGAGCAGGGTGGTTGGTCAAGACTCAGTGATGGTCCTGATTTTCTCTCAGAATGTCTGTCTGATTCTGAGGAGGAAGGGGAGGCAGAGGCTGAAGTCTCTGGTGAGGACCAGGTCCAGGATCAAGGTCCGGAACAGGTTTGGGCGTCTCCAAGGGTTGTGAAAGGAGTGTCCAAGAGTGAGCCTTCATCTCCTGTTAGCATAATGGAGAAAGCTCACAGACGGATCGTCAAGTCAGAGG
The DNA here is from genome assembly GCF_964188315.1 of Podarcis muralis. NCBI lineage: Eukaryota > Metazoa > Chordata > Lepidosauria > Squamata > Lacertidae > Podarcis > Podarcis muralis. Next base: position 7,132,007 of record NC_135674.1, read on the forward strand.
GGGAAGAGTCTGATGGAGAAGACACACTTGCTGGCCCCAGTGGGTCAGAAGGGAGTTCAGATGAAGCACCCCAGTTTGTGCCCAGGCGTTCTTCTTGGGCAACAAAGGGTGTTCCACCTGAGAGGTTTCAGGTCACCAGTGCGTGGGTTGGTTTCGCACAATGTGATTCTGGGAGTGTGGAAGGGATTCAACATTTGCCTGGGATAGATGCCAGTGGGAGGCAAAAGGCAATGGGAGGTGAGTTGAACTCAAATAGGTCTGTAAATAGGGGTTCAAAGTTTCCCTCAGGATGCAAGACGAGAGGGGGTGTTATAGGTTTCAGAACTCACAGAGTTAAAGAGTTCTGTGTTACGTCTTTTTCCTGAGGCGTGGTTACAAACACTTATGGGAGTGGTTTGACTCTGAGTGAGTCAGTCTGCCTCTGGTACGCTATGCGAGAGGGAGGATGGGCGAGCTTTCGCCAGGTCTGATTTATGCTGTTATTCTACATGATTAAAGGCTAAGAAGATAAGGAAAGCCTTGTGTCTGTTCTGAGTTTATTACCCACACGCTGCAATTTGCTTCTAACTGCTGCGATTGCTCTGCTACCGGCTGAAGAGGCAGAAGGACTTTTGGAGCAGCACGGATAGTTTACAAGCTGCGCAGCGGAAGCGTGCCGGACGCCATGTTTGGCCTTTCTTGGCACTTATGGCACTTTTGGCCTCTTGGCCGCATATGCTTGGCCATCTGTTCCAGGAAGGCATCATCTATGTCCTCTGTTTGGCTTGGGGATCTATAGTAAACTCCCACAACGAGGTCTCTGTTATTCTTCTCTCCCTTAATTTTGACCCAAATGCTCTCACTTTGTCTTTGAGGTTCTAAATCTTGGATCTCTTCACAGGTATACACATCCCTGACATATAACGCCACTCCTCCTCCTTTCTTGTCTGGTCTGTTTCTCTGAAATAGATTGTATCCCTCCATTATTACATTCCAATCGTGGGACTTATCCCACCAGGTTTCAGTGATGCCTATTATGTCATATTTAGTTTGCTGTACCAAGAGCTCAAGCTCATCTTGTTTATTTCCCATGCTTTGTGCATTAGTGTACAGACATTGAAGTCCATTAATCATTCCCCCGTGTCTCTTATTTAAGGATTTTTTCCTCCCACCACTAGGTCTGTGTGCTGTTTGCTCCATTCGGTCTATGACATTTGGATGATCATCTTCATCAATTGATAGACTCCTACCTTCAGGTGCACTGTCTCCCTCCCCCACATTAGTCAGTTTAAAGCCCTCCTGATGAGGTTTCTGAGATTTTTGGCAAAAACATTCCTCCCAACCGCTGTGAGGTGCAGCCCATCGCTTGCCAGAAGTCCATCTTCAAGAAACTGCAGTCCGTGATCTAAGAATCCAAACCGTTCCTGTTTACACCATTTGCGAAGCCAGCTGTTCACTTCCACTATTTTTCCCTCTCTCCCTGGGCCACGTCGTTCAACTGGGAGGACAGATGAGATGACAATTTGTGCATTTAATTGCTTCAATTTCCTGCCCAGAGCCTCGTAATCTCTTTTGATCTTCTGGAGGCTATTGCTTGCAGTGTCATTGGTTCCCACATGAACCAAGAGGAAGGGGTATTTGTCAGTGGGTTTTATGATTCCTTGCAGTCGTTCAGTTACATCTTGGATCTTAGCCCCGGGGAGACAGCACACCTCCCAAGACATCTTGTCAGGCCCACAGATCACTGCTTCTGTTCCCCTCAGTAGGGAATCCCCTATCACCACTACACGCCTCCTCTTAGGTTTGGTTGGGGTTCTTCCGTGAGCTGTCCGTTCCAAGGTCGCCTGTACATTCCCTGAGGACTGACTTTGCTGCTCGTCTTCATATACCTGATCAACTGTAATGAGGGAGAGATCCTCAAATGGAGTCCGTTCTTCATCTTCCATGCTAGGGGAGAGGACTTCAAAGCGATTGTGTATTTCTAAACAATCAGAGCGAACCCTGGGCCTCCTACTTCTTTGAGTCACATTTCTTCATATATCTGGCACCTGTGTTGGTGAACTAGCCTCCTTCTCAGGGGTGTCCCCTGTCTCCTCCTTGGTGGAGACGGTGTTCTCTGTTGCTTCCAAGAAGAGCTCCAGCTCTCTAATTTTTTTTTTAAAAGGATATTTATTGAGATTTTCCACAATACATTAAAAAAAAAAATCAAAAAAGAAGAAAACAAAAAAGTTAAAAACACATAGAATTTACAATCCTTATTTTCAATAACATATTTCCCTGACTTCCCCACACCTCCCCTTCTTGTATTCCAGTTCAAAATTGTTAGTTCAACAAGTTCTTGTCCCCAATTTTTAACCTTATTATATTTAATTCATTTTAGCTAACCAATTTTAACTTATAAACATCAATATTTGTACATCAGTGCTCATTCTTAAAAACCCTTTTCTAAAGTCGACCCAAATTCCCTTCCACGAATTCCCCAATTTTTATACTAATAACAAAACAGAATAAAAAGAAACAAAATATAGTTGTACACCCTTTGGATTCCCAAATCCCACCCCCCCTTTCCCGGTTCTGATCCCCAACAAGTGTCCATCAGTCTATCTGCTATCAGCCTGGAGACCTCACATCCGAGGCTCTTAATTCTCTTTCAATTCCTCTCTGCTGTTTTTTTTGATAGTCCTTTATATTAAACATCAAATCTCGGAGAAGCTCTGTCCCAGTAGGGTCCATGTTTCTTCCAGCCAGACCTCCATATTTAAAAGTGGAGCCCAAATCTTGTTTCTTGCCCCTTTTAAGTCCAAATGTCCCAAAAGCTCCAGCTTCCACCTTGATCAGATTTGTAATCCATAGGTCTTCAGATCTCCCCATAAGGAGATCTCTCCATTCTTCATTCTCCAGCTCAAACCAGATTTTCATCATCCAGTTCTTATTCTCCTTTATATCCATCTTGACAGGCCTCTGGCTCTCCTTTGTCATCTGCAGCATTGCAGCTCCTCCTTCCCTTTCCTCCGGAACAACAAATATCTCTTTCTCCACTCTCTCAATGTTCTCAATGTTCTCTTCTTGTCCAGCTGCATAAACTTCCTGAGTCAAGTCCTTATCAAATTCAGTGTGTTTATTTACTGTTGAGTTCAGGGTTGCAACATTTGTAGCCAAAACATCACTTTGGCCTTGTAACTTTCCCAAGAGAAGAAACACTCTGTCCAATTTAGCCTGAATTTTTCCTCCTTCAGCCATTCTTGTAATGTCCCAAAACCCCCTCTAGAGGGATTCTGGTTGCTTAATATTCCTTCCAGTTCAAAACCAAAAGTCAAGTTAGTTTGTATCAGTTCTTCCTTGTTTTCAACAATTTATAACCAAATTGTAACAAATATAACCAGCAGAGACAACAGAAACAAAGTTCTCTTTTTTCAGCTTTGACAGCTAATTTGACAGCTGTCAAACTCTTCTATATCTCCTCAACAGGCTCTCTCGCGGATCACTCCCGGGTCCAGGGAGGTGTCGCTTCAGCTCTCAAAATTGGCTCTTATCCTCCAGTAAAATTACTTATACTGCCAAATCGTGAAATTAATGGCTTTTATCCAATAAAGAAGAAGAAGTTCTCTCGACCTTAGTTATCTATTCCTTGCTTTAATTTTTTTACAGGACGGGGAGACGGACTTCCTTTTTGCGCCTTCCCTGATCGTGCCAAATTCAGAATTTTTTTCCCTTTCAAGTCCAATTTCCGTACTACTCACGGGTTGTTGATTTTGGGGTCCGATTGTTCAAAGGAAGAAGTCAGCGCTCTCCGACCATGGCATGCGGCTTCACTCTGCAGGAGAAGCAGTCGACTCTCAGCACCACGCCACTCACCCCGTCCCCCGTTCCAAAGCCTTTAAAAAGGCTCCTTTGTGGGTCGGGGGGCGCAAATGGTGCCCGCCGAGTCACCAGGTCCACAGGCTTCAGCGCCTGTGGTTTCTGAGGGTCCCCGTGTCGCCGCCGCGGCAGGACCCGTCTGCTACAGAGCCGATTCCCTCCGGAGCTCGGAGGGAATCCGCCATTAGACGATGGCGCTAACCCGGAAGTCTCCAGCTCTCTAATTCTTTGGAGCGTAGCTACACGTTCCTCTCGGATGTACCTCTCGGGATTTTTTGTTGTTGAAGTGAAAGATATCTGGGCCCACCACAACCAAAAGCTCAAAGTGTTTCGTGTCCCCTTCAGCCCCTCTGCAGTATCGGGATGGGAACTTCCACCCCGCAATAGCACACAGACTGAATCCCTTGAGAGCTTCTGCCAGCCAGTAAATAGTACTGAGCTATTTTGACCAGTGCTCAGAGCTGATATGAAGCTGCTTCCTTTGTTCTCCTAATATACACATTGTTTACACAGTTTTCTCTGATATAATCCATTTAATAATAATAATTTATTATTTATACCCCTCCCATCTGGCTGGGTTTCCCCAGCCACTCTGGGAAGCTGCCAGCAAAATATTAAAATACAACAATTCATCAAATATTAAAAGCTTCCCTAAACAGGGCTGCCTTCAGATTTATGAATGTCATTATCACTAACATATTTCATGCATACTATATGCGTTTTTAAAAGTATTACTTGGCTGGAGACCTGCATTGCAAATTTCAGGGGGTGTCTGCATTTTGATTTGCATATTGTTTCGGAGGACAGGTAGGTTCACCTTTACTGTACTGAATTTCTTCCCCATTCCTACTCTGAACAACATAGACTGACACACAGACCAGACCCCCTGGTTCTTGACAAGATTCTGACAAAAATGCCTACTTGTCTGTGTTGTTTTGTTGTTCTGTTAAGTCCTTAAGATGACGTGAGGTTTGGGAAGGAGTGGGCCCATCAGCAGCCCTTGGTCTTGTCTTCTAACTGGCCTAATGTGAATCTTAGCCCCATGGACAATGACAAATCCTTGCTAGGAGGAGGTAAAAACATAAGAAAGTAGAATCTCCTGGATCAGGCCAAAAGCCCATCTAGTCCAGCATCCGCCTCTCACAGTGGCCTGCAGGAAACCCGCAAACAGGCCTGAGCACAAAAACACTCTCCCTTGGGGCAGTCTCTAGCAACTGGTATTCAGAAGTATTGTTGCCTCAACTGTGGAGGCAGAGCCTAGCCATCATGGCTAGTAGCCACTGAAAGCCTTATCCTCCATGAGTTTCTCCAGTCCTCTTTTAAACCATCCAAATTGGTAGCCATCAATGGCTACTCTGGGAATGAGTTCCATAGTTTAACTATGTGATATGATTATGATTATTAAATTAAAATTATATTCTTCCCTTGCTGTCAAAGAAGCCCAGGCTGGCAAACCAAAAACCCACCCACATCCACCCCAAAAAGTAATACCTCTCAATTAGCGACGTTAAAAAAACCATTGTAAAATATATAGAAACAATAACATATCCTCACAGCTAAAAATTTCAAAGTTGCCAGAAACAGTATCTATCAGCCAGATGCATTTCACAAATGGAGAACCACTTGCAACATACAGAGAAGTGCTAATTTCAGAGGATAGTGATGTTCCCGCACTTCTCAGAAATATGAATTTGGGCAAACAAAACCCGATTTCTCCTCCATCCCAAAATCTGTGGTTTTTGGGTTGTTGGTATTTGGGGGGGCTCACTTTATTTCCTTTGGATGGGGACTCTGGAGTGTACAGAGATGTCAGCTTCGTTCAGGAGCTGACAGAGGCTGAGAATGAGGGCAGACAAAGAGAGACAAGAACACTGGAATGTGGGAAGGAGGAGGGCCAGCCTAGCTGCCTGACAGAGAATAGAGAGCAGGCAGCAGATGGCTACAGTAACCTGATCCCTGAGCATAGTGGACAAGGAAAGGGAGGCTAGAGCAGAGATACACAAACTAGTAGTTTGAGCTCAGAAACAGAGGGAGGGAGGCCGGGAATAGCCAGTCCAAAAACTTGAAGGTGCGAAAGGGTCATTGAGAGGAGTGAAAAAGAGTGAAAGTGAAAGGGCTTTTCCCCCTGTTTGGAAGAAGAGGAAGGGGAGGAGTTTAGACTCGACAACTGGGAACTTGGAGTCAGACATGGAGTGAAGGAGCCCTGGAGTGATTTATGTGTTTGAGCAATAAACCTGAGATAATTATGACCAATGTCTCGCTTCTCTGGGAGAGCCAAGCCATTACCTCCCCGTACTACTTCTTGACAAAAAGTACTGGCATATTTATGGTATGATAAGGTCAAAGCACATAAAGCATTTAAAAACCATATTGTCAGGAAGGCATTGTTTAATGTCTGGATAAGATATAAGGACCTACTTGAAAATAAAACCCCAAGGTGGTTGTCACCGATGGAAGCGAAGGCTGAGAAAAAGCTCAATATGGAGGCCAAATGGCTGAAATATTGGGAAATTTTGGAACAAGAGGGAGATAAATTGAAATTGCAGAGTTTTGAAAAACTAAAAAACAAAGTGCGAGATTGGCTTCATTATTATCAAATAATGGGGGCATACAATTTGGACAAGAAAATTGGATTCCAGGTGGAAAAATCAAAATTGGAAACAGAACTGTTAGATCCCAAAACTAAGACTTTGTCAAGGATGTATAACTTGCTGTTGAAATGGAATACTCAGGATGAAACGGTGAAATCTGCTATGATTAAATGGGCACAAGATGTTGGACATAACATTATGATGGCTGACTGGGAACAGTTATGGACCACAGGTATGAAGTTTACGGCATGTAATGCCTTAAGAGAGAATATTATGAAAATGATATACAGGTGGTACATGACACCAGTCAAGCTTGCAAAAATCTATCATTTGCCCGATAATAAATGTTGGAAATGTAAAGAAACTGAAAGTACATTCTTTCACCTTTGGTGGACGTGCCCAAGGATTAAGGCTTTCTGGGAGATGATATATAATGAAATGAAAAAGGTATTTAAATATACCTTCCTGAAGAAACCAGAGGCCTTTCTCCTGGGCATGGTCGGCCAATTGGTGCCAAAGAAGGATAGAACTTTCTTTATGTATGCCACAACAGCAGCAAGAATACTTATTGCAAAGTATTGGAAGACACAAGATCTACCCACCCTGGAAGAATGGCAGATGAAGGTGATGGACTATATGGAACTGGCGGAAATGACCAGCAGAATCCGAGACCAGGGAGAAGAGTCGGTGGAAGAAGATTGGAAGAAATTTAAAGACTATCTACAGAAATACTGCAAAATTAATGAATGTTAGAATGATGTTGGATTGAAGTTAAGTGGTTTTCAGCAGTAATGTTATAAAGGAATGTGCAAAAATGGATTGTTAACAGGTGATAATCTAAAGTTATAATATATTAAGATTAAAGATTAGGATAAAAACAAAGAGGGAAAGGATTTGCTGAACCAACTAATTGAACTGGAATACAAAAAAGGGAGGTGTGAGGAGGTCTGGGGAACAAGCAAATGAAAGATAAGATACGGAAAGATTGAATTGTTTTTAACTGTTTTTACTTAGTATTTTTTCTTTTTCTTTTTCCTTTTTGTAACATTTTGAAAACTTTAATAAATATCTTTTTTTTAAAAAAAGACAAAAAGTACTGACTCAGCGGTGGGTGACTTAGAAGGCCGAATGAACCCATGCTCCAGGTTTTTATCGAGGAAGACCTGCAAGGCTTCATGCTCTGGTTCCGTCAAGGAGTACAGACGACTTACTAGCAAAGGTACCCTGGGCTGCACGTCTATACCACAATCGAAAGGCTTATGGGACGGAAGCCGGTCTGCCCCTTTCTCTTCAAATACGTCCTGGTAATCCTGGTAGATGGCAGGGAGATACGGGGTAGCCCCCTACATGGGGGCGGCTGCCAGCACTTTATGACGAACATGAGGACACAGGTCCGGGACGCGCACTGTCCGGCTAAACCAGTCAATCTGCACGTTGTGCAGTTCCTGTCAGTATATGGAAACATCACCGCTGCAGACAGCCAGTTTGTTGACATCACATGATGCGCCTATCTGTGGGAAAGAAGAATTTCCCAGGAAGTTCACAGGCTGGATAAGTCTTTGTGAAGAGTGTAACTTGAAACCTTCTGACTGCGCATGTTCAGGAAGTTTGTCTGACTTGCTAGAAGAACTGAACTGAAAGGACGTGTTTTTCTCTAGTGCTGTGATGTCAGAAATAAAAAGCATGTAAATAGATTTCTGACTTATTTTCTTTCCCCTGCGGAAGCAGGAGGGAGGGGTTGTGCATTTTACCCACGCTTGGGAAAATGTCGCCTATCAAAATCTCCCTGGTCTGTCTGGATGTCAGCCAGAGGAGGTTACCGGTAAGCAAGCTCCGAGGACAGTGAGAGGGGCCAGCCTCTATGGAGGGGGCTTGCAAAACAACAAATGGTAGCAGAGCCTGATGGTTGCAACAACAAGACGGCTGAGCACCAGGTGGGAGAAGTTTTTTTTCTGATAAGCAGCGATCCACGGACCTCTGAGATGCTGATTTATGGCTGGATGGTGAACGCGAATTGAAGAGTCTTCGGTTCCCTGAGAAAAAAGGCTCCTGTTTTGGATAAAACAGAGCGGAGAGAAGCCAAATACTTCACATTCCACAGCTGATAAGAGTTGCCGTTACTTGGAGACGGAGTCGTGAGTACTTTTTGAGCTAAATTTATGGGCTGGTTAGCTTAAAAAGCAAAGAGAGAAGAGAAGATTCAAAAACGAAAGCAAGGCTGGGTGTTTTTCAGCGACGCTTGTTGTAAACAAACTGTTGGAAAGGGGACTTTCCAAAGCAGAGTGCAGCTTGCTGGTTGCTGTTGGATTGCAGCGAAGGCTTGTTGTTTACAGATTCTGTGGAAGGGAAAATTCCAGACAGCTGAGCTGACTGCCAAGTGCAAGCAGCTTGTAAACAGCCCAATAGACTTTTGGATTTTCCAGTTTGTAGCTGAAGCTGCAGCTTGGGATTAAAGATGGCTCTGTTCTCTCAGAAACTGAATAGCCAAAACTGGCTAGAATGGTCATTTGCAATGGAATTTCTGCTGGTGGAAAAGCAGCTTTGGCACTTACTCCAGACCCCACAGCCTGTTGCTGTACAAGCACAGGGGGAGAAGGCTGCAGTTCAAAGTGAATTGAAGCAGCGTGTCCTAAGAGTTTTGGCGGAAAATGTTGACGCTCATCTTGCGCCAGTCCTAAAAGGTGCACAAGAACCAAGGGCCGCTTGGGAATCACTCCGCAAAGCTTGTGAAGCTGGGGTGGGAAGCAAGGACCGAGAATTGGTTGCGCCAAAGGGGGAGAGCCAAGATGAAGCTAGCCAAATTCTTGAGAGCTCATCGAAAGCTGGGAGGAGCTTTGAGCCACAACAGGGAAGGGGAGAGACTGTTGCTGCTGTTGCTGTTGATGATCCTAGCACTGCTGTTGGGATACTGCCAGGGAGATAACGTCCATCTGAGCCCCCAAGCCGGCTGCCGGACGATCCATCGACCTCCCGTTGTCACGCAGTATCAGCAATTAGCGGCATGAAGCCTTAGAAATAGATTGCCACATTCCTAGGCTGGTGCACACTCTTTCAGCAGAATCCACACAGCAAAAGATGCACAGCAGGAGAGCATATTTACAGTTTATTCAACGTTTGTCAGAACAAAGGAAAGACATGACCGTCTGCTTCAGCGTTCAAGCACAGACAGAGAAAACGAAAGCAATAGCAAACATAAACATCCTGCAACAGGAAATACACAGACTCTGTGACTCATAGCCTGCTCCCTTTTAAGGTGGAACGGAAATATCCTAACATCCTCCCCCTTTTCGTGTAACCTGTAGTACCTGTGGTTCAACCCAATTGCAACCTCTGTACGTAAACCTTAAGTTGTTCTCTGTTAACAACCTTAGACAACAGATCAGCAGGAATTTCATTTCCTGCCATGTAGGACACCCGAATCAGTCCTTTTTGAATACACTCTCTTGCACGATGTAGCTTAATCTGCAAGTACTTGGTTCTCTGCTTGCAACTCTCCGAGTTCAGCAAAGCCAAACAAGATCTATTGTCTTGATACACTTGTATAGGACATTTCACAGAAACCCCGATGTCCTTAAACAGTTGCATCAACCATTCACAATCCATGAGTGAAAATGACAGAGCATTGAGTTCTGCTTCACAGGAACTTAGGCTCACTGTAGTCTGCTTCTTGCACAACCAGTCAAACAGGCAGTGGTTGTACATGTAGCATACTCCAGAAGTGCTTGTACCATCCGTGGTGTCACTTCCAAAACTTGCATCTGCAAAGATTTCAAGACCTCCAGTCTTCTGACTGGTGAACCTCAGCCTGTAGTGCATAGTCCCTTTCAAATAGCGGGCTACGCGCTTCAGAGCTTTCCAATCCTGAACAGTAGGATTGTTAGCATGTCTGCTAAGCAGGTTAGTGCTTACAGCTATGTCAGGTCTTGAGCATCTAGCAATGAAATTCAACTTGCCTAGAATACATCTGTACAGCGTAGTGTCAGAAAACGCTTCAGCAGTACTATCTACCTGGTAACCTGTCACCATCGGTGTGTCTGCTGGGTTTGCATCAACCAAATTCAACCTGGTTAATACATCAGCAATTTTCTGTGTTTGGTGTACCAGAAAATTACCTGCTTGGTCCCTCTCCACCTGCAGAGAAAGATAGTTGGATACCTCACCAAGATCCTTCATGTCAAAGTGCTCCTTCAGTTGAGCTAGGGTGCTTTGATAGAAAGCCTGATTCTTCCAAAACATCAGAAGATCATCAACAAAACATAAACAATACAGTTTGTTTTGCCCCTCCTCCTTGACAAACACACACGGATCAGCTTTGCCCTGGTGAAAACCTAGAGAAAGCAACGTTTCAGTGAGTTTTGTGTTCCAACACCTGGCACTCTGCTTGAGACCATATAAGGATTTCCGCAGTTTACAGACCATTCCCTTCTGTATCTGCATCCCGTCAGGTGGAAGCATAAACAGCTCCTTGTTCAAAATCCCGTAAAAAAAAGCTGTATTTATGTCATGATGGGAAACATGCAGTTTCTCCTCCGCAGCGATCTTGAGCATCAGCCGAATGCTCTCATATTTGACGGTGGGCGAGTAAGTCTCGTGGTAATCCTGTCCTGGTACCTGTGAAAAACCTCTGGCAACCAATCTGGCTTTGTGTCTGACAACCTTGCCATTCTGGTCTGTCTTGGCCTTGAAGACCCATTTGCTGCCAACCAGTCTCATTCCTGGGACTACCGGTACCAGTTCCCAAGTTTGGTTCCTGTTCAAGGAATCAACTTCAGCCTTCATGGCATTAAGCCAAGGCTCAGCATCTTTAGAGGTTAACTCCTGAACCTCTTTGAAGCTTGAAGGTTCCCACACCTTCTCTGAGCTACTAAGAACAGCAGTTGCCGTCTTAGCAAACTCATCAGCAAATCTCTTTGGAGATCTGCCTTTGGTCGCCCTTTCAGACCTGCGAACCAGATGCAAGTCTTCTGGACTCATCTCCTCTTTCTTAGGAGAAAAGTGACCAATGGTGAACAGTGGTTCTTCCAGTTCATTGTCAGACGCATCAGATGGTCTGACTGAGGCCTTTGCGCTCTTGTAGTCTGCTGTGTCATCACTGTCACTGACACCAGCAGCAGCGCCGCCCACTAAACTGGAATCCGAACTCTGATCATCATCATCATCATCATCCTCATCTTCCTCAACATCATCTGCCTTTTTCACATCACCTTCATCCTGCTCTGGGTAACTCTGGAAAATTCCCACATTTCCCCCCCACTTAGGATTGTACTCAACACTCCTTGTGAACTTTATGGATTTAGAGTTAGTCATCCATACTCTGTATGCACCTTTTTCGTACCCCATGAACAAACCATGTGCCCCACGCTTCCCAAGCTTGTTGCTTTGTGGGGTGTGTACCCACATGTCAGAACCAAAGATTCTCATGTGCTTGACGTTCGGTTTTTCCCCAAACATCTTCTCGTACGGAGTACAACCAATAGGTGATGACAGTCTGCGATTAACGGTATAAACTACCGTTGACAGAGCTTCCCCCCAAAACTTCTCAGGGAGGTTGGCATCATGCAACAAGGTTTTCATTCCTTGCAGCAACGTTTGATTTGCTCGCTCCGCAAGCCCATTCATCCATGGCGATCTAGGCGTTGACATGTCATGCTGGATTCCCTTCTCAGTCAGGAAAGTTTCAAACTGCTGAGAAGTGAACTCCCCGCCCCGATCGGTAAACAGACAGCCGATACGTTTACCGTGAACATTCTCCAACCAAGCAAAGAATGCCTTGAACTTAGGAAACGCTTGTGATTTCTGCTCGAGCATAAACACATGAATGTACCTGGAAAAAGAATCAATTAGAACCATGAAGTACCTTGCTCCTCCCAAAGAGGGCGCAAGAGGACCAACCAGGTCTGCATGCACTAGCTGGTAGGGTTTGGAAGCCTGCCTGCTAGACTCCTTGCCTTTTGGAGCAACCTGCACCTTGTTCTCTGCACAAGATACACATTTCATGTGAAATTTACAGGGTTTGATGTTCAAACCTTCAACCAACTCAGGCATCTTGGCCAGCGCTTGCCAAGAGAGGTGACAAAATCTTCGATGTGCATCGTGAATGCATCCTGCATGAAGAACTTTGTTAGTTTGTGCAACACAACAAGAATCAGCATTAGACACAACAGCATTGTCATCATAAGTTATACAGAATAAACCATCTATAAACTTTGCATACAAAATGTCCTCTTTGCCTTTCCTGATGACACAGGCGTTCCTCTTGAAGGAAATCTCAAAACCACGCAGAATCAGCTGTGGGACGCTAAGCAAATTGTCCGCAGCTCCTGGAACAAAAAGTACATTACTGATGGTTGTGTGCAGACTTGCAAGTTTCACAGTCCCTTTTCCTGCAATTTGCAACATCCTTCAATCAGCCAGGTGGATCTCTCCTTCTTGAGGTGTGAAGGAGATAAACAGGTGCTTATCCTTCGTCAAATGGCGCGTGCACCCTGAGTCAACAACAAATCTGGCTTTAGCCTTTGGAGCAGTCTTTGCAGCAAGCAAAACCTTGTTTTCCACCGGCGTGGACTTTTGCAGCTTGCCCCCCTGCTCCTGGCAATCAGACTTGCCTTTAGCCTTTGGTGAAGCAGTGCCAGCAAACAACGCTTTGTTTTTCCCTGGCGTGGGCTCTTCACCCCCCTTCTGCTTCGGGCCATCTGCAGGCACCTTGTTTTGTTTACCTCTGGCCTTCCGGCCTCTGCAAAGGCGATGACCTTGGTTCCCACGAGAAACAGAGCTCTCAGCTGCCGACTCCTTGGCTCCCCCTGGAGACTGGAATGCTGCCTGGGATGACGTGACAGTCAACTCCCCCTGCAGCTTACAACCAGTGCCCTCGGCATCCCTGCATTCATTCGCATTCTGGGAAACAGCCAGGACCTCCGATGCATTCAAACTCTGGGCTGGGATGACTGGCAGATGGGCAGCTTTGAAAGCATTCCACATCTCATGTGCACTGGCCTTGCCAGCCAGGGTGATTAACTCTTCAGGAGCCACTGAGAGCAAAATTATCCCAATGGCTCTTGAGTCCTGTGCCGTCCATTCATCTGTCACAGGGGCTGGGGGGTCCTCAGAAACGGTATTCCACACTCCAAGCTTTCTCATCTGGCCCTCACAGTACCTTGCCCAGGTCTGATAGTTGTGGCCATTTAGCTTTAGTGGACACGGAGCTGCTTCTAAGGATTGTAATAGATCCATCTCAGCCCTTTACGTGAGCCCAAGTCTCTATGCCTTCAAAGACTTATTATCTTGACCCCCATTAATCACGAAGCCTTCTTGGCTCGGCTCCCAGGCCAATTAAGCCAGCCGGAGTTCTGAGACTCTGAGCCCACAGAAAAGCCTCTGCTTTCGCTTTTCCACATACCTCAGCAGTGTTGGGAAACTGCCAGGGAGATATAGTCCATCATGGCCCCAAGCCGGCTGCCGAACGTCCATCGATCTCCCGTAGCCAGGCAGATCCAGCAGTTAGCGACACAAAGCCTCAGAAATAGATTGCCACATTCCAGGCTTGTGCACACTGTTCTTTATCAGCAGAAACCACAGCCAGAAAGCTTGCACCGCAGAAGAGAGCATAATTTACAGACTTTATTTAGCGTTGAACAGAACAAAGGAAAAACATGACCGTTCTGAGTCAGTGACTCCGACCGACTGAAATCGAAAGGAAACAGCAAGCATAAACATCCTGTGACTAGGACATGCGCAGACTCTGTGACTCTCAAAGCCTGCTCTCTCTTAAGGTGGAACGGAAATATCCTAACATCCTCCCCCTTTCCGTGTAACCTGTAGTACCTGTGGTTCACCCAATTGCAACCTCTGTGTGTAAACCTTTAGTTGTTCTTTGTTAACAACCTTAGACAACAGATCAGCAGGAATTTCATTTCCTGCCATGTAGGACACCCGAATCAGTCCTTTCTGAATACACTCTCTTGCACGATGTAGCTTAATCTGCAAGTACTTGGTTCTTTGCTTGCAACTCTCAGAGTTCAGCAAAGCCAAACACGATCTATTGTCTTGATACACTTGTATAGGACATTTCACAGAAACCCCGATGTCCTTAAACAGTTGCATCAACCATTCACAATCCATGAGTGAAAATGACAGAGCATTGAGTTCTGCTTCACAGGAACTTAGGCTCACTGTTGTTTGCTTCTTGCACAACCAGTCAAACAGGCAGTGGTTGTACATGTAGCATACTCCAGAAGTGCTCGTACCATTCGTGGTGTCACTTCCAAAACTTGCATCTGCAAAGATTTCAAGACCTCCAGTCTTCTGACTGGTGAACCTCAGCCTGTAGTGCATAGTCCCTTTCAAATAGCGGGCTATGCGCTTCAGAGCTTTCCAATCCTGAACCGTAGGATTGTTGGCATGTCTGCTAAGCAGATTACAGCTTACAGCTATGTCAGGTCTTGAACATCTGGCAATGAAATTCAGCTTGCCTAGAACGCATCTGTATAGCGTTGTGTCAGAAAACGCTTCAGCAGTACTGTCTACCTGGTAACCTGTCACCATCGGTGTGTCTGCTGGGTTTGCATCAACCAAATTCAACCTGGTTAATACATCAGCAATTTTCTGTGTTTGGTGTACCAGAAAATTACCTGCTTGGTCCTTCTCCACCTGCAGAGAAAGATAGTTGGATACCTCACCAAGATCCTTCATGTCAAAGTGCTCCTTCAGCTGAGCTAGGGTGCTTTGATAGAAAGCCTGATTCTTCCAAAACATCAGAAGATCATCAACAAAACATAAACAATACAGTTTGTTTTGCCCCTCCTCCTTGACAAACACACATGGATCAGCTTTGCCCTGGTGAAAACCTAGAGAAAGCAACGTTTCAGTGAGTTTTGTGTTCCAACACCTAGCACTCTGCTTGAGACCATATAAGGATTTCCGCAGTTTACAGACCATTCCCTTCTGTATCTGCATCCCGTCAGGTGGAAGCATAAACAGCTCCTCGTTCAAAATCCCGTACAAAAAAGCTGTATTAATGTCATGATGAGAAACATGCAGTTTCTCCTCCGCAGCGATCTTGAGCATCAGCCGAATGCTCTCATATTTGACGGTGGGTGAGTAGGTCTCGTGGTAATCCTGTCCTGGTACCTGTGAAAAACCTCTGGCAACCAATCTGGCTTTGTGTCTGACTACCTTGCCATTCTGGTCTGTCTTGGCCTTGAAGACCCATTTGCTGCCAACCAGTCTCATACCTGGGACTACCGGTACCAGCTCCCAAGTTTGGTTCCTGTTCAAGGAATCAACTTCAGCCTTCATGGCATTAAGCCAAGGCTCAGCATCTTTAGAGGTTAACTCCTGAACCTCTTTGAAGCTTGAAGGTTCCCACACCTTCTCTGAGCTACTAAGAATAGCAGTTGCAGTCTTAGCAAACTCATCAGCAAATCTCTTTGGAGGTCTGCCTTTGGTCGCCCTTTCAGACCTACGTACTAGACGCAAGTCTTCTGGACTCATCTCCTCTTTCTTAGGAGAAAAATGACCAATGGTGAACAGTGGTTCTTCCAGTTCATTGTCAGACGCATCAGATGGTCTGACTGAGGCCTTTGCACTCTTGTAGTCTGCTGTGTCATCACTCTCACTGACATCAGCAGCAGCGCCGCCCACTGAACTGGAATCCGAACTCTGATCATCATCATCATCATCATCATCATCATCATCATCATCCTCATCCTCAGTTTCCTCAGCTTTCTCAGCATGATCTGCTTTCTTCACATCACCTTCATCCTCCTCTGGGTAACTCTGGAAAATTCCCACATTTTCCCCCCACTTAGGATTGTACTCAACACTCCTTGTGAACTTAATGGATTTAGAGTCAGTCATCCATACCCTGTATGCACCTTTTTCGTACCCCATGAACAAACCATGTGCCCCACGCTTCCCAAGCTTGTTGGTTTGTGGGGTGCGTACCCACATGTCAGAACCAAATATTCTCATGTGTTTGGTGTTGGGTTTCTTGCCAAACATCTTCTCATAGGGGGTACAACCAATGGGTGATGACAATCTGCGATTAACGGAGTAAACCAGATTCCCCAAAGCCTCCCCCCAAAACTTATCAGGGAGATTGGCATCATGCAACAAGGTTTTCATTCCTTGCAGCAATGTTTGATTTGCTCTCTCCGCAAGGCCTTTCATCCATGGCGATCTGGGGGTTGACATGTCATGCTGGATTCCCTTCTCAGTCAGGAAAGCTTCAAACTGCTGAGAAGTGAATTCCCCGCCCCGATCGGTAAACAGACAGGAAATACGTTTACCGTGAGCATTCTCCAACCAAGCACAGAATGCCTTAAACTTCGGAAACGCTTGCGATTTCTGTTCGAGCAAAAACACATGAATGTACCTAGAAAAAGAATCAATTAGAACCATGAAGAACCTTGCTCCTCCTAAAGAGGGCGTAAGTGGCCCAACCAGGTCTGCGTGCACTAGCTGGTAGGGCTTGGAAGCCTGCCTGCTAGACTCTTTGCCTTTTGGAGCAACCTTCACCTTGTTCTCTGCACAAGATACACATTTCATGTGAAATTTACAGGGTTTGATGTTCAAACCCTCAACCACCTCTGGCATCTTGGCCAGTGCCTTCCAAGAGAGGTGACCAAACCTTCGATGCGCTTCATGAATGCAACCTGCATGAAGAACTTTGTTAGTTTGTGCAACACAACAAGAATCAGCATTAGATACAACAGCAGTGTCCTCATAAGTTATATGGAACAAACCATCCATAAACTTTGCATGCAAATAGTCCTCTTTGCCTTTACTGATGACACAGACGCTCCTCTTGAAGGAAATCTGAAAACCACGTCCAGTAAGCTGCGGGACGCTCAACAAATTGCTTGCAGCTCCAGGAACATACAGAACATTACTGATGGTTGTATGCAAACTTGCAAGTTTCACAGTCCCTTCTCCTGCAATTTGCAACGTCCTTCCATCAGCCAGGTGGATCTCACCTTCCTGAGGCTTGAAGGAGATAAACAGGTGGCGATCCTTCGAAATATGGCGGCTGGCACCTGAATCGATAATAAACCTGCCTTTGGCTGTCGGAGCAGTCTTTACAGCAAGCAAACCCTTGTTTTCCACTGACTTGGGCTTTTGCAGCTTGCCCCCCTGCTGCTCCTGGCCAGCAGACGTGCCTTTAGCCTTTGGTGAAGCTGTGCCAGCAGACATAGCCTTGTCTTCCACTGGTGTGGGCTTTTGCAGCTTGCCCCCCTGCTTCTGGTCAGCAGACGTGCCTTTAGCCTTTGGTGAAGCTGTGCCAGCTAACAAAGCCTTGTTTTCCACTGGCGTGGGCTCTTCACCCCCCTTCTGCTTCGGGCCATCTGCAGGCATCTGTCTTTGTTTACCTCTGGCTTTCCGGCCTCTGCAAAGACGATGACCTTGGTTCCCATGAGAAACAGAGCTCTCAGCTGCCGACTCCTTGGCTCCCCCTGGAGGCTGGAATGCTGCCTGGGATGACGTGACGGTCAGCTCCCCCTGCAGCTTGCAACCGGTGCCCTCAGCATCCCTGCATTCACTCGCATTCTGGGAAACAGCCAGGACCTCCGATGCAGTCAAACTCTGGGCTGGGATGACTGACTTGTGAGCTTTCATCAAAGCATACCACATCTTACGTGCCGTCACGTTGCCAGCAAGCGTAGCAATTTCCTCCAGAGAGACAGATAAGACTATTATGTCAATGACCCTCGAATTCTGGGCCTCCCATTTCTCTGTCAGAGGATCTGGGGGGGCTTGAGACACAGTATGCCAGACTCCATACTGACGCAGCAAACTCTCACACCATTTTGCCCAGGTCTGATAATTGTGCCGATTTAACTTTGGGCACTCAGTGGCCTCTGAAGCTTCAAAAGCGTGGAAAAACTCCATTCCAGCTTTTTACTTGAGCCGTGAGCCTTTATGCCTTCTTATCTCGGCAGCTCATTAATCACGATGCCTTTTGGCTCGGCTCCCAGGCCAATTAAGCCTTGCCGGAGTTCAAAGGCTCCGTCCGAGGTAAAACAGAAAAGCCTCCCTTCCTTTCGCTTTTCCCACGTACCTCTCAAACGCAGTCTGTTGCAGCTTTACTCTCCTGTAGGTGCTGTGAATCTGGGCCCGAAACCTTGTTGTTGGGAAACTGCCAGGGAGATATAGTCCATCATGGCCCCAAGCCGGCTGCCGAACGTCCATCGATCTCCCGTAGCCAGGCAGATCCAGCAGTTAGCGACACAAAGCCTCAGAAATAGATTGCCACATTCCAGGCTTGTGCACACTGTTCTTTATCAGCAGAAACCACAGCCAGAAAGCTTGCACCGCAGAAGAGAGCATAATTTACAGACTTTATTTAGCGTTGAACAGAACAAAGGAAAAACATGACCGTTCTGAGTCAGTGACTCCGACCGACTGAAATCGAAAGGAAACAGCAAGCATAAACATCCTGTGACTAGGACATGCGCAGACTCTGTGACTCTCAAAGCCTGCTCTCTCTTAAGGTGGAACGGAAATATCCTAACAAGCAGTCTGTTGCATTCTTACTCTCCTGTAAGTGCCGTGAATCTGGGCCCGAAACCTTGTTGTTGGGATACTGCCAGGGAGATAACGTCCATCTGAGCCCCCAAGCCGGCTGCCGGACGATCCATCGACCTCCCGTTGTCACGTAGTCACGCAGTATCAGCAATTAGCGGCACGAAGCCTTAGAAATAGATTGCCACATTCCTAGGCTGGTGCACACTCTTTCAGCAGAATCCACACAGCAAAAGATGCACAGCAGGAGAGCATATTTACAGTTTATTCAACGTTTGTCAGAACAAAGGAAAGACATGACCGTCTGCTTCAGCGTTCAAGCACAGACAGAGAAAACGAAAGCAATAGCAAACATAAACATCCTGCAACAGGAAATACGCAGACTCTGTGACTCATAGCCTGCTCCCTTTTAAGGTGGAATGGAAATATCCTAACAGAGTGAAGCTCAGAAATCAAGCATCCCCACTACAATTGCTACAGAGGAGAAAGCTGTAGCTCTGAACGCTGTTCGTCAGGAGACACCACGTCAGGAGAAAGGAGCTAGAGGGAGCTCTGTAAAGCCGGAGGCTTCAAGCAAAGGTTGTACCCAGTCCCAGGCAAAACCAGATATGGCTTTGATGTCACTAAAAGCCACATCATCCGTGGAGAACTCATTTATTGTAGACACAGGAGCGATGCAACACATGGCATCACGCCGGGAACTGTTTTCTACATTTGAGAAGCAACGCTTCGGTGTGAAACTGGCCAATGGTCAGGAAATGGAAGCGACCGGGATCGGAACTGTGTATCTAGAAAGCCTGAACTTGACTATAAACAATGTTTATTTTGTTCCTGATTTAAAGTACAATTTGCTGAGTGTTTCTCAGATAACTAAGAAGAAACTGGCATTATCGTATGATGAGGAAAGCTGCAAAATCTACAAAGATGGAGATCTTATCTTTCTGCCAGAGAGAAAGATGGACTATATCTGTTGACATTTGATGAAAGTGATTATAAAATGTGCACAGCATGTGAATCTAAAATGCTTTCTCTTGCAGGTATCTCGAAAGAAGACACGAGAGGAAAGGCAACAAAGATTAACTGTTTTTCAGCGAGTGTATGCTGATGTAATTGGTCCTTTAGCACCTTCTAGAGGCAATGCAAAATACTATCTTGTATTTGTTGATCATTTTTCTCAATATGTATGGATTTACACATTGAGATCTCCCAGAGAAACCTTAAAAAGGTTTAAGGAGTTTTGTGATAAGGTTAAGAATGTTCATGATGCTAAAATTGATTTTCTTTTCACAGATGAGAAGCCAATTTTTCTTTCACAGGATTTTCAGGATTTCCTTGAGAAGCAAGGGATAGAGCACAAGGTTGCTGTTTCAGAGGCTGCATGGAACAAAACTGTGTGTGTAAAAGTGAACAAGGAGTTGCAAAATGGCATGAAGGCACAATTGCTGAGTTCACACTTGCCACATGAGTTTTGGGCTGAATCTTTATCTTGTTTTTGTTACACTTGGGTGAGAAAGGTTTCAAAAGGATTGGAATGTTCTCCTTTTGAGACGCTGTTCCGCAGAAAACCTTTGGTCTCACATTTTAGGGTTTTTGGATCTCAATTCAAGACGGAAACTCCAGATGGGGTGAAGAATGCCAGACGCATTTTTGTGGGTTATGAAAAGGGTCTCTACAGAGTAATTTTGTCTGAATCTGCTCAGGTGATTCTCACAAAATTTCTAAAGAGTGCTCCTGGACAGGAGAATGTAATTTTTCACACATTTCCCACTGCTGATGATTCAGATGATGAATTTGATTATTCTGATTATAGTGATACTGAAAGTGACACAAAAAGCTCAGAGAGTTCTGTTGACACAGTCATTGAGAGAGGTTCACACACAATGGCTAGACATTCACAGGTTAAGGATGAACCACTGTTTACTATTGGAATGTTCAGTTTCTGTTAATTGGTTCTCGTGGGAAACTTGCAGGTTCTGGCTTCGCACAATTAACTCAAGGCAGTGTCAATTTACTCTTGGCAGAAAGCCCAGGTCTGCTTGACCTAGAAACTACTTACTCTGATTGGTTAACGACCAGCACTCTGCTCTGTTATCTAGGGATTGCTAGCAGTGTGATGTGAGGTTTGTTAGGAGTAGAAGTGCTGTGTATGGTTTTGAGAGAGAGAAAGAGAGGATTTATTTTGCTTTTATTTGTATGCAGAAACTCTGCTGGTTTTATTTTTTCTTTTTAATAAATCCTGTAAATAGTTATTCTGAGTCTAGCTGACTAGTCATTACTGCCGCAACTAGCTTCCTCGCTGTGCAGGAAAACTCTGCTACGTTTGGGCTAAAGCCAATAGGGCTATGCCTGACACGTCAAAGTTCCATGAGGTTATGGGTATTGTGCTGCCAGCCTGAGTTGCGGTGGTGTCAGCATCAACGGCGTTGGTTCCAGTAGTTCCAGAAGTTGTTGTTCCTGTTGGTGCAGCAGATGGACTCTGGCTGGTTCCTGACTGTGGTGAGCTGGTGACGCAGCGGACACAAGGACAACAGCTGCAGCGTGTGAGTGCTGGGTGCTGTGGTTCCTGTTTTCTCTCTCGGTGGTCGTGAGTAGCTGGTTCTGGGTTCCAGGGACATCGCTCTCAAGATGGCCTCACAACCAGTTCAGATGGCTTTTGAGCGTCTGAATGACTCCAATTACTTGCTGTGGTCGGAACGCATGCAGGCAGTGCTGCAGAGGGATCGTCTCTGGCAAGTGGTGAGTAAGTTTCCTGTGAAGCCTGATGATGAAGACCTCGATAAAGACCAAAGAGCAAGGGCCACAATTGTCTTGGGGCTGGAAGATTCCCAGTTGCCGTATGTGAGGGGAATTAAGACAGCTAGAGGTGTGTGGCAAGCACTTAAAGAACTCCATGTGCGTGAGACAGCGGTTTCCAAGCTGTTCATTCGCAAGGCATTGTACAAGGCAATGTTACAGCCTGGGGTTACAATGCAGGAACACCTACACAGTTTACAGTTAAAGTTTGCTGCGCTACAGGAAAGAGACTGTGCATTAGACCAGCAGGAGAAGGTGGCTATTATTTTGAGTTCTCTCCCGGAAAGCTGGGTGTGCTGGTCCCGGGGGGGAAGGTACTAATACCGTAGCCAAAGTTCAGTCCTAAGTCACTAGCCGGGTAGAAGTTCACAAGATGAGACGCGAGGTCCGAAACAGGGAGCCGGGCGGGGTCAGGAACACTTGAAGATCAGAGGCAGGAAGCTGGGCAGGAAACAGGAACACTGGAAGGTCCGAAACAGGGAGCCGGGCGGGAACAGAAACGCTGGAAGGTCAGAAGCAGAAAGCCGGGCGAGGAACAGGAACACTGGAAATGCAGATCTAGGTCCAGGTCAGAACAAGTACTCCACAACGACGTTGCTCCAGCAACCTGGGACCGGGCTGACTGACCTTTATCTTCTTCTAAGGCCAGGGGCGGTCCCGGCCCCCAGGAGCCCCGCCTCTCCTGGCCTTAAGGCGAGCACTCCTCCTGGGAGAAACCAGTTCCCTTCGCCTCTCTGCCCTAAGCCTCTGCAGTTCAGGAGAGGCCGAAGGGTTACTGGGCCCCGGGGGAGGCTCACCTGTAGACACTGAGTCCTCAAGCACCTCTGGGGCCAGAATGGTTTCACCTGGTGCCTGCTCCTGACGATCTGGCACAGGTGCAGGCTCCTCAGAATCTAGGCCTTGCCCCAGTTCAGCCGGCCCTGGAGGCGGGGACTCCTGTGCCGGCTGGGATTCCTCCGGTTCACTCTCAGACTCGGAATCCCAGGCCATCACACTGGGATAATTTAGTTTTGTCTCTAGAAGGCATGCAGGAGCATGATTTATCAGTCAGCTACGTTACTGGGTGTTTGATTGAAGAATGGCAGAAGAGGCAAGAAAGGTCGTTGGCTGCAGAGGCTTCTACAGGTGGGCGGTTTGGAAGGAGTTCTCATGCCGTGCCAGAGGTGAAGCAAAAGCAGCGTACCGGTGAGGAGTCAGCGTTTGCTGTTAGGCGTTGTTTCCGATGTGGGTCTTCAGCGCATCTAAAACGACAATGTCCGGAGTTGGTCAAGTCTCAGTTGCCGGTGCAGGAGCAGAGACGAGATCAGCAGCAGCAGCAGCGTAAAAAGAAATTCTTCAAACGAAAACAGTCGGCTCAGCTGGTGACCGGCGAGGTCAAGATTGCTGATGAGAAACAAGCGGTCTGGGTGGTCGATTCGGGAGCATCTCGCCACATCGTGAATTCAGATGAATTGTTTGTTTCCAAGAACTCAGCACAGCGTAGCCAGGTGGCTTTAGCAGACGGAAGTATTTCCGAAGTGATTTCAGGGGGTGCAGTTTTTGTTCCTTGTCTTCGTGAATGCCTGCAAAATGTACTTTGTGTGCCGTCATTAAGGAGCAATCTGATGTCTGTAGATTGTTTGCTAAAAGCTGGGTTTAAAGTGTATTTTGAAGGAGACAGTTGCATTATTAAGAAGGCTGGTGAGATTTTAGGCACTGCTAAGTCAGAGGGAGGCTTGTTTTGGCTTAAAGCAGGATCTCAAGTTGCAGCAGTAGTCAGTAAATCTCAGCCTGCAGTGAATAACAAAGCTATACATGACAACTGTGTGCACTTATTGCATAGGAAAATGGGGCATGCTTGCTGGAAAAGTGTACTAAAAATGTCTGAATTGGCTGATGGGGGTAATTTAAAGAGTTGTAACAAGTACCTTGATTGTAATGTTTGTAAAAAGGTCAAAACCCACAGAGTCTCCTACCCCAGAAGTGACAGAGTTAGTGAGTCACCGCTACAGCTGGTTCACATGGACGTAATTGGTCCATTTGCTGTAAGCAGGGGTGGATCGCGCTTTTCACTAACAATTGTGGATGACGCCACGCGTTATTCTTGGGTTTTTCCCATGAAAAATAAGGGTGACGTGTTCACTAAGTTTAAAGGCTGGGTGGCATCTGTGGAAAGATTTCTGTCCATTAAACTCAAAAGGATTCAGACGGATAGAGGTGGTGAATTTATGTCAAATGCCTTTCAAGATTGGTTACAAAAGCGTGGCATTGGGCATAGAAAAACGAACGTTTTTCCCCCAGAGGAGAATGGCGTTGCAGAGCGAAAAAACAGATCTTTACAAGATATGATGTTTGCCATGCTTGATGATGCTGATTTGCCCATGTCTTATTGGGGGGAGAGCATGCTCACCGCGTGTTATCTCCAGAACAGGCTCTTTCATCAAACAATAGGTACAACTCCGTACTTTAAATTGTTTCAGAAAAAACCCAAAATTGACCATTTGCATGTGTTTGGATCAAAAGCCTGGGTATTAATTCCGAAACAAATGAGGAAGAAGGGAGATCCTAAGACCAAACAGTTAGTGTTTGTGGGTTACCAGGAGCTGGGAAAAGGTTTCCGCTTTGCTGAAGGGACAAATGGCATTGTGATCTCCAGGAATGCCAGTTTTTGTGAACATAGTGGCTGGGAGAGACTACATGCCAATACTGAGGTTTGGTTTGAACCTTCCCAGGAGCTTCATGACTCTGAAACACAGAGACACAGAGAATCAGAGTCTGAGGGGGAGGAAAGTTCAGATAAGAGCTCTCAAGAAAGTGGAGTTAGCCAAAGACCAGTTGCTAAGCAACAAAAGAGAGGTCGTAGTTCTGAGGAGGAAAGTGGGTCAGAAGAAAAATTTTCTCCCAGAAGATCTAAAAGACAAAACAAAGGAGTGCCTCCGGTGCGTTTTTCTCCAGATACTGCAAATGTGTTTAGTGTAATTGCAGAGCCCAAGAGTTTTCAGGAGGTGTTAAAGTTACCAAAAGAGGAGGCAGAGCGCTGGAAACAGGCAATGGAGGAAGAGATGTCCTCTCTGAATGAGCACAAGGTTTTTACACCAGTAGCAGCGCCTGAGGGGGCAAAGATTGTAGGCTGCAGGTGGGTGTACAAACTTAAACCTCTGGTGACAGGAGAGTACAAATACAAAGCTCGTTTAGTGGCTCAAGGATACTCTCAGAGGCCTGGAAAAGATTATGACGAGACTTTTTCACCTACTGCTAAGGGGGACAGTGTAAGGCTGATTTTAACGCTTGGAGCAAAGAGAAAACTCCTGTTAAACCATTTTGATATCCAGACTGCATATTTACATGCATCAATATCAGAAGACCTGTATCTAGCCGAACCGCCTGGTTATGAGACAGGTTCCAATAGAGTGTTGAAATTAAACAAAGCTCTATATGGTCTCAAACAGGCTGCAAGATCTTGGAACAAATGTTTCCATGAGGCCTTAGTGTCATTTGGTTTCAAGCAGAGTACAGCTGACAATTGTGTTTATGTACGTGGTACAGGCAGTGATCAAGAGTTTTGTCTGATTTATGTAGATGATGTTTTGTATGCCTGCAAAACAGATAAACAAACTAAAAGGTTTGCCAAACAATTGTCCAGTAAGTTCAAAGTGAAAGACTTAGGCCCGGTTAGGACATATCTAGGGTTGGAAGTGTGCTGGGCCCAAGATGGCAGCTGCCTAATTAGTCAGCAGAACAAAGTTAAACAACTACTGACTACATACAGGATGCAGGATTGCAAAGGGGCAGCGGTGCCTATGGATCCAGGTTTCATAAAAACACTTCATATAGATGAGAGTCCTGAATTTGAACATCCTGATGTATATCACTCTGTAATTGGAAGTTTATTGTATATAGCACAGTGGTCCAGACCTGATATTAGCTACGCAGTAGGCATATTAAGTCATGTCCACGGCTTCCTGGAAACTCCATGTCCCAAAAATGTGGTTCTGAAGCATGGATCCTCATGGATCCTCACAATTTTTGCATTGGATGGAGCACTCCAAACTCACTGTCAAATCACACGTCATAGCCAGGGACACTTGTTGTTGTTGTTGTTTAGTCGTTTAGTCATGTCCGACTCTTGGACAGTCCCTTAAATATGGTTTTGAAGTATGGATCCTCATGCTGTTTGCATTGGCCCACCCCGAACTAACCATCAAATCACACATCATGTCCAGGAGCACAGCCTGCACCAAAAAAAACACACGGATCTACGGCTTCCTGGCCATACCATGACCCAAAACTGTAGTTCTGAAGTACGGTTCCCCATGGATCCTCATGCCCTTTGCATTGGGCCACCCCTAACTCACAGTCAAATCACACATCGAGTCCAGGGGCACAGCCTGCACCTCAAAAAACTAGGACACACGGCTTCCTGGCCAGTCCATGGCCCAAAAATCTGGTTCTGAAGTACAGATCCTCATGGATCCTCTCACTTTTTGCATTGGGCCTACACAAACTCACCGTCAAATCACACATCATAGCCAGGGGCACAGCCTACACCCCGAAAAACTAGGATCCAGGGCTTTCTGGCCATAGCATGGCCCAAAAACATGGTTTTGAAGCATGGATCTCCATGGATCCTCATGCTTTATGCACTGGGCCACCCCTGACTCACCGTAAAATCACACATCATGTCCAGGGGCACAGCCTGCACGCCAAAAAACTCAGATCCACGGCTTCCTGGCCACTCCATTGCCCAAAACCATGGCTCTGAAGTACGGATCTTCAAGGTTCCTCTTTTTGCATTGGGCCACCCCAACTCACTGTCAAACCACACATCAAGTCCAGGGGCACAGACTGCACCTCAAAAAACTGGGATCCAAGGCTTCCTGGCCAGTCCATGGCCCAAAAACCTGGTTCTGAAGTACAAATCCTCATACATCCTCACGCCTTTTGCATTGGGCCACCCCTAACTCACTGTCAAATCACACATCATAGCCAGGGACACAGCCTGCACCAAAAAAACCTAGGATCCACGGCTTTCTCACCACACAATGGCCCAATAAACATGGTTTTGAAGCATGGATCCTCATGGATCCTCACGCTTTTTGCATTGGGCCATCCAAAGGTAAAGGTAAAGGTACCCCTGCCCGTACGGGCCAGTCTTGACAGACTCTAGGGTTGTGCGCCCATCTCACTCAAGAGGCCGGGGGCCAGCGCTGTCCGGAGACACTTCCGGGTCACGTGGCCAGCGTGACATCGCTGCTCTGGCGAGCCAGAGCCACACACGGAAACGCTGTTTACCTTCCCGCTAGTAAGCGGTCCCTATTTATCTACTTGCACCCGGGAGTGCTTTCGAACTGCTAGGTTGGCAGGCGCTGGGATCGAACAACGGGAGCGCACCCCCCGCGGGGATTCGAACCGCCGACCTTTCGATCGGCAAGCCCTAGGCACTGAGGCTTTTACCCACAGCGCCACCCGTGTCCCCGGGCCATCCAAAACTCACCGTCAAATCACACATCATGTCCAGGGGCACCCCATGCACCACAGAAAACTAGGATCCAAGGCTTCCTGGCCACTCCATGGTCCAAAAATGTGGCCTAGAATCATAGATCCTCATACATCCTCATGCTTTTTGCATTGGGCCACCCCTAGCTCACTGTCAAATTACACATCAAGTCAAGGGGCACAGCCTGCACGTCAAAAAACTAGGATCCACCGCTTCCTGATCATACCATGGCCCCAAACCATGGTTTTGAAGCATGGATCCTCATGCATCCTCATGCTTTTTGCATCGGGTCACCCGTAACTCACCGTCACATAGCAAATCAAGTCAAGGGGCACAGCCTGCACCTCAAAAAACTAGGATCCATGGCTTCCTAGCCATACCATGGCCCAAAAACGTAGTTCTGAATCACGGATCCTCATGGCTCCTCAAACGTTTTGCATTGGGCCACCTCTAACTCACTGTCAAATCGCACATCAAGTCCAAGGGCACAGCCTGCACCACAATAAACTCGGATCTATGACTTCCTGGCCAGTCCATGGCCCAAAAATCTTGTTCTGAAGTACAGATCCTCATGGATCCTCTCACTTTTTGCATTGGGCCAACCCTAAATCATCGTCAAATCACACATCAAGTCCAGGGGCACAGCCTGCACCTCAAAAAACTAGGATCCAAGGCTTTCTGGCCATACCATGGCCCAAAAACATGGTTTTGAAGCATGGATCCTCATGGATCCTCATGCTTTTTGCATTAGGCCACCCCTAACTCACAGCTAAGGGATGCGGGTGGCGCTGTGGGTTAAAGCCTCAGAGCCTAGGGCTTGCCGATCGAAAGGTCGGCGGTTTGAATCCCCGCGGCGGGGTGCGCTCCCGTTGTTTGGTCCCAGTGCCTGCCAACCTAGCAGTTCGAAAGCACTCCCGGGTGCAAGTAGATAAATAGGGACCGCTTACCAGCGGGAAGGTAAACGGCGTTCTGTGTGCTGCGCTGGCTCGCCAGAGCAGCGATGTCACGCTGGCCACGTGACCCGTAAGTGTCTCCGGACAGCGCTGGCCCCCGGCCTCTTGAGTGAGATGGGCGCACAACCCTAGAGTCTGTCAAGACTGGCCCGTACGGGCAGGGGTACCTTTACCTTTACCTTTAACTCACAGCTATTATTAGCGGTGCTAATAACAAGGCCAGTGGAAGTGATGGTATTCCAGCTGAACTATTTAAAATTTTAAAAGATGATGCTGTTAAGGTGCTACACTCAATATGCCAGCAAGTTTGGAAAACTCAGCAGTGGCCAGAGGATTGGAGAAGATCAGTCTACATCCAAATCCCAAAGAAGGGCAGTGCCAAAGAATGCTCCAACTACCGCACAATTGCACTCATTTCACACGCTAGCAAGGCTATGCTTAAAATTCTACAAGGAAGGCTCAAGCAGTATGTGGACTGAGAACTCCCAGAAGTGCAAGCTGGATTTCAAAGGGGCAGAGGAACCAGAGACCAAATTGCAAACATGCGCTGGATTATGGAGAAAGCTAGAGAGTTCCAGAAAGACATCTACTTCTGCTTCATTGACTATGCAAAAGCCTTTGACTGTGTCGACCACAGCAAACTATGGCAAGTTCTTAAAGAAATGGGAGTGCCTGATCACCTCATCTGTTTCCTGAGAAATTTCTATGTGGGACAAGAAGCTACAGTTAGAACTGGATATGGAACAACTGATTGGTTCAAAATTGGGAAAGGAGTACGACAAGGCTGTATATTGTCTCCCTGCTTATTTAACTTATATGCAGAATTCATCATGCGAAAGGCTGGGCTGGATGAATCCCTAGCCAGAATTAAGATTGCCAGAAGAAATATCAACAACCTCAGATATGCAGATGACACAACCTTGATGGCAGAAAGTGAGGAGGAATTAAAGAACCTTTAATGAGGGTGAAAGAGGAGAGCGCAAAATATGGTCTGAAGCTCAACATCAAAAAAATGAAGATCATGGCCACTGGTCCCATCACCTCCTGGCAAATAGAAGGGGAAGAAATGGAGGCAGTGAGAGATTTTACTTTCTGGGGCTCCATGATCACTGCAGATGGTGACAGCAGCCACGAAATTAAAAGACGCCTGCTTCTTAGGAGAAAAGCAATGGCAAACCTAGACAGCATCTTAAAAAGCAGAGACATCACCTTGCCAACAAAGGTCTGTATAGTAAAAGCTATGGTTTTCCCAGTAATGATGTATGGAAGTGAAAGCTGGACCATAAAGAAGGCTGATCGCCTCTTTTGAGGTGAAGAGAGCAGCGAGATTGAGAAGCTGGCACCACGGGAAGCCATTTGTCTGTCCCCAGGAAAGTGCAGTCCCAGGCTTGAATGCTGCAGCGATTGATTCTCAAACACTAAGAAACCCGAATTTAATTGGATTATCGGTGATAAGAGGATAAGAGGATTTGAACGATTTGGGAGCAGCGAGGTTCAAAAGGAGGCCAGCCTCATCTGGAGTCTAATTCATATGCAAAGACTACCCGCAGAGCAGAAAGGAACAGTGAGTTACCTCAAACGGAAAATTTATCCTTTGTTTTATTTACAAAAGACACTTAACTAATTAAAGAACTTGGATTGGAGTTTGGAAGGGGTAAAACCTGGAGTAAGAACGTTTTATTTGTCTTTTTGGTGGGCCTCTGAGATCGCAGGCAGAGGAAACTTCCAAGTACGTTTTTACTTTCGATTTTAAAAAGAACTGCGTAGTAAACTTCTTCGAAGCCCTCCTTTGATTTTTTTTTTTTGGGGGGGGGGGTTGGTCTGTGCCAAAGCAGTGATATGAAGAAGTGAAGAAATTAAAATAGACTGAACTGTTAATTTTGTTAAGTTGGTTAACTGAAATTGGAAAATAAGGAGCAGAGGGAAGATATTTACTTACCCCCTCCTCCTGCTTCTGGCTTTTGTTTGCTTTTTATAAGATATTTATTAGATTTTTTCAAAGAATACACATAGAGTTATAAACTAAAAAAAGAATTACAAACAAAAAATTACAGTATTGAAAAAAGAAGATAAAGATTACAGAAAAAACTAAGAAAAAATACAGATAAAAAATACATACACAAACCCAGAAAAAACAAAAAAAGAAAAAAAAACCAATCCAGTTTTCAGAGCTTGTAGATTCATTTACTTATTTTCTTGACTTCCTCACACCTCCCCTTTTTGTATTCCCATTTATATAATTGGTTCAGCAAATCCTAGCCTTCTTTCATTTATCTTAGCTTTTTATCATAACCTATTATAACAATATATTTTCATCCATTATCAATCCATATTTACATATTCTTATTACTCTTATTTACCAACGCCACTTATTTCCAATCCACCATCATTTTATCATTCATTAATTTTACAGTATTTCTGCAGATAGTCTTTGAATTTCTTCCAATCTTCTTCCACCAACTCTTCTCCCAGGTCTCGGATTCTGCCGGTCATTTCTGCCAATTCCATGTAGTCTATCACCTTAGTCTGCCACTCTTCCAGTGTGGGTAGTTCTTGTGTCTTCCAATACTTTGCAATAAGTATTCTTGCTGCTGTTGTCTCATACATGAAAAAGTTTCTATCCTTCTTTGGCACCAATTGGCCGACCATGCCCAAGAGAAAGGCCTCTGGTTTCTTCAGGAAGGTATATTTAAATACCTTTTTCATTTCATTATAGATCATCTCCCAGAAAGTCTTAATCTTTGGGCATGTCCACCAAAGGTGAAAGAATGTACCATCAGTCTCTTTACATTTCCAACATTTATTATCGGGCAAATGATAGATTTTTGCAAGCTTGACTGGTGTCATGTACCACCTGTAAATCATTTTCATAATATTCTCTCTTAAGGCATTACATGCCGTAAATTTCATACCTGTGGTCCACAACTGTTCCCAGTCAGCAAACATAATATTATGTCCAACATCTTGTGCCCATTTAATCATAGCAGATTTAACTGTTTCATCCTGGGTGTTCCATTTTAACAGCAAGTTATACATTCTTGATAGTATCTTAGTTTAGGGTTCTAACAATTCTGTTTCCAACTTTGATTTTTCCACCTGGAAGCCAATTTTTTAATCTAAATTATATACCTCTCTTATTTGATAGTAGTGAAGCCAGTCTCGCACTTTATCTTTTAGTTTCTCAAAACTCTGCAATTTCAATTTGTCTCCTTCTTGTTCCAAAATTTCCCAATATTTTGGCCACTTGGCCTCCATATTGAGCTTTTTCTGAGCCTTAGCCTGCATCGGTGACAACCACCTTGGGGTTTTGTTTTCAAGTAAATCTTTGTATCTTATCCAGGCATTAAACAATGCTTTCCTGACAATATGGTTTTTAAATGCCTTATGAGCTTTAACCTTGTCGTACCACAGATATGCATGCCACCCAAACACATTATTAAAACCTTCTAAATCCAAAATGTCTGTGTTCTCAAGAAGCAGCCATTCTTTCAGCCAGCAAAGTGCTGCTGATTCATAGTAAAGTTTAATGTCTGGCAGGGCAAATCCACCTCTTTCCTTTACATCAGTTAATATTTTAAATTTTATTCTAGGCTTCTTGCCCTGCCAGACAAATCTAGAAATATCTTTCTGCCACTTCTTGAAACAGTCCATTTTGTCCAAAATTTGTAATGATTGGAACAAAAACAACATTCTTGGCAATACATTCATCTTTATCGCAGCAATTCGTCCCAACAAGGAAAGCTTCAAGTTTGACCATATTTCTAAATCCTTTTTCACTTCTGACCAACATTTTTCATAATTGTCTTTAAATAAATTCCCATTTTTAGCTGTCATATTAATTCCCAGGTATTTCACTTTCTTAACCACTGTTAAACCCGTCTCTTTCTGAAACTTCTCTTTCTCAATCGGTGATAAGTTTTTCTCAAGAACTTTAGATTTTAACTTATTTAACTTAAATCCTGCCACGTGACCAAATTCTTGAATCAGTTCTAACACTCCTTTAGTGCTGGATTCTGGCTCCTCTAAAGTCAATACTAAGTCATCTGCAAAAGCTTTCAGCTTATATTGTTTAGCTCCGACCTTTATGCCTTTAATTAGATGGTCCCTTCTAATCATATTTAACAAAACCTCCAGAACCGAGATAAAGAGCAATGGGGAAATTGGGCAACCTTGTCGTGTCCCTTTCTCTATCTTAAATTCCTCTGTCACCACATTATTAACTATTAGTTTCACTTTCTGTTCTGAATAAATTGCACTTATACCATTTTCAAATCCTTGACCAACCCCCATCCCCTGAAGATTTTTCTTCATGAAACTCCAAGAAACATTATCAAAGGCTTTCTCCGCATCCACAAAGATTAAAACTGCTTTGGTATTGATGTCCACTTGTAGCTTCTCCAAAATGTTAATTATATTCCTCGTATTATCAGACAAATGTCTGCCTGGGAGAAAGCCAGCTTGATCCTTGTGTATCTCCTCCACTAATACTTTCTTTAGTCTTTTAGCCAAAATGTCAGCAAATATTTTGTAATCCACATTGAGCAGGGATATGGGTCGGTAATTCTTAAGTTGTGTCTTTTCAGACTCAGTTTTCGGTATTAGTGTTATATATGCTTCTTTCCACGACTCTGGCGCTTTTTCCCCCTCCAAAATTTCATTGCAAACCTCCTTTAATGGTTGAATTATCCCATCCTTCAAAGTTCTATAATATTTTGAGGTTAAGCCATCCGGCCCTGGAGATTTACCCATCTGCATATTCTGAATGGCACCTTCTACCTCCTGTTCTGTAATTTTATAGTTCAACATTATCCTGTTTTCTTGAGAGATTTTTTGTAATCCATTTGTTTTCAAAAATTGGTCTATGTCAAATTCTTTCTGGGGCCCTTGTGTATATAGCTGTTTGAAGTACCTCTGGAAGCATTTTCTAATTTCCACTGGATTCTGAATGTTCTTTCCTTCCACTTCCAAATTAGTAATAGTGTTAAGCTTTTGTCTTTTTTTCATCTGCCAAGCAAGCAGTTTCCCACACTTATTAGCCGATTCAAAAGTCCTTTGTCTCATTTGCTTAATTTTCCATTCTATTTCCTGATTCATCATCTTCATATATTGCACTTGATGTAACTTTATTTCTCTCAGAATCTCTTGTGAATTTGGTTTCACTCTCAGTTTCTTCTCGCGCTCTTTTATTTTTTCCAAGATCTTTTCTTTTTTCTCATTTTGGGCTCTCTCCTTTATCGAATTCTGTTGAATTAGAAAACCCCTCATAACCGCTTTACTTGCGTCCCAGATTACTCTTTTTTCAACGGTGGTATTCAAATTTATCTCAAAGTAGTCTCTCAGTGTTTTTTGGGCCTTCTTAGTGACCTCTTGATCTCTAAACAAGGTGTCATTCATCCTCCATCTAAAGGAACCAGTTGATGTTAGTTTCATCTCCAGTTTCACGGCATTATGGTCGGAGCACGTTTTTGGGCAGATTTCTACCTTCCGGATCTTGGGTGCCAGTCCTCTAGTTAACCAGATTTGGTCAATTCTTGTCCATGTCATTTGAGCTTCAGAAAAGAAGGTTCCCTCTCTTCCCAAGGGATTTCTAGTTCTCCAAGTATCAATCAAGTCCATATTGTCAGTCAGTTCAAAGAAAGTTTTTGGTAGTCTGCCATCTTTAGTAACTACCTGTCTCTGCGACTTGTCCATATTTGTAGATACCACTCCATTCATATCTCCCATCAAAATAATGTTGTAATCCATGTAATCTAACAAAGTCTCATGCAACTTCCTAAAAAATTCAGATTTCCCATCATTCGGTGCATATACTCCTACTATCAAAAATTTCTCTCCTTGTGTTTGAATTTCAATTGCAAGATATCTTCCTTGATCATCTTTAAAAACAAATTTTGGTGTTAGATTCTCTTTTGCATAAATAACTACTCCTTGCTTTTTAACCTTGTCTGATGAAATAAACTCCTGTCCCAATCTTTTATTTACCAATATTTTCCTGTGTAACCGTATTACATGTGTTTCCTGTAAACAAATCAAATCCAATTGTTCTCTTTTCAATAAGTGAAACACTTTCTTCCTCTTTTCCGGGGAATTAAGTCCATGAATATTCCAGCTTAATAGTTGCAGAGACATGATGTATTTACTTTGCTGTACCTCCAACTGCTCCCAATAGGTTCTCTTGTTCTGACGGTGGTATCACTTTCTCTAACTTGTCCAGTCCCACAGGTAGTGATGCTATGTCTAGTATTCCAGGTTTCAGGGCTCTTGGCTCTCCTTCAACTCCTTTCTGCAAGTCTTCTTCGTGTTCCCTCAGAAATTTCTCTTTGTCTTCCACTGATCTGATTTGAACTTTTTACCTTTAAAGGTGAAGGATAAGCCTTGAGGAAATTCCCACCTAAAAAGAATTCTGCTTCCTTTCAGCAGGGCCACCAAGTCTCCGTAGTTAGACCTAAGGTCTAAGAGATATTTCGGGATGTCCTTAAATATCTCCACTCTTGTATCATTTATTTCCAAACTGTTCTGGTAATACTTGCAGTTAATACTTGCAGTGTTTTGGTCAATTTTGTTTGAAGCTTCAGCCACTTGATTGCTTAATTTGTTCAAAGATTCATAAATTTTGTTCAAAACTGAAGCAAATCCTTCTTCCGATGTCATACCTTTTGACCCTGCTTGTGCTAGATCTTCCCCTTGTGGCACAGAAGGGCCGGATGCAGATGCCCTACGTTGCTGTAGAGTTGCGCTAGTCTGCTGATGTCTGACCTTGCCCGATCTTGTTGTCTTTTGTTTTTTTAGTTCTTCCATAACACTTTTGAATAAGAGTCAAGGTCGCTCCCACAATCAGACTTGTTTTTGCAGTAGCAGTTTCCCAAGCTCTTTAGTAATGGAAAATTCCCCAGCCTGTTGTAACAGTTTCAGTAAGCCTCTAGGGGGACACAGTAACAGTCTTAAAAGTTGCAACAAAATGTCTTACCAAGTTCTCAAAGCCCCCCCCCTTCAGCTAACTAAAAAGCCTTGTCAAATCCAGTATATCTTTCTTGCAGAGTTAACTGTCAAAAAGTTACATTGTCCATAAATAGTGCGACTCCCAGTGCAACAATTATTTTTAATCTTGGCAGTCCGTTCCCAAGGGTTGAGTGATGATTTTAAGTCCCTTTTTCCCTTGTCTTCTCACTCTTTTCCGATTTTTACAAGCAGAAAATACTCCCTTCTTCCCTCCCTCTCTTTAAATTCAGGGAGGGAGTCCTTCAGTTACACGTTTGGATTTTTAAGTCCTTTTTAATGCATCTTTCCTGGTCTTGGTTTAAACAGTCTTTGCTTTGATCTTTATACAAACCGGAAGGTGGACTTCCTGTTTACACCTTCCCGCTTCAGTGCTAAATTAAACCATATTTTTCTTTTAGCCTCCAATCTTAAAGCTTGCCCTACTCACGGGTTGTTGTTTGGTAGCCGAATTGTCACAGGAAAAAGGTCAGCGCTCTCCGGCAACAGCTGCGCAGCTTCACTCCACAGAAGCAGCGATTGACTCTCAGCACCGCGCCGTTCAGCCCCGTCCCGCTCCGGAGCCCCTCTCGGTATTCCTTTGCAGGTTGGGGGGGGCGCTTTAGGTGCCCACCGAGTCCCACAGTCACAGGCTTCCCCCGCCTGTGATTTTTGATAGGGTCCCCGCTTCGCCGCAGCGGCAAGACCCGATTTCTGCGGAGCTTCTCCCTCCGGACTAGAGGGAATCCGCCATTGCCGATGGTGCCGCGTCCGGAAGTCCTCCTGCTTCTGGCTTTTGAAGACACTGAAAAAAAACAGAGAATCGCCATTCTCTTCCTTTCTTCTTTGTTTTTCTTGTTTTTCTTCTTGGGTTACCTCTTCCTTTTGAGATGCTAAATTTCTTTTTGGGATATTAGATCATTTTTATAAAATAAAAATCCTTTGTTCCCTCTCCTCTCTGTCCATCTCTGCTGATCCCTTATTTTTTTATAACTGTTTTGTTTTGGTTTAGCTTGAGCTTAGTGGTGCTTAGAGATCTGTGTCTTTCTCTCTGCCTCTGTTAACCCTTTCCTTACCCAGTTAACCCTTTCCTCACTTTATGTTGTGTATATTTAAATATAATCTCTAAGATATTTTGGTGTCATCTGTTTTACTTTCTGAGTTGGTTTTGTTACCCTGAGTCTCTAGTTGTTTAC
Organism: Podarcis muralis; assembly: GCF_964188315.1. Lineage (NCBI taxonomy): Eukaryota > Metazoa > Chordata > Lepidosauria > Squamata > Lacertidae > Podarcis > Podarcis muralis. Next base: position 7,168,347 of record NC_135674.1, read on the forward strand.
TCTATCACTTTCTTAATCTTTTATTACTCTTGGTACTATTTTATTCCCCTTTCTCCATTTGATGGACTTTAATTGTATTGGCTGGATTGGCCAAACAAGTGGCAAGAAAAACTAACCCTTTATTTCTTTGGACGTTATAAATTTCGATTGTGGATTAGGCAAGCAAGTGGCAAGAAAATTAAACTTCTTTTTTTAAAATTTGATGCTATAACTGAGAGTGAGGATTATTAAGAAATGTCCCATTCACAGAAAAAGGGTGGTGAAGGGGCAACACCTGGAGAAAGAAGAGGGTTAAAACAAGAGATAGAACCGAAAGCAGATATTGTAAAGATGCTTACAGAGATAAAGAAAGACATTAAGCAAAGTGTGAAAAATCTAGAGACAAGGTTGGAACAGATGGACAAAAAAATTGATATGACAGTTAATGAATTGAAAGGACAAATGAAGGAGCTGACAAAAAGAACACAGAGTTTAGAAGAGGGATTGAAAAGAACAAAATTAGAGATGAGGGAGGTTAAAAGGGAGGAAGAGAAGGTGAGAGCTGAAGTTTCAGAAATTAATAAGACACAAGAAGATATTTGGGACGCGATTGCCATGAATGACCTGAGGCAGAGAGACCGAAATTTGAGGTTGAGATCAGTGCCTGAGGTACAAGGGGAGAATTTAAGGGAGAAATTGACATTAGAAATTGCACAATGGTTAGGTATGGAAGTGGAAGAGGTTAGGAAAATGATTCAAAATGTATTTCGGATTAAGACAAGATCTGCCAGAGCAAATAAATTTCCAGGCGATTGTCTAATTATTTTTAAAGATACAGAAATAAAGAATTTGATACAGTGGTGCCTCGCAAGACGAAATTAATCCGTTCCGCGAGTCTCTTCGTCTTGCGGTTTTTTCGTCTTGCGAAGCACGGCTATTAGCGGCTTAGCGGCTATTAACGGCTTAACGGCTTTAAGAAAAAGGAAACAAACTCGCAAGAACTCGCAAGATGTTTCGTCTTGCGAAGCAAGCCCATAGGGAAATTCATCTTGCGGAACGACTCAAAAAACGGAAAACCCTTTCGTCTAGCGAGTTTTTCGTCTTGCGAGGCATTCGTCTTGCGGGGCACCACTGTACTACAGAAAAATAGAGAAAAAAGATTGATAATCGATGGAAATTTCATTATTTATTTTTAGGGACGTTCCACTTCGCTTGTTGAAAAAACAAGATCCTTTCAAACCATTGACACAAATTTTGAGGAAAAATCAAATTGAATTTAAATGGGAATTTCCAGTGGGGATCTCCTTTTTTTAGAAAGGGAAAAAGTTTAAGCTCACAAACCCAGACGAAACACAGAAGTTCATGAGAATATACAAGGAACTGGGAAGAGAAGAAGCAGCAGCCAGAGCTGGAGCGGGGGTAGGATTTGGGAGTCCGGCGGGGGGAGGGGAGAGGGATTGGAAGGAGGAATTAGGAGACAGAGAAGAAGAGGAACAGGAAGAGGAAGAAGAAGAGGAACAGGAAAAAGAAGAAGTAGAAGAACAGATTTAAGATCTTAATTTATTGGACTTACAAAGAAATAATATAAGATGGCGTTGAAATTATGGACTTGGAATATTAATGGGAGTAACGATTAAAAAAACGCAATAAAATTGAACAGTGTTTGAAGAGGAAGAATTTGGATATTATTTGTTTACAAGAGACTCATGTGGCGAGAAGACATAGAAAGGTATTAATCAATAAGAAGTTAGGAAACGAATTTATTTCATCAGAAGCAAGTTGAGAGGGGTGGTGTTGTACATAAAAAACAAATTGGAAGCTCAACAGATTTTTAAAGATGAAGAAGGTAGGGTTATGGCAGTTCAAGTCAAATGGCAAGGCGAAAAACTGATAGTAGTCGGGATTTATGCACCTAATGGAAATAAAGCTGATTTCTATAAAGAATTGGAAGAAAAGCTATTGGAATCCATGGATCAGAAAATCATAATAATGGGGGATATGAACGGAGTGGTGTCAATGGAAATGGATAGACTAAGAGCAAGTGGGAAAGTTAAAGAAGGGAAATTACCTAAAACTTTTTTTTTCGATGAGTGAGAACTGTAACTTGATAGATGCTTGGAGATTAAGACACCCATTAGAAAAACAATTCACTTACCACTCAGAAGCGAACCAGTCAATGTCAATAATTGATCAGATTTGGGTCTCTAGTGAATTTCCAAAATTGAAATACAGCCAAAGGTATTGTCGGATCACAATGCGATAAAATGTGTTATAAAAGGAATAGAAGAAAAATCCTTTCGATGGAGAATAAATGAAAGTCTTTTGGACGATCAAAAAATAATAGAAAAAGCACGTAAGAACTTAACAGACTATTTCATGAATAATTGCAATAAAGGTACGAAAATTAATATGGGATGGCATGCCAGCAAAGCGGTGATGCGGGGTTTCTTTATTCAGCAAAATACGATTAAAAACAAATTTAGAGAAAAAGGGAGGAAAGAAATTTTAAAACAAATAATGGAAAATGAGAAGAGCTTAATCGAAAAACCAAACAATTTGAAAATAAAGCAAAACATTAAAATATTACAAACACAATTTTCAATGATAATAAATATTTTTTTCCTTAATTTATTTTTATTTTTAATTTTATTGAGTTCTTGAAAAGTTACATACAGACATTACATACAAACATTTACAAAATATTAAGAGAGCCAGTGTGGTGTAGTGGTTAAGAGCGGTAGACTCCTAATCTGGGGAACCGGGTTCGCGTCTCCGCTCCTCCACATGCAGCTGCTGGGTGACCTTGGGCTAGTCACACTTCTTTGAAGTCTCTCAGCCCCACTCACCTCACAGAGTGTTTGTTGTGGGGGAGGAAGGGAAAGGAGATTGTTAGCCGCTTTGAGACTCCTTAAAGGAGTGAAAGGCGGGATATCAAATCCAAACTCTTCTTCTTCTTCTTAATAAAAAGACAAGAAATAAAGAAAGAAAAGGGAAAAATAGAAAGAAAAATCAGATTAACACATATCAAGATAAAACAGACTAACTTACAAACAGTTGACTTCCATCCATCTCAGTTTGGTTTTAGGTAATTTTATAATCTTTCTGCAGTTGTAATGTATCAACTCTATACACTCTATACATTGCAGGTATTAGATATCATCCACTGTAATTTTGGTAGTTCCTAGATTAACTTCGATATATCTTAGGAATTTATTCCAATCGTTCTTTAGCTTTATGTTTTTTTGATGCCTAATTCTTTGTGTCATTCTCGCTAACTCAATGTATTCAAGTAGTTTCGTTTGCCATTCTCTGACGGAGGGAATGTAAGGGGTTTTCCAGTTTTGCGCTAATAAAATTCTAGCCGCCACCGTTGCGTATTGAAAGAATGTTTGGTCTTCATTTTTGATCTCCTCTCCAATCATGCCTAAAAGGAACGCTTCAGGTTTTTTCGGGAAGGTGTATTTCAGTATTTTTTTTAACTCATCATAGATTTGTCCCCAAAATCTTTTCACCACGTCACAGGTCCACCACATATGGAAGAAGTTACCTTCATTAGCTTTACATTTCCAGCATGCACTGTCTCCGGTTTTGTACATCTTCCCCAGCCTTGCCGGGGTGATGTACCAGCGATACATCATTTTCTCCATATTTTCTCGGAGAACAGCGCATGCTGAAAACTTCATACCTCTCTTCCAGAGTTGTACCCATCTGTCATATTCCAGGTCGTATCCAAGGTCTTTGGCCCATTTGACCATGACTCCTTTCACCTCCTCATCTTTGGTTTCCCAGTATAACAATTGGTTGTACATTTTAGACAGTAGTTTGTTGTTACTTTCTAAGATTTCCACCTGGTACCTAGATTTTTTTTCACTCATCCCTGATTTTTTATGGTCGTTCCACAGCGCATTAATTTGGTGAAATTGTATCCATCCAGCTAGTTTGTCCTTCAGCTCTTCATAAGGTCTAATTTTCCACCCCCTTTCTGATTTAACTAGGAGATCTTCATATGTCCATCTTTCACCTTCTAAATTTGGTTTTTTGATTGTTAAGATGTCTATTGGTGACAGCCACCAAGGGGTATCTTTTTCAATACGCTTTTTATTTGTATTCCAGACTTCCAGTAACGGACCTCTAATGATATGATTAGAGAAGCCTTTGTGAACTTTTTCTTTGTCATGCCATAGATAGGCATGCCAGCCAAACCTGATATTGAAACCCTCTAGGTCTAACAAATCTGTGTTTTTTAAAATGGCCCATTCTTTTATCCAGCAAAGGCAGGCAGCTTCATAGTAAAGCTTTAAGTTCGGAACTGCGAAGCCCCCTCTTTCTCTTAAATCTGTAAGGAGTTTAAATTTAATCCTCGCCCTTTTCCCTTGCCATATAAATTTAGCTAGGATTTTTTGCCAGTTCTTAAAACACGCTGTACCTCTAATAATGATAATAAATAAAGAAGTAGAATGGAACATTAAAAGAATGAGACAGAAATTTTTTTAGTTTGCAAACAAATCTGGAAAATGGTTGGCATGGCAAATTAAGAAAAGAAAGGAACAGAATACAATCAATAAAATCAAAGTAGATGGAAAGGAAACAGATAATCTGAAAGAAATCAGAAAAGGATTTGTAGACTTTTATAGACATTGTGATGGCCTGGGAATCTGATTTAGAGAGTGAACCGGAGGAATCCCAGCCTGCAAAGGAGTCCCCGCCTCCAGGGCCGGCTGAACTGGGGCAGGGCCTGGATTCTGAGGAGCCTGCACCTGTGCCGGATCCTCAGGAGCAGGCACCAGGTGAATCCATTCTGGCTCCAGAGGTGGTTGAGGACTAAGTGCCTACAGGTGAGTCTCCCCCTGGGCCCAGTAACCCTTCAGCCTCTCCTGAACTGCAGAGGCTTAGGGCAGAGAGGCGAAGGGAACTGGTTTCTCCCAGGAGGAGTGCTCGCCTTAAGGCCAGGAGAGGCGGGGCTCCTGGGGGCCGGGACCGCCCCTGGCCTCAGAGAAGATAAAGGCCAGTCAGCCCGATCCCAGGTTGCGGGAGCAACGTCATCATTGAAGAGCTGTTTCGGCCAGCATCCAGTCCTGTTCCTCCAGTGTTCCTGTCCTTGCCCGGCTCCTCGCTCTGGACCCCGCTTTGCCCGTGGAGGACTGTCTGCCGACCCTCGACTCAGGTCCTGGACCTCGCCCCACAGTAACCTCCCCCCGGGACCAGCACAGTTTGCTCCCGCCACACCCGCACTCCCCCTTCGTTGGGGTGCGTTCGGGAAGAGCCAGAGGCCATGGCTGACCAGGCAGCTGCGCTGGAGGCATTGGCCCAGGAGAACCAGGCCTTGACCCACACCGTTCAGCAGCTAAGCAATGTGGTTGTGGCGCTTCAGCAGTGGTTGGATGCCCTTCCAGATCCTGGGGCCGACGCCCCAGCTCCAGCCAAGTACCCAGTGGCCTTGCCAGAGAAATTTGATGGGGCCCTGGCCAGCTTTCCCATGTTCCTCGCCCAGGCCAAGTTGCATATTCAGGGGCGAGCCCAGAACTTCCCTGACGACCGCACCAAGGTGCACTTTTTGATCAGTTTGTTAAAGGACCAGGCGGCCAAGTGGGCTTTGCCACTGCTCCGGCAAGACTCTCATTTGCTAACAGACTATGTGGGGTTTTGTAACCACTTAGAGACTGTGTTTGGCAACCCTCTGAAGGAGAGCCAAACCAATCGGGTGATTCGTCAGTTGAGACAGGACAAGTCCACAGCCGCCGCCTACGCCACAGAATTTCGGCTGTTGGCACAAGACTTGTCTTGGAATGACTCTGCACTTCGGGACCAGTATCTTGAGGGACTGTCGGATGAGATACTGGACCAGTTGGCCACGATGGATCGTCCCACCACGCTGGACACCCTCATTCAGCGGAGCCTGCAGATAGACGATCGGTTGGAGGACCGTCGCCAGGCCCGGGACCGCCAGCACTCCCGGCTCCTGGCGCCAGTCCTTCCCAGCAGGTCCACGCCCACAGCCGAGTTGCCAGACGAGCCAACGCAGCTCGGGGCTGCGCGAACTCGCCTCTCCCCCTCGGAGAAGACGCGGCGTCGGGAGGGGAACCTGTGTCTTTACTGCGGTGGGAGTGGACATTACGCCCAATCCTGTCCCGAGAAGATGCCAGTCGCAGGGAAACCGCCAACCTCGGTAGCCGAAGGCCCTAGCAACCTGGGGTCCCAAACCATGCAAGAGGGGCCCTCACCAGTGGAATTGCGACATCTCATGGTTCCGGTGCGTCTCTACCCTCCAGGTGGGCCCTGGATTCTTACCCACGCTCTGGTAGATTCGGGGGCAACCTGCTCCTATATGGACGCTGCCTTTGCCGCTCATCATCAGGTGCCACTTCAGAACAAGCCAGAACCGGTACAGGTGGAGGGAATTGACGGACGGCTCCTGCATTCGGGTGCCGTCACTCGGGAGACCCAGCCCTTGGTCCTGTGTCTCCAGCAGCACCGGGAGGTGCGAACTTTGGACATTGCCTCCATGCCCCGGTTCCCCCTGGTGCTCGGGATGGACTGGCTGTAGGCTCACAATGTTCAGATTGACTGGGTCAATCGGACTGTGCACTTCCCAGACCCATGTCCCCATGCTCGGTCCGAGATGCTAGCAGCCGCACCCACTGAGGAGGCTGCATCCACGCTCCCCGCCGAGTACCAGGACTACCAAGATGTGTTCGAGGAACGGGGGGCAGACCAGCTGCCGCCGCATCGGTCTTTTGACTGCAGCATAGACCTCCAGCCCGGAGCGCCCCTACCGGTGAGTCGCTTATACTCTCTAACAGAGCCAGAGCGCGAAGCTTTGCAGAACTTCCTGCGCAAGAACCTGGAGCGTGGTTTCATTAGGCCTTCTACCTCGCCCACCGCTGCGCCTGTGCTCTTCGTTAAGAAGAAATGTGGGGAGCTTCGCCGATGCCATGATTACCGGGCCCTGAACAAAATTACCATCCCAGACCGATACCCCTTGCCCCTTATTTCAGAGTTGCTGGAGCGGGTGCAAGGGGCGCAGGTGTTCACCAAGCTAGACCTCCGGGGGGCCTACAATCTAATTCGGATCCGAGCCGGGGATGAGTGGAAGACAGCGTTCGGGACCCGGTACGGGCAGTTCGAATACCTGGTTATGCCCTTCGGATTGTGCAACGCGCCCGCTGTGTACCAACGGTACATCAACCACGTGTTCCAGGACTTGCTAGACAAGTACGTGGTGGTGTACTTGGATGATATTTTGGTTTTCTCCCGTGACCCGGCTCGCCACGAGGGTCATGTCCGGACCGTGCTGCAGCGCTTGCGGGAGCACCGCCTGTATGCGAAGCTCAGCAAGTGCGAGTTCCATCAGCAGTCAGTGGACTTCCTTGGTCACCGACTCTCTCCAGATGGGGTGCAGATGGATCCTGGGAAGGTGGCAGCGCTTCGGGAATGGGCGGCACCTCGGAACCGCAAGGACCTACAGCGTTTCCTGGGGTTCGCCAACTATTACCGGACCTTCATTGCTGATTATGCTCATCGCACCACCCCGTTGACCCGGCTACTGCGCCCCAAGACGCCATTTTCCTGGGACAAGGAGGCAGAGGATGCGTTTCAGGGGTTGAAGGCCTGTTTCCAGAGAGCGCCGATCTTGCAACATCCTGATCCCTCTCGACCCTTTGTGGTAGAGACCGACGCCTCCAGTACGGCTCTCGGTGCCGTCTTGTCTCAGCAGTACGGACCTGATGCGCCACTCTTACCCTGCGCCTTCTATTCCCGCCAGCTCCTTCCAGCGGAGCGTAACTATACTGTATGGGAGCAGGAACTACTGGCCATCAAGGTGGCCTTTGAGGTCTGGCGCCACCATCTTGAGGGGGCACGACACCCAGTGGAGGTGAGAACCGACCACCGGAACCTGGAGTACCTCCAGACCACCCGCAAGCTGAACCAAAGGCAGATCCGGTGGGCGTTGTTCTTTTCCCGGTTCCAGTTCCGGATCCGCTACATCCCTAGCTCCCAAAACCAGAAGGCGGATGCCCTGTCCCGGAAACCTGAAGACAATGCAGATACGGTACAGCAGGCAGTACCCACCACGATCCTACCACCGGCTGCATTCTTGGCCACCCAGGAGGCTGAGCCACTGCAGGCTCGGTTGCGGGAACAGCAGCAGGTCGACGCTTGGGCCCAGGAACGACTCCGGGAACTGGCCAAAGGGTCATGCCCTCAGTATCCGGGGCTGGTCTTGCATCAGGGCCTTCTGCTGCACCACGGTCGCCTGTACATCCCACCAGGGCCACTGCGGGCTGAGGTTCTCCGGATGACCCATGATGCTCCAGCAGCGGGGCACTTTGGGCGGTATCGGACCACCCATCTGGTAAGCCGTGAGTTTTGGTGGCCCCTCCTGAAGGCTGACGTGGCTCGCTACGTCGCTGGTTGTGATGTCTGCCGGCGGGCCAAGGGCCCTACTGGGCGACACCCCCCCGGCCTACTTCAGCCGTTGCCGATCCCACCACGTCCTTGGTACACGGTTTCGCTGGACTTTGTAGTGGACTTATCCCCATCTCGTGGCTGTACCTGCCTTCTAGTTTTCTCCGACCATTTCACTAAAATTGTGCACTGTGCCCCCTGCCCACCCGTACCCACAGCTAAGGAAACCGCTCAGTTGTACCTTCAGCATGTCTTCCACCTGCATGGCCTACCTGAGCGTGTGGTGTCCCACCGGGGCGTTCAGTTCACATCCCGGTTCTGGTGAGCATTGCACCAGACCCTTGGGACAGAGGTCTGTCTCTCATCAGCCTACCACCCACAGACCGATGGCCAGACAGAACGGGCGAACGCGGTGCTGGAGCAGTACCTCCGGTGTTACTGCAGCTACCAGCAGGATGACTGGGTCGACCACCTAGCATTGGCGGAGTTCGCCTACAACAATGCGGTGAATGCATCCACCCAGCAGACCCTGTTCCAGGCCAGTTATGGTTATCATCCACGGCTGTTTCCAGATGTGCTGCCGGCATCCGCGGTTCCTGCGGTGACGGAGTGGCTTCAGGAGCTCCAGTCCCAGCAACAGCTATTGATGGAGCAACTGCGCCAGGCCAAGGAGGCGTACAAGGCCCAGGCCGACCGCCACCGCCAGGTGGGGCCGGAACTCCATGTCGGTGAGCTGGTATGGCTCTCCACTCGCCACCTCCACCCCTCTCAACCTTCGCGGAAGTTGGACGCCCGTTTCACCGGCCCGTTCCCTATCGTGGACCAAGTCTCACCTGTGGCATTCCGTCTCTGGTTGCCCGCAACCCTGAAGGTTCACCCGGTCTTCCACAGGTCCCTTCTGAGTCCGGTGGCCCCACCCGATGAGTTCCACCCGAACCGTCCCCGACCGCAGCCATTTTTGGTCCAGGGGGAGCCTGAGTACGAGGTGGAACGCATTCTGGACTCCCGATACCGCAGGGGAAAGCTGCAGTATCTCATAGACTGGAAGGGGTATGGACCGGAGGACCGTTCCTGGGAACCAGCAGCCAACATCCACGCGCCTGCCTGCCTCCGAGATTTCCATGCGGCGTACCCCAGCAAGCTGGGTCCAGACCCTCGATTGAGGGGGGGGCCCTGGGAGGGGGGATGGTGTGATGGCCTGGGAATCCAATTCAGAGAGTGAACCGGAGGAATCCCAGCCTGCAAAGGAGTCCCCGCCTCCAGGGCCGGCTGAACTGGGGCAGGGCTTGGATTCTGAGGAGCCTGCACCTGTGCCAGATCCTCAGGAGCAGGCACCAGGTGAATCCATTCTGGCTCCAGAGGTGGTTGAGGACTCATTGCCTACAGGTGAGTCTCCCCCTGGGCCCAGTAACCCTTCAGCCTCTCCTGAACTGCAGAGGCTTAGGGCAGAGAGGCGAAGGGAACTGGTTTCTCCCAGGAGGAGTGCTCGCCTTAAGGCCAGGAGAGGCGGGGCTCCTGGGAGCCGGGACCGCCCCTGGCCTCAGAGAAGATAAAGGCCAGTCAGCCCGATCCCAGGTTGCGGGAGCAACGTCGTCATTGAAGAGCTGTTTCGGCCAGCATCCAGTCCTGTTCCTCCAGTGTTCCTGTCCTTGCCCGGCTCCTCGCTGTGGACCCCGCTTTGCCCGTGGAGGACTGTCTGCCGACCCTCGACTCAGGTCCTGGACCTCGCCCCACGGTAACCTCCCCCCGGGACCAGCACAGACATTTATATAAAAGAACTGAGAAAAGCGATATTAAAAAAATAGAAGAATTCCTGAGGAGAAAAGAGGTGCAAAAAATCCCGACTGATAAAAAAGACAGACTGAACGACCCAATTGAAGTAGAGGAAATCAACGAAGCTATAAAAGAATTGAAAAGTGGGAAGACACCGGGACCGGATGGATTTACTGCAAGATATTATAAGGAAATGAAACACATCCTACTTGTGCCAATGAAAGAAGTTATGAACAATATATTAAAGAAAGGAGAATTACCTGAAACATGGAAAGAAGCATATATTACATTTATTCCGAAGCAAGATTCCAATTTAATGCAAGTAAAAAATTATCGGCCAATTTCGCTGTTGAATAATGATTATAAATTATTTGCAAGCACATTAGGAAGCAGATTAAAAAAAATATTGAACGAAACTATACATAAGGATCAGGTGGGTTTTCTTCCTGGCAGACAGATGAAAGATAACATAAGGAATATAGTTAATATAATTGAATATCTGACAGCCAGGAATGAAAAACAAGCAATGTTAATTTTTGTGGATGCGGAAAAGGCCTTTGATAATATATCTTGGGAATTTATGTTAAAAAATTTGGAACTTATGGATATAGGTCAATTCTTCTTAAATGGTTTAAGAGCTATATATACTGAACAAAAAGCAAAATTGATTGTAAATAATATAACAGAAAATATAGTAATTGCTAAAGGCACAAGACAAGGATGTCCCCTTTCTCCATTATTGTTTATATCGGTACTGGAAGTACTTCTAAGGTTGATAAGGAACAATGAGCAGATAAAGGGGGTTACAGTCGGTCGGAATGAATATAAGGTAAAAGCCTTTGCCGATGACTTGGTATTAACAATTGAAGAACCATCAATAAGTATCAATGAAGTAATAGAGGAGATAGAACAGTTCGGTCAAGTGGCGGGATTTAAATTGAATAAAAAGAAAACTAAGATAATGGTTAAAAATATGGAACAAGAATTGGTTGAAACATTACAACAACAAATAGGTATAGATGTGGTTAAAAAAGTTAAATACTTGGGAATTTGGTTAACCCCGAAAAATATTGATCTATTTCAAAATAATTATACACCAACGTGGAATAGTGTTAAAGGGGATCTAGATGTATGGGGAAGGTTGAAATTATCATTTTGGGGAAGGATTTCAGCAATAAAGATGAACGTGCTACCAAAGATGTTATTTTTGTTTCAGACAATTCCAATAATCAAAGGGGCAAAAATATTTAAAGAGTGGCAGAAGATAATTTCAAGATATATCTGGCAGGGTAAGAAGCCGAGAATACAATATAAGTTATTAACAGATGCTAAAGAAAGAGGAGGCTTCGCCCTGCCGGACTTGAAATTATATTATGAAGCATCGTGCCTCTGTTGGTTGAAGGAGTGGATGAAACTGGAGAATACAGAACTGTTAGATTTAGAAGGTCATGATAATAGATTTGGGTGGCATGCATATTTGTGGTATGACAAGAAAAAGGTCCATAAAGGATTTGGAAACCACATATTTCGAAGATCTCTTATTGAAATCTGGGATAAGTATAAAAACCTATTGGAACAAAAAACACCGCATTGGTTGTCTCCATTAGAAATGATGTGTGTAAAAAAGGTTAATATGAGTGGGAGATGGATAACATATGGGGAATTAGTAATCAAAGAAGGAGGAAAATGGAGATTAAAGTCATATGAAGAAGTGAAACAGCATGTTAATGATTGGTTACATTATTATCAGGTGAACGAAGTGTTTAAACAAGATATCAAAGAAAATGGTTTCTGTGAAAAAGAATCGAGGTTTCAACAAGAAATATTAAATAATGATTTTAAAATTCTGTCAAAAATGTATAAATTACTGCTGGAGTGGCACTTGAAGGACGAGGAGGTAAAATCAGTGATGATTCATTGGCAAAAGATCTAGGATATAATATTCAATTAAGTGAGTGGGTCAAATTATGGAAAGAAGGTTTGAGATTTACTGCATGTAATGCATTGAAAGAAAACGTGATGAAGATGATGTATAGATGGTACATCACGCTAGTTAAGTTAGCAAAAATGTATAAAGTTAGCAATAAATGTTGGAAATGTAAAGAAAAAGAAGGATCATTTTATCATATGTGGTGGGAATGTAAAAAGGTGAAATACTTCTGGGAGATGATATATAATGAGTTGAAAAAAATGTTGAAATATACTTTTATTAAAAAGCCAGAAGCATTTCTTTTAGGTATTGTTGGAAATTATATAAAAAGGAAAGACTGTAAGTTGTTTTTATACGCAGTAACTGCAGCAAGAATATTATTGGCCCAAAAATGGAAGCAAGAAGAATTACCAACATTAGAAGACTGGAGGATGAAATTGATGGACTAAGCAGAATTAGACAAGCTAACAGGAAGGATCCGAGACCGGCGGGACCAGAGGTTTACCGAAGACTGGACTAAATTTACTGAGTATCTAAAAAGTATTTGCGATGATCAAATTACGTTTGTAGGACTACAAGAAGCTCTGTGAAGAGTAATTTAAGAAATATTGTAAAAATGGAAAGGAAGAAATGATTTGCTAGAAAATGTAAAGGCAATATTAAGTTAGGAATTGCAAGAGAAATAATTAAGACGGAAGGCTATCAGAGATGCTGAAGGAAGTTCAAAAAAGGATATATGTAAAATAATTTGTGTGGTATGTCCAAATTTTTGTATGCTAAAATTAATAAAAAATATTATACTGGGGGGGGGGGGGAGAGAAAAAAAAGAAGGCTGATCGCCGAAGAATTGATGCTTTTGAATTATGGTGCTGGAGGAGACTCTTGAGAGTCCCATGGACTGCAAGAAGATCAAACCTATCCATTCCTAAGGAAATCAGCCCTGAGTGCTCACTCACAGGACAGATCGTGAAGCTGAGGCTCCAATACTTTGGCCACCTCATGAGAAGAGAAGACTCCCTGGAAAAGACCCTGATGTTGGGAAAGATGGAGGGCACAAGGAGAAGGGGACGACAGAGGACGAGATGGTTGGATAGTGTTCTCAAAGCTACCAGCATGAGTTTGACCAAACTGTGGGAGGCAGTGGAAGACAGAAGTGCCTGGCGTGCTCTGGTCCATGGGGTCACGAAGAGTCGGACATGACTAAATGACTAAACAACAACAACAAACTCACCGCCAAATCACACATAAAGTCCAGGGGCACAGCCTGCACCTCAAAAAACTAGGATCCAAGGCTTTCTTGCCATACCATCGCCAAAAAACATGGTTTTGAAACATGGATCCTCATGGATCCTCTTACTTTTTGCATTGGGCCACCCCAAACACACCGTCTAATCACATATCATGCCCATGGGTACAGCATGCACCATCAAAAACTCGGATCCATGGCTTCCTGGAAACTCCATGGCTGAAAAACGTAGTTCTGAAACACTGATCCTCATGGCTCCTCAAACCTTTTGCATTGGGCCACACCAAACTCACCGTCAAATCACACGTCATGTCCAGGGACACAGCCTGCACCACAAAAAACACGGATCTATGGCTTCCTGGCCATACCATGGCCGAAAAACGTGGTTCTGAAGCACGGATCCCCATGGATCCTCATGCCTTTTGCATTGGGCCACCCCAAACTCACCGTCAAATCACAAATACAGTCCAGAGGCACAGCCTGCAACTCAAAAAACTAGGATCCACGGCTTCCGGGCCAGTCTATGGCCCAAAAATCTGGTTCTGAAGTACAAATCCTCATGGATCCTCTCACTTTTTGCATTGGGCCACGCCTAGCTCACCGTCAAATCACACATCAAGTCCAGGGGCACAGCCTTCACTTCAAAAAAATATGAGCCACGGCTTCCTGGCCATACATGGCTCAAAAACATGGTTTTGAAGCACAGTTCCTCATGGATCCTCACATTTTTTGCATTGGGCCACCCCTAACTACCGTATTTTTCGCTCTATAACACGCACCTGACCATAACACGCACATCGTTTTTAGAGGAGGAAAACAAGGGGGAAAACATTCTGAATGAAACAGTGGATGTATCATTTTTGTGCTTCATGCTGTTGCCACAGATATGTGATCTGATGGTGAATTTGGGGTGACCCAATGCAAAAATCCTGAGAATCCCTGTGGATCCATGCTTTGTAACCACGTTTTTGCACCATTGCAGCCCCAGGCAACAGTGGGTGCGTGATTTTTTTGGTGCAGGCTGTAGCCATGGACATGCTATGTGATCTGATGGTGAATTTGGGGTGACCCAATGCAAAGATCCCGAGGATCCATGTGGATCCATGCTTTTTAACCACATTTTTGCACCATTGCAGCCCCAGGCAACAGTGGGTGTATGATTTTTGGGGGGCAGGCTGTAGCCATGGACATGCTATGTGATCTGATGGTGAATTTGGGGTGACCCAATGCAAAGATCCTGAGGATCCATGTGGATCCATGCTTTTTAACCACGTTTTTGCACCATTGCAGCCCCAGGCAACAGTGGGTGCATGATTTTTGGGGGGCAGGCTGTAGCCATGGACATGCTATGTGATCTGATGGTGAATTTGGGGTGACCCAATACAATGATCCTGAGGATCCATGTGGATCCATGCTTTGTAACCACATTTTAAGTGGGGAGGGAAGGAAAAACACAGAAGGGACAAGGAGCATGAGAGGGGTGTGCAGAGAAGCAGCTGGCTAAGAATGCAGGAGAGGGGTATAACGGGAGGGAGGAAAGGAAGGCAAAAGTTTCCCCCCACCCAAGCCCCCAAGCCAGCCAGCTCTCTCTCTCTCTCTCTCTCTCTCTCTCTCTCTCTCTCTCTCTCTCTCTCTCTCTCTCCCACCTGCATGTTTTCAGCAGCACCGGAGCACAGAGAGGAATTAGAAGGAACGACACTCTGCTTTCCCCTCTTCTTGCCTGGAGGGGAGGGGCTTTCCCTGCTCTTTGTTCCGTTTCAGCAAACACAGCAACGAAACAGAGGAGGGTGGGCAGTAAGACCCTGAGGCAGAATGCAGGAAGGCAGCCGCTTCCTCTTTTCAGGTTTCCCTTCTCAGAGACGGGATTTGATTTTTGCCTGATTTTTGCCTCCACTCACGCCAGTCGGCTCCAGGGACCACACATTCGCTCAATAACACGCACAGACATTTCCCCTTCCTTTTTAGGAGAAAAAATCTGCGTGTTATAGAGAGAAAAATACGGTAACCGTCAAAACACACATCATGTCCAGGGGCACAGCCTGCAGCACCATCAACTCAGATCCACAGCTACCAGGAAACTCCATGGCCCAAAAACATGGTTCAAAAGTACGGATCCTCATGGATTATCTTGCTTTTTGCATTGGGCCACCCCAAACTCACCGTCAAAGCACACATCATGTCTAGGGGCACAGCCTGCACCACAAAAAACACGGATATATGGCTTCCTGTCAACTCCATGGCCCAAAAACATGGCCTAGAATCATGTATCTTCATGGATCCTCACGCTTTTGGCATTGGGCCATCCCAAACTCACTGCCAAATCACAGATCAAGTCCAGGGGCACAGCCTGCACCACAAAAAACTAAAATCCACGGCTTCCTGGCCAGTCCATGATCCAAAAACGTGGTTTCAAAGCTTGGATCCTTGTGGATCCTCATGCTTTTTGCATTGGGCCAATGCAAACATACCGTCAAATCACACATCATCGCCAAGGGCACAGCCTGCACCACACACAAAAAAAAACTAGGATACACGTCTTCCTGGTCATATCATGGCCTAAAAACGTGGTACTGAAGTATGGATCCTCATGGACCCTCGCGCCTTTTGCATTGGTCCTTTAGCTTTTCGATCTGGGCCACACCCAACTCAGCGTGAAATCATATGTCATGTCTATTGGCACAGCCTGCACCACAAAAAATCAAATCCAAGGCTTCCTGGCGAGTCCACAAACCAAAAACATGGTTTCGAAGCTCGGATCCTCTTGGATACTCATGTTTTTTGCCTTGGGCCAACCCAAACACACTGTCAAATCACACAGCATAGCCAGAGGCACAGTCTGCACCACAAAAAACTCGTATCCACACCTTCCTGGCAATATCATTGCACAAGAACATTGTTTTGAAGCATGGATCATCATGGATCCTAATGCTTTTGGAATGGGCCACCCCAAACACACCGTTAAATTATATATCATACCTATGGGCACAGCCTGCACTACAAAAATCAAGGATCCACTGCTTCCTGTCAGCTCCATGGCCCAAAAACATGGTTCCGAAACTCACCCCAAACTCATTGTCAAATCACACGTCATATGCAGAGGCATAGCCTGAACCACAAAAAACATGGATCCACGGTTTCGTGGCCAGTCCATTACCCTAAAACGTGGTTTCAAAGCACGTATCCTCATGGATCCTCACGCTTTTTGCATTGGGCCACCCCAAACTCTGCGTCAAATCACACGTCTTGTGCAGAGGCACAGCCTGAACCACAAAAAAATTGGATCCAAGGCTTCCTGGCAACTCCATGGCCGATAAACGTGGTTCTGAAGCACTTATCCTTATGGATCCTCAGGCTTTTTGCTTTGGGCCACCCCAAACTCACATTCCAATTACATATCACGCCCATGGGAGCAGGCTGCACCACACAAAAAAATCGCACCCACGGCTTCCTGGCAACTCCATGGCCCAAAAATGTGGTTCTGAAGCACGGATCCTCAAGGATCTTCTCACGTTTTGCATTGGGCCACCCGTAACTCACCGTCAAATCACACATCAAGTCCAGGGGCAGATCCTTCACCTCAAAAAACTAGGATTCATGGCTTCCTTGCCATACCAAGGCCCAACAACATGGTTTTGAAGCATGGATCCTCATGGAAGCTCACGCCTTTTGCAGTGGGCTAACACAAGCTCAGCGTCAAATCACACACCATGTCCAGGGGCACCGCCTGCACCAAAAAAACTAGGATCCACTGCTTCCTGGTCATACCATGGCCCAAAAACGTGGTTCTGAAGCATGGATCCTTATGAATCCTCAAACCTTTTGCATTGGGCCACCCAAACTCACCGTCAAATCACATCATCCCTAGGGGCAAAGCCTGCACCACAAAAAGCACAGATAAACGGTCCTAGCCATACCATTGCCAAAAACGTGTATCCTCACGCTTTTTGCATTGGGTCACCACTAACTCACCGTCAAATCACACATTATGCCCATGGGCACAGCCTGCAGAACAGAAAACTCGGATCCACGGCTTCCTGGCAACTCCATGGCCCAAAAACCAGGTTCTGAAGCACGGATCCTGATGGATCCTCAAACTTTTTGCATTAGGCCACCCCAAACAATCCCTCAAATCACACGTTATGTCCAGGGGGACAGCCTGCACCACCAAAAACACGTAACCACGGCTTCCTGGTCATACCATCGCCCCAAAATGTGGTTTTGAAGCA